>NC_072407.2:32850000-34050000 GCF_028858775.2 Pan troglodytes
TGCCACACTGACTTCCACAATGCTTGAACTAGTTTACAGTCCCACCAACAGCGTAAAAGTGTTCCTATTTCTCCACATCCTCTCCAGCACCTGTTTTTTCCTGACTTTTTAATGATTGCCATTCTAACTGGTGTGAGATGGTGTCTCATTGTGGTTTTGATTTGCATTTCTCTGATGGCCAGTGATGGTGAGCATTTTTTCATGTGTTTTTTGGCTGCATAAATGTCTTCTTTTGAGAAGTGTCTCTTCATGTCCTTCGCCCACTTTTTGATGGGGTTGTTTGTTTTTTTCTTGTAAATTTGTTTGAGTTCATTGTAGATTCTGGATATTAGCCCTTTGTCAGATGAGTAGGTTGCGAAAATTTTCTCCCATTTTGTAGGTTGCCTGTTCACTTTGATGGTAGCTTCTTTTGCTGTGCAGAAGCTCTTTAGTTTAATTAGATCCCATTTGTCAATTTTGGCTTTTGTTGCCATTGCTTTTGGTGTTTTAGACATGAAGTCCTTGCCCATGCCTATGTCCTGAATGGTAATGCCTAGGTTTTCTTCTAGGGTTTTTATGGTTTTAGGTCTAACGTTTAAGTCTTTAATCCATCTTGAATTGATTTTTGTGTAAGGTGTAAGGACGGGATCCAGTTTCAGCTTTCTACATATGGCTAGTCAGTTTTCCCAGCACCATTTATTGAATAGGGAATCCTTTCCCCATTGCTTGTTTTTCTCAGGTTTGTCAAAGATCAGATAGTTGTAGATATGCAGCGTTATTTCTGAGGGCTCTGTTCTGTTCCATTGATCTATATATCTGTTTTGGTACCAGTACCATGCTGTTTTGGTTACTGTAGCCTTGTAGTATAGTTTGAAGTCAGGTCGCGTGATGCCTCCAGCTTTGTTCTTTTGGCTTAAGATTGACTTGGCGATGCGGGCTCTTTTTTGGTTCCATATGAACTTTAAAGTAGTTTTTTCCAATTCTGTGAAGAAAGGCATTGGTAGCTTGATGGGGATGGCATTGAATCTATAAATTACCTTGGGCAGTATGGCCATTTTCACGATATTGATTCTTCCTATCCATGAGCATGGAATGTTCTTCCATTTGTTTGTATCCTCTTTTATTTCCTTGAGCAGTGGTTTGTAGTTCTCCTTGAAGAGGTCCTTCACGTCCCTTGTAAATTGAATTCCTAGGTATTTTATTCTCTTTGAAGCAACTGTGAATGAGAGTTCACTCATGATTTGGCTCTCTGTTTGTCTGTTGTTGGTGTATAAGAATGCTTGTGATTTTTGTACATTGATTTTGTATCCTGAGACTTTGCTGAAGTTGCTTATCAGCTTAAGGAGATTTTGGGCTGAGACAATGGGGTTTTCTAGATATACAATCATGTCATCTGCAAACAGGGACAATTTGACTTCCTCTTTTCCTAATTGAATACCCTTTATTTCCTTCTCCTGCCTGATTGCCCTGGCCAGAACTTCCAACACTATGTTGAATAGGAGTGGTGAGAGAGGGCATCCCTGTCTTGTGCCAGTTTTCAAAGGGAATGCTTCCAGTTTTTGCCCATTCAGTATGATATTGGCTGTGGGTTTGTCATAGATATCTCTTATTATTTTGAAATACGTCCCATCAATACCTAATTTATTGAGAGTTTTTAGCATGAAGGGTTGTGGAATTTTGTCAAAGGCTTTTTCTGCATCTATTGAGATAATCATGTGGTTTTTGTCTTTGGCTCTGTTTATATGCTGGATTACATTTACTGATTTGCGTATATTGAACCAGCCTTGCATCCCAGGGATGAAGCCCACTTGATCATGGTGGATAAGCTTTTTGATGTGCTGCTGAATTCAGTTTGTCAGTATTTTATTGAGGATTTTTGCATCAATGTTCATCAAGGATATTGGTCTAAAATTCTCTTTTTTGGTTGTGTCTCTGCCCGGCTTTGGTATCAGAATGATGCTGGCCTCATAAAATGAGTTAGGGAGGATTCCCTCTTTTTCTATTGGTTGGAATAGTTTCAGAAGGAATGGTACCAGTTCCTCCTTGTACCTCTGGTAGAATTCGGCTGTGAATCCATCTGGTCCTGGACTCTTTTTGGTTGGTAAACTATTGATTATTGCCACAATTTCAGCTCCTGTTATTGGTCTATTCAGAGATTCAACTCCTTCCTGGTTTAGTCTTGGGAGAGTGTATGTGTTGAGGAATTTATCCATTTCTTCTAGATTTTCTAGTTTATTTGCGTAGAGGTGTTTGTAGTTTTCTGTGATGGTAGTTTGTATTTCTGTGGGATCGGTGGTGATATCCCTTTTATCATTTTTTATTGCGTCTATTTGATTCTTCTCTCTTTTTTTCTTTATTAGTCTTGCTAACGGTCTCTCAATTTTGTTGATCCTTTCAAAAAATCAGCTCCTGGATTCATTAATTTTTTGAAGGGTTTTTTGTGTCTCTGTTTCCTTCAGTTCTGCTCTGATTTTAGTTATTTCTTGCCTTCTGCTAGCTTTTGAATGTGTTTGCTCTTGCTTTTCTAGTTCTTTTAATTGTGATGTTAGGGTGTCAATTTTGGATCTTTCCTGCTTACTCTTGTGGGCATTTAGTGCTATAAATTTCCCTCTACACGCTGCTTTGAATGCGTCCCAGAGATTCTGGTATGTTGTGTCTTTGTTCTCGTTAGTTTCAAAGAACATCTTTATTTCTGCCTTCATTTTGTTATGTACCCAGTAGTCATTCAGGAGCAGGTTGTTCAGTTTCCATGTAGTTGAGCAGTTTTGAGTGAGATTCTTAATCCTGAGTTCTAGTTTGATTGCACTGTGGTCTGAGAGATAGTTTGTTATAATCTCTGTTCTTTTACATTTGCTAAGGAGAGCTTTACTTCCAAGTATGTGGTCAATTTTGGAATAGGTGTGGTGTGGTGCTGAAAAAAATGTATATTCTGTTGATTAGGGGTGGAGAGTTCTGTAGATGTCTATTAGGTCCGCTTGGTGCAGAGCTGAGTTCAGTTCCTGGGTATCCTTGTTGACTTTCTGTCTCATTGATCTGTCTAATGTTGACAGTGGGGTGTTAAAGTCTCCCATTATTAATGTGTGGGAGTCTAAGTCTCTTTGTAGGTCACTCAGGACTTGCTTTATGAATCTGGGTGCTCCTGTATTGGGTGCATATATATTTAGTATAGTTAGCTCTTCTTGTTGAATTGATCCCTTTACCATTATGTAATGGCCTTCTTTGTCTCTTTTGATCTTTGTTGGTTTAAAGTCTGTTTTATCTGAGACTAGGATTGCAACCCCTGCCTTTTTTTGTTTTCCATTTGCTTGGTAGATCTTCCTCCATCCTTTTATTTTGAGCCTATGTGTGTCTCTGCACGTGAGATGGGTTTCCTGAATACAGCACACTGATGGGTCTTGACTCTTTATCCAATTTGCCAGTCTGTGTCTTTTAATTGGAGCATTTAGTCCATTTACATTTAAAGTTAATATTGTTATGTGTGAATTTGATCCTGTCATGATGATGTTAGCTGGTTATTTTGCTCGTTAATTGATGCAGTTTCTTCCTAGTCTCGATGGTCTTTACATTTTGGCATGATTTTGCAGTGGCTGGTACCGGTTGTTCCTTTCCATGTTTAGCACTTCCTTCAGGAGCTCTTTTAGGGCAGGCCTAGTGGTGACAAAATCTCTCAGCATTTGCTTGTCTGTAAAGTATTTTATTTCTCCTTCACTTACGAAGCTTAGTTTGGCTGGATATGAAATTCTGGGTTGAAAATTCTTTTCTTTAAGAATGTTGAATATTGGCCCCCACTCTCTTCTGGCTTGTAGGGTTTCTGCTGAGAGATCTGCTGTTAGTCTGATGGGCTTCCCTTTGAGGGTAACCCGACCTTTCTCTCTGGCTGCCCTTAGCATTTTTTCCTTCATTTCAACTTTGGTGAATCTGACAATTATGTGTCTTGGAGTTGCTCTTCTCGAGGAGTATCTTTGTGGCATTCTCTGTATTTCCTGAATCTGAACGTTGGCCTGCCTTAATAGATTGGGGAAGTTCTCCTGGATAATATCCTTCAGAGTGTTTTCCAACTTGGTTCCATTCTCCCCATCACTTTCAGGTACACCAATCAGACGTAGATTTGGTCTTTTCACATAGTCCCATATTTCTTGGAGGCTTTGCTCGTTTCCTTTTATTCTTTTTTCTCTAAACTTCTGTTCTTGCTTCATTTTCATTCATTTCATCTTCCATTGCTGATACCCTTTCTTCCAGTTGATCTCATCGGCTCCGAAGGCTTCTGCAGTCTTCACGTAGTTCTCGAGCCTTGGTTTTCAGCTCCATCAGCTCCTTTAAGCACTTCTCTGTATTGGTTATTCTAGTTATGCATTCTTCTACATTTTTTTCAAAGTTTTCAACTTCTTTGCCTTTGGTTTGAATGTCCTCCCGTAGCTCAGAGTAATTTGATCATCTGAAGCCTTCTTCTCTCAGCTCGTCAAATTCATTCTCCATCCAGCTTTGTTCCGTTGCTGGTGAGGAACTGCGTTCCTTTGGAGGAGGAGAGGCGCTCTGCTTTTTAAAGTTTCCAGTTTTTCTGTTCTGTTTTTTCCCCATCTTTGTGGTCTTATCTACTTTTGGTCTTCCTTCCTTCCTTCCTTCCTTCCTTTCTTCCTTCCTTTCCTTTCTTTCCTTTCTTCCTTTTCTTTCTTTCTTTCTTTGTTTCTTTCTTTCTCTCTCTCTCTTTCTTTCCTTCCTTTCTTTTTTTGACTGAGTCTTGCTTTGTCACCAGGCTGGAGTGCAGTGGCACAATCTCAGCTCACTGCAACCTCTGCCCCCCAGGTTCAAATGATTCTCCTGCCTCAGCCTCCCAATTAGCTGGGACTACAGACACACACCACCACGCCCAGCTAATTTTTGTATTTTTAGTAGACACAGCGTTTCACCATGTTGGCCAGAATTGTCTCGATCTCTTGACGTCGTGGTCTGCCCACCTCGGCCTCCCAAAGTGCTGGGATCACAGGCATGAACAACCGCACCCGGCCTTAACCTCCTTTTCAATTTGCAAGATAACAGGTATGTCAGTGGCTCTAGTTGATTTTATTCGACCACATTGACAGCTATCATTTTTGAAGTCTAAAAAAGAAAACTACCCTCCAATGTGGTGATGCAGAGTTGCTACTAGAAGTCTAGCTAGATGACTGCTTAGAGGTCTCAGAAGGTAGTATTTTTCCCTGATAAAGTTGCTATATACCAGGGTTTGGCCAATACCTGCTCATGAGCTCATAAACTTTTTTTAAAAAAAAATATATGAGACTATGAGACATGATCAGACATGAGTATCCTGACTCATGCTAACTAATCTCACAAAAGATTGATGTACAAATAAGAAAACCACTGATAAAAGTGTAACTAAGGGTACAACCCCAAACAGTGTATGTATTGACTGGGTGGGAACAAAAAATAGGGAAGTTTTAGAATTCTTCCAAGTAATAAAAGTACACTATGGAAACTGAAGTTACTATTCTCCTTGCAGCTAATGTCTAAGAACTTTATGCTCCCCACTCAGGCTCACCTCAGACTTTGAATAAGAAGCTAGTGGTACAGGAGCATGAATTGTGCAAAATCCATTCAGAGTATCAGAATTTTGTGGCGGCTACATCCTGTGTGCAAAGGCAGCAGATTTAGTGTTCTTGTCAAATGCCCTGCATCAGTGATGTGTGCAGTGAGAGCTAAGAGTATATTCCATGAGGCAATGGCAATATGCTGTTTTCATTTGATCAGTTTTGCAAATTTGCTTGCCATTCCTGCCCACAGCACCACTAACTATCCATAAGGCTGTCTATCACTATGCAATGATCTCTCTTAATGAACTTATATGGGAGAATGGGGGAAAGTGGACTGTTAGTAAGGGTGTAAAGAGTTTCTCTGAAGTAGCTAGATTTTATACCTTCAGAAAAATCAGGAATGCATACAGTTTTAAAGCTTGAATAACCTTTGGAGACAATTTCTTATAACTGTTACTACACTTGCTGGAATCTGAGTTTCACCAGGACAAGGAACTGTACTTTACCAATTCATCTTTATCTTTCCCCTTGCTTGATGCTGTGGCAGGCATGGGTGAATACTCAATAAATGCATTTTGATAAATAAACCATCTAGTTTCTGCCAGACAAGGACCTGGCTAAATGATTTTCTGCTAGGCCTTATCCCTCTAACAGGTGTGGCTGGCTTTATTAACTGATCAAGCTAATGTCTCCTTTCCAGCATCTCTTATATATTATCTCAGAACTCTCTCTAGACAAAATTGATAGGAGTTGATATAGGGATTAAGAAAGTTGCCATTTCTGAAATCCAATATTGTCCATAGAGATGAGAATACTGAGATATAAGATGTTAAATATTTTGAATTTTTTATCCTTAGACCAGCAATGGGAAAGTTTATTATAATAACTATAACAAATTTGCTAATAAATTTAAACATCTAAACTAACATATCTGGAGGTCAAAGAAAACAGTATTTTCAAGTGATTTTACAATTAATTTTTAAATTGCAGACTGTCTTTGGATGGTCTACCAACTTTACAATTTTCTCTTCTCTGGGAACTGACATAATTTTTCAGATAACACACATACATGCTTGTGCAATCTAACCCCTGACCCCTGGCTATTTTTAACTGGAGAAGTGATAGACACCTACCAAAATCTGGGCCAATCATATTTTAGGGTCTTGGAAGTTTATGCTGTGAAGAAAAGTTGGGAGTTGAGTTGTGCAACTGGTAGTTTTAGAGGGTAAGCTCTTAAAGCCTTCTAGTGCCTTGGTCCCAACCTTTTTGGCACCCGGGACTGGTTTCATGGAAGACAAATTTTCCATGGCCTGGGGGAGGAGACGTGGGAGGGATGGTTTCAGAGTGATTCAAGCACATTACATTTATTGTGCACTTTATTTCTGTTATTGCAGTGTAATATATAATGGAACAATTATACAATTTTCCATAATGTAGATTCAGTGGGAAACCTGAGCTTGTTTTCCTGCAACTAAATTGTCCCATCTGGGAGTGATGGGAGATAGTGACAGATCATCAGGCATTAGATTTTCATAAGAAACGTGCAACCTAGATCCCTTGCATGCACAGTTCACAATAGGCTTTGTGTTTCTATGAGAATCTAATGCTACTGCTGCTCTGACAGGAGATGGAGCTCAGGCAATAATGTGAGCATTAGGTAGTAGCCGTAAATGCAGATGAAGTTTTGCTCACTTGCCTGCTGCTCACCTCCTGCTGTGTGGCCTAGTTCCTAACAGGCCATGAACCACTGTGATCTGGGGGGTTGGGGACACCTGTTTTAGTGCATTCCCTGGGGGTGTCTAATTCTCCATCTTCCCTGAGTCCTTGTTGCTCAGCATTTTTCGATATTACATGTTATCTCTCAAAATAAGCTCCTTTTTCCCCCTTAAACTTCATTGAATAATTTCATTGCTTATGCTTCTCTCAAACTGAGCAACTCATATATTTAAAAACTGTTTACTTTCTTGTTTTTTTTATCCCATCACACTGACCCCAATCTTATGTTTCCTACTCATCTACCTTACTTTTTAATGTGGACATTTTTGGGCTAAATCTTTGAACCCCTTCTCTTTTGTATCTGAACTTTCTTCCTTGGTAGTGTCATATGGTCCCGTGCTTTTTAATAACATCTACATGAGGATGATTCCACAGTTTATATTTGTACTACAAACCTCTCCCTTAACCTCCAGATTCATACATCCCAATGTCAGTTCATTCTCTCCATTGCCTAAGTTCAGAATACATGTTGATTGTAACATTTCCAAAACCAGACTTTCAGTGAATTTCCCATAGTTCTTCCCATATGGTTAATAATAATTCCATCTACTTAGAATGATCCACACTGCTGCTATGTCTCTGAAACCCTGTATCCAAAGTGTCAACAATTTCTTTGTGGCTACCTTGAAGATACGCCATGACTCTGACCACTTCTTACCACTTCACTTTCACTGTTTTTACTCTTAGTGCATTCTAGCATCATCTCTTGCCTGGTTTTTCCAATAGTCTTTTTTTTTCATTCTTGTTTCTGTTCAGGATACCCAGCAAAGCAGCTAAAATAGGTTTACTATTACGTGCAAAACGGACGTGAGCTTTGGCAATTTATTATTCATAACAATGGTTAACATCTACAGAACACTTATAAGATGTTAAGCATTATTCTAAATATTTAAATGTAAAAAATAATTCATTTTATCCACATAGTAACTCATTGAGGCAGGTGCTCATTATTATCTATTTAATCATGAGAAAACTGAGGCCCAGAAAACCATAATTTGCTCAAATCACTAATCTAGGAAACGGCAAATAAAAGATTTCAATCAAGTTAAATTGGCTCAGAGAATGCTGTTGATCACTGTGAAATTCAAGGGTCATTCTACTGTTTCTGAACCCTAATTCAAAAACTGCAATCTTAGTAAACACACACACACACACACACACACACACACACACACACACACACACGTACATGTATATATTCTCTGATTTCTCACTAGGAAATACAATTCTAATACTACTATTAGTATTGTCAAGATTTACTAATTGAACATCTACTAAGTGTCAGACAATTTACCAGGCCTTAAAAATATTCCCTAATCCTCAAAAAAATAAAGAAAAAGTGGGTCATTTTAATTTTATTTTATAGAAAGGAAATCTAAGGACTGGAGAGACTCAGTAACACACTGATGACCATTACAGGCACTTAATAAATATTAGATAAATGTAGTGATAAATCCTAATATATTTAAGTATCCATATTTATAAATACACAAATATGCATTACTTTGCTTCATTATACATATGCTCTGAAGTATCTGTTGGGTAGTGGCTTGGTGGCTCCACCAAGTAAATGATGACTTTTTTTTTCATGGGCTTCTCAAAGTCCATGATTCAAATTTACATTCCTGGCAAAATTACCCCAGATTAACTGCCAGGGATCCCTGGGGTTGCTTGAGAATTGTAACCCCATGAAATGTGAAATATGTTCATGACAAGGATTCACTGTGCTGTGCTTTTCTGGGCTATTACTATCCCTCTCCACCACTTTGTCTGGCCTGAGATGTGTGTAATAACTGGCTTTTTCTGCCTTTGCTTTTCCACCCCATCAGTCCATAGGAAATAATCCATTTTGAAAAGATGATGAACGAGAGGCCTTTGAATAAATTAGCATAAATAAACGAAACCAAAACGTGATGAGTGTTAATAATAAGGACTCAGTTGGATTTGACGTAAGATGAAGCAACATCCAGAGTATGAGGAAATTGGGCTAGGGCATCTCTCTTGTTTCTCAGAAGTGATAGCAGCTCATGTCAGCCATTTACTGGCACTAAATACCTTCTTTCAGGAAAAGTATCAAATGTAGCCAGCATTTCACACTTGTACTATTTTCTTATTTAAAAAATCCATAGCCCTCTTAAGAAATAAAATTAATATTAAATATTCCATTGGCTGAATCCCATGCAGACACTAATGGGAATCTGAAGAGAGCCCTGCTTTGGGTAAGCAGTCTTGAGTGATTTTTTAAAATATTTTAATAACATTAAAAATATGGATCTGGTTCTCATCTCTTTCTCTTCTATGTATCTATCTTATCTGAATATAAATGGATATGTTTAGAAAATTCATGAAAAAGTGAACAGTAGGGTCCACTTCTAAAAACCTCCTCATCCTGTTTAATAGGCAGCCATAATATAAATTAAAGCAAGCATCAACACTAAATATGAACTCCATTGTAATGGTATTACCTGCTAACTTCATCTCTAATCTCTGCTAGTCTATAAGTCCACCCTATTATTTGTAGTTCCTCTCTTGTATTTATTTCATCAATATTATTACTCTTTATCATTAATTATCCATTGTAACTAATTAATAATTATTAAGAAGCAACCAAACATTACTAGCTCCCTCCCAGCTTGCAAGCCACCTTGATATTTCCATCTTTTATGCTGTACATAAGTCTAACCAGACTTTCTGACTTTTTTTCAAAGCTCTTTAGTGCAAAAGCTAACAATTATCCCCAGTAAACTTTGTCCTTTTTCTGATAGACTATTTTAAAAATTAATCAAGTGTTAATTTTAACTACTTTGTTACTCTGAGTTACAGGCAACTCTACCAAGTTAATATCCCCTATCAATTGTATGAGTATATTTTATCATTTTTATTGAATTCACAATTGAATATAAAATAATTGCATATGTTGTAGGAGCATTTCCTTTCAAAGAAGAGTCAGAGAATATTCCTTTCTACAATTATCTATTTATGTAATACTCACAATTCAGCATCAAAACCAGATTAACCTACCTTCATCAAGTTCCTCAAGAACTGATCATCTTGCTAATGCAACAATGATTAAAATTTTGTACTTGTAAATTCTAATAAGTAGTGTAACTTTTTATAAAACTAGATAATTACCTCTGCTATAATACAAAGTTTGTTAGTGCTCCAAAGCCCAAATCAGATAGATAAGCAGACCCCATTTTATAGGAAACAGCCAATGGAACTAGGTAAATATAGGTTGAAGGTGGGCTATTTTGGCAATGGGCATCATGGTTGACTTCAGTCATTCAGAATGCTATTTCACAAATGAAGGAATGGTCTTATTATGCATTGTCATAAAGAACAAAACTGATACTAAGTAGTCACAGACACATGACAGTAGAATTATTTCATTACCCCTTGACTTGTTTCAGAAAGAGTTTCAAGAAATACATGAAGAACATAGATTTCTCAGAATATAGTATAATAAGTATATGTGGTTAGTTTTTTGTCAGTAAAGACACCCAAGAAGTCACATGAAGAGTACTTGCTGAGAGGTTTTTAGGGAAAAAAATCAAGCTTCAAGATGACAGTTTTACTGAATAGCCTGCATGGTTCCTTGTAACCCTAGTAACCCGTGATCCTATGAAGTATGTCATTTAGATGTCTTACTTTCTATTTTCTGCCATTTACTCTTTACCTTTTGTGATCTGGCTCCGTTAATTACTGGTCAACTGAATTATCTCAGCAAAGAAACTATGCTAGATTTCACTAATGGTCCTAATTCTTCACTCATCATATAGCTATACTCTGTACCATATGACTTTGCAGTTCCTACCACTATTTCCCTGCTTTTTGACTTTGAGTTTGACCATGTGGATTACTTTTGTTGATGTGATATTAGCAGGCATGGCATTAAAAAAATCTTAAAAATTTCTGTGTGACTGAGCTTACCTTCTCATGCCCCTGCTTTTTTCATGAGAATGACATTTCTGGGATAGTCTACTGGTCCCAGGAGAAAGATGAAAGATGTATAGTGCAGGTTGGAACCATCCCCACTGGATCTGGCCTAATCAAGTGCTGCAAAGCTACATTTCCTGAAAATAAAGTAGCTGACTGATACAAAATTTGGCACCTGAAAGTGAAGTGCTGCTGTATTAAATACTTACAATTTGTGGCATGAGTTTGAGAACTAGCTAGTGTTAGAACTAACCAGTGGATCGGGCAAGGTGGCTCAAGCCTATAATCCCAGCCCTTTGGGAGGCCAAGGTAGGAGGATCACCTGAGGTCAGGAGTTCGAGACCAGCCTGGCCAACATGGCAAATCCCCATCTCTACTAAAAATACAAAAATTAGCCGGGCATGGTGGCAGGTACCTGTAATCCCAGTTACTCAGGAAGCTAAGGCAGGAGAATCACTCGAACCTGGGAGGCAGAGGTTGCAGTGAGCCAAGATCGTGCCACTGCACTCCGGCCAGGGTGACAAGACAGACTCTGTCTCAAAAAAAAAAAAAAAAAGAACTAGCCAGTGATGTTCCCTCATCACTAGGTCAGTGATGAAGGAAAAATGAGAAGAGGCTGGGTAAATGGCAATCCACGTAAAATAGTGATGAAATTAGTAATATTGTCTGTTACAATAACTGGGAAGATAGTAAATGTATTTAATAGATTTTTGTACTTGGCTGAGTAAACCCTAAGCAAAATGTTGAAGTGCACTCTTGTTTCTTTTACTTGTGTTTGATATACTACTTTAAGAAAGAGATAAGCTTAGGAAAATATGAATCAGATTGTAGCAAAATTTGGTGAGAATGTAAAGTCTATAACCTGTTGGGTTGGAAAGTAAAAGAGGTTCTTATCTCCAACTCTTCCAGATAATAAAAGAAACTTCAATTCTGATAAATTCTGGGGCTGAAGATTAAATCTAGGAAATAGCTGATGTATACATGGTCTCAGAATACAGACTAACTACATGGTATGACTGTAGGTTCTTTTGATAAGACTTCTGAAAATTTTACAGTGATACCTAGTAGATATTATGATCACACAGCAGCCTAATATGCCCAGAATACTGCAATTAAGCCTAAGCTGTATTATCCTACATGGTAGCCTCTACCCACGTAGCTGTTTAAATTAGAATTCATTAAAATTTAAAATTTAGTTCATTACTCATACTAACTATATTTCAAGTACTTAGTAGCTGCATGTGACTAGTAGCTCTCTTATTGGACATCACAAATAAAGGCTCTTTCCATTATTCTAGAAAGTTTTATTAGATAGCTCTGGTAGAGCTGTCTAATAAAAAACCACTAAATGTTTCAGAAAATTCAGTTACCATATATGCTACTGTATTAAGCCATTCTTGCACTGCTATAAAGAAATATGTGAGACTAGGTAATTTATTAGGAAAGAGATTTAATTGGCTTATTATTCTGCAGGCTGTATAAGAAGCATAGTGGCATCTGCTTCTGAGGAAGCCTCAGGAAGCTTCCAATCATGGCAGGGGAGTAGGCACGTCACATGGTAAGAACAGAAGCCAGAAAGAGAGAGATTGACCATTGGGGGGTTGGTATGCCACACACTCTATTATAATGACCAGATCTCAAGAGAACTCACTCACTATTGAGAAGGCAGAACCAAGCCATTAGGGATTCACCATCATGATCGAAACACCCCACACCAGACCTCACTTCCAGCATTGGAGATTACAATTTAACATGAGATTGGGGTGAGGACAAATATTTAAACTATATTATTCCACCTCTGGCCCCTCCCAAATCTCATGTCTTTTTCACATTGCAAAATACAATCATGCCTTTCTAACAGTCCCCCAAAGTTCATTTCAGCATTAACTCAAATGTCCAAAGTCTCATCTGAGATAAGGCACATCTCTTCCACCTATGACCCTGTAACATAATAAACAAGTTAGTTGCTTCCAAGACATAATGGGACTTTAGGCATTGGGTAAACACTTCCATTTCAACAGGGAGAAATTGGCCAAAAGAAAGGGGCTACAGACCCCATGCAAGTTCATAGTTCAGCAGGGCAGTCATTAAATCTCATAGTTTCAAAATAGTCTCTTTTGACTCCATGTCCCACATCCAGGGCACACTGCTGCAAGGGTGGGCTCCTAAGGCCTTGGGCAGCTCTGACCCCATGACTCTGCAGGGTACAGGCCCACCAGGCTGCTCTCACATTGTTGAGCGCCTGTGCCTTTTCCAGGAACAGGGTGCAAGCTGAAGGTGTATCTACAATTCCGGGGTCTGGAGGATGGTAGTCCCCTTCTCACAGCTCCACTAGGCAATGACCCATTGGGAACTCTGTGTGGGGGCTCCAAACCCACATTTCCCTTTGGCACTTCACTAGTAGAGGTTCTCTATGGGGCTCCACCCCTGCAGCAGGCTTTCAGCTGGGCACCCAGGCTTTTTCATACATCCTTTGAAATCTAGGTGGAGGTTGCTAAGCCTCACTTGCTCTGCAGGCTCACTCCTGCAGGCTCAACACTATGTGGAAGCCAAGAAGGCTTACAGTAGCTTGCTCCCTCTGGAGTGGCAGCCTGCACTGTACTTGGGCCCCTTTGAACCAAGGCTGGAGCTGGAGTGGCTGGAATGTGGGGAGCATTATGTGCAGGGCAGCAGGGCCCTGGGCCTGACCATGAAACCATTCTTCTCTCTTTCACCTTTGGGCTTAAGATGGGAGGGGCTGCCTCAAAGTTCTCTGAAATGGCTTCAAGGCCTTTTACCCATTGTCCTGGATATTAGTACTTGGCTCCCCTTTAGTTGTACTAATATATTTAGCATGTCATTGCTCCACAGCCTGCTTGAATTTCTCTCCTGAAAAAGCTTTTTCTTTCTCTGCCACATGGCTAGGCTGTAAATTTTCCAAACTTTTATACTCTGCTTTCCTTCTAAATACAGCTTCCAACTTTAAGTCATTCCTTTACTCCCACATCTGAGCATAGGTTGTTAGAAGCAGCCAGACCACGTCTTGAAAACTTTGCTGTTTAGAAATTTCTTCCACCAAATACCCTAAATCATCACTCTCAAGTTCAAAATTCCACAGATCCTTAGGGCATAAACAGAATGCAGCCAAGCTCTTTGCTAAGATATAACACATGTGACCTTTGCTCCAGTTCCTAATAAGTTCCTTATTTCAATCTGAGACCTTGACAGTCTGGACTTCATCGTCCATATCACTATCAGCATTTTGGATACAGCCATTTAACCAGTCTCCAAGAAGTTCCAAACTTTCCCTCATCTTCCTGTCTTCTTCTGAGTCCTCCAAACTCTTCCAACCTCTGCCTGTTACCCAGTTCCAAAGTCACCTCAACATCATCAACTATCTTTATAGCAAAGCCCCACTCCCTACTCCTTGTTACCATTTTTCTTTTCTTTTTTTTTTTGGTTTGAGACAGGGTCTTGCTCTGTCACTCAGGCTGAAGTGTAGTGGCTCAATCATGGCTCACTGTAGCCTTGACCTCCCAGGCTCCAGTGATCCTCCCACCTCAGCCTCCTGAGTAGTTGGGATTACAGGTGCACACCACTACATTCTGTTAATTTTTGTCTTTTTTTTTTTTGAAATGGGGTTTTGCCATGTTGCCCAGGCTGGTCTCAAACTCCTGAGCTCAAGCAATCTACATTCCTTGGCTTCCAAAAGTGCTGAAATTACAGGCATGAGCCACTGTATCTGGCCCACTTTTCTGTATTATGCTGTTCTTGCCCTGTTATAAAGAAATACCTGAGACTGGATAATTTATAATAAAAGATTTAATTGACTCACAGTTCTGCAGGCTGTACAAGAAGCATAGCAGAATGTAATTCTGGGGAGGTGTCAGGATTATTGTTTTAAACAGCTGATTTTGAGGGTTGTTTGTCATGTTGCATTTGTGTATGGATAGCTATCTGATGGAGTCACTAATAATCTCTAGTTTATTAAAGTCAATAAGTCTAAATCTCTCTTGGCCAATTGCTCCTCTTGTTACTTGATTTCCATTACCAACTTTTTTTTTTTTTTCTACCTGCCTATCTTTATGGTTGTTTTTTTTTCTCAGCTTTCCTTTGTGGATTTTCTTTCTCTGCTTTTTCCTTAAATCCAGATTCTATTCATCCTTAACTGTGTTCTCTTCACTTTAGGCACTAGGTTTGTGATGCATCTGTTTTATTTAATTCTTTCTTAACATTGTATAATGCCCATATTTCTATGTCCTACTAAGGTCTCCCTGTGCTCTAGAATAGTTAATAATTGATGGGCTATTTCAGCATGTATGCCTCACTGGATATGTCTAAACACAAACTCCTCATCTTTGTCCTTAACTGTGTACCAGTTTTTGTGTTTCCTGTCTCAGTGGATGGCAGTATCACATATTCAGTTGCTCAGGCCAGGAACCTGGGTGAAATGAGTCTTCTTTCTCCCTCACTTTTCACATTTAATTAATTACAAAGTCCTGTCAATACTACTCCTTAATATATTTTATTTGCATTCACTTCATTCAAACCCTCTACCCTCTACATTATTTTTGTACCCTATTATCTCTTGTACTAGATTCCTACAGTTTCCTTTTAACTGGTTTTCATGCCTTCACTTTTGTATTTCTTCAAGTCATTCTTCAGACAGAGATCAAGCTAATTGCTTATGTTAATTAGAGTTTCTCAGTTGCAAGCAAGAGAAACCATCTCTAGTTACCTAAAGCAAAAAGTGATACAGTAAAAAGAATTGGAAAGATGCATGGAAGTTTAAAGATAGAAGGGAATTCTAAAGAAAACCAGTAGGACTTTCTCAATAAATTTGGCTATGTGCTGGAAATGGAAAAAAAAAAGTGAAAAAGTGTTTTCCTCCCTTTGATTGGCCGATCTTAGGTGTTTATTTTGTTTAGAGTGATATCCATAAAATACTAAAAGGATGTGGTTATTGGAGCCCCCAAAGACTTTTTCAATTTTTGAAGACAGAAGTGCTGGAATTATAATCTCACTAACATTGAGATGAGGTAAGAAGGCATTCCCAAGAAGAAATGGGAGTGCAGGTAGAAAGGAGAAATGGATGCCAGTTGGGCCCAAACAGATAAATGATTATTATCTCCATATATATTTTCTTTACATTGCTTAAAAACAGTTTAGTATCTTTCATGTTTCTCAGGATAGATTCCATATTTTCTAATATGACAGGCAAAACTTTTTCTGAGCTCTGCATAAGCTTTACATAAGTCCTTGGCTTCACAGAATACTATATTATCAAAATTAAAATCAGTCCTACCCTTATCTGGGTCAGGAACCTTGGCTCTTTCTACCTCCCAGGTCTGCTCCCAGCTATGCCTAGCCAAATCTGTCCAGTCCTCCGTAACTTGCTTAGAATTATTTCATCTCTTCCCAACACTGAAGGTACAGTCTATTTCCAACAAGCCCATATAGGCCCTTGTGCTTGCCCATAGCTTACTACTTGTCACACTGACTTTTAGTTGTCTTTTAAAGAACCCAGACTGATTCTCATTCACCTTTGTATTCCCAGTTGCTTTCACAGTAGTTGACACACAGTAGGCACTCAATAAATTTATAGGAAGTTGAAAAATATGCTTCTTATTTCATTTGTTGATAATTTTCAAGTATCATTAAAATGGTAGTAATATTTACTACATGGCAAATATGCAAGATAGTAAGGCTATGAATTAATGAAATCCATCCACTCTGGCCTCATAAATCACAGTGCTACATTCTGTTCCAGATTCCACAGGTGCAATGCTTACATTTAATTGCACTGATCAAGCTCTCCTTATGCTGAATTCCTGTATATATCATCCTCTGGGTAGGATCAACTGTGCAGTTTCAAATCCATTTGTTTCAAAATCCCAGGAGGACTCTGTGTTCTTGTGTGACTTTGTGTTACTTCCTGATGACTCATGGAGTGTAAGAGCAATGAAAGCAGAGGCTGCGTAAATAGATTCTCCTGGGGAGAAAATTCCTCTTTAAATCAATTTAATTTTCTACATTTTTTGAAATGTGAGCTAAGCATGTTGCATCTTTGTTTTAAGGAGCTCAAGCATCTTTGCAAATATTTGGTCCCTTTTCTTAAAGAATTCTTAAAGCCTGATATGATTGGCTTTGGCTTTCAGGCTTGATAATTCCTTGTAGCTTGGTAGGAATATCAAAGACCAAAATCCATTTTTTTCTGCTTTCCTAGACAACTCAGTGATAAAGTAGGAAAATAATAATAAACACGGATATGCACCAATAAGCTGGATTTCTATAGAGCATATTTTAGCTACAGGACTGAAAATTCTTTCCTATTCACTGTATTATCATATTTATTTTTTAGGTCAATATGACATAAATGTAGAAATAAAATAGCTGGGGACATAGAGGCATAAAAACATTCTGTTCAGTAAGGTCTCCAGGCTTATCCTCCTGTTTGTACCCTCTTAAACATGCTGTTATCCCACCCACATTTAAAATGTTGGCTCATGATCATTTGAATATTACCATGGGCATATTGGCAAATTCCTTTCATTTTCCTCTGGCTAGTAAGCTTTAGAATAAGAATGACTCCCAATTGACCAATGCTATGTTTCGAATACACTCTATAATGAATCAATTTACGGAGGCAAACATTGGCTTCCCTTGCTGATTTGTTTTTCTGAAATCTGCCGAATAAAGGCCAGAATTCATTAGCTTGGCTCTCTAAGTTCTCTGTCATCAGATCCCTCTAAGCATTCTCTGCTCTATGCTCTAACCAAGCACTTTACAATGTATCTTCATTGAATATTAATCTTTTTAAATGTGCTGAGAAGGAGGTGGATTCCATAGTAAAATTAGCTTATTAATGTGTTAAGATTTATTATGCAAATTAGCATATTAAAATCTTTAAGAAGTCTTTTAATAATGAAATTGGATCCATTTTGTTTAAGTTTTTCTGAACTTACTTGGTCATAGATTCTCTTTTTTCATATATATATATTTAACTTGCTAAGGGAAGTGTTACATTGCCTTATGTGTTCTGGAAAGATTTGGTGAACTGTTGGGCAGCAGTTTCCTATGTCCATTCATGGTCTCTCACCCTGGAATGCCTCAGCTGCTATTTTCAAATATCTCTCAAAGCTAAGTCTAAGTGTAACTCACCGTCTTTCCTGATCTTCGCAGACAGACGTGTCCTCTCCCACTTCTGAACTCCTGTTGTATTTTATCAATGTGTCTTTTATGGCACTGCTCATTCTCTATGTTGAATAATAATTAAGGCCAGTTTAATTACTCTCATTGGACTTTGGGATCCTTGAGGACACAGCCCAGTTTTACTCATTGTTTTATAATCTTTAGTATAGATAATATACCTGTCACCTATAGTACTTTTTCTAGAGCATTGATGCATTTAAAACAAACGAAACAACAGAGGAATGAATGAATGACAAAATCTTTATACATTATTAATATAAAATTTTAGTATTGTGGCTGAATCCATCTCTGAAAAATTATTTTGGATAAAATTATAATTTAATGACATTAGTATTTCACATAGGAATTTGCTATCAGATAGCAGTTTTGACTTTGTTTCAAGCCTAATATTGTTGCATGTCTCTTTCATGAACATGATCTTCAAGAACAAAACACCTTAGCTTGGTTTCCATGGGCCTCCTGTAATAGGCTACATCTACTTTCATCGTTGATTCTGCTTAATAGTAAGTATCTGTCCCATAAAAGCATGTCTCCCTATCTGATGAATGCAGTGTCCATTGTTACCTCCATGCTGTCCTTCAGGCTACACCCCGGCCCTATTCCTTGCCATTCTCCTAAATCCTTAGCTATACCTATTCATCTTTCAAGACCTACTTCCAGTCAGAAGTTCACAATGAAGCCTTAATTACTTCAGTCTTCTAGCCTCCTTTGACTAGTAGCTCAACAGACCTTTTATTACTGATTGGTTACCTTCTGGCGTCCAGGCTGGAGTACCATGGCACAATCTTGGCTCGCTGCAGCCTCTGCCTCCCATGTTCCAGTGATTCTCATGCCTTAGCCTCCCGAGTAGCTGAGATTACAGGCATGTGCCACCACACCAGGCTAATTTTTGTATTTTTAGAAGAGACAGTGATATGGTTTGCCTCTGTGTCTCCACCCAAATCTCATGTCAAATAGTAATCCCCTCATGTTGGGGTAGGGACCTGGGGGGAGGTGATTGGATTATGGGGCTGGTCTCCCCCATACTGTTCTTGTGATAGTGATTGAGTTCTCATGAGAGCTGATGGTTTAAAAGTATGTGGCAGTTCCCCTCATTCTCTTTCCTGCTCCACCACGGGAAGATGTGCCTTGCTTCCCCTTTACTTTTGGCCATGATTGCAAGCTTCCTGAGACCTCCCCAGCTATGTGGAACTGTGAGTCAATTAAACTTCTTTTCTTTATAAATTATGCAATCTCAGGTAGTTCTTTAGAGCAGTGTGACAACAAAATAATACAGACAGGGTTTCACCATGTTGGCCAGACTAGTCTCAAACTCCTGGCTGCTAGTGATATGCCACCCTCCACTTCCCAAAGTGCTGGGATTACAGGCATGAGCCATGGTGCCCTGCCTGATTGGTTACCTTTTATACTGCCTTTCACCACCAGGCTTCAAACACCTTGAGGGCAGGAACACTTTGGGGATTTTTTTTTTTTTTGGTTCCTCAGAGAATCATAATGTTAATGATACCATTTAGTGAGCACTTATTGCATCCAGTCACTGCTTTTAGCAGTTTGCACAGACTGATTCAGTAAAACCTCATTAATCTGAGGCACAGAGAAGTTAAGTACCTTACCCAAAGTAACACAGCTAGTTTGAGATTGGATCTCAAGTGATCTGCTTGTGGAACTCACATGTTTATGAATTGGTTAGTTGAAATGGATAATTTTTATCTTTTTGGCATTATAAATTATGTATATCCATACACATTGATTGCATAAATTATATCAATGAAAATATGAATGTGTTCACTATTTTAGAAAATTCTACACAAAAGAGCATTTCTTTTTAATTGGCAGATGGTGAAATAAATATAACAGACACTTGAAACCCACAATAGGTGTAATTCCTTTTTTAGTCATGTAAAATAATTTCAAATATAAGACCAGATATATAAAATATGTAATGCAAAGACAATTAAAGTATATTTAAAGTATATAAAAGTCTGCATATGTACTTTCAGAAAAATGCACAAAACTTTGATAACTTTTAGAAAACAGCAGACTTTTTAAAATTTTGGAGAAATTAACATGTTTTAGATTTTAAAAGAGGACAGTGGCAGGTTTCAGGTAAACTAGAAATTAGTTGTTAGAAAGCTTATATTAGTCATTAGCAAATTTAAACTAAAATATTTAAGCAGAAATTTTGTGTTGGGGAGTGAGTGAATGTGTTTATCAAGGAGCTGGTAAGGGTTCCATTCCCTCGATTTGCAGAATTAATTGATAGGGCTTCTAGGTTCTATAAAATTGGATTTTGCTGACTTCACAGGTGAATTTATTAGGCACCTGAAGCATAAACAGTTATCAGAAGTTTAGTAGGCAACTCTGCTCATGGTAAAGTTCTGGAAAAACAGAAATATTTATAATAAGTAAAGATAACACTAGTCAATGTTAATTATCATTCCTACAGTTGGTTAGACAAATACAAAAAGTGTTGATAAATTATTGATTAGCTTTATGGTGCAATAACTCTAAAGAATAACTACTTGTAAATGTATTGTCAAGGCTTTCTCCCCCAGTATCTTCCTAGCTAGGAAGCTAGGGGTTGCTGTATTGTTAGCCCTCTTCTGACTTTTTATTTTGCAGTTCTGATAGATAACTGGTTATCTGTTAAAGAATTCCACTAAAATGTTAACGTATAATATCTTAAGATGTCACCTCTTTCCAAAACATTTACATGTAAAGGCTGGATTTTCTAAGGACAAATTGCCCTGATCCCAAATGACTAATCATTTAAGAGGAATTTAATCATTAAAATATGCCAAAAAAAGCACAGAACTTTTTCTTAGAATTAATATTAGTATTTTTGCCCAAATTTATGGGGCATTGTGTGTGTGTGTGTGTGTGTGTGTGTGTGTGTGTGTGTGTGTGGTCGGGGGGGGGTGGCGGGGGCAGAGGGTGTGTAATAGTCCCAGAATTCCTTTAAACCCACTATTCCTTTTTTCTGTCTACATCTCCTTTGCAAAGCCTGCCTTCTGGAAAGACTCTAATACCAGTCATTTATAGCTTAATGCAAATTTACGTACCAGTATTTCTCTCCAGTTGTATCTGAATTTTAGGTTTAATTTAAAAACAAGAAGTTCTGTCACAGTAAAATATGCTTTGGTGTCTCTAAGGTAGAGTAGAGGGAATTCAAATGCTTGTGCTCCAAAATATTGTCTGTACTGGGTTAAATAGTGTCCCCACCAAATCCATGTCCACTGGAACCTGTGAATTTAATGTCATTTGGAAGTAGGGTCTTTGTAGATGTAATCAAGTTAAAATGAGGTCATACTGGATTAGGACGGGCCCTAATCCAAGACGGTGTTGTTAGAAGAAGAAGACACTTGGGCACAGACACACACAGAAGGAAGATTTCACGTTAAGACAGAGGCAGAGTTTGGAGTTCCCACTACAAGCCATGGAATGCCAAGGACTGCTGTCAATAACCAGGAAATAACCAGCTAGGGAAAGGCAAAGAAGGATATTCTAGGCTCTCCAGAGATAGCACAGCCTTTCCAACACCTTGATTTTAGACTTCTAGCCTCCAGAATTGTTCTTTTAAGCCACACAGTTTGTGGTAATTTCTGTTCTTTTAAGCCATACAGTTGGTGGTAATTTGTTACATCAGCCTTAGAAAATTAATCAATTATCCCAACAACCTGTTAATAAGCTAAAGTTGAGTTTATCGCTTACTGCAATAGGACAAACACTATCTCCTATCTTGACAGAGCTTTAGTATCTTCTTAGATAGGGTAGGGATGTCATCAGAATATTTGTTGAGATTTCGAAGGTGAACTTTTAAATGGGTTGAGCACTGGGTAAGGACCATTAGGACAGATGGATAGCAAAATGAGAGAGTTGACGTGATGGATCAAAAATCTTAGAGTATAAACTGTCATTTGAGCTTTCTAAGAACAGTTAATAGGTCATTCAGGAAATATCACAGAATGAACAATAAAGTTATTTAAAATTATCACCTTCCTTGACAAGAGTTTCCTGGAATAGTAAATTATAGTGACAAAGACTAGAAAATTATTTTACTAGTCTATTTTCATACTGCTATGAAGAAAAACCCAAGACTGGGTAATTTATAAAGAAAAAGAGGTTTAATGGACTCACAGTTTCACATGGGTAGGGAGGCCTCACAATCATGGTGGAAGGTGAAGAAGGAACAAAGGCACACCTTACATGGTGGCACGCAAGAGAGCGTGTGCAGGGGAACTGCCCTTGATAAATCCATCAGATCGTATTCACTATCATGAGAACAGCACGGGAAAAAATGCCCCCATGATTCAATTACCTCTCACTGGGTTCCTCCCATGACACATGGGGATTATGAGAGCTACAATTCAAGATGAGATTTGAGTGAAGACAAAGCCAAACCATATCATTTATAGAATCATGTTAATGTAGACATATACATAGTAATCTGTGTGAATACAGAGGGTCTCTTTTCTTAGGTACCAGAAAGCACAACATATTGTCAGTGACCTACTCTAACCATCTCACATAAGTAGTTGCTAGAAGAGGCCTGCCATCCTGAAAGCATGATTTCAACTCCATGTTAATATTGGTAGCTCACTAGAGCATGTCTCCGATTGGCCAATTTTCAGGCATAAATCCTTGGTTCTAGAGTGTTCGAATCCAGAAAGATCAAAACAGAACCATGTCTCATTTGAGATAAAGGTTTGCAAGAATGGAGTAGGCTATCTCTGAGCACTTTTAACATGTACAGTGTAAAGGGAAAGTGTCCCTAAAGATCCAGTCTGAATTTTACTACCTTTAGAGTGTGACTTAGGCAGAAGTACTTCTCCCTGCTTCTGTGCGCCTTTGGCTCGCCTGCTCATCTTCTTTGTAGAAAGTGTGTATTAGGTGTGTGGTGGCACACACCTGTAATCCCAACTACTCAGGGGGCTGAGGGAGAAGAATCACTTGAACCTGGGAGATGGAGGTTGTAGTGAGCTGAGATAGCACCACTGCACTCCAGCCTGGGCGACAGAGCAAGACTCCGTCTCAAAAAAACCAACCAACCAACAAACAAACAAAAAACAAACAAAAAAATTAAATAAATAAAGTGTGTATTAGTCAGAGTTGGCTAACTGGTATAATGAATTATTCTCAAATATCAATGGCTTTAGATAATTGATCTTTATTTTTTACTCAGGTAAGCATTCAGTGGGGGTATTCAACAGAAAACTGAGTGAGCCGAGTTTCTAGGATGCAAACTCCTTCTCTGTTGTGGCTCTGCCATGTTTAAGGTTTCGGAGTCTGTTCCATTTATCTAGCAGGTGAGGCAATGAGAGAAAGTATCTCCTGTGGGTGGTTTATATGTGCCATCATTTCTTTCCATATTCATTGGCAAGAACTCAGTCACATTACCACAATTAAATGCAAAGGAGGTTGGGAAATGTATTCTAGTTTCCCAGAAGGAAAACTGAAATGGGTGTTTGTGTACACACAGCAGTCTATGTCACATAGAACTTTTTACATTATACTGTTGTTAAAATCTTATTTATCTGCTGATCTCTCCCACTGCTTTGTGAGCTCTTTGAGGATGAAGATCACTTCCATTTATAATTTGATAGCTTCAGAGCCTAGCAGCAAAGTACCCGGTACAAAGTAGTGGATTCCTAATAAATATTTACTGAATGATTGATTATAGTAGCATTTAAATTGCAAAACTATTATTTGATATTTTTAGGTTATATAAGACTTACCTAATATTGTATTTTCAAAATTCTTGCTGAATAATAAAAAATTTATGAAATAACTCTCTTCGTGAGTGTGCAATTTGCCCACTAAATACATTTTAAAACACAAATTAAAGCCTCTTTCCTCCATGTGATCACACTATTATTCGAGCTGAACCTGCATGCATGCTGTTATTATGGGATTAATTTCCTCACTTAAGTTTTACTGGAAACTGTTTTACTGACTACTATTAAGAGCAGTATCAAAGACTTTCCACTTGCTCCATTAAGCAAAACAATAATTGCTTTTAGCACTTTCTTTATGGTTCTTGATACATTTTGTTTTTTCAAAAGGTTCATTCCAGTAAGATTGAAGTTTGTTCAATGTTCATTTTAAACAAATGGTTTTGGTTCATAAATACTGTCTAGGAATATTTATGTGGGAAAACATTCCCTATTTGAGGAAACCTATATTAAACCTCTGAATAGAATTGTTTCCAATAAATTTTCAGATATTAAAAAATGCCAAAATAGTACTTATTTGCTCTTGATTGCTCAACATTATAATAAACACAGTTTGCATAGTAATTACCAATAAGCACTTATTCTACAGCTGATATACTTAATGTATTGATGTAAAGGGAAGAAAAGGGGAAAATTACAGAGGAGTTAAGAGAGCAAGTCTTTGAAGTTTGACAATGCTGTATTTAACCCTTGGCTTTGCCACTTGAGCTTTGTGATCTTAAACCCTAAGCATCCCTGAACCTCGCTTCCCTTCTCTGTAAAACGGGGGTCAAAATGGTACCTGTTCCACAGTACCATTTTCTTTCACTCATTATTGAGTGGGGCTTGATGTGAAATGTGTGTTCACATGCATTATATCATGATATGATGTGATTTAATGAAGTAATGCATGCAAACACACATTTCACATCAAGCCCCACTCAGTAAATGAGAGCTTAATGAGCTTTTAATAAATAAATATATTGAGCTCCTATTGTGACCCAGATAATATGCTAAATACCATATAATTAATTATTAAGTCTCTTTGTCCTCTCAATATTCTTAAGGAAACAATATTCTTAAGGAAACAAGAATAGAGGAAATTGAAGGTCTACTAAATGTTAAATTTAGAATCTAGGTCTGTCACATTGCCACTGCTGCTGTGATTTTGCCCAAAGGGCTTACAACCCAACGGAAGAGAGAAACAAGCAAACAAATATCCAGTGGGATAATAAACTCAGTGGCATCATACCTAACAATTGAGTTCTTTCTATGTGTCAGGCAATGGAAAAATGCTTTATATACTATGAGATAAATTCTACCACTATCCCTATTTACAGATAAAGAAACCAAAGCAAAGAAAGTTTAAGTGTGGAAAATCAAAAGAATGGAGCAGTCCGTATATGTTACAATAATTTAGGTAAGAAATAGAGGTGGAACTTTTGCTAGACCTTGAAAACAGGATTAAAAGTAGACAAACAGAAAAGGCCAAGATGAACAGTTCAGGCAGGTAGAGTGGCATGATCATGCAATATGGTTTGCAATATAAACACTTTTATTCTAATACACTAAACAGAACTGTGCCATTTGTTGATGAAAGTGTCCAGACACTGCAACAACAACTTGGACAGACAGAACTATTGAGCAAACCATCCCAAGAGCCTTCAAGTTGGAATCGAATTGAGTGGGTCGATATTGAAAAAAAATCATAAATGATTGACAGGTAGAGTTAGCTCGAATCTATTACTTTTCTTGAAATCCTTTCAAGGGTCATCATTAAGTGACAAGCTCATTGAACTTCACTTGAGAATCCGTGGGATAAAAAAGTGAACTCATATCGAAAAGTAATTGGAAGATGCCAAAGGCATCCAATAATGAAAATGGCAGTGCTTTTTATCATACTTAACATTTTGAAATAATTGTGTAAAGTCATGAAGCCTGTTTTTGGTCCAGTGACAATCTTATGTCCTGAGCAGTTGAGTGAATAGTTGACTTTCATTTTTAGTTTTAATTTTGTCTTCAAGACTCCACTGAAGTTCTGTTTTCTGTCTCCACTTATTCCTGTTTTAGAAGGACATTCACCACAGCTGTAGTTACCTCAGCAGTGTTTTCTGGGAGAATGGTTTCTCTGTGGAAGTATCAGATGCTTAGTGTTAGGCTCAGGTTGCACTTCCTTTCTAATGCATCTCTGCTCTTCTTGTCTCTGTCCACAGAATTCTTCTGCTTTGTCCCTGGTGATCATTCTCTTGAGTAATGAGTTATATTCCTGTAGCCAAAATGTTAACAAATAGAATAAATCCAATTTTTGAGAAATTAAAAACTAAGCAGGTTTGTCATCTCTATTTCTAATGGTCTTCAGCCTAAAAGATTAGAGGATTTTAAGGCACAGTAAAATAATGAACAGCACCACCATCACGGTTATCATCATGACATCATGAATGCCATTGTCATCACTATCACTGTCTAAGTCAGCTCAGGTTGCTATAACAAAATACTCTAGACAGGATGGCTTAAACAAGGGACATTTATTCCTCACAGTTCTGGAGGCTGGGAAGTACAGGATGAATGTGATGGCAGATTTGGTGTCTGGGGAAGGCTCTCTTCCTGACATGCAGATGACTTCCTTCTTGCTGTGTTTTCACATGGTGAAAAGAGAAAGGGCTCTGGTGTCTCTTTCTTTTCTTATAAGAACTCTAATCCAATCATAAGCTCCTCCCTCATGACCTCGTTTAAAAGCCATTACTGGCCGAGCGCGGTGGCTCACGCCTGTAATCTCAGCACTTTGGGAGGCTGAGGCGGGTGGATCACGAGGTCAGGAGATTGAGACCATCCTTGCTAACGTGGTGAAACCCCGTCTCTACTAAAAATACAAAAAATTAGCCAGGCATGGTGGCGGGTGCCTGTAGTCCAGGCTGCTCGGGAGGCTGAGACAGGATAATGGCGTGAACCATTCTCCTGAGCTTGCAGTGAGCCGAGATCACGCTACTGCCCTCCAGCCTGGGTGACATAGTGAGACTCCATTTAAAAAAAAAGCCATTGCCTCCCAAAGTCAGCCTTATAATATCATCACGTGGGGATTAGGGCTTCAACACATGAATTTCAGGCATGTGTTGAAGGACAAACATTCAACCCGTAGCAATTACCACTACTACAATCATTATAATCATTGTTGTCATCAACATCATCATCATCATCATCATCATCATCATCATCATCACTACTGTTCATTGCTGGCTCACCAGCTGAAGTTGCAATCATGCCAGAAATTTTATAGATGCTTGTTTGTCATAGCCTTATTACCAAAAAAAAAAATTGTAATTAGGATTCCTACTTTACAGGTATGGAAATGAGGCTGTGGTAACTCACACAAAGTTACATTTTCAGTTTGAGGAAGAGAAGAGCTGGGTTTTTACTAAGGTTGACTTTTTTTAATCTTGTTTTCTCTTTCCACTTTGCGTATTAGTATTTTTCGCCAACCTCAATCTAGAACCCTCGTCCTTGGCCCTAGAAAGACCGTTTCTTATAGCAAGAAATTAAGCTAACTCAAGGTTACTTAATCTCTGCACTTTTGACATTTTGGGGTACATAATACTATGTTGGGTTTTGGGAATATGTCCTATGTGTTGCATGATGATTAGAAGCATCCCTCTCTTCTTCTCAGTAGATGCCAGAAGTTTCCCTCCCCAATCATAGAATTAACTATCTCCAGACATTGCCAAATATCCCCTCAGGGGGTGAAATCTTCCTGGTCAAGAACCACTGAACTAACTTCTTGGAAATTGTTAGCATCTAAGAAATATGAGTTATTTTTCCCAGGGAGATTACAAAATAATTGATTTCATATTATTGTAAAATTTTAGATGTCATTACAGACAAAATGGAAGCTAATTTTAGCTGTTGGGCAGGTACATGAAGCTCTTGATGCTCTTGAGATTGTGATTTTTCTGAGCTGTCACAGGCAGTTGTTGATGCAAGTATTACTATAATGCAAAAGAAATGAGAAACTAAACAATGGTTGTCCAACTATTATGGCCTTTGTTATTATAGACTTTTTCTACCCAAGCAAAATTTTATAGAATTTGATATATCTCATTTAACTAATTCAATTTTGAAAACAACTCTTTTAGCTAACTTTAAAAGTGAGTAATTTAAATACAGATATTTGGAAAAGGATATCACACAGTAAAAATAATCATCTGTCCCCCAAATAATTATTGTTTACATTTTGACATATTTACTTTTAAGTATATATATATATGTATAGCATGATAATCAAAGGCCTTTTCTCATAGGGCTATTATAATTTTCATGTAGTGTTTACCATGTTGCCTGGCATGTAGTGTAAACTTTTGTTGTGGTTGCTATTTTACTTGTTATTATTATATTTGTAATTCAACATTTTATGAAAAGTTTGCATCATGTGAATGTATCATAATTTAACTTTCTTCTTATTTTGTGGCATTTAGGTTATTTAAAAAATTAATAAATATTTTAAAACTCCAAATATACTATTGAATAAAGTTTATAAAGCAATGACTGCTTTATAGATACTCCCACACAAAAAGGGGAGAGAAATTTTTCAAGGCCAGGCAATTAATCAGTGAAACAATATATTCTTCCATTACCATCTGTCCACTCTTCTCCCAATGTGACTTTAGGGCAAAAGTGAGCATTGAGATGTGTTGTGCATTCAATTCTTCCTTTTAGAATGATCAGATTAACTATAAAGTATTTGGACATTTTATAAAATTTTTTTTTGTTCAACTCTAGCAATCATAAAGAGACAAATAAAATGGCTGTTACCAACTAAATCTTACCCAATGTGGAAAATACAGATAGCTCCAGGAGGTTATTCACTTTAGAATTCAGGCAACACCTTGGACATTCAGCAAGTGAGATGTGAAATAGTTTCCCCAAACCAGCAGTTTCTCAGTTTAGACCTTACTAGGTTTTGCTTACTAATGGCCATAGTTCTAGAGAGGTGGCTATTTACCTAAGTTAATGGCAAATATTTGCTGTAAAATGATCTTTAAGATGGTTTAGAATTAGAAATCAAGAGAGTATGAACCTGCTCATTGTGGTGGAGTGGTTCTGTCCTGGGTTTCTGTCCAAATCAGAAAATTTGTTTTTTTGACACTCTCTACAGCAAACTTACCCTGGATCATTAGCCAAGTCACTGTCTTGACTTCTGTTTCCTCCTCTTGAATGATGAGAGTGGAATTAGATCACTTTTTTTTTCTTTTTTCTTTATTATACTTTAAGTTCTAGGGTACATGTGCACAACGTGCAGGTTTGTTACATATGTATGCATGTGCCATGTTGGTGTGCTGCACCCATTAAATCATCATTGACATTAGGTATATTTCCTAATGCTATCCCTCCCCTCTACCCCCACCCCACAACAGGCCCTGGTGTGTGATGTTCCCCTTCCTGCGTCCAAGTGTTCTCACTATTCAACTCCCACCTATAAGTGAGAACATGTGGTGTTTGGTTTTTTGTCCTTGCAATAGTTTGCTGAGAATGATGGTTTCCAGCTTCATCCATGTCCCTACAAAGGACATGAACTCATCATTTTTTATGGCTGCATAGTATTCCATGGTATATATGTGCCACATTTTCTTAATCCAGTCTATCATTGTTGGACATTTGGGTTGGTTCCAGGTCTTTGCTATTGTGAATAGTGCCGCAATAAACATACGTGTGCATATGTCTTTATAGCAGCATGATTTAGAGTCCTTTGGGTATATACCCAGTAATGAGATGGCTGGGTCAAATGGTATTTCTAGTTCTAGATCCCTGAGGAATCGCCACACTGACTTCCACAATGGTTGAACTAGTTTACAGTCCCACCAACAGTGTAAAAGTGTTCCTATTTCTCCACATCCTCTCCAGCACCTGTTATTTCCTGACTTTTTAATGATCACCATTCTAACTGGTGTGAGATGATATCTCATTGTGGTTTTGATTTGCATTTCTCTGATGGCCAGTGATGATGAGCATTTTTTCATGTGTCTGTTGCCTGCATAAATGTCTTCTTTTGAGAAATGTCTGTTCATATCCTTCACCCACTTGTTGATGGGGTTGTTTGTTTTTTTCTTGTAAATTTGTTTGAGTTCTTTGTAGATTCTGGATATTAGTCCTTTGTCAGATGAGTAGATTGCAAAAATTTTCTATCATTCTGTAGGTTGCCTGTTCACTCTGTTGGTAGTTTCTTTTGCTGTGCAGAAGCTCTTTAGTTTAATTAGATCCCATTTGTCAATTTTGGCTTTTGTTGCCATTGCTTTTGGTGTTTTAGTCATGAAGTCCTTGCCCATGCCTGTGTACTGAATGGTATTGTGTTTATAGGCTTAAATTTCTATTTTATTTTTTTCTGTGAGTTTCATATCCATATCCTTTAACCCCTTTTTATTGATTTGCAAATGCTTTTTATGTATTATAAGTATTTGATCTTTTTTTCTAGTGTGGGAAATACTCTGTCCCATTTTGTAATTTGTTTTGACTTAGTCTACGGTGTTCTTTGCTTCGTAGAAAATTTTAACTTTTGTAAGTCAAATTCATCAATCATTCTATGATTTTCTTTATGTTATGTTTTAAATAAAAATTTTCTACTATATTATAATTTAAATACTTCCATATATTTTTGTTATCCTTTATGATTTCATTTTATGTATTTAAATGTTTTAGACATCTGGACAGTATTTGGGAAGCAGAGATGACTTTATAACCTAAGTTTGTATTTTCCAGATGGCTGCACAATTGTTTCAACATTTTTTTTTTAAATGTTTGACTCATTGATTTGAAATGTTACATTTACCATGTATACTACATTCCCATATGTATTGGGGTTTATTTCTGGACTTTCACTTGTTCCATGTATCTACCTTTGTTTATATGCTAGTTTCTAACATTTTTATGATGAGATCTTCTGCCATATTTTAATTTTTGATGAAGCAATTACTCTCTGAGTCTTCTTTTCAGAATTTTCTGGCTCTTTATGGCAAGTTTCCTTTTTATGTATATGAACTTTTAAATAACATTATCTATTTCCAGTGTTAACTCTATTATTAATTTTATTAGAATTGCACACAATTTGCAAATTATTTTAAGTAGAGTTAACATTTTTATCATTAATTTTCCATGTCTTTTTTCCACGTATTTATTCTTTATTTCTGTTCCTAAGGACATTTCTTTTATATTATTTACTATTATAATATTTAATTATTTATCTATTTTTTTATCTTTGACACATTTCCTATTCTCCTTTGTGATCACAATATCAGTCCATTTAATCTCACTCCTTAAGATAAATAATTTTGATAATATAGTGTATGCATGTCTTTATTTTTTCTATTATTATACATATACACATATGTAATACCCACATATTTTTTTCTTTTTCATTTCTATTAAAGGATGATTAGATATTAGATTTATTTTTAAAAAGCATGTTATTAGTTACTTTTCTGTATATTTCCTTTATCAGCCTTTAAAACATTTCGGTGAATCTCTCACTATCATCTGCTATAGTTTAAATTCATTCTTTACAATGACTGTGTAATATCGCATGGTGTGCATCACAACAATGAAGCTAGTGATTCCTCTTTTGATGGGCAGTCTCTGTTTCAGTTCTTGGCCACTGTCAACAAGGCTAAATAAACATCCTCATCCATATGCCCTTATTATCTAGGAGTTGATACTTTTCCTTTCATTCGGTAGAATATTATGAGAGTTATTTTAGAGTAAATATTACTAAATTGCCTTCCAAAAGGGCCATAGCACTTCACAGTACAATTAGAATATATGAAATTAGGCCGGGCGCAGTGGTCACGCCTGTAATCCCAGCACTTTGGGAAACTGAGGTGGGTGGATCACAAGGTCAGGAGTTTGAGACCAGCCTGACCAACATGGTGAAACCCCGTGTCTACTAAAAACACAAAAATTAGCCGGGCATGGTGGTGCTCGCCTGTAATCCCAGCTGCTCAGGAGGCTGAGGCAGGAGAATTGCTTGAACCTGCAAAAAAAAAAAAAAAAAAAAAAAAAGAAAAGAAAAAGAAAAAACATTCCTATCAGAAAGAGCTCTAGACACTTGAATTTAGATACTATATAATTGTCACTTAAATCCACATTTTACTGACAGTTAATGGTATTGAAAACATTTCTGCATATTTGCTGTTTACTTGAATTTGCTCTCCTTTGAATTATGTATTCTTTTATTTGTACATTTTCGTATTATTTTATTTTGTTCAGCAGTGAGTTTAGCCCTCTACATGGGCAGGTTCTGCATCTGCAGTTTCAAACAACCATGGTTTAAAAACGTTAAGGAGAAAACAATAAAAATAACAACAAAACAATAAAAATAATGCAAATCAAAACAATATAGTATAGTAAGTATGTGGTATTTACATTATATTAGTTATAAGTAATCTACAGGTGATTTACAGTATATGGGAAGTTATGTGTAGGGAATATGCAAATGCTTCACCGTTTAATACAAGGAACTAGAGCATCCCCAGATTTTGGTATCCAAGGGAGTCCTGGAACCAATCCCTTATGGAAACTGAGAGAGGACTGTATTTATCTTGTAAGAGATATTGTGTATTCTATAAATTAACCCATTATTTATCTGTTTGTTTACATTTTTTTAGAAAAATTTCTTTTCTTTTTGCTTTCTTTAATGGTATTTTTTTCTATACAAAAACCTTAATCTGTTTTTTTTCTTTTATATTATCTAGCTTTGAATTAGGAAAGTCTCCCTGATTCCTAGATAGTATAGTTTTTAGAGTTTCTTGCAAGTCTTTTGGTTTACTTGGTTATTGTTAACCATTTTATCTACCTGACATTTATTTCAGAATCTTATTTAGGATATTTCAGATATTAGGAGTTATTATTTTCTTTCAAATTACCAAGTTTTGTCGGCACCTTTCATTAGATAATCTATATTTTACTCACCGAATTAAACTTCGTGTTTGTCATATAATAATATCCCATCAGTATAGACATCTAATTCTGAGTTCTAAAATTCCAAAAATTCTGTGTGTTTAACTAAAGCAATATTCTGTTGATTTTATTTAAATTGTTTTTATAACAGTGTCTCAACTGGGATTCTGCAAATGTTGTTACAGTTTCCGTAAAACATGATGATTAGAATAAATAATTGTTACTTAGATTTTGAGTGCTTTTCCAAGCTAACACTGCCAGTAGTGAATATTGACAGCTCATCACCATTAGAATTTTTATTATAGGTCTTTCAGCCTTTTATGGCAGTACACAGAAGGAAAGGCCATTTCATTTGGTTGAATTCACTATCAGCTCCTGTCATGAAATATGGGAGGCCATTGACTATTGATGTCTCTTTTGGAGAGGGGGTAGGAAAGTGTGTTGATGACATCAGCTTCTCCCTCTAACTTACTTCCTGTCACCTTCCCTTATGTGCTGCTGACTAGTTCATAGGACTGAACATGCTCTGGCTGTGTAACAAAAAAGGAATTTTTATGCAGTGTGACTTAGTTACTCCTTTGCATTTTGCTGTTGTGTGCTTGGCAAAATAAAAATTTTGTGAATTAGATTGAATTTTATTGTGAAATTTTGTGGTATTTTAAAAAGTTATCATTTAGTTATTTATTATGCCCTCCTATTTTATGTTGTATTGGCCTTTGTATATCAAAAACATATCTGGCTATGTTAACATAGTGATTATTTGAAAATAATTTAAGACATGGAAGAAGAGGATTTTTGGCTGATGTCAGTTTCTAAAGAATGGATTATAAAGAATCACAACTTACAAATGAAACATAGACTCAAAAAAAAAACTTTAAAAAGTCACTAATACACAAGTCACAACCATTTGAACAGGTAAAGCTAGTGATTAAATGGTTATCATATTCTCAAACTAGAGCAAAGTTTTATTTTTGAAAGTCATGCTTAGTCAGAAGCCTCAGGAATCAAGTTATTTAGTAATTAAATTTATTACCCAGAAAAGGAAAAGTCACACAGCTGGTGAGAAACTAATGATGTCAGCATGTAAAATTATAGTGCGTAAAATGTTTGGATAGGATGCAGTATGAGAAATTGAAGGCTTTGGTCTCAAACAGAGTAAGTTGACGTATTGATGACATGTCACATCATGCTTAAGAGGTTTTGTGTAATACATGAAAAACAACAGTTTCTCTCCAGATTGATGAGTCAACAGATTTCAGCGAGAAATGCCATAATGTTGCATTGTAAGATTTGTAAATAATGGTGAAATTTAAGAAAAAGCTTTTTCTGCTGCTAAAAGTTTCAAACAACAGGTAAGTGCCAGGTTAAATTTAATATCTTGTTTCCATATCTTGAAACAAAACAAAAATTGAATGTTGGAGTAACTAAGTTGGTATTTCTGTGGATGCTGCCTATTCAGTGGTTGACTCTATCAGAAGTTTCACCTCTTTCAAAAAAAAAAAAAAAAAAAGAAGGAAAAAAGAAAGAAAAAGAAGAATCCTAATGTTATAGCACACTACTTTCTTCAGTGAGATGCTGGTGTCAATAACTCTTTTTAAAATGTTTTTGAATACATTTTATCTTATTTATTTTTTCTTTTTTATTATACTTTAAGTTCTAGGGTACATGTGTACAACATGCAGGTTTGTTAACATATGTATACCTGTGCCATGTATACATATAACTCATAACATACAAATAACTCGTCATTTACATTAGGTATATCTCCTAATGTTGTCGCTCCCCCCTCCCCCCACCCCATGACAGGCCCTGATGTGTGATGTTCCCCACCCTGGGTGCAAGTGTTTTCATTGGTCAGTTCCCACCTATGAGTGAGAACATGCGGTGTTTGGTTTTCTGTCCTTGCAATAGTTTGCTCAGAATGATGGTTTCCAGCTTCAACCATGTTTCTACAAAGGACATGAACTCTACCTTTCTTATGGCTGCATAGTATTCCATGGTGTGTATGTGACACATTTTCTTAATTCAGTCTATTGGTGGACATTTGGGTTGGTTCCAAGTCTTTGCTATTGTGAATAATGCCACAATAAACATACATGTGCATGTGTCTTTATAGCAGCATGATTTATAATCCTTTGGGTATATACTCAGTAATGGGATGGCTGGGTCAGATGGTATTTCTAGTTCTAGATCCTTAAGGAATCGCCACATTGTCTTCCACAATGGTTGAACTAGTTTACAGTCCCACCAACGGTGTAAAAGTGTTCCTATTTCTCCACATCCTCTTCAGTACCTGTTGTTTCCTGACGTTTTAATGATCGCCATTTGACCAAACCTGACAAAAACAAGAAATGGGGAAAGGATTCCCTATTTAATAAATGGTGGTGGGAAAACTGGCTAGCCATATGGAGAAAGCTGAAACTGGATCCCTTCCTTACATCTTATACAAAAATTAATTCAAGATGGATTAAAGACTTAAATGTTAGACCTAAAACCATAAAAACCCTAGAAGAAAACCTAGGAAATACCAGTCAATAACTCTTATAGATAAAATAAAAAGAAAAATTTTATATAATGTCACAAAGGAAAGTCTCTTGAAAATTAGCTCTAACATCATAGTCCAGAGCAGCTGCATTGATAATCTCGACAGCTCTACCTAGAATATACTCATCAAATTTGTTAAATTAAAGCAAGCATGGAATATTGAATAGTTTTAAATATTATGAAATTAGAGAAAAATGATATCAATGATATATGTGTCATACTCATTAAACATTCAGATTTTGGGGAGATAGAAATCAGTTCTGGACCTGGAAGATAGGAAGATTTAATTTCAATTAACAATTTTTATTAGAAATGTTATTATTTATCTTATTATCAGTATAACCCTGACTTTAGGCTAAGACCCATAGTAGACACTTTGTTGGTCACCTTTCTTTAAATGGAGAAAAATGCCATGTGACTTATGTTTATCTTCACCTGTGTGTTGACCCTAGACCCTCCCATGTTCACTCAAACACTAAGGTTTGAGTCATTCTCCTAAGAGTTTCTTGAGGCAGCCTTTGTTTTTTACTTTGTCATTTTATATTTCCAATAAAGTAAGCTTTGTCTTAGTATGCTCATTTAGAAAGTCCTTAGAAGCAAATAGGGAGAGGTAGACAATATTTTCCAAGTGTTCAGCATTAAATTTTCCGTAGAGTTCATGACGATTGAGAGGTGAAGCTCCTATTATCCACTTGTCTTATAATCATCAAAGATAAGGTGAGTTAAGACCTATTATAGATTTTTTTAAAAAAATATTTTGAAACAGATCAGGTTTATTGAAGTATAATTTACATAAATAGATACATATTCATTAAATATGCATTGTTTATAAGTCTGAAAAATATATATTGCTGTGTAACCACCATTCCAACAAAGATATAGAATATACCTATTACCATGAAAATTTCTCTCATGGTTTATTAGAATCAGTCCCTTTCTCCAACCCTATCCACTGTCAACCTGTAATTTGATTTCTGTACCTACAGTTTTGGCTGTTTAAGAATATCATGGGTATGTAGCCTTTGTCTCTGACTCCTTTCAAATAGTGTAACATATTTAAGATTCAACCACGTATGTTGAATGTATCTGTAGTTCATTCCTTGTCATTGGTAGATAGTATTCCTTTATAAGGGTGTACCACCACACTTTGATAATCCTTTCAGCAGTTAATGGATATTTGGCTGTTCCTAGATGTGGGTAATTATAAATCTGCTATAAATATTAATGTATGGATAGGTAGACATATTTTCATTTATCTTGCATAAATACCAGGGGCAGGATTGCTGAGTTGTATGGAAGTTATAGGTTTAACTTAATAAAAACTGCCAAACTGTGCCCCAAAGTACCTGTATCATTTTGCATTCCCACTAGTAATAATTCAGAGTGCGGGTTTCTCCATATCCACTCCAGTACCTGGTATCTTCAGATTAAAAAAAAAAAACACTATTATCATTCCATCAGATAGATAGTGGTATCACATTGTGAATTTAATTTTCACTTCTTTAATGACTAATGATGTTTAACTTCTTTTCTTGTGCTTATTTGCTATTTGTATATCTTCTTTTGTGATATGGCTGTTCAAATTGTTTGCCCATTTCTTAGTTCATTGATTTCCTCATAATTGAGTTGTAGGAATTATTTACATAATACTTGATACCAGTCTTTTATCAAATGTAGATTTTGCAAATATTTTCTTATAATCTGTGGCTTTTCTTTTCATTTTAACAATGCCTTTCAAACAACACAAATTTTGAATTCTGAAGTACCATTAACATTTTTTAGAGTTTATAATTTTTCCTATTATATGTAAGAGTATTTGCTTTAGACAATGTCAAAAGATTTTTTACATTTTTCTAAAACGTTTATAGAGTTAGATTTTCCATTTAGAACTATGATTTAGTTTAAGATAAACTCAATGAGTTTAGGGGCACTTTTATACTGAAAAGGCAATTCTTACTCCACTTAATTATTTTAGCATCTTTCTCAAAATTTAATTGACATCAATATGTTTATACATGTCTGGCTTTTCTTTTTCATTTATCTATATGTTTATCTTTTTATCTGTACTATGCTATCATGACTATTGTAGCTTTGTAGATAATCTTTAAATCAGGCTTTTGTATGTATAACAACTTTGGTCCTTTTTCTAAAAAAATTTCCAATTATTTTGTCTTTTGCTTTTCCATATAAATTTTATAACTATATTGAGGATTTTAACATCGATGTTCATCAGAGAAATTGGCCTAAAATTCTCTTTTTTTGTTGTGTCTCTGCCAGGCTTTGGTATCAGGATGATGCTGGCCTCATAAAATGAGTTAGGGAGGATTCCCTCTTTTTCTATTGATTGGAATAGTTTTAGAAGGAATGGTACCAGCACCTCTTTGTACCTCTGGTAGAATTCGGCTGTGAATCCGTCTGCTCCTGGACTTTTTTTGGTTGGTAGGCTATTAGTTATTGCCTCAATTTCAGAACCTGTGATTTGTCTATTCAGAGATTCAATTTCTTCCTTGTTTAGTTTTGGGAAGGTGTATGTGTCCAGGAATTTATCCATTTCTTCTAGATTTTCTAGTTTATTTGCATAGAGGTGTTTATAGTATTTTCTCATGGTAGTTTGTATTTCTGTGGGATCAGTGGTGATATCCCCTTTATCATTTTTTATTGCGTCTATTTGATTCTTCTCTCTTTTCTTCTTTATTAGTCTTGCTAGTGGTCTATCAATTTTGTTGATCTTTTCAAAAAACCAGCTCCTGGATTCATTGATTTTTTGAAGGGTTTTCCTGTGTCTCTATCTCCTTCAGTTCTGCTCTTATCTTAGTTATTTCCTGCCTTCTGCTAACTTTTGAATGTGTTTGCTCTTGCTTCTCTAGTTCTTTTGATTGTGATGTTAGGGTGCCTATTTTAGATCTTTCCTGCTTTCTCCTGTGGGCATTTAGTGCTATAAATTTCCCTCTACATACTGCTTTAAATGTGTCCCAGAAGTTCTGGTACATGGTGTCTTTGTTCTCATTGGTTTCAAAGAACATCTTTATTTCTGCCTTCATCTCATTATTTACCCAGTAGTCATTCAGGAGCAGGTTGTTCAGTTTCCATGTAGTTGTGTGGTTCTGAGTGAGTTTCTTAATCCTGAGTTCTAATTTGATTGTACTGTGGTCTGAGAGACAGTTTGTTGTGATTTCTGTTCTTTTACATTTGCTGGGGAGTGTTTTACTTCCAATTATGTGGTCAATTTTTGATATAAGTGTGATGTGGTGTTGAGAAGAATGTATATTCTGTTGATTTGGGGTGGAGAGTTCTGTAGATATCTATTAGGCCTGCTTGGTCCAGAGCTGAATTCAAATCCTAGATATGCTTGTTAATTTTCTGTCTCATGGATCTGTCTAATATTGACAGTGGGGCGTTAAAGTCTCCCATTATTATTGTGTGGGGGTCTAAGTCCCTTTGTAGGTCTCTAAGAACTTGCTTTATGAAACTGGGTGTTCCTGTATTGGGTAAATACATATTTAGGATAGTTAGCTATTCTTGTTGAATTGATGCCTTTACCATTATGTAATGCCCTTTTTTGTCTCTTTTGATCTTTGTCAGTTTAAAGTCTGTTTTATCAGAGACCAGGATCATTCTGATACCAAAACCAGGGAGAGACACAACAAAACACAAAAACTTCAGGCCAATATCCCTGATGAACACCAAAGTGAAAATCCTCAATAAAATACTGGCAAACCAAATCCAGCAGTACATCAAAAACTTTATCCACCACTTTCAAGTTGGCTTCATCCCTGGGATGCAAGGCTGCTTCAACATACACAAATCAATGAACGTAATCCATCACATAAACAGAACAAAGACAAAGACCACATGATTATTTCAATAGATGCAGAAAAGGCCTTCAACAAAATTCAACAGACGTTCATACTAAAAACTCTCAATAAACTAGGTATTGATGGAACATATCTCAAAATAATAAGAGCTATTTATGACAAACCCACAGCCAATATCATACTGAATGGGCAAAAACTGGAAGCATTGCCTTTGAAAACTGGCACAAAACAAGGATGTCCTCTCTCACCACTCCTATTCAACATTGTGTTGAAAGTTCTGGCCAGGGCAATTGGCAAGAAAAAGAAATAAGGGGTATTCAAGAGGAAGTCAAATTGTCTCTGTTTGCAGATGACATGATAGTATATTTAGAAAACCCCATCATTCAGCCCCAAATCTCCTTAAGCTGATAAGTAAATTCAGCAAAGTCTCAGGATACAAAATCAATGTGCAAAAATCACAAGCATTCCTATACACCAATAACAGACAAACAGAGCCAATCACAAGTGAACTCCCATTCACGAATACTACAAAGAGAATAAAATACCTAGGAATCCAACTGATAAGGGATGTGAAGGATCTCCTGCTCCTCAGTGAAATAAAAGAGGACACAAACAAATGGAAGAACATTCCATGGTCATGGATGGGAAGAATCAATATTGTGAAAATGGCCATCCTGTCCAAGGTAATTTATAGATTCAATGCCATCCCCATCAAGCTACCATTGATTTTCTTCACAGAATTGGAAGAAAACTACTTAAATTTCAAAAGTAACCAAAAAACAGCCCACATAGCCAAGATAATCCAAAGCAAAAAGAACAAAGTTGAAGACACCATGCTACCTGACTTCATACTATACTACAAGGCTACAGTAACCAAAACAGCATGGTACTGGTGCCAAAGCAGACATATAGAACAATGGAACAGAATAGAGACTTCAGAAATAACACCACACACCTATAACCATCTGATCTTTGACAAACCTGACAAAAACAAGCAATGAGGAAAGGATTCCCTGTTTAACAAATGGTGCTAGGAAAACTGGCTAGCCATATATAGAAAGCTTAAACTGGATCCCTTCCTTACACCTTATACAAAAATTAACTCAAGGTGGATTAAAGACTTAAATGTAAAACCTAAAACCATAAAAACTCTAAAAGAAAACCTAGGCAATACCATTCAGGACATGGGCATGGGCAAAGACTTCATGTCTAAAACACCAAAAGCAATGGCAATAAAAGCCAAAATAGACAAATGGGATCTAATTAAACTAAAGAGCTTCTGCACAGCAAAAGAAACTATCATCAGAGTGAACAGGCAGTCTACAGAATGGGAGAAAATTTTTGCAATCTATCCATCTGACAAAGGGCTAATATCCAGAATCTACAAAGAACTTAACCAAATTTACAAGAAAAAAAAACAACCCCATCAAAAAGTGGACAAAGCATATGAACAGCCACTTCTCAAAAGAAGACATTTATGCAGCCAACAGACATATGAAAAAATTCCCATCATCACTGGTCATCAGAAAAATGCACATCAAAACCACAATGAGATACCATCTCACACCAGTTAGAATGGCGATAATTAAAAAGTTAGGAAACAACAGGTGCTGGAGAGGATGTGGAGAAATAGGATTGCTTTTACACTGTTTGTAGGAGTGTAAATTAGTTAAACCATTGTGGAAGACAGTGTGGCAATTCCTCAAGAATCTGGAACTAGACATACCATTTGACCCATCAATCTCCTTACTGGATTTGCACCCAAAGGATTGTAAATCATGCTACTATAAAGACACATGCACATGTATATTTATTGTGGCACTATTCACAATAGCAAAGACTTGGAATCAACCCAAATGTCCATCAATAATAGACTGGATAAAGAAAATGTGTCACATATCCACCATGGAATACTATGCAGCCATAAAAAAGGATGAGTTCACATCCTTTGCAGGGACATGGATGAAGTTGGAAACCATCCTTTTCAGCAAAATATCACTAGGACAGACAACCAAACATTGCATGTTCTCATTGATAAGTGGGAATTGAACAACGAGAACACATGGACACAGGGAGGGGAACATTACCCACTGGGGCCTGTGGGGGGTGGGAGGCTGGGGGATGGATAGCGTTAGGAGAAATACCTAATGTAAATGATGAGTTGATGGGTGCAGCAAACCAACATGGCACATGTATACCTAGGTAACAAACCTGCACATTGTGCACATGTACCCTAGAACTTAAAGTATAATAATAAAAAAAGAGAAAAATAATAAATTTTATAACTATATTTTAAATTAACACAAAACCCTTCTGGAATTTATTTATTTATTGGGATTATAGTTGAATATATAGATTTATTTTTGGAGAATTAGTTTCTTAACATTAAATATTTACATCCATGAACACAGTGTATCTTTCTGTTTTTAGATCTTTGATTTCTCTTAGCACTGTTTTGTTATTTTTAGTATGCAAGTTTTACATGTTTTATTAGATTTTCTCCTAAAAATTTTTTCTGAGGCTGTTATATGGTAATTTTATTTTTAATTTTAATTTGAAATTCTTCATTGCCGGCATGGAAATACAACTGATGTTTGTTTCCTGAGAACTTGCTAAAAATCACTTATTAGTTCTAATAGCGTTTTGTAGATTGTTTTGGATTTTCTACTCAACAATCAGGTCTTTTGCAAATACATTCGTTTCTTCTTCTCCAGTCTGTACCTTTTTTTTTTTTTTTTGGTATTTATTTTTCTTGTGTTATTTTATTGACTAGGGCTTTCACTATGATGCTGAATAGAAATAATGAGACTAAACATTTTTGCCTCATTCTTGGTTTTAGCAAGAGTATTAAAGGCTTACCATTATACGTGATATTAGCTATATATATCATATATTCACTTTATCAGGTTATATCATATATTCACTTTATCAGGTTGAGGATACTATATTTCTAGTATGCTAAGGATTTTTATAATTGATGGATGCTTAATTTTACTAAAAGCCTTTGTAAAAAATCTGCTGAGATAATTACATGATTTTCTTCTTTAGCCTGTTGATGATGGCGAATTATGTTTTCTGATTTTCAAATGTTAAACTTATTTTTCATTCCTGGAATAAACCTCACTTGGTCATGATATATTATTTTTTAATTGTTGCTGCATTCAATTTACTACAGTTTGAAAAATTTTTGCATTCATGTTCATGAGCATGTTGGTCTGTGGTTTATTTTTTGTTACATTTGTCTGATATTAGGGTATGCTGGCTTCATAAAAAGTTGGAAACTGTCACCTCCTCTTCTGTATTCTGGTAGAGTTTGTATAGAATTGATTTTTTTTTCTAAATGTTTGGTATAGTCTTCACCAATGAAGCCATGTGTGCTTGGAGTTTTCAATGTTGGGGGGTTTTTAGTTATACATTATTCAATAAATATAAAACTCTCAAGCTTATATATTTCTACCTAAGATTGGTAGTTTGTGTCTTTCAAGATATTTGTCATTTCATCCAAGTTATAAAATTTATGTATGTGAAGTTGTTCATGATCTTCCTTGAAGTTCTGTTACTATTTCTAGGATCTGTAGTAATGTCCCCTTTGTCACACCTGATATTGGTAATTTATGTCTTCTTTTTTTCTAGTATATAGGTTTAATCATTTTATTGCTCTTTTCATAGAAAAAAACTTCTGATTTTATTTAATTTTTATGACTTTCTGTTACCAATGTCATTGGATTTTTCTCTCATCTATAGCATTTCCTTCTTTTTGCTTGCTTTGAGTTTGTCTTCTTGTTCTAGTTTCTTAAGAACAATTGTATTATTGATATTACTGATATTGCCTTTCTTATGTTCTAATTTAAGCATGTAATGCTGTATGTTTCCCTCTAAGCCTTTTTTTTACCTGAATTCCACAATGTTTGACATGTTATGATTTCTGGACAATATTTTCTAATTTTTCTTGTGAGTTCCTCTATAACCTGTGGTAATTTTTTTAATTTGGGGTTTAACTTGTCTTTTTGATTTCTAGTTTAATTCCATTTTGGGAATTTTGAATTTTTTACCTCTGTTGATGGTTTGTGTTAAGGCCCAGAATATGGTCTATCTCAGCAAGTATTTCTACCCAACTCTGAGTATGGAAGTTGAGTCTACCTAGTCAGCAACTGAGCTACTAGCTAGTTTTGAATGGTGGGTTTGTATTATTACCTTCAGTGCTCTACAAGTTTCCAATTCTCTACTGGTAGGTTGCTTTTGCCTTGTTCTTATAGTGTGGGCTGCAGTGCTATACCCCTCAGCTTTCTGTATACTTGAGCCATAGAGGGAATCTGTCTATACACCCTTGCTTCTGCTGAGTGAGAGACTGCTGCTTCTGGATTACTTAGTGGTGGACTTGTTGTGGGAGCTGGACTATATTCTGTCATTCTGGACCAGTCTCAGTCTGAGCAGGCTCCGTATATGTGAGTCTCAGGGGTGAGTCTTTCTCAACTTAGTTGTTCCTCTTCACTTTAACAACCAAACTCTCCCATTCATCATCACTTAGTCTTTGGCAGGAGTTTCCTGTTTTTCCTGCAGTAGCTTCAGTCTTCTGCTTGGTATCATTGCAGGATTCTGGGTACAAGATAATTTACTCCTCCTTCCCCAGGGGTGGAGAATTATTTTTCTGCTATTGTTTCTCTAGTCATAGTGGATCTCTGTGTCCTGGGAATGACAGTTTTACTGCCCTTTCCCAAATAGTTTTAAACTTTTGCTTTGTAGAAGAGAAGGGTCCGTAGCATGTGCAGAGGTTCATAATTGCCTGTTAGTAGCTGCCAGTGAACTCCCACATGCCTGCAATGGTGCAGTGGGCTCTTTTCAGTCTTTTGCCCTGTTCTCAACTTTTCTTCTAAGAACCCAGTGGAGGTCCATGGAAAAGATCTTGCAAGTGAATATAGACTTCCCTTATGTCTCCTGTCTCTGTTTATTCTAAATTAACATGTTAGCCCACCTTTGGCCTTTTATAATATATTACGTTGTAGATTGATGTTTTTCTTACCTGCCTGTATAATAAGAAAAAAAATGTTTTTCACCTCTTTCTCCAAGTTCTGCCAAAGGTGACATGCTTCTTGTATTTTGTCTGTCCTTGGAAGGGCTTATTCTTTTTCTCTTTGGAATTCAAGTTATTTTGTTGCTTTGAAACCTCAGCTCTCTGATAGACTCAAGAAAAGTTGTGATTTTGTAGGCTTTTCAGGTTTTTCTCATTGTTACGGTGTGGCTGTTGTTCTTTGGAGCTTTTTATATTTTAAGTGGAAGCATATGCTATAGTAATTCTGACTGTAACTAGTAAATGCTTATTATTAAGCTGTTCATAAGTAATATTAAGACTCACTTGTCCCTAAAATAGTTTCGTTGGGTTTTTAAGATTGGAAAGAAAAAAGCCTCACATATCTATTTGTATATGTAATGTCCATAGGTGTAGGGAGTTCCTAAATTGGAATTGGAAAATATTAATAGTCCAGAAACAGCCCTTTCTTAAGGCCTCATGGAGAGGCTCCTTAAGAGAGGGCTGTTTCTGGACCAGTACCTGAATTTATTACAAAGACCTCAGTTATTTAAGTAACGGATGAAGGTAGTTGTGGGAGAATTGTTGGATATGCACTGTGGATAATTTGGGAATCTGTAAAAGCTACCGTCATCTTGGCATCCTGGGGGTGCCTGGAGAAACCTTGTCCTAAAGATCCAGGCAGCTTTCTTGTAGGGCATCCTTAAGTTTCAGTTGAGGAGGGGAAAGTATATGATAAAGACCTTATTTGTATTAATTAGTAGAAGTCTAGGAAGAAGCAGGAAAAATATGGGGGCCACAAACAAGGCTCCAGCGATAATAAGGACGATAAGTTCAGCCATAGTGACTTCACTGTACAACTACTTAGGAATTTTGGCATAGTCATTATCAATCAAATGCTTGTGGACACTAAGCACCTCTGTCAGCAGCACTGGTGACATCCAAAGAGGACACACAATTATTAAAACATCTGCATTTGTAGATTCTGGCCTTCAGAAGAAGGCTTCAGAATCTGTTCTTCTGTCAAGCAATTGAAGACAAGCAGTACTAGTAACTAATTCATGGACATATTTAAGCATCACTGAGTATTTGGGCTAGGGAGTTCCCTGGAAAATGGTAAAACTAGTAAAATGGCTGGTCCCAGAGTCATTTTGATTGGTCATAAAATTTGTTTCTGTACTCAAACTAGTGAGATACAAAGCATGCTGGCATTTAACAAAGGATTTACACAATCCAACAACCACCCTGGACTGTGGTTACCTTCAAAACTTAGACCATGTTTTATTCATAAATGCATCCCAGTGTCTAATCCAATACCTGATATGAATCTTTTCTATTAAATGGATGAAGAATGATGATAAACTTGAGAATGTAATGTGTCACTTTGATAATATTACTCAGATATATTTATTGAATAGTTCCTAATAAAAACATTCTATAAGGAAGAATACTATATTTCTATCAATTGCCTTTGTGTTCACACAGGTAAAAATTTCAAGGTATATGGATTGTAACATTTCCAAAGATGGCTAAATAATAATGACTATGGTTTAGAATTTAAACAAATTTTCATACCTATTTATGGTCAATGGACTGTGGAGTATTTGTTTCAGGTCTAACAGCTCAGGAGACACTTAAGATTGTAGGATCTTATCAGATGTTTACTGTGGATTCATTTTGCTATGGAGGATCCACAGATATTCTTCACAAATGGGAGCCACGGTTTCTAGGATCAAAAGAAAAATGACTGTCTATAAAAAACAGTGCATTTCTGAATGCACATTGTAAATAGTAACAAATATTTTTCTCACTTGGTTATATCTAGGGTAGAAAGTGAGGCTAACTCAATTAGGCATAGTCTAAGACAGACGTTGGTAAATTACAACTTGCAGACCAACTCTATCACTCAACCTATTTTTGTAAAGTTTTATTGGAAAATAGGTATGTCCATTTGTTTAGGTATGCTACAATAGAAAATTAAGTTGCAATAGAGACCATGTAGCTCACAATACCTAAGTTTTTGTTTTTTTTTTTTTAACTATCTGGTCCTTCAAAGAAAAACTTCGCCCATTCCTGCTCTAAGACAAATCAACCATATTTATGTATGTGTTCTTTGTGTATATGTGCATGTGTGTGTGCAGGATTTCTAGTGTTAGTGACAGGTGACAGTGTGCTGGCAGCCCTTGCAGCCCTCGCTCGCTCTGGGTGCCTCCTTGGCCTTGGCGCCCACTCTGGCCAAGCTTGAGGAGCCCTTCAGCCCGCCGCTGCATTGTGGGTGCCCCTTTCTGGGCTGGCTAAGGCCGGAGCCGGCTCCCTCAGCTTGCCGGGAGGTGTGGAGGGAGAGGCGCCTGCGGGAACCAGGGCTTAGCACCTGGGCCAGCAGCTGCTGTGCTTGATTTCTCGCCAGGCCTTAGCTGCCTCCCCGCGGGTCAGGGCTTGGGACCTGCAGCCCGCCATGCCGGAGCCCCCTCTCCCCCTCCCCCCATGCCCCCGCAGTGGGCTCCTGCACGACCCAAGCCTCCCCCACGAGTGCTGCCCGCTGCTCCATGGCACCCAGTCCCATCGACTGCCCAAGGGCTGAGAAATGCAGGCGCATGGCGAGGGACTGACAGGCAGCTACACAGCTCCACCTGTGGCCCCAGTGCGGGATCCGGGGGTGAAGCCAGCTGGGCTCCTGAGTCTGCTGGGGATTTGGAGAATCTTCATGTCTAGCTAAGGGATTGTGAATGCACCAATCAGCACTCTGTATCTAGCTCAAGGTTTGTAAACACACCAATCAGCACCCTATGTCTAGCTCAGGGTTTGTGAATGCACCAACTGGCACTCTGTATCTAGTTAACCTGGTAGGGACTTGGAGAACCTTTATGTCTAGCTCAGAGATTGTGAATGCACCAATTGGCACTCTGTATCTAGTTAATCTGGTGGGGACTTGGAGAATCTTTATATGTAGCTAAGGGATTGAGAATGCACCAATCGTCACTCTGTATCTAGCTCAAGGTTTGTAAATGCACCAATCAGCACTCTGTGTCTTACTCAGAGTTCATAAATACACCAATCAACACTCTGTATCTAGCTAATCTAGTGGGGACATGGAGAACTTTTGTGTCTAGCTCAGGGATTGTAAACACACCAATCAGCACCCTGTCAAAATGGACCAATCAGCTCTCTGTAAAACAGACCATTCGGCTCTCTGTAAAATGGACCAATCAGCAGGATGTGGGTGGAGCCAGATAAGAGAATTAAAGCAGGCTGCCACAGCCAGCAGTGGCAACCTGCTGGGGTTCTCTTCCACAGTGTGGAAGCTTTGTTCTTTCGCTCTTTGCAATAAATCTTGCTACTGCTCATTCTTTGGGTCCACACTGCCTTTATTAGCTGTAACACTCACCATGAAGGTCTGCAGCTTCACTCCTGAGCCAGCGAGACCACGAACCCACCAGAAGGAAGAAACTCCGAACATCAGAAGGAACAAACTCTGGACACACCACCTTTAAGAACTGTGACATTCACCGCGAGGGTCCATGGCTTCATTCTTGAAGTCAGTGAGACCAAGAACCCATCGATTTCGGACACATTAGAACCTTAGTTTGAGTCTCATCACTCAATTTCTTACCACTGTGTTTTGCCATAGCCATCCATACTATAAACTTGAAGCTTTGTAATGGCTCACCGTTGTCCTCAGGATGCTTAACATAGCTTAGAAGAAACTTCATTATAGGCTCCTGCTGTCATTTGTCATTTGCTACTTTTCATATTTACTCTTTCCTCCAACCATGTTCAAATTTTATAAATTCCTAATTTTTTCTCAAAGCCTCTTTCTTCAGATCCTTATCTTTCTGCCTACTTACTGTCTTCTTTATTTGCCTTTGTCTTTCATTACTTTTCAATGATCAGCCAAGCACCAGCCCCTCACCCTAAAAACTTGCAAAATCACTGCTCCCTCCCTGTACACACACACACACACACACATACACATAAAAACAGGCCAGTAAGTTAAGTTCCCCTTGTGCCTGAATTAATGATTATCTTTTTAATTTATTATCATAATTAGCTATTTATTGTCATTGTTTTTATTGATTTAAAAATATTCTGTAATTCTCCACTAGATTCTGTGTTTGGTCTATCAAAATAGGAGCCATATCCTGCTTAAGTTTTTATCTTCTAACCTAGAGTTATGATATTGTATGCAGTCAACAAATGCTATTGTCCTAACAAATAAATGTGTTAATAGCAGGATGCGAACTTTCTGAAGGGTAAGATGAAATTGGAAACAAAGTTAGCAGCCTAGAGGTAAAGTGACCATCCATTCTAGTATACGTGGGTCAATTCTGGTTTATACCAATGGTCCTAATACAACTATTATCCTTGTTACCAAAGAAAAATGCCTTAGTTTGGAGGTTAAACCACTTGATTATCCATATCTCAAGTTAATTTTTGTGTGTGATAGGAATGACTTTTGAAAAAAAGTTTGTTAATCATGGTCTGGGCCAATGGAAGACATTTTCTTCCCATATTGACTGAAAATTCTAAATTTGAAAGACCAGAGAAACATGAGTTGCATGTCGAAGTCAAAGGAGCTGTGTGCAGAGGAACATTGTGAGATTTGGGGTAAGCAGTGCTGATCTAGAGTCAAACAGTCTCTGACATAGTCAATGGGAAGTAATGTTATCCCTGTTTTAGTGAAGAGTTAGGTAACTTTCAATTTTTGGTAAAGATAGAGGAAATAGAACTACTGAACAAGGGTTTTTGCACATTTGCCTGTGTTGAGAAGAGACATCATAGGCAGCAATTTGCAATTTTATGGAGAGCACCAGCAGTAGTCAAAGTGTCAAGTGCCCCTACTGCCTTGAGTACAGAGGTCATCTCCAGTGGTCTGGTATCATGGTTGCAATTTTTCTGGAGGAAAGGTAAGATAGTCACTGCATATGCCATGAAATAACTGAGACAGACTTTGCAGAGAGGGTTTGGGAATGTGGCGCAGTGAATCTTATAATATTTGAGTTAATTGATCTGCAAATTTGTGTCTGAATGTTAATATGACCTGATAATTACACACATGGTAATGGCATGAGACATGCAAGTGACATACTTATAAATAAAGAGAAAATCAGTGATTCTTAGCATCTCACAACAGATTCTGCCTCACAATGTGCTCTTTTAGAGAACTTTAACATGATTTTTAATTATTACCATGAATAAAAGTTCAAGATGTTATCATGCATCTGATCAAATATTAACAAATGTGCTTGGAGAGAGTGAATGTCTATCAGCAAAATAGAGGGAAAATGTCATTTGGAGCTAGCGGAGGAACTAGTAGAAAACCACTAAGTTTTCTTAGTAGAAAACTTATTTATAATAAAACTTATTATTACGAAAAGCGGTGGAGATTGCTCTAGGAGGCAGATTAAAGAGATGGTTTTTCACAACTACAGTTGACTGAAATGAAAATGCCTAGCTTTGTTCCTCTATGGCAAAGGCTCAGGACCTATCAATTTTGTCAGCACCCGAATACTATTTTGCTGGCGGACTTTAATTACATAGGCTAGACAGCTCGCAAGGGAAAAAAAAGTCGAGAATCTCTATTCTGGGGTAAATTTCCTAAGCAGTGTGTGAGAGGTGTACGCAGAAATCCTGTTGACAAAATATTTTGTGCAAGTGCCTCCCACACACAGCTTTAAAATGTTACCCCTATGTGTTTTCCATTCTTGCTGCTATTCAAATAACAAATGTCTAAAATGTTTTAATCTGTTTCTTTCTCTTCTTTGCCCCATGACTCCTCCAAGAAACATTAGCAACTATTGCATTCAACTCCTTATGTCATTTCATGTAATTTTAAAATGATTTTAAAATTAAATTGAGTCCTATTTTTCTAAGAAGCTATCTAGAAGGTGAGTTAAATAAAATGAACCATGAGCACTTCATGGTAGTATAATATGCTTTTTAAGGTGTTGAAATTCACATTTTCATTGAAAAAGTTATACATTTTTTAAAACCATCTTCTGTATTATAAATGTTTTCAAGAAGCACTGAAGAAACACATAGCTTGAGATTGTCAAGTGACTGCAATGCTTCTCCTGTAAGGATCTGAACATTTAAATGTTGCCATCCTTGTCAGTGACACCAACATTTTACTCTCTTCCCCCGTTAAGTGGACCATCATGTTAATCTGTGTATACTCTCACTTTCTGGCAGTTATCTGAAAACAGTTATCTGAGAGCATGCTTTTTCTTAGTAGCAGCCCCTGAAAATGCAGTAACAGGGAAATATCATTGACTTACCATTCACCCAATAAACTTTTATTGAACACTTGTGGTGTACATATTAGAAGCATATGATATTGAGAAATGAGCATGTGAGTGGGAAGTAAATAGTCTATGGGTCCAGGAAAACTTGGCGTGGAATCCCATTTCTGCCCTTGCTTGCAGTGTGGCTTTGGGTGATATATTTAACCTAACTGCATTTCAGCTTCTTTGCATCTCATCTTTATATATGTGATTATAAAGATTAGAAATATCATATAGATAGATCCTAAGATATGAGAGATGCTCATCTTAGGAAATTACTTTCTTCTTTTTCTTTATGGAAAGAGCTAGAATAAATTTTAGGAAAAAAAAGAGAATGGCATAGTAAGAAGTGCAGTCTTGTATTAAGAAGTATCTGGATTTCAATTCACATTCTAGCACTTTGGGGTCCAGTGGAGTGTCAAAATACCTAGTGCTAACTTAGTAGTACAGAGAAAAATGTAGGTTTTTAAAATTTGATCTATGATCAGTCAAATTCCTCTGATAAGGGAGTCAGTGTTATATATCCAACACAATTAAGCTATAAAGCTCAGGCAGGTGCAATAATTTAAATGGTGTCATTAGATCAGTGGTTCTCAAATTGTAATGCACATTAGAATCATTGGGAGCATTTTAAAAATACAGATTGCTGAATGCCACCTCCATATGTTCTGCTTCAGTAGGTCTAGGGGCTGAGAAGTTGCATTTTAAGCAAATTAATCAGGTGATGCTGATGATGCTGGTTGGGATACCACATTTTGAAGACTTCTGTTTTAGATGATGCTCAGTCTGCAATGAAAATTTCTCTTTGTCTTTTATTTCCTCTTACCTTTCAACTTTCTGGACAACCAATTTATTTTAATTAAATTTTTTATCTACCGTTGACAAGAATATAAGCATATTTGGATAATTCTGAATATGTGTGTTAACATTTACTTGTTGCTATAGGTATCATGTATGTCAACATAGTTAAGATAGGCTCTGATAAAAACAAAGATGGGCTGAGTGCAGTGGCTCACACCTGTAATTCCAGCACTTTGGGAGGCTGAGGTGGATGGATCACTTGAGGCCAGGAGTTCTAGACCAGCCTGGCCAACATGGTGAAATGCAGTCTCTATAAAAAAATGCAAAAATTAGACAGGTGTGATGGCGCATGTCTGTAGTCCCAGCTACTTGGGAGGCTGAGGCACAAGAATTGCTTTAACCCGGGAGGTTGAGGTTGCAGTGAGCTGAGATTGTACCATTCATTGAACTCCAGCCTGGGGAACACAGTGAGACTCTGTCTCAAAAAACAACAACAACCAAACAAAAACCGTAAAGATTGCATTCAAAGAACTTGGGTTATTTAGAACATTAAAATATTTATAACTCTTGTGACTTGACATTATTATAATTTATATTTTTTGCCCTTCGAGTAATATTATGGACTCACAGCACTTCAAAGGTTTAACTCTGCCCAATGAACTCTAACAATTATCTTTGTTTTTATTTTTTTAGTTAGGACCATAGTCCTCTTTAGCATGATTTCAGCTATCTTTGAAAGCAGTCTGGCAGTCTAGCATCAAGTTATTCCAGGCACAACTTGATTTTCCGTGTCCAAAACATGGATCCTAACTATTCACATTATTCGCTGTTAGTGAATAATAGTATTAGAAGTATACATTCTGTATTCTAGGAGTATATATTAGATTAGCTAATGGAGCTGGGAACATTTATTAAAACTCATGAATTCCTATTAATATATCTAATTTATTAAATTACTTTAACTTTAAAGTCATTTCTTCTATTTTAAAAATGTGATGATTTTTGCTTTTTAAGTATACCATCTCTTTCACAACTTTTAATCAATTTTGTATGCCATGCTGTATTATGTTATTGCAAATAATATTGCTAATTTAGAATATTACCATTTTTCATTCAATCTAAGATGCTACATATTGCATCATTAAGAAAAAAACAATGCTTTTTGAATATCCATATTCAAAAACTGAATAGTGACGTTTACCTCATACCATACACAAACATCAGTTTAGGTGTGTTGTAGACCAAACTATGAAAGGTAAAACAATAGGCTTCCAGAAGATAACCTTCATATTTTAAAGCAGAAAAAATATTTATTAGGCAGAACATAAAAGCTTTAACCATAAAAGAACATTAATAAACTAGACTACCTTAAAAATAGGATCACCATTAAGAAAGTGAAAAGATAGTCCACAGAGTAGGAGAAATTATCTATATTACATATTACTGAAAAGCATTTTTATCCAGAATGTGCAACGACTTCTCCAAATCAACAAGGAAAAAGACACAGTTCAATTTTAAAATTGATAAATGGGCAAAAGGCTTCAACAATCACTTCATCAAAGAGGATATCTGAATTGCCACCAATATACATATAAAATAGTTTGACTCATTCATAATCAGGGAAATGCAACAGTAAGCCATAGTGAAAATGTACTTCATACCAATAAGAATGGCTAAAATAAAATTTGCTGAAATAGCCAATATTGTGGTATGTGTAGAGCTGCTGGAATTTTCATGGGTGCCTGATTTGTACAAGCACTTTGTAAAAGTGTTTGGTAATACTGTTAAACATATGCACAGCCTATGACCTAGTAATTCTACTCCTATGTATAAGCCCAACAGAAACTTGTGCATATGTGCACCAAAAGCCATAATGAGAATGTTTATGTAAGTATTATTCTTAATTTCTAAGGTCTGGAAAGAGTCCAGTATCAACTAAAAGTAAATTGAGTAAATAAATTGGGATATATTTATACTATGAAATATCAAACAACAGGGAAAATTAATGAATTACTGCTACATAAAGCAACCCAGATGATTTTAATAAATGTATTTTTTTCCTAAAGACTCCAGATACAAAAGAATATATACTGCGTGACATTATTTATATAAATTTAAGAAAACAGAAAAACCGAATCTGGTGGTGAAAGTTAAATTACTTTTAGGGAAGGAAAAGGGTATTGATTAGGAGGGGGCACGAGGCGGCACTCTGGGTTTCTGCAGATATTCTATTTCTTGACTTGGTTGCAAGTCTGTGTTCACTATTTATAATAGCTCATCAAGCTGTGTCCTTTATTTTATGTACCTTTGGTTTATACTTCAATGAAAACTTTTTTTATTGAAAAACTGTATGCAAAAAGTTATATGGGAATAGCATAGAATAAAAATGGCTGTATCTGACTTGGGACATCACAGAAAGCATCTCAGAGAGAAGACTAGAAGTCAGACTGTATCAATGATACATTCAAAGGCAAGTGAAGAAATCCTTCTTTAGTGGGTTAAAGAAGTAAGTGCTTTATGTTTGTCATAACAAAAACAACTCAGAAATGTACATATCACAACAACATCATCAAGAACTCTGGCTAACTCAGCTCTTGCTGTCCTTAAGGTGTGGTTTTTGTCCTTCTGGCTGAAAGGTGGTTGTTGCTTCTGTGAGGATTTAGCCAAAGTTACAGGAATAGAGAAGGAAAGAGGAAAGAGTTGCCCAGCAATCTTATCCTATGCTTTATTGACTATAGCTGTGTCACCCCTAGGTTTAGGGGAACCTGGGATGACAAAATAGAGGGAGGCAAGGAAAAGTGGTTTGAAATGGGTGTTGAGTGAGCCAACATGTGTGACTTGCCATAGGCGTGAAAGGTTTATCTGCCAAATATTCTTTGGGAGGGTACAAAAATGAAAAGGAAAAAAGTGTATGTAAGTGTAGGTTTTTGCCACCATATGCTTTCTCTAGCCTAAATAAGGTCACATTTCCAGAAACTTTCCCTTTCTCTTCTTATATAGGAGGATTTAAGGAACACTGACTATACTTTATGTTATGGCAGTCCTCAAGGAATGAAGGACCATGAAGACTTTCACTGCTTAGGTATTTAATTAGGAAGCAGAAAGCAGAGTATCTGGGCTTGCATAATAACAACGAAGTCCAATTATTTTCCTCTTGGTTGTTCTTCTTTGGCATAGGTGAGATGATGGGAAAAATGTTTAATTTCAGGCATCAATTTTCCAAAGCATTCAGTAGATCGGCATGCAAACTTAAAATTTCCTTAAGAAAGCAAGAAAAGGCCGGGCGTGGTAGCTCACGCCTGTAATCCCAGCATTTTGGGAGGCCGAGGCAGGTGGATCACGAGGTCAGGAGATCGAGACCATCCTGGCTAACACGGTGAAACCCCGTCTCTACTAAAAATATAAAAAGTAGCCAGGCGTGGTGGCGGGCACCTGTAGCCCCAGCTACTCCGGAGGCTGAGGCTGGAGAATGGCGTGAACCTAGGAGGCGGAGCTTGCAGTGAGCCAAGATCGTGCCACTGCACTCCAGCCTGGGCGACAGAGCTAGACTCTGTCTCAAAAAATAAATAAATAAATAAATAAAATAAAAAAAAGCAAGAAAAGAAGAAAAATATGTCAGTAACTTTAGAAAAAACAAAATTATCTTTTAGTCCGTTCACATTCAGTACAACCGAATGAAGAATCTGTCAATTCTTGAATTAGTGGCAATTGGTCAATCATTTATGCAACAAATAATTGTGCACCCGTTATTATGATGATTCCGCAATTAGCCAAGTTGCACATTTAGTAAATGCTTAAATTTAAATCGAGGCTTTTTTGACTGTAGATTCAATGGTCTTTCTATTCTGTGAGTTGTTTGGAATGATCTTGATTGCTATAATGATCCTAATAGTTGATGCATCTACCCATCTGCCCAACTGTCTAACTAAGTGGCCAGTTAATACTAACAATGCACAAAAATGATATATTTGATATAATTTCACATTATTTTATATCAGCCTCAGTCATTGTCAGTAGATTCTAAGATATTAACTATTAACTAATTGTAAAAGGAAAAAATTCTCATGCAGACAATTTTCTGATTTTTCCCTGGGAGTGGGAGCTCACTGGGTTAAAGAATTTAGGTGTAATTTCTAGCTCAAAGTTCTACCAACATAGGTGTGGGGGCCTGTATATAACTGGTGCAATCTGATATTTTGAAACATCATTTTAGAAAAAATTAAGAAAACCTTTAAACGTTACATTCTTATGGTAAAAAAAAAGAAAAAAGAAAACAACAAAAGGAAAGAAGAAAGTTTCCAGAAATGCCATACACACATCACTTACTTTTCCAGGCTTAACTAGTCCCAAACTCTTTCTTAATCAGGATTGGTATGAGCAACATGTAAGAAATGATGTTGTTCAGGGAGGTAGAACTTCCATTTAGCTTCATATATTGAATTACTTTTCTTGGCATTCTTGTTTTGGAAACTTTTTGGAGGACTTGTTTGGGACTTTTTAACTTTTCCTAAATTCACAGTTAAGGCAAAACTGTTTCAACTGCCACTAAAAACATAACCTTAAACAAAATAAAGTACTATTCAGAATATACTTAAAATAGAATTATTTTGTTCCAAAATGTTAGTAATTTTATGGCAGTGACTCAAAGCAAAATTAGGCAAAGAGCTCATTGGTGGGTCTCTTTGCTTGGATGAACCTGAGGCAGCATATGCATCACCCATGAACATGGGGAACATTGAGACTGAGTTGTAGTTTTGCCTGTATAATGTACAGAATATGTTTATTCTTTTACTGATCTTGAGCAACTGAGAAACACTTAATGACTACACTTAGCATATTAAATGGGGTGAGCTTTTTCTTCCTTATCTTTTAAAGTTAGAGAAAAAAAATATGGCTTACCTTTCAATCATGGAATATGAGTCCATACGCATGAAAGGGAAGCAAAGACACAGAGTTTCCTGTGGCTCTTTCAACTATAACCTACCTTAAAAATAAATATAATTATTTGTCTGGAAAAGTAAAGCTAATTTGTACACATTTTACTGTGTGTCAGTGATCCATCGCAGAGAATGGAAAATCCCTTCTAATGGCTCATGAAACTTGTCACAGGTAGGTGGTATTTGATGACTCACAAAAGAGGAACTGTGGTGCAGATTAATTATTTTTTTGGCTAAAAAATGATACTGGTTTATATTACGCTAATAATGGGAAAGTTAATAAATAATTCAAGTCATTAAAGCTAAAATTTCTGATGTTGTTAATCCAAGAATATTTTGAAAGCACAAACATTTATGGTAATCTACCATAATTATTAATATTCATGTCCTTAATATAATCTACCATTAATTGCTAATATTCTTCAGAAAATCTATTCTTTATCAAACAGTAAATAATTGGTTTCATTGTTTCACTCAATAAGGGAATAATCTCAACATTGACACTTAATACTAGAGTTTCCATCCTACACATAAGTATCATACCATAAAATAGTTTTAAAATATGCCATTAACCAGGCCTAGTGTGGGCGAGGGTGTTGGAAAATGGGCATCTTCATATATTGCTTGTGGGAGTAAACCAGTACAACATTCCCAGAAAGAAACACATATCAAAAGATGACATACTCTTTGAACCAAAATCTAATTCTAGAAATCTTACCCAAGGAATTAATCAGACAAATAAGCATATTCATTGCAATATTATTTTTAATAGAATAAATAAAATAATTAAAATTTCTTACAAGATGATTTTAAATATGTTAATACTAATCTGTACCACAAATTTTCGTAATTTAAGTTTCACAAATTTATGTTGTTGATATAGAAAATGTTCATATTATGCTGCTAAGAGGGAAAATGAGGTTACAGAAAACTATGTGGTATATGTAACTCTACTTTTGTAGAAATAAGTATATTTATTTATAGTCAGACATATATGATATGTAAATATACAGTCATAGAGAAATTAGCCAGTTATAATTGCATTCGATATATTAGAGGCAAATGAATAGAAAAGAAAAAAACTATTATGATGTTAAAATAGTCATCCCTCTTATAAGGAATTATTTAAAAAATTATCTTCCTTTTGCTGTTCTCTGTCTTTATCTTTTTTCTAAAATAAATTCAAATGCTCGTTTGTCTAGTGACAACTAAAATTAATAAAATATTGGCTAGTCATTGATTTCTTTCTCTACTCTCCCTCTGGGATGGCTCTGTCTTCTTGATAGATTGTGAGGGCAGAAAGAGCAATCAAAGCAGCAGACTGCCCAGATCCCACCTGCCCTTTTCTACCAAGCATAAGGCACCATCAGGCCTATGAAGATTTCTAACTATCTGTTCTTCCCCATTCATACATGCATAAAATCAATTTTTGACTAAGGGGAGTAGGAAGACAATTGGACCTCTTATTAGCAGCTCCCTAATTTCTCTCTGATTTTCCTCCTTCATCGACTGGTTGAATTGTCTCTCCTTCTTGGTTTGAAAGCTGTTCTTTCACTTTGATACATCTTTATCCATTCAAAGTATAGGCATTCAAGGTTTGAACCTGGGGCATTAGCAAGCCAGATTCTTCACCTGTAAGTTTAGGATGTCGTGAGAAATTTCTGCTTCTTCCCACTTTCTCACCCTTTTGGGTAATGTTAGAAGAGACTGACCAGGCCCAAGGTTTTGATGGCTCCACCCACAAAGTATTTGAGAGAATCTCGCAAGTGATTGGGCAAAGCATCGTAAGGAGATTTTTCCCCCATTTTGGACGTTATACCCGTCCAGTCTACAGAATATCACAGGCTCTACTTTTGTGTCAATTTAAAATGAGGATACAGAAAATGAAGGCAAAGGGAAACTGTGTAAGTCAGTGGTTAATAATATGAGCTGTTGTGTTAGACTTACCTGGGTTTGAATTCTAACTCTTTCATTTACCAGTGAGGGATGTTGAGGCAACTCATTTAAGCTCCCTGAACCTCAGTTTTCCATGTGTAATATTGGCATATCTATTCTATTATTAATATGAAGATAAAATCGATGGTATATATAAATAAATTAGAGTAAAATTTGATATATAGCAAGAGCACATGTGCTAGCTTATGATGGCAATGATCATCTATGTTTATTTCATTATGGTTATCAGATGGAGTCCCTCTGAGGAAAGAGGGAAGGCAGGGAAGTTGGGTTAGAAAATGCAACAGCAGCTACTACTGTTATTCATATATTTGTGTAATTATAGTAGCTGTTTCATATTTCCATGTGTAGTATTTATCATCTACAGTTTATAAATCTGGTTATACTACATTTATAAGTTCAGTTTCTAGTTCAAGGGTGAAACAAAACAAAATAAAATAAGAAAGACACCCAACACAGGTTTCTATATAAAGGGTTAGGCTGCTTGTTACAAACTGGGGCAACTGCATCTGAATTCAGTTTCCTTCTAGTTTTTGTTGGTATCTTTTTAATAGATCTTTCTTTCCACTTTCTCTACTTTTATCTCCTAAGATGAGAGTTTATGGCCAAGAGCCCCATATTTTATTTAATTTAGGTGATAAATAGGAATCCAACATTAGCCTATATTTTCTTATCTTGGTCCAAAGGTTTCATTCCTAAAGTTGGGCTTATCTTTTCCTTATATGTTCATTTCTTAGCTCTTTTTTTTGTATTTGGTATCATTCTTTTTTCATTTTCCCTATGCTAGAATCTTCTCTTTTTTTGAGAGATCTTGACATTAGTAGCTGTGTGATTTAGGGCAGGATGCTGCAGGGTACACAGTCTGTTGTTTTTATTCATTGTTAGGGGTTCCTAAAATATCTCTGAAAATTCCCCAAAGAAAATATAATCTATATATGTGAGAGATAAATTTCTGTAACATAATTGAGTATAGTCTTATGTATCATTAAGAATTGAAACTATTTGGGCCTTTTATATAGTAAAAAATATATATATTTCAAGAATTTTGTATGCATTTACTGAATTTTAAAATACATTTTATTGCAAATATTTATACCTCTGTGTTTTGTTTCATGTTGGTGAAAAATAGGCAAAGATAAACACAGATTTAATATGATTTATTTTTCCAAGAGGACTTGGCTCTAGCAGTTACAAAATATAAGACAGTTTAATTTATACGGTTTTTATATGTTTCACTGACCATTCCAATCTTTTGTTTTACTGTAAAATGAAGCCATTTAACGGATACTCACTGTAGTAGTTTCCTGCCTTAACAAGTCATCACAAACTGGGTGGTTTAGAACAACAGAAATCTATTCTCTCCAGTTCTGGAAATTAAACATCTGAAATCAAAATAGCACAGGGCCATTCTCCTTCTGAAGGCTCTAGGCAAGAATGCCTCCTCTCCTTTTCCTAGCTTTTAGTGTTGTCGGCAATCCTTGCAGTTCTTTGGCTTGTAGCCAAATCACTCAAATTTCTGCCTCTGTCTGTACACGGCCTTCTTTCTGTGGCTGTCTGTATTTCTGAAGCTCTGTTTCCTTGAAAGGACACCAGTCATCATATTTAGGGTCCACCATAATCCAGCATGATCTCATTTTACCTTGATTACATCTGCAAACACCGAGTCTCCAAATAAAGTCACATTTACAGGTACTGGGGTTTAGGACTTGAATATATTTTGCTTGGGGGAGACACAATTCAACTAGCAACACTCACAAAGCACTTCATAACTGTATTATAGAACTTAATTTGTAATTACTAGTTTAAGTGGTGTCTACCTCTCTTTCATTTTCTCACCATGCCCTACTTCTCAACCCTCAAGGTCAGAGTCAATTTCTTTATTTTCTATATGTCTGCCTTTATAGCTAGCACACTGCCTGAATGAATATAAATGCCTTAAATGAATATAAATGCCTTAAATGAATATAAATGGAATGGAGAATATAAAGAAGGGAGACAATATATAACGTGAAAGTTACGAAAGAAGAAAGAGTTGGTCTGTAACAGATTTGCAAAACTTGCTGGTCATCAGCTGCTTGGTAACTTTTGGGAAAATGTGGGTTTCTCCCTGAGAAACTAATTCATTGAATAATTATGCAACCCAGAAATCTCTGTTATAGACAACTTGTTTAGATGGTTCTATTTTTTGGTCAAGAATAGAAAACAGGCTGGGAGCGGTGGGTCAAGCCTGTAATTCCAGCACCTTGGGAGGCCAAGGCGGGCAGATCACCTGAGGTCAGGAGTTCGAGATCTGGTCAACATGGAGAAACCTGTCTCTACTAAAAATACAAAATTAGCCAGGTGTAGTGGCGTGCGCGTGTAGTCCCAGCTAGTTGGGGAGGCTGAGGCAGGACAATTGCTTGAACCCAGGAGGCGGAGGTTGCAGTGAGCTGAGATTGCGCCACTGCACTTCAGGCTGGTGACAGAGTGAGACTCCATCTTTAAAAAAAAAAAAAGAAAGAAAGAAAACATTTGATGCTTGAAAATGACAGATGACAGCGGAAACATACAGGGAATAATCATCCATTTCTCATGACAGTGAAAGCTGTTTCACCTTAGCAAGTCATTTAGTTATTCTGAACTTGTTTCTTCATTGGTAAAATGAGTGGTAATCGGTTCTAAAATTCTAATTTTCCTGTTTAAGGTCATTACCTCTAAAAATGCTTGGGCATTGTAGAATTTCTTTGGTCTTTATAGAAGAGATCATATATTTGAAATAATTCTCAGTCTCATCATTCTAAGATTCTAAGAAAGGTCCGTGGTTTGTTATCTGTAAGTATTGGAACAATAGATAACTTCTTCCTACTACCTGTCCCTATATTTCACATTTATATAGTGAACAAATATTGCTTTTATAATGAAGAGATATTCATGCATATTCTATTTTTGTTTAACAAGCAAAGATTAAATATCAAGAAACAAAATGCAGTAAGTCAAGTGTTACTATAAAAACTAAAGGAAAAATCTGCAAAAGGAAAGGAGAAGCAAACATAAGTGCATATACAGTTCAAAAGAAAAGGAATAAAGTTGATATAAAAGTAGAGAGGGTATTAGGCTTTTAATGTCAATATTCTTGGCCTCTCTTCTGATTTTATATTTTGTCTAAGATCTTTTATTTAATGTTTTTCTGCTAAAAAATGGCATTTTCTCTTAAGATTTCTAAGCTGAAGTTGGTTTAAATTCAGAGTATGCTGAATTTGTCTAAACCACAGATTGAATAAAATAATAAAACTGTCATATTGGGGGTGACATTGTCAACAGCATTGTCAGAAAGTGAGTGTTCACAGAAGAAGAAACAAATATAAGAAAACTTGGATAAATGGAATTGCCTACACTTTATTCTTTTTAAAGGAATAAATGGAAAATATTTGTACATCAGGTACATAATCTGTGCATTTATAGATATATATCTATATACTGATACCTGAAGACCTTGCAATAAGAATTTAGTGTTGCTGTTTTAAATTCATATTTCAAATTTTATTCTTTAGATGAAATCAAAATCCAAGAAAAATGACACGGGGGAATGGGTTGACAGAAAAGCCAATTTGACATCTGACAGTTTTATTATTTCCCCTGATTTTCTAGGAGGCTTTACCTTCAGAGGAAAAGTCAAACTAAACAACTTCATAATGAATGGAAGAATTCATCTTTGTGAATTCATGGAGAATCCTTTGATAGTCAGACCACTCATACAAAAATTATTGAGGGCTTAATTTTGATTTTTAGGAAAATAGATCAGTCAGGTGGTGTGAATAATTGATATCATGTCTTAAATTATTTATGTAACAATTATTATTTTAAAAAGAAGATCATCTCAATTATAAGCTTAAATTGATTCATATGTTGAGAAAATTACTTACCTTTACTTCACTCATCATGTTACCTTCTTAATGTTTGTGAGTAGATTCTCATCTCACATTAGCAATCCTCACTGCAGACGAAGAAGGATTATAGAATAAGTTAGTTTCCTTAAAAATATATGGGAATTTCAATTCATATTTGGATATGTCCTCATTTGTAGAGGTTAGCACACACAATCTATTTTTTTTAAATGTTTCTGGGCTACTTTGCTGGGTTGCCTAGCAACATGAAATCCTGACTATCTAAGGGTAGTCTTCCCCTGGTGAAATGTCAGTCCCCTTATAAATGATAAGCTCTAAGCAGTACCGGACAAATTAGTGATAATTTTTACACAGGATATGAGATTACTTCTACAGAAGTAGATTTAAATGAGAATTCAGAGACAAAAATTACATTTGAATATTGTATACTAGGACTTCTGGAACAAAGCAGCATCATGATTAACCAGGAATAGGCTATTTATATTTGGGATTCTTATAAGTCTGGAAATACTGATATTGAAGATTTTTTTAATCCACATTGCAGAATGCTCACTTCATTGGCACAAAAAGCTGGAGAAGTTTTTATATCATAGCCTGAGTAGATTTTTTTTCTTAATCTATTTTAACACTGATATTGTAATCTAATGGGAGCAAGATATGTTTTAATGATTTGAACATATTCAATCCTTTGATCAACTTCTGTTGATTTTCCCTCTACTTCTTCCTACTTTCATAGCAATACTCCAGTCTGTGCAACAAGAGCTCTCCTTTGGACTTCCAAAATAATTTTCTAACTGGTCTGCCTGCATCCAACCTTTCTTCCACTAGACTGCACGTATTTTTAAAACGCAAATGTAATTATTCCAATCATCTACCCCACTTACTTAAAAGCTTCAAAGAGTTTTTATTACTTTTGGGATAAAAGTAAAACACTAAATGTCATCTTTTACCAGGCTCTCTCTCATTTCTCTAGCTCTGGACAGTTACCTCTTTGAGGTCTTTTCTGTTTCAGGATAATTCAGTGCTTTTGTTTTAGCCCAGAGCACTCTTATAACAACATATACATTTTTTTTCACAGCATGTGCCACATCTGTAATTTTACATTGACTAATGTGATTACTTTATTAGTGGCATGCTCCTCCACTAGACCACAAGTACAATAACATAGAAACCAAGTCTATTTTTAATCATCATACATTCTACAATTCCTAGCATGTAACCTAACAATTGGTAGGTACAGAATAAATATTTTGTTGAATGTATGAAAGGAGGAGTGTAATATATTCTTTTTATCTTTTGAAGGATAATATGGGGTAAACCCTATGATCTATAATATCTTAACATGCCCTTGGGTAATAATTATTTTTAAACATTCTATGCCTACTACATTTCTTTTTAATAAAGAGAACTAAAAATAGAGTTGCCTTCTACCTAAATGGCTTCTAGCTCAGGAAAATACTTATATTTCCTCAGTATCTCAAATAATATAATTAAAAAATGTTTTTTCCCTATTTCTTTTGCATGTAACATCATAGGTCCTCAGTGAAATATCATACCCTCTTGGAAAGAAATCCTCTATTTCAAAGCAACCCATATAGCTGCGATACATCCATTTTCATTACTCCATTCGTGTAAACAACTAGCAGAGATTGTACTTTTTTTAAAAAGTATATAGCATACAGGGATGTGATATTAAATAAATAATCATTTTAGCTCATGGAATTTTTAGATAATATTTTTTGAAAATCAGTGATCTGAAGTCAAACTTAATCAGTGGTGTGGGAGGGATCACTAATTAAATTTCTAAAATTACCTTCTCTATTTATATTTAGAAATTCTCCTCTGAATAAAGTTAGGTGGCATTACGTAAAATGAGGCAACTGAAGTGCTAAACCAAAGACCCAAATTAGCAGCAGGCTTTATTGGTATTTGGAACTTGTAAATTAAAAAATCACAAACATAAATTGCATCTTCATAGTATATAAATTAATAATGCAATGATGACTTCATCCTCAAGCTTAATCATTCCATAATAAAATCAATTTATGATTAATTCAGTTATCTCAAGTTAAGAGCTATTGGGTTTCTCATAAATCAAAATAACTTTCATAAAGTGTCAGTTCAAAATGTAATTATCTTTGTAGCTATATTTTAGCATTTATTCTGCATCTACAAGAAAGTAATATATCGAAAGTAGCCAAATGTAGCGCGATTATAATTGATGAATTGGTTAATTAATTAATAGCTATCATAGAAGTTGCAAGTTCATAATTTCCCTTATGCTTAAAGATCTCTTCTTTGGTAATTAGCATCAAATTTTGTGATTTTGGAGCAACTGAGTTGTGTATTAGTTAGCTTGGGCTGCCATCACAAAATACCATAGACTACGTGGTTAAAACAACCAATTTATTTCTCATAGTTCCAAAGTCTGGAAATCTGGAATCAGGGTACCAGCAAGGTCAGGTTTTGGTGAGTGCTTTCTTCCTGGCTTGTAGACAATCCCCTTCTTGTTGTATATTCACATGGTCTTTCTTCAGTATGTGCATTTGGAGAGAGGGTTCTCTCTCTTCCTCCTTTTCTGAGGCAATTGATATTATAGGATTAAGACCCTACCCTTATGATTTATCTCATTTAACCTTACTTTCCTCCTAAAAGCCTTGTCTTCAAATAAAGTCCCATCAAGAACTAGGACTTCAACACGTGAATTTTGGGGATATACAATTCAGTCCACAGCATATGCTTATAAGTTTGCAATCAGCTGTTACATTCCAAATGTTTCTGTGATACAAATATTTCCTGTCATAGCTAATGGAAGTTGCTTGGAACAATATTTTATACAAAGCAAGGACATTTAAAGATTAAAAAAATCCTTATCTGAAATCAGTTTTTTAAGGGATTTGACCTGTAGTTTCAATATAACATGCTCAATCATTTTTTTGCCATCTTTACAGGTTAACACAGTTGCTGAAGATATGATTCACACAGGACAAGTCTCCTGTCTTGCTGTGTTCCTATAAAGATCTGACTCAAGTGTGAGGATCCAATTTAAAACAACATCCTTGCTTGGATGAGAATTGAGAAGGGGCAATGGTAGTAGCAGAACTTTTTCTTACATACAAATTAGTGTTTTGGAATAAGTCATACCTTCTTCAAGAGAGCTAAATTTGTCTGACTTAAGTAGGAACTTAGAAATGTAGAGACAGATTGTCAATTCATAAGGTAATCAAGTACCTCTGCTGGAAAAAGTCTGTAGTACTTTTATGTTGCTATGTTCTGTTGGTTTCTTCTACTGATGGGTAACCATTATTTTTCATTATATTAGCTTGCCACACTTGAGGACTTGATTTTGGTTTTCCTAAAATGTATAGTGATAATACTTGATTGGAAAGCATAATTTGAATCCTCACAAAAGTAGATTGTTAGCTATCTCAAAGGATGTGCACTCAATTTGAAGCTTATTAATTCCTGGTTAATTCTCAAGATTTCTACATGACAATTCAGAGAAACACAGAATAACATACTCCCATATTCTCAGCTAAACATAATTTATACATGCAAACCTTTTAGTTGATGTTGTGTGGGATATCCAAGAATGTTTTTGTATACAACTTTGGAGTTAATTGCTGTAATTTAGACATGGTCTGGATTGCAAATCAAAGTTCTAGACCATGCTGCTGGAAATGCTAAATATTTTCCTTACCCAAATTCCTTCTTGAAGAAACTGTTCATCCAGAACTCTGGAAGCCATTTAAATGATCTCTTCTAGCTATGGAGAATTTATACAGAGATAATGTAAATTAGTTAACTAGGGAGCTGGACCTCTATTCACTATAGACCATTTTCAAGGATAGCAGGAAAACTGGCTATCAGAGAGAAAGAGAAGTTTGGAGAAGATATGCAGCAGGAAGTAGAAAGAGAAAATAATTCTGAGAGAGAAGGAAAGAAATTTCCACTAGTGAATTTCCATTTCCCTGGCTCAGTCCCTCTGGTGTCCAGCTCCTTTCATTTCTTGGCCAAAAATGAATGTGTGATCAACTATTGCACACCTACAAAAACATCCATTTTGAATTTTAACTTATTTTTGTGTGCCTTTGTTCTTTGCCATCAAACATGTCTAACTAAGAGAGATATATTTTCTACCCTCCAAATTCTTCATTTTTTTCTTTTCACAGAGTAGAGCTTTGTGTATAGTTTGTTTGGAACCAAAGTGAATGAACAAGGGTGATAGAGTCATTCTGCACTTCAGTACCGGAAGACCCTGTTAGTAAGAGAATTCTTTCAATAACTTTTCTTGGCATCGAGGATTCTGGCTGTGGCCTTTCTCCAGGAGGACCATGGGCGAAAGTCAAGATGCGTTATCAAGGCCCATTTTAAGCTTTTGACAGACAGTTAACTTCTGTTTGTTTTTAGCCATGGAATTAGTTGCCTTGTGAGAACTAAGAAACATTTTAATGAGAATAGGTATCACCTCTTAAGCAGAACTGAAAGCTATTTTTGTTTCTTCCCAAGTTCTCTATTAAATAGCAGACCAGATTCATACCAGAAATAAGCCATTGATATTTCTACCATGTTGTATCTTCCATTTTTGTTATGGATGTTAATTAGTATTGATGATATTAACCCTATTATATCATTAGTCTTTAAGGTACTTCATTTATAGGACTAGAATTCCTGTACTTTAATTTATGTATGTAATCTAACTTTAGATCACTACATGCTCTTTTTAATCTTCAAAGATGCTGCTTATTCCCTAAACATCATTCCTCAAATATCTGTTATCCTGACCGCCTACTCACTCTGCTTTTGCTGTCAGGCCAGGGATTGCTGATGAAAGAAAATGCACAAGAGTTTGAAAACTGCAGATTCATTCTTTGGAGTTTCATCATGATTATGCCTGTCATCACATCAACCCTTTTATTCACCTCTCAAATGTCACCAAGCTATTATCCTGGTTATTATTTTCTACTTAAAACATTTAACCATCCTCCATTTTTCTTTCCCTCATTCTTAGTGGAAATATTGCTTCTTATTTATGCTGAAAGCTGAATTTTACTGAAAACACTCTCACATTACCTCACCTTCATCCTCTCATGTTTCGATTCAGGCACTTGGAAAAAAGTCCATGGAGCTGTAAGCTCCTTGAAGGTAGAAATAATAATTTAGTCACGTTTTTTTTCTTTGATGCCCAACTGATTGTCTTTAACGTAAAGGTTGCTTCCAAACTTACTCAACTATATGCATTATTAAAACATAAAATGAACCCACCTTCCTTGACCCTGCTACTTTTCTAGCTACATTTTAGTCTTTCCATTTACATCAAAATATTGAAGAAAGGGACTTCTCCATTGCTTCTAGTTCATACCCACTTGCTCCATTTTAACTATGTGAAATAAGATTTATCTTCCAAATTCATGAACTCCTGAAAATACTATCAAAAGATTACCAGTGACCTCTTTGCCCCTACAGCCAGGAACTGTACCTTAGCTATTATTTTTTTTAGATGTTTTGGTTTTTTGGATGCACTTAAGTATTTAATATTTGAAATCACCTTCTTTTTGAATCTTTCTTCTGCTTTGGTTGGTAAGTTGCATAGATTCTCCCATTCTGCTACTCATTCTTTCTCTATGTTTTTAATGACTTCCTTTTCTTCTCTCAGTCTTTAGGGGAGGGCACTCAAGCTTCTACCTCAAACCTTTCCTGTTCTTAGAATATACTCATGGTTTCCTTTCTGATTTCTATGCAGATAATTCCCAAATGACATCTTCAGCCCTGGTTTCCTGCATGCCTTCTTCCTGTGTTTATTCTCAACTCGCAGTAGTATAGACTGGATTGATTTGTGGATATCATTTTAAATTCAGTGCATTCCAAGTGAATTCAGAATTTTGCTCCCCAAACTACCTTTTCTTTCCAGATAAAACCATGGGCATTAGCACTCTCATACTTCTAGAGACCTGAACTCAAATTATAGAATTGCCTTTCACTCTTCTCTCGGGCATCTTACAGCATCCAATATGTCACTATATCTTTTGATTCTTCTTTTGAAAAATCTCTGGGATTCTATTTTTTCCCCTTTTCGTCGTTCACTAAAGTGAAGAGCCCAGGATTCCAACACCCTAACCTACATACTTTCACACTAGTTTTCCTTTCCTTTCCACTGTTTTTCTATCATTGGATAATCACTATATTATAATAGTAAATGAAGTTTTCTACCTGCCAGTCTCACGACTGACTTGCCTGCAACATAAAGTTCCTACTTTCTGGTCAAGGATAATATTCTGATAAGCTTACCACACTTTACCTAGCTAGTCTTTTCTCCTTAAACATTAGCTTCTAACCTTTGCCCCAGATAAATTTGTCTTCTCGTATCTTCTATCTGAACTTTTTCAAATGTACATGAAACTCTTTTCCTGATTTCTAGATTTTGCAAACTTCTCTTTTGCCGTATACTAAATTTCGGGTACTACAGAATATATTTCATTAAATTTCAATTTCCTGTTTACTCACCAGTCTTACCAGACTCATAGTGGTAAAGGACTTTTATTATGCTGCCTGCCATATACTCAGTGCTTAGCACTATGTCTGCCACTTAGCAAGTGCTCAGAATATATTGAAAAATAAATATCTTAGCTCTGATTCACCTACAGAATCTAGTCAAATGTGTGCCACGTACTATGCCCTCCATTCTTTCTGGCTGTTTAATTTATATATGTATATATTTTTTCCTTCTTGATTATAGTGAATGCTATCTGTTACAGACATCTTTTCATAGGGTAGACTTATACTGCAAATACCCACATTTATAGTTGCTTTTTATTTCTTTTAAAAGTATTTATAACATCTTGTCTTGTTTGGCAACCAAATTGCCTAAATAAATTTAGCAATGTCTAGCTTAAGAGTTTACCTTATAATATTAACCACCCATTTAATTCTGCATCACTGTTCTTATGAGAGGACTGGCACAATTATTTCATAATCGTCTCTGACTACATTTTATATAGTTTCATGTTAGTTGGCCTAATATACTATTTCCTATCTATGCTAATAATTTCTTACCTTATACTTCAATACCAGTGAGGCTTTTGTTCAATATATTCAGATTATTGTATTGCTATAATTATTATTAAATATTTAGGCTCTGAAGGCTTTTAAGTAGGTTATTTGGTTTAGATATATTATTGCAATAAATAGTTTGTACCCTTAAAATATATTTTATTCAATTTACAACAGTTAAAGTATTGAAATCATAGCCCAGTGAATTCTTGCTTATTACACATTGCACATCAATATGTGAATGAATATAATTCTGATAAAGATAGACAAAACTATACAAATCTTTGATTAATAGAATATAGGTTTAAACGTATTTCTTGTTTACTCTATGCTGTTCAAATTACTAAGGACAACCAACAGGCACCTTAAAATTGAGACAAAATGACTGTTTTTATAACACAAAATTTTAGGTTAAATTATAAATTATAAACATTATATAGTTCTTGATGAAACAAGAGGTTGTAGTTTCTTCTATAACTGGCTTACGGGGGTGGGGAGTGGAGATTAGAGAGGGTAAGACTCAGAATAAGACAGTTTTAAAAAAAATTAACCTTTTTTTTTTTGGTTTGGGAGTGCTTGGCAAGTTTTTTTTTCCAGGTATTCTTTAAACATAACTACTTTCATGTATATAAGTGTGGAAAAATGTGACTTGTGCATCAGCTGTAGGTTAAAATAATGGAATAAATAATATCTTGTGGCATTCTGAATAGGGAACTGGTACTGAGAGTCTCTTTTCCCCCTGAGGCCTTCCCCTCTGTCACCTGCCACCCACTTCTGACCTATGAGTCACTGACTATTCCAACTTCATTAAAAATCTTTATTAAATTAGTTTGAATCCCAAGCCTCTATATTAAGAGAAGCTAAACTGAATTTTATACTTTTAAAATAGAGAATTGTAGTGGATATTGCAGAATCATTGAAATGTTTGTGTATTTGGAAATCTTGGTGTATGTATACACATATATTTGTGTATATGAAAGTATGTGTATGTATACACATATATTTGTGTATATGAATGTATGTGTATGTATACATATGAATATAGGTAAATTCATACCATCCACCCCCCTTTTTCTTTTGTTTTAGGATGGCATGCTCTATTACTTCTTTAAGAAGTAATAATATCAATAAATGACATTTATTGATTATTATGTGTAAAATGCTGTGCTAAGTGCTTCATCACACTTTAATAAAACCTCCTTTATTCAATGGTAAGCTTAGTGTAGAAGTAGCCTGTGTGTATCTTGTTTGTTACTAGATGCTGCCTATTATATAATGCACACTCAATAGATATTAGTTGAGTGAAGGAATGAATATCACTATATAGTTATGAAACAGACATAATTGTCTTTATTATGCAAATGAGAAAAATGAGATTGGCTAGTCTCTCACTTGGAAGAGAACTTCCAAAACTCATCCTTACTCCAAAGTCCATGGGTTTAATTATATTACAATTAGGTGAAAATATTCACCAGAAGCAAAGTTTTTTGGACAGAATTTTCAGTTAAATATATTAATTCCTTTGTGGAAAAACGACCCTACTACCAACATAAAATTCTTTATTCTCTTATGAAACAGTAACCTACTGAAATTTTTCTTAGGCTAAAGCATCTAAAATGCTTCACAACTGTTCCAGATTAAGTCTGTGTTAATAAGGCTGTGGTTCCTTGGTATTTTTATACATATTTATGTTGCTTTAAGTTATTTTCATTATTAAGGTATGACTCTTCATATGATTAGATATATTTAATAAGCATAAGTATATGCATATATAATTTAATTTTAAAATTAATTTTGGAATTATCTATTGGATAAAGCTATCTGAAAAAGGTCTACTCCTGTCTGACAAGAATCAATATAAGGGAGATGCCAATAAATTCACTTTGTTTGCCACTTTAAAAACATGAAGAACAAAAAGCTGAAGAAATCAAGTGTGTTTGTTTTTCGGAGTTCTCTGGGAAATCATACCTTCTACAATCAATACTGTGAGTTCCCTGTGTGTCTTCACATAGGCTTTATTTTTAGGCTTTGTAACTCTGAGTGTACTGGGTCATGTGTTCCTAATATCACTTGTTAAATTCTACCTTGAAAATAGCCCACATCAATATAGTGAATAAGTCAAATATTTTCCAAAATATATGAGGCATTTAAATGTATATGGCATGTTCTGTACCTCAAAATAATAAAAGCAATATATGACAAACCCACAGCCAACATTAGACTAAGTGAGGATAAGTTGAAAGCATTCCCATTAAGAACTGGATCAAAACAAGGATGTCCACTTTTGCCATTTCTATTCAATATAGTACAGGAAATCCCAACCAGAGCAATCAGGGAAGAGAAAAATAAAAATCATCTAAATTGGAAAACAGGAAGTCAAACTATTTCTGTTAGATGGTGATATGCTCTTATACGTAGAAAACCCTAAAGACTCCTCCATGACTCCTAGATTTAATAAGTTAATAAAGTCTCAGGTTACAAAATCAGTATATGCAAATCAAAAGTACTGCTATACACCAACAATGACCAAGCTGAGAATCAAATCAAGAACTCAATCCCTTTTACAGTAGCTACTAAAAAATGCCTAGGAGCATACTTAACTAACGAGGTGAACAATCTCTATGAGGAGAACTATAAAACACTGATGAAATAAATCTAGGTGACACAAAGTGGAAAAACATCTCTTACTCATGGATTGGAATAATCAATATTGTGAAAATGACCATACTGCCCAAAGTAATCTACAGATTCAGTTCAATTCCTACCAAAATACCAATGTCACTTTTCACAGAATTAGGAGAAAAAAGCCTAAAATTCATATGGAACCAAATAAGAGCCTGAGTAGCCAAAGCAATCCAAAGCAAAAAGAGCAAACGTGGAGGCATCACATTAACCACCTTCAAATTGTACTATGTGCCTGTAGTAACGAAAACAGCATGGTACTGGTATTAAAATAGACACATAAACTAATGCAACAGAATAGAGAATCAAGAAGCAAAAGCAAATACTTGCAACCAACTGATCTTCAACAAAGGAGACAAAACATACACTGGGGAAAGGACATTCAATAAATGATGCTGGGAAATTTTGATAGCCACATGCAGAAAAAATGAAACTGGTCCTCATCTCTCACCATATAAAATATTCAAGATCGATTAGAGTCTTACATCTCAAAGCTGAAACTGAAAAGATTCTAGAACAAAACCCATGAAAAACTGTTCTGGACATTGTTCTAGACAAATAATTTATCACTAAGACCACAAAAGCAAATACAAGAAAAAACAAAATTAAATAAATGGGACTTTAAAGTAAAAAGCTTCTGCACAACAAAAGACCTAACAGAGTAAGCAGACAACCTACAGAATAGGAGAAAATATTTGTAAACTGTGCATCTGACAAAGGACTATTATCCAGAATCTAAAAGGAACTCAAAATATAACCAAGAAAAAACATAATAATCTCATGAAAAAGTAGGCAGTGTTTATTTGTGTCCTTTGCCCACTTTTTAATGGGGTTTCCTTTGCAGGGACATGGATGAAGCTGGAAGCCGTTATCCTCAGCAAACTAATGCAAGAACAGAAAATCAAACACCACATGTTCTCACTTATAAGTAGGAGCTGAACAATGAGAACACATGGACACGAGGACAGGAACAACACACCTGGGGCCTGCCAAGGGATGAGGTCAGGAGAGGAAGAGTATTAGGAAAAATAGCTAATGCATGCTGGGCTTAATTACCTAGGTAATGGGTTGATGGGTGCAGCAAACCATTATGGCACACATTTACCTATGTAACAAACCCACACATCCTGCACACGTACCCCAGAAATTAACATAAAAATTAAAATTAATTTAAAAAGTGGGCAAACAGCATGAACGGACATTTAGCAAAAGAAGATATACAAATGGCCAACAAACATGAAAAAATTCTCGACATCACTAATCATTAGGAAAATTCAAATTAAAAGCAGAATGACCTTACCATGGCCAGAATGGCCATTATTAAAAAGTCAAAAAACAATAGATGTTAGCACAGATGTGGTGAAAAAGGAATGCTTACACACTGCTGGTGAGAATGTAAATTAGTACAACCTTTATGGAAAACAGAATGGAGATTTTTCAAAGAACTAAAAGTAGATCAGTTCAATCCAGCAACCCCACTACTAGGTATCTACCTAGAGGAAAATAAGTCATTATATTAAAAAGACACTTGCATATGTATTGTTATTTCAGCACAGTACACAATTGCACAGAATAGAATCAACCTAAGAGTGGGCAAAGAAATTGTGATATGTATATACCACGCAATACTATTCAGCTGCCAAAAAGAATGCAATAATGTCTTTTGCAGCAACTTGGAAGGAACTGGGTGCCATAATCCTAATGAAGTAACTTGGGAATGGAAAACCAAATACCTCATGTTCTCACTTATAAGTGGGAGTTAACCTATAGATAGGCAAAAACATAGAGTTAGGTATAATGGACTTTGGAGACTCAAAAGTGGGAAAGTGAGCGGATAAGAGATAAAAAAAAAAAATCACCTGTTAGGAACAATGTACAGTATTTAGGTGAAGAGTACACTAAAAGCCCAGACTTTACTACTACACAATTCATCTGTGTAACCAAAAACCACGTATACCCCTAGAACTATTCAAATAAAATTATAAATAGATTTATATGACATGTTTTTATTGTCATTTTCTCACCAATGTTTTTTTCCATTAAAATATGTATTAAGGAGTATATTTTAGTTGAGCAAATAAAGTAACTTACTGAATATATCATATGTATTCATATCACACACATTCTTCTAGGGAATGGGAATAATACCAGGGTAAACCAGACCAATATAGCCCTTAACTTTGGTCCAATATCATAGTTTAATTAGAAAGCACAGAAAATTTTACTGAAAATTATAATATAGTCTTATAAATTGTGTAGCAGAAGAAGTTTGGGGTACTCTCAAAACACTTAAGGGCATGTGACCCATGTCTGGGTGATCAGGGAATGCTTCTAGGAGGAAGTGACATTTAATCTGAAATATGGAAGATAAAAAGGAGCTGATCATTTCTAGCAACATCCTGAGATAAATGGTCTAAAACTTGGGAACCTAAGCGATTTGACTGGTTTGAAGTTGATGCTTTTGCCAAGATCATAAAAATGCTGATATTAAAATACAGGAAGGTACTTCTGGGGTTTCAAACACCAGAAAACTGCATGTATGAAGAAGGCTTGTGGCAAAAGACAGCTTGCAGCTCTGAAAAAACTTTGGGGAGAAAACTTCCAAAAAACTACAAGAAAGGTGTGCATAGCAGAATGAGAGTGAGAGACAGAAAAAAATATATATGGAAGAAGGGGGCAAGATTAGACCCTGGAAGTAGTTTTAAACAGGAAAGAGCATGGTAACAATCACATTTGCATTTTTAAGAGTGGGCGGATGCCCATCCAAGCGCATGTGTCCAGCAGGCATTTGGAGAAACAGGTCAGAGGCACTTGTGTGTGAACTCTGTTGGGTGTATGGATTTGGGAGTTTTCAGCATGTAAATTATAATTGAGGGAACAGGAATTCATGAGATCATACTGGAAGAGTGAGCAGAGCAATAAGATGAGAAAGACAAAAGAGAAACCTGAGAAACACTAACAGTAACATTATCTGTTGTGGTTTAGAGAAAGAAGTCTTAATTCCCATTTCAAAAAGAAATGAGCTTACAACCAGGACTTGTGGTTCTCCAGAAAATGGCCCGATTTTCTAAATTATTTAAGAAATTTCTATTTTGATATTACAAAAGTAATGTTCATTTTGGATAATTTGGAAGATACAGAAAAAATAAAAAAAAATTTATCTAGACTCTTACCACTCAGAACTAAGGGATATTAAAATGTTGGCATGTTTACTGTGAATCCTTTAATTTTTTCATACCTCCTTGTATTCAGGGACCCTGGACTTGGCTGTATGACCTGTTTTAGCCAACGGAACAGTGAGACATATGGCACAAGCAGAGGCTTGCAAAGTTCTTGTGCTGTAGCTTGCTCACTTACTGCTCTTTGACTCCCTGAGACTGATATGCGAAAAAGCACAGGCTTGCCTGCTGAGTGATGGTGCAGAGGTGAGCCATCTCAGCTGAGACCTCCTAGTCCAACCAGACTTTCATTATGTGAGCGAGGCCATCCTAAAACATCAATCCCCAGTTAAAATTGCCTAGACCTAAAAAACATACCATCCAACCCAGTATCATGAAAACAAAAAAGTTGATTATTTTAAGCCTCTGAAGTTTTGAAAGGATTTGTTACAGAGCAATAGTCAACTGATATGATGATGGCTGTTAAGTGAATTTACAAGTAAGGGATATGACACGTGTACTTAGAAGGCTTGGGTTTAATTTTACCTCCACAGCATCCTGGCTGTGTGGTTCTGGATAATTAACTTGCTCCTTTCAATTCCAATTTCTTTATCTGTAGAATATTTCTCCAGATGAAGTACAACACGAATAAAAAATTATAAGCTCAGAAACATTATCCATTATTATTATGCTTTCATGAGATTAAAACATAACTCTGTTTCATTTTCTAAGTCAAGTTCCCTGTTAAGCAACTACAGTTGTCCCCCTTAAGCCACATTTTTTTCCCCATGGTTTCAGTTACTCACAGTCAAAGGTAATCCTAAAATAGGTGGGCACAGTACAATAAGATATTTTGAGAGACAGAATTACCACATGCCTATAACTTTTCTTATAGAATATTGTTATGGTTCTGTTTTATTATTAGTTATTGTTAATCTCATAATGTGACTAATTTATAAGTTTAACTTTATCATAGGTATGTATGTATAAAAAAACAGTATATATAGGGCTTGATTCTCTTCCATGGTTTCAGGCATCCACTGGGCTTCTTGCAGCATATCCCCCATGGATCAGGAAGTACTATGGTATATCAATTTAATATGATGCAACTCTTATCCAGTTTATACTGTTATGACATCCAATATAATGTAGTAAGTTACTGCCATACTTCTCACAGCAAAACATGACTTGAAGTCCAATTGACTTGGATATCATTATTTCTGTCATTAGTAAGAATAAACATAAAAGCTCATATTTACATGTGTTGCATTCTATGAAATAGTAACTGTTGTTATCACCACTTTTTATGCAAGGAAACTGATATAGACTAATTTTCTTTTAGTTACATAACCAGTAAATGATAGAGCCTAGGATTTAGCCTATGACTTGGGTTTTTCTGAGTCCAGACCCTGAGTCCTTTGCCACTATGCTATTGTGTTTCAGAGTTAGAACCTTAAGTTTCAAAGAGCAAACCAACCATGGGAGCCCTTGTAGAACTCTCAGATCACCTGGGGCAAGATCTTGATGATATTCTACCTTATTCACTTACCAATTTTGGCAAAGTTGACTTCAGATTCCCATATCTTCCCTACAGAGTGTGCCTAGGACAATGCAGGATGCTTTATCCATTGCCTGTGAAAGACATCACAGCACCTGTGAACCTGTGAAAGACATCAAACTTAGAACCTGTGAAAGACATCAAAGCACTCTTAACTCATCTCCAGTTAACCAATTAAACTTTTTGGAAAATACAATTTATCTCTCTCTTCATGGATTCCTCTTTCCCCATTATATCCTTTTTCTCCATCTTTTATCAGGTAGTTAGCACCACTATTTTAAACCTTAAAAATATTTTATTCTTATCCAGCTTCCTATTTTTCTTTTTATGCAAAATTCCTAATTCAAGCGGACCTCTGTTCTGACCCTTGTTTAAAAGGAGGTATTGCTGATTCACTTCATAGTGGATCAAACAATGTAAATATTACATTGACTAAAATCCGAACATAAGTTTAAAAATCAACTTTCATAGGCTTTTCGTCCTTCTAAAATAAATACTTTTGATCTTAGTAATAATATGACAATATGGCTATTGAGAAACCAGAGCCAGAAGAAAAAAAAATCTATCACGTTCGTTTGTGGAATAAGCCACTGAAGGCTTATTTCTCTTATTCTTTTCCCTTATCTCACCCCTTCTTTGTCACCCCAGGGGATAAATTATTATTGGCATTCCAACTTTTAAATAGTTTTAAATGGCTTTTTCTTGTGGTTCAGATGTGATGTTACATCTGTCACATCTACTGAAATATATCTCATTTCTTGCTTTATAATTTACCAGCTGGTTAGTGCTAGTAGCAAAAGTTACTTTCCTCCCCAAAGTGCAGCCTTTATAACAGTGGATCATCAATGGCTCTTCTTCGTGACAGATGTTATCTGACATAATATAAGTGGGAATGCCACAATAAGGCACCATTAGAAAATCTGATAATTAAGTGATATTTTGATGTGTTTCAAGCTTATATTTAAAAATAAAGTGTAGATAGAAGAATTTCTGACTTTGATCTATTGCCCAAGTTTGCATATTTTCACAGAATAGGAACAAAACAAAACCTTCCATAATACCTATTGGAAAACCATGAACCTTGCGAACTACCATCCGCAAGTCATCAAATTTTCTTTTTCTTCACCTTTTTTGAGTAACTTAGATTTTCAGGTAAGGTAATTTTATACTTCTTGTTTCATGTTATAGGACCCCTTGTAATCATCTGTTTCTTGCTATTTATGCAATATATGGCCCATATAACTTTGGATCCGTATAATTTTGTATTGTAGTTATCTATTTTTCTAACCTTGTTTTTTTTTGTTTGTTTTGTTTTGTTTTTGCCTTCTAGAGATTGATTTCCTTGAAAATGAGAATTTCAATTGGCTTTTGACCATCAGTGCCTAATATAAGGACATACTGTGTTTACATGCAGTGGATCTTCAAAAATATCTGTTGAGTAAATGCATTATTTTAGGATGTCTCTGATTCTCCCTTTCCCTTCATGTTTCTCCATTCTTTTTTCTCTTTCTTCTCATCTTGTTCTTCAGTTTTTAAGTGTGCATGGGGCCATAACGGCCTGCTAGATTGTCTGAGGCCAAATCTTTAGCCCTTTTTTAAGGAGCCTAAAGTCTCCATCCTCAGGATTCCCTGAAGATTCATTACCATTTGCCCCTATCCTTGCACAACAGCTTAATCATAACATTTCCTTATACTCTAACCAGCACTCCTGGATCTTTAAATAGCTCTATTCCCTTATTTTCCTGCCAGTTCTCCAAAATACAAGCCAGATGAGGGGGATGGACCAAAGAAGCAAAGCAACACCATGGACATCCCAGCAGAGAAAGCTTCTTGTTTCCCATCACTTTACTGGAGCAAAGATTACTGTCCAAAGGTAGCTTCTCTATCAGGGGACTAGCTTTTGGGCTTGGGCCCAAGGAACAATCAACAGTGCAAATGTGCATCAGCTGTTACACTTTGCCTTACAGTTTTGCAGTCTTTCTGTTTGTTCTATATGGACAGCTGCTTGTCTGCCACTTGGCAGCCTCACACCAACATAGTGTTAACCAGTTTGCTTCCCCCTCATCTGGTTCTGGAAATTGATCCCTGCATATCTGATTCATTACTTCAAACAAACCTCTGATCAAGAGGCTTGAGAGCCACAAGTGGCCACTTCAGCTGAGAGAAACAAAAGGCCCTATGTAGACGTTCTCTTTAGAATCAAGAAACAAACCTATTTTTATAGTACTTGCAACTGATATCTTGCATATAGCAAGCATTAATTCATGTTTTATCATAATCAGATTTCTCATAGCTCTCACATGAATCTGATACAATGGGATACAACTTTATATTTATTTCCACTTAGGGAAAACCATACTATTTAAGGCATATTTTTTTTTGTCCCTAGTACTTACCTGAGCCCTGTTTTACCCTCCAGTGAATCCTAATATGATCACCTTCTAAGACAAAGTGGACTTATACTTACTTACTATTGAAATTAATTATATTTCTATCACTTGGACATAAATGGAAAAGGAGAGATTTATTATTTATTTATAATTATAAATGAATAGCATTATAATAGAGACTGAAAGAACCTTTGGGAATGTGGGAGCAAATTAATCTCACTTAGTCTACAGATAAAGGGAGACTTCTTGCCAGGTTGACTTTTAAGCCGAGCCCTGCAGGAATGAGTGAACATTTAAGGTAAGAGAGAATTGAGACTCAGCAAGGTACATTTAAAGCACTGAAAGAAATTCCAAATGGGTAGTCAGGATAAGGGTGATTTGGGCGGGAAAAGAGCTTGAAAATCATTTGTGCAATTGTGCTGTTGCTGATCACATGTAAATAGTATGGTAATGACTACATCACAGGTAGACATATACAAAGTTGTATACTGCTTGTAGAGTCACTGTGAAGAGTTCACAAAAGAAGTTACATGTTTCTCACACCTTGAAGAATTAATAGAAATTACTTTCACAAAATGAATGACAGTAAGACATTGCTACAGTAACAAGTGCATGGAAGTATAATGTTGTAGGTATTGTAGACATTGGGTGCATGTTTGTAGGGTGCTGAGTGGTATGTTGAGAATGCTAGAGATGAGCTAGGAGAAGTAGGTAGCTGCCAGTTTGTGAACATATTTGTCATGATAAGAAATCTGAATTTTATCCTGTAGTCAATGGGAGGTCTTGTAAATATTGTTATCTATTCTCATTAGATTCTCTCACTTGTATCCTATAGTCAATTCTGGAAATTTCAAATATGGGGAGCAATTGATATAGCCCTAAACTATTTTTTAATTTAGTTGTAAAGACCAACCAAGTAATTTACATTTAAAAAGTCAGATTATGATATTGCAGTACTCCTTGAAATTTCTAATAACATGGATCACGAAATTGCTGACCTTCAAAAGACCACATTTGGCGTCATCAAGTAGTCCTGAAATAACTCCTTGCTTCATAGATTTATTGCACAATACATTTTCTTTTGCTCACACCTTAGAAGATCACTGTTGTTTTGTAGGCAGCTGCCCTTTCTCTTTACAAGGGAAGTAGCATTTTATCACCTACCAAAGATCATTGTTGAGAAAATAAGTGTTATCACTCTGTCAATGGCCTATTTTAACTACCTTCCTTGGGCAGTGATCAGAAATGAGCTGAATAAAAAGGAATGAAAGTATTTCAAACAAATCTGTTTATAGTACGCAGGAAGCAAGAAAAGTCAGTCTTGATTCTTTACTGGCTTACCATTTACACAGTACCATCTACATATTTACATAGTAGAATAATCTACTCTTGAAAAATTCTATAATATTGAAGAGTATATTGCAAATGTCATTTGGTCATTCACCCAGGAACATGAAAACCATTGGTATGATTTAATTTTTTAATCTGCAGTATTTATTAGGTATCTTTACAAATCTCATCTCTTAGAGACAGCTATGATAAAAATAGCTCACTCAGAAATAAACGTTCGCCTTTAGAAAACTTCTTTCCACCTAAGTCCTAGGTGCGCCTGCACTTGCTTGTTTCTTGGGTCATCATTCAGGTATTACACTTTATCTGTTCCTCCTCAAACAGCCACATTTATACCAATCATAAGATTTTACTTACCTGCACCATTTTCCCCAGATTCCTAATTCCTGGGTAAAGAATTAGTATAATAAATGAAAAAATGCTAAGACATGATGTAATAATTTTAAGCAGTAGTTTTTCATTATTATATTTTGATTTTAGAAAATCAGTTCTTATAGAAGCATCCTGGATGCATTAAACAGTGTGACTAGGGTTGCTCTTGTAATAGTTCAGATGAAGTAGTATGAAGGCATTAGGCAGGAGAGGGACAGAAAGAATGTTATAACACACACACACAAACACACTCCATATATATGTGTGGAATATAGATATGGCATATATGCATATATAATGCATATGTAAATGGAATATATATGCTATGTGTGTATATATACTTATATAATATATATAAAGCACATAGAATTTATAGAGATGATTTCTATAGCAAATGAGAAAAAAGAAGAATGGCAAGAATAGGTAAGAACGTGGATGATGGGGGACATTAGGTCAGAAAACATGTATAGAAAGAGACACGCATATTTGAGGTAAAGAAATATAATGAATACAGTTATAGGTAAATGAGAATTAAGTGTCCTTGGCTCATGCTTGTAATCCCAGCACTTTGGGAGGCCGAGGGAGAAGGACTGCTTGAGTTCAGGAATTCAAGACCAGCATTGGCAACTTAGCAAGACATTGTCTCTACTAAAGATCAAAAAAATTAGCTAGGTATGATGGCACATGCCTGTAGTTCCAGCTACTCATGAGGCTGAGGTAAGAAGATCACTTGAGCCTAAGGAGATGGAGGCTACAGTGAGCTATGATCATGCCACTGCATTCTAGGCTGTGACAGAGTGAAAGCCTAATTTTTTAAAGAAAGTATCTGTGGGGATATCTAAGTGGGAACACACAACAGGCAAGTAAAAATATGTGTTCACAATTCTAGAGAGACAAGAGCTGTTTAAGTAGATTCCATAGCCATTGATATATGAATAAGTAACTGTTAACCCCATGAAAGTGGATATTACACAGGAAGAGTTCATGGAACATGAATCAAGGACACCTAAGAACAGATGTAAGAGTTCCTCTGCTTAAAGGGAAAACTAGAAGTCAACAAAGGAGGGATCAGGAAAGTAGGAACAGGCCAGAAACACATTGTAAGAAAAGTCAAGGTGAGAAAATTTCATAGAGAAAGGAAGCATAAGGTCAAATCTTGCAAAACTGATAAGAATATAAATATATTCATTGAATTTGTTCATTAGAAATTCATCTCTGGTTTTCTCTGAACCAAATCTTGAGATAAGTACTTGAGTTACAGGTAGATTATTGGGAGCTGATCCTAGGAAGCCAGATAGAAGATATGGACAACCACAACAGGCAAAGAAGAGAATTCAATAAAGGTTATGGCTCTGACTCTTTGGGTCCCTGTGCTGCAGGTAGCCCTCTGAGGAAGCAAATAGTAAGCACCTCACAATGGTCTCAACAAAGGGCTGACAGCTGAGGGCTACCACTGCTAGTGGTTCCAGGTTTCCCCAGGGTCACTAACTCCCAAATACTTGAGAGTGGGGACTGAGCAGCAGCCATAGCTCAGAGAAAGCCCTGATGCAGAAAGCTGAAAGATTTGGCAGGCACTGGAGGTGGAATGCCATCAGTGTGCACAGAAGCTATAGTAAAACTAGCTGCAATGTAAGTTAAATGTGGGTGAAGGGCAGGTTGCATGGATACACAAGGAATGTCATGGATTCACTCAGAGAATAGGTTCAGAGACAGAGAGCAAGACTGAGACTTCATTGCCATGAAGTAAGGAAATTAAAATTTTGGATGGGCGATGATATAGTTGACTAAATTGAGACTGGGCCTGGAGGAACTGGGCATATTCAAAGAATGAATTTCACAACTGATTAGCATTGGAGGGAAGAAGTAGACCTGTTCATGTGGCGTCACGCATACCCATAGATATTTGGGTTATAATGGTTTCCGGAATATAGGCAGTGGAGGGGGAAACATAAATTAGCAGCAGTATGAAGATGAGGCTTGGTTGAAATGAATTTTTTGTGAACATGTTTATAGGCATTCATTCATTTATTCAAAAGCATTTTTGAATGTTTACTGCTCAATTCTGAGCTATGCTTTAAAGTTGCTATGGTGAATATAACAGGTGTAGTCAGTCCCTCCTTCATGAAGATTGATATCTAGTCTAGGAGAAAAAAATTACTAAAACAGCACTCATGATAACTTACTTATATGATCACTACCACAAAGGAACAATAGAGTATGCTATGAGAGCAGATAGTCAAAGAACCTCGCCTAGTGAAAAGAGAGTGAGAGATGAAATAATAATAGATGGAGAATTATCTACCCTGAGGTAGCACCTGTTCTTCCTTTTCAATTTTGCTTTTTTCTCATTAATATTTACCTTATTAGCATTTATTTTAGTTTGCTTAAACATATCTTCAAGTAAAAATAAGAATAAATTGTAAATAATTTTATTTTGCTCACCACTTGATTGAAAGTCTGATGAAGTGTTTTCAAATCAAAACTGTTTTTTCTCTGAACTTTATTTCCATTTTTGAATTCAGTTTGGGTAATGAGAATTTAATGCGAAACTGATGCTCACTCTATTACTTATCATCTTCTTCTATCTTGCCCCTTTCCCCTTCTGCTGTAAATCCTTAGTAGCTTTTCTTTTTCTCATTGTATTCTTAAATTTTAAAATGATGGGTTAGAGTGTTTTACTTTACCTTTCTTGGTAGTCTATGTGTTTATTTTATTTTAATTTTTATCTTTTAAATACAGAGTCTTGCTCTGTTGCCCAGGCTGGAATGCAGTGATGCAATCACAGCTCACTGAAGCCATGAACTCCTAGGCTTGAGCTATTTTCCTGCCTCAGTCTCCAGAGTAGTTGGGACTAAAGTCATGAGCCACCACATCTGGGTAATTTTTATTGTATTTTTATTTTTGTAGAGATGGAGGTCTCACTATATGGCCCAGGATGGTCTTGAATTCTTGGCCTCAAGTGATCCTCCCACTTTGGCCTCCCAAAGTGCTAGAATTATAGGCATGAGCTACCATGCCTGGCCCAGTCTATGTTTTAATGCTTGAATTTGTAGGGGTTTTTTGTTGTTGTTGCTGTTCAACTGTGGAAAATTTCATTAGGAAGTTTTATTGTATCGGTTTCTCTTCTTGATTTTCTCTTTTCTCTCTTTGTGAAATGCCTCCAGTATGGATGTTAATTCTTCATTAATTCTGTCTCTTCAGAATTCTCTAATGTTTTATGTCATTAGGAGCATTCCTAGATTTTTAATTTTTTTCTTCTTACAGCTATTTTTTTTGCAATTGATTGAATATTTGATATATTCAAACTGTATGTGTTATAGAGGCAAAGCTTGAAGCATAATAACTATAACCCAAGACCCAACTTAAAAAGTAAAATGTTATCGATACTAGTAGAGTTAACTCTGGTTCTCAGCCCACACCTATTATCCCTGTAGAGGTTGAGACTATTATAAACTTTCTTCTTAATACACCTCTTGCTTTTTTTGTAGTTTTGCTAAGTAATTACATATTGCTGAACAATGTATGTTTGGTTGTATATGTTTTAGACTGTATAAAAATAATGTATTCATAACATTTTGCAGTACACTTTTTTCAGTTAATAGTTTTTTTTTTTTTGAGACGGAGTTTTGTTCTTGTTGCCCAGGCTGGAGTACAATGACACAATCTCGGCTCACTGCAACCCCTGCCTCCTGGGTTCAAACGATTCTCCTGTCTCAGCCTCCCAAGTAGCTGGGATTACAGGCGCCCAGCACCACGGCCAGCTAAGTTTTTTTGTATTTTTAATAGAGATGAGGTTTCACCATGTTGGCCAGGCTGGTCTTAAACTCCTGACCTCAGGTGATCTGCCCACTTCGGCCTCCCAAAGTGTTGGGATTACAGGCATGAGCCACTGCGCCCGGCCATATTTTTAAGTTCCGTTCATTTTGCTACATGTGACTATAGTTTGTTTCACTTTGTGCAGGAAATTCTATCATATGAATGTATAAGACTGTTAGGGAGAGAGTGTCAGCTTAAGTAGAGACTGAAATCAAGTCCAAGCTACTGCTTACAAACTCCAAGTGTCAGTCCAGTGGAGGGATACCTTTTGTAATCATCGACCCAGGGGGAGAACTCTTCTTGGATTTTGTGCAAAGGTTCCATATAGAGTGAGCAATGAATGAGTTTTTTCCACAATTGGTTTATTCTGTCAAAGCGTCTTAAACTATTGTTTTTTGGGGCCATTTTTGTTTTGGTTTTGTGTTCTTTTTTATTTTTGATGAATAATGCTTTTATGATTTTTTTTGTACCTATTTCCATGTGCAAGTTTTCTTTCTATGTGTAAGCCTCTTTACAGAAGAATGGCTGAGTGATAACACATGTAAACATTCAACACTACAAGAAAATACCTAATTAGGTTTACCAATTTATATTTCTGTCAACAGTTTGTGAGCATTCCCATAGTTTCATAACTTTGTTGCCTGTGATGTTGTCAGAATTTTTAAATTTTGCCAATTACTATTGAATTTGACAGTATTTCTATAAAATAATTGGTCACCTTTTCAATGTTCATGAAAAAATGTATTAAAATTTTTATTGGAACTCCATTTAATCTATACATCATTTTAGGAAAAATTGATATGTTTTATTTAGTCAACCCAACTAAGGAAATAATTAGTCTGTTTATTCTGTTATTCTTTATTGTTATTGCTCTAAAGTTTTAGAATTGTCTTCATAAAGATCTTGCATACTATTTGTTAGATTCATTAATATGTTCTTATTGTTTTGTTATATTCATTCATATGTATTTTTTGCATTTTATAAAATTATATTCTAATTATTTTGCTCTAATATAAAAATATAATTGACTTTGGGGAAATGACCTTATGACCACAAACTTTGCTAAATTCCCTTATTATTAATAATTCTGGATTATTTTGAAGTTTCTAAGTACATGAAATCTGTGAATAGCTGCCACTCTGATTCTTTTGGACTTTTAATATATTCGGCTTTAATTTTTGCTTTTTTAAAGTGGTATTTAATACCTGTATAGTACAATGCTAAATGAAAGAAGTGAAATTTGGCCGTTTTGTTTTGAGCTGCATCTTTAAATAGTTTCTATTTTTTTTTCTGTTCTTGTTTTATTTTGTTTTTTAAGCAATCAGCATTATTTTGCTTTAGAATTCTTCAGGTACCCTTGACCAGGTCTTTAATGTTGTGTCTGCTTATAAGTATGCTTCGTGTCAACCACTGTTATAAGGCTTTTACCTATATTAATTCTTATAATTATTTCAGTAGATCTATGGGTTAACTACTGGTTTGTTAAAAGCTTTTTATTATAATACATGTAGTATGTGGTATTTTATTTAAAGCCTTATGTCATCTCTTTTGAAAACTGTATCCTTTATTCTTCTTAATCAGTTAATAAATTAGAGTATACTTATAGATTTTTTCAAAAAGTGAAAGCATACTTGCCAATGAGATAGTTCCAATTGATCCTGAAATATCGTCTTTATATATATTGTTAAATTTTGCTTCCTAATATTCATTATTTACAATTACATTTATGAGAGTGATTGCTCGATAATTTTCTTTTCTTTTTTCCTTTTACACAGCTCTTTTTTGGTTTGTATCAAACATATATCATCTTCACAGGGTAAACTGGGGAGTGTCCTTTTTCCCCACCGAGTTATAGAAAAATTTGGAAAGGATTGGAATTACGTAGTAATTGTTTGCTAGCAGTTTCTAGTGAAAGATCTCAGATTCTGTATATGTGTATATTTGTGTGTATTTTCAACTATAGCTTCAATTTTGTAAGAATTAAAGAAAGGAAAGAAACATGAAAGGTGGCTTGCCAGTTAAGACAGTTTATTTTAGAGAAAACAAACATGAGGGGAGCTTCTGGCTGAGTTAGGTTAGAGGCCCACTCTTTTACAGACTAATAGTTTTTAAGGATTTAGGGTGGGAGAGTTTATTAGAGGCTTGGGCTGCCTCTGTTTTTTTTTTGTTTGTTTTGTTTTTGTTTTTTTTTTCTGTGCTAATTTGGGAGGGAGAGTTGTATGTTTCTTTCCTAGATTTTTTTTTTTTTTCAGCTGAAGGCATACCCCCTAAGTCTGCTTTTAGCTTTTCTATTTTAGTGCACCTGAAGGGAAAAGAATGTCCTTATTAAGGCCAACTGTTTTACTTGGGCCCATTGTATGAGGAAGTTTGGCAGTTACCCAAGAGACTTTTCCCCTATCTCCCTCTGTGTTTGAGTTGTCTTATCCGTATTTTACTGTCTGCCCTTTCTGGATGCTTGTAGTTAGAAGAGAAGTGGTTTCCTTGAGATGCATGAGGCTAGAAAGGGAGCTGGAACTTAAAGTGGTGATGTTTGTCCAAGATGACAGTGCTCCTGCTCTGTCAAATTTTATGAATAATTATAGGACTACATACTTTCTGTTTCTTCTTGATTCAGTTCTGTAAATCATATTTTCCTAAGAATTTGTCTATTTCATGTAAATGTTCAAATGTGCTGACATATGATTGTTTATGATATTATCTCTCTCTCTCTTTTCTTTTTTTCCATTCTGTTGCTGGATCTAGAGTGCAGTGTGGCAATCATAGCTCACTGCAGCCTGGACCTCCTGGGCTCAAGCAATCTTCCCACCTCAGTGGGTGCATGCCACCATGCATGGCAAATTATTTTATTTTTTATATTTTGCAGAGACAAGGTCTTGCTCTGTTCCCCAGGCTGGTCTCAAACCCCTGGGCTCAAGCAATCCTCCTGCCTCAGTCTCCCAAAGTGCTGGGACTCCAGGTGTGAGCCACTCAGACTGGCAGTGTTCTCTTTTTAATGGTATTCTTCTTGTATTTTTAATCTTTTTAAATATTTATTTCCCTTTTTACTTATATGTTGCTTCTCCCTCTTTTTCTTGAACAAACTTGCCAAAGATTTGTATATTTTGTCTTTTTTTTAAATTTTATTATTATTATACTTTAAGTTTTAGGGTGCATGTGCACAATGTGCAGGTTAGTTACATATGTATACATATGTCATGCTGGTGTGCTGCACCCATTAACTCATCATTTAGCATTAGGTATATCTCCTGATGCTATCCCTCCCCCCTCTCCCCACCCCACAACAGTCCCCAGAGTGTGATGTTCCCCTTCCTGTGTCCATGTGTTCTCATTGTTCAATTTCCACCTATGAGTGAGAACATGCGGTGTTTGTTTTTTTGTCCTTGTGATAATTTACTGAGAATGATGATTTCCAATTTTTTTGTCTTTTTATAAGATCAACTTTTCACATTTTTATTCTTCTCAATTGTGTGTTTATTTTCCAATCATTTCTATTCTTATACTTTTTTCTTTATATTTTATTTAACATTCCATGCTGATTCTCTTGATATTTCCTCTGGCAACTTCTCATGGCGCTTATTTCCTTGTGCATTGTTAGTGTGTATATATATGTTTGGGTGTATTTATTTTGAGGTCATATTTACTGTGATTCTGTGCCTTCTTGCCCTTTAGGTTTGGGTATAAGAAGCATTCTTTCAGGATAGACAGTTTATTTGCTTCTGTCTAGCATCTGAGGTACTACATTAAATTAAAAACCCAGGTCTTTGGTTTTGGAAAGCACATAACTAATGTAAAGCTAGCCTCTAAATTCAACTGCAGACTAGTTAATAGATAAAAATTCAAGAACCACAACTTGTAGACACAACTAGTAGACACAAGTTCAAAACCACAATTTGGCTTTTTGATCAAGAACCTTAGAGAAGATGAATAATCTTTTTATTTATGTCTTTTCTTTTGCACTAGTTCTTTCCTTCTGAGAGGTTGCAGACCTTCCTTAATCATTGTTAATTCCTAGTGGAAGCTAGTCAGTTCTCTACCTGTTAAAGTGTTATGAAGCTTCAATTACATAGTCTCTGTGAGTGTCCCCAGGGTATATCATGGCTTCACTGCTGACTTTAATCCCTGGATGCTAGCTCTTGTTGTTTGTTTGGTTTCAGATTATTACTCCTTTTCCCTTTCAAATCACTCATTAGAGCCTTTAAAATATATTTTACTTATTCATCCCTGCCAAGTACTCCTTCATCCCCATTGACACTACCTTGTTCCCTAGCTTTGTATCTATGCCTTGTTTGGAATATCTGAAAACCTTCTGATCAGTCTCCCTCCTTCCAGTCCAATTCACACAGTGCCACCCAAGGACATTACCTTAAAAACACACCCTGTCACTCTCCTTCCTTACAACCTCTGTGGAGAGTACTCTATCCATGGCCTTCTGAAATCTGTTCCAACCTCTCTCATCAATTTCACCTCCTGCTGTCCTTCCCACATTCCCTGCATTTTAGCCACCTCCTGAACTTGGTATTTAAGTTGTGAACTTTTTTTTTTTTTTTTGAGATTGAGTCTCACTCTTATTGCCCAGACAGGAGTGCAGTAGCATGATCTCGGCTCACTGCAACCTCCGCCTCCCAGGTTCAAGTGATTCTCTTGCCTCAGCCTCCCCAGTAGCTGGACTGCAGGCACCCACCACACCTGTCTAATTTTTGTATTTTTAGTAGAGATGAGGGTTCGTCATGTTGGCCAGGCTTGTCTCGAACTCCTGACCTCTGGTGATCTGCCTGCCTCAGCCTCCAAAAGTGCTGGGATTACAAGCGTGAGCCACCGCACCTGGCTAAACTTTTTTACATTATTAGATATTTGAGGGATTTTAGGATATCTAGTTTGTCATGTTGCTAGAAAAAGAAATAGCAGTCATATGTTTTAATTTCTAAGATTTCTGTCTTTATGAGTCTTCTTTTTGTTTTTCCAGAAAGCTTTTTCTCGATTCCTCATCATACTGTATTTTTGTACTTTTCTGAGAATAATCACTATAATTTTGTTTTTACTTTTGTCCTTTAAATGATCTTTCATTCCCTCCACCTCGGTTAGTTTTTTGTTGTTGTCCACCTGAGCCTTTTTTCATGCAGTTAGTTTTCCCAGATGTCTGGTACTCTTTGGTTTTCTTTTTTATACTTATAAATGCAGGACTAGTTAATCAATATAGGTGGCTTGTATGAGCCTGCTCTTTTGGTGTATATACCTCTTTCTTCAAAATGTATTTCTCTGTAAAAGGGAAGAAAGTGTGCTTTGTGCTTGGGCAAATGTATAAATTAGAAGGCTTCATTTTGTGATAATATATGAAACAGTCATTTATATTCATAGGTGAGATTTGCTCTCAGAGGCCATCATGTATCCCAGAAACCCTTCACATTGTATTTTGTTTACTTCGAGAGTTATTGGGGAAGCAGCTTATGTAGTCATTTCGTATTAAGTTTTTAATTAGTTACCTTAATATTCACCTTATTTCCTATTGCTGGTCCCCATACCTGCCATTGCCAAGCTTGGAATCTTCTTATGGTTCTCTCAGGAAGAGCAGCCTACACATCCGTTGAAGGCTTCTGTATGTTTTCTGGATTAGAGCTTCTTCCAGTCTGCTTTATGCTTCCATCTTCCAGAAATATGTCAAAATTTCTATCTTCTGATAGCCCTTATTCCATTCTCACACATATAATTTTCTCTGGTTTGTTCCTGTTCTCTGTCATGTCCATGAGATTTGGGGAAAGAAGGGTGGGATCAATGTAAATGCTCAGTGTGCCATAATGAATTAAGTTCTTGAGGACCTAGTCAATATAATTTGACTTTTTTAAAATCCTAGCAGTAGTTATCTTAAGGATATAAATTTTAAAAAAAGTTTTAATGAGTTTTGAAAGCAGTATAAAACTAAAGTTTGAAATTGCTACAGAAATTAATTACATAGAATGGTGAAAATGTATAGCATTTTCTTAAAAATAACAAACATCAAAGTGAAATTTATCAGATATATAAATAATCAGAAGAAAAATATCCATTGCAAGATTAGTGTTTTATCTACTGATCACATTATATTTGTTGTACTGTGCCCTGAAAATTGCTGAAACAAGTTGGCCTTTTTTGAGACGTAGAGTTAGTGAATTGAAGCGACTTTTTTTCTATAATGGGATTTGACTTACCTATCTTAAGTGAAAGTTTTTTCCATAAAGAGAATATCAAGTTTCCCTTACCAGTTAGATTTTTATTTGGGAGGTAGCACAGAATAATTAGGGAGGCCTAGATTTAAATAAATCCCATCTCTGCCACCCAAAAGACTATGCAAACGCTTTAAGTCTCAGTATCCTCATTTGTAAAATAATAGAGCAGAATTTCATCTTTCTGGGGGATTCGTTTCTACAATACAAATGATAGAAATCAGATACAACTAGATTTATCCTTGGAAATTTCTTAAATGTCTATTCTATATAGACATACTGTTCTTTCGTAAATCCAACATAACAATTACTTTTCTATATTGAAATGTATCACCACTTCTTCATTGGACCCATGGATAAGTAAATTGGTTTATGTTTACAGATGATGTTATCTGAAATATATGTACTTTTGAAGAGTAAATTTAACATGTCAGATGTTATGAGATGAATAAAAGGAAAAATATATTTAAGTCTGACAAATTATGTTCCTTTTGCGACACATGTTCTTTGAGTGGAATAAGGGCAGATAATTTTTATGTCTATGTTGTTTTCTTCTTTCTCTCACTGTAATTTTTTTAATTTGCTGAGTAAATGTATTTGATTTTGAATATATTGAAAGTATGTATGATGTTACCACACTGTTCCTAGTTTATTGTTTTGCTGTTAGGATTAAATAGGCCATGGGATGTGTTTAGAAGTTTTAGGTACTAAGTGATAAATAAATGTTGGTTTTTCTTATTGGCATCAATATTATTTTTAATTGTTCGCTGAAACAAAATAACAAATATAAATTTACTGGTTTAGACAATTACATTACTTTGCCATTATATATTTCAGTATTTCACTTATGAACTTGCATTATCTAAGACTTTCTTCTTAGATATAAGTGCTCGATTTTCATTTTATAGACAAGGGATACTATATTTACAGATAATGAAGAAATATCAATTATCCATTTTCTTACAGAAAGACTACATTTGAATTCATATTCTTAAATCTTACTATTAATATTGGTTAAAAATAGCCACCACATTTGATCTACCTACTAATTTGTATGCATACCATTTTGTTAAAGAGCAGCTAGATTGCCTGCATTGAGATTTTGGCTCTATTACTTAGTAGCTTGACAACATTATGCAACTTCCTTAGCCTCCTTGTACTTCCATTCCTCTCTTATAAAACTGCAATAATGATTATAATGGTTTTTACTTCGTAGGATTTTCTTGGGAATTGTATATTTATAAAGGACAGAGCTTAGTAGTTGTTTTTTTTATGACACCATGTTAATCACTCCCATTGACTCATTTAATTCTCACACAATCCTCTGAAGCAGGCAGTAATATCCCCATTTTGTAGATAGGAGAAATGAGGTTTCCAAGAGCTTACACATCTTGTACAAGGACAAAGAATTGGAAGAGTTTGAAGATGGAATTTTAACCTAGGACGGCCTGCATTACTGTGAACTACATTGAGTCCTTACCTGAGGGCTTCTTCAACCAAAATATGGTGCCACATTAAACAATAAATTAGTGCTGGTCAATAATGTGAAGAGTAGAAGATTGTTTCATAAATACAACAGTTAGCATTTCTAAGTCTCCACTTAAATCAGAGAAAAGAAAAATATTTACATTGAAATATGAGATTATTAACCCAAATAGAAAGGGGATTTATTGATGTAAGGATTTGTTTACTTTGGAATGGGGCGTTGAAGAAAATGTGTATTTTTTCTAGAAAGATTGGTAGGGTATTTGATTTTAATTGGGTTCGTTTAATAGTAACACTATTGGGTAGTTATAAGCATGGCTTTTTCCCCTAGAAAGACTTGGGTTCAAATTATGATGCTGTCACTTAAAAACTCTTATATTAAAAGCTCTCTGAACTTCAATTTCTCATCCAGAAATTGTGTATGATATCACTGGGATGGTTGAAAGAATTAAATCCCCCAGCAATGTGCCTGGTGTGGAGTACACTCTTGGGAAAACATTAACTTATTACAAAGGGAGGGAGAGAGGGAAGGGGGCAGAGAGACAGAAAGGGGAGCGCAAGCCAGAGAGAAAAAGAGACAAATCCTCTCAGTCTTGTCTAATATCACAATACTGTGATGTGGTTTTGAGAAAATTCAAGGTGTTTGTGTTAATAGGGTTGGCTAAGTAAATACATACTCTAAACATCAAGAACCAAGATTATGAAAAATTCAAAAGTTTTTAATCAAAGTTCTCATTAAAGATTTGTATTTCCATTGTCTACTCAAACACATACACATACACACACGTTTGCACAAATGCACACACACACCACAAAAAACCAAACAATAAAACCCTAAGATTCAATGAAAACAAGTCAAGTCTGTCAGCCATTATTATGGTAAATGTGGTATATGTTCTTATGCACCCAGCCTAAGATGCCTCAGATAGTGATTAAGATTTCAGGCTCTGTAGTCTAACAGTTTGGGCTTGATTGTCTTCACCTCTCATCCTGTGTGTCCTTAGTCAATTACTTACCCTCTCTGTGTCTTGTGTCCAGGATAAAGTAGGAATCACAATAGAATGTATTCCATTGGGTTATTCTGAGGTTTAATTACATTACACATCTTAAATGTTTTGTTTAATCCTAATACTTAGTAATTATTTAATAAATATACTGGCTATAACTATTAAAAATAGAGACAATGCATGTCTCAATTTACTTTACAGAACTGTCAGGTCCAAATTAAATAAATATATATTTATGCCATTTTGATAAATGAAGATTAAGTAAAATGAGATATTAGCATTTAATGTTGCTTTGCATACAGCTATTCTCAGAGCTGGAAGTCTTTCTTACTTTCTGTTTATCTGATATTTTCATTTCTAGGACAACATTTCAAGTATATAGTCACATGGCTTCTGGTTAACTGTTTCCAGTGTCAAGAATCTCTATTTTTTGTAGCAACCCATTTCGTTATAGAATACATTAGCTTTTTGCATATTAAATTAATACACATTTCTTTGTAACTTGCGCTGATTATTCTTAGTTCTAGCCTTGTTACCATACCAAAAAACCACAAACAAACAAACAAACAAAAATAACAGCAAAGTGTGTTCTGGGTACTACCGATGTATAACAAACCATGGAACAAGTTTGCAGTGTAAAACAGACACACTGTTTTGCTATTTTGTGGGTGAGGAATTTGAGGAGTGTTCTTTGGGCACACCTTTTGCTCCTTGTGGCATTTCCTGAGAGCAGAGTTGTCCAATATGTTGGATGGACTGGTCTGGAGGGCCTGAGATGGCATAATTCACATGTCAGGTGCATTAGTGAGGATGGACTGAACTGTAAACCTGAGTGTGTATATGTAGTCTTTCTGGCATCTTGGCCTCAGGGTATAGTTGGACTTCTTAAGTGGTAGCTGGTTTAGTTTAGAGCAAACATCTCAACAGCATCAAGTTACATGGTCTTTTCTGACCTTCTCTCAGAAGCTACTTAACAACATTCCAAGCTCCTCCATTGGTCAAAGCAGTCAGAAGCCCACTCAGATGAAGAGGGAGGGGACACCGAACCTGCCTCTTGATGGGAGGAATGTCAAAAAGTGTGAATGTGGAAAGGGGCATGTTTTCATACTACCATACTTGACCTGTCAGCAGGCCTCTGGCTGAGGGACCTCAGCTCCTAGACAGAACAGAAAAGCCTCTGCTTATGGCACAGAGGTTTACAAAACTCTCTGTTTAGACTGGTGTCCAAGTCACAACTTGAGGGGACAGAAAGGTAGTTGCACCTCAGCTGGTCTTCTCTGAATGAATTATCCCTTGTCATAGGGGACTCTGTACAAATGCAGCCATAATTCTTGTCTATTGAAAAATTAAATCTTCAGAGCAAAGTTGTTTTGACATTGTTCTACAGATAACATTCAAAACCCTGCACAATCTCAATATTATAACAACAAAACACAAACAGGAAATAGAGACACAGACTCGTTTTTTTCTAATCACAAATAGAAATTATCCTTGCTAATTACAAAGGCTTATAAAATTCCACTGGTGTTTACACATGGCTGACTGCTTCACTGGCAGCAGGAAGCAGTCTGATGTGGAGAGTTGGGTAGACCTTTGCTTCTGATGTCCAGAACCTAGGAATCTGAGCAATCAAAGCTAGAAACATTTGTGTCCTAAAATATAAGAGTGATCTTTATGGTTACCACATGACAGAAATGACCCACAATGGGACATAAGCTTCCATTTCTCCCTGAGTTTCTACCAAGGTAGTCTAATTGTCTATGATGGATTGGCATCTTATATTGCTGGTTTGTAGTTGGAATCTAAAAGAAAATTAGGTTAAGCCACAAGACACTATTTTGAGTTATATATAGTTTAATATAAGCCTTACAAATATCATAGATTCATATTTTGTCCATTCTTAGAGAGTTGGCAGGAGATTTATAAAAAGAAATTTTATAAGTAAAATAAACAGAAAATACATCAATATAAAGAACTGATAGCATCATAAAATTAGAAAGGAAAAGAAATAATGAAGAGAGAAAGATTGAAAAAAAGCCTGAATGACTTGATTGCCTATAAAACTATGTGTAAACTCTTCTATCTGGCATTGAAATTACCTCAAAAATTTGTTCCTTACTCCCCAAACTAATTTTCTCCTTACTCTACTATGGGAAGATTTTGTTCCAGCCAAAACTGCTAATTAGCTAGCCACAAAAATGTGTCATGCTTTCCTTCTCTGCCTCCATTATCTTCTTTGTGTATCCAAAGCCAAATCTTTTTTTTTTTTTTTTTTTTTTATTATACTTTAAGTTTTAGGGTACATGTGCACATTGTGCAGGTTAGTTACATATGTATACATGTGCCATGCTGGTGCGCTGCACCCACTAACTCGTCATCTAGCATTAGGTATATCTCCCAATGCTATCCCTCCCCCCTCCCCCCTCCCCACCACAGTCCCCAGAGTATGATATTCCCCTTCCTGTGTCCATGTGATCTCATTGTTCAATTCCCACCTATGAGTGAGAATATGCGGTGTTTGGTTTTTTGTTCTTGCGATAGTTTACTGAGAATGATGGTTTCCAATTTCATCCATGTCCCTACAAAGGATATGAACTCATCATTTTTTATGGCTGCATAGTATTCCATGGTGTATATGTGCCACATTTTCTTAATCCAGTCTATCATTGTTGGACATTTGGGTTGGTTCCAAGTCTTTGCTATTGTGAATAATGCCGCAATAAACATACGTGTGCATGTGTCTTTATAGCAGCATGATTTATAGTCATTTGGGTATATACCCAGTAATGGGATGGCTGGGTCAAATGGTATTTCTAGTTCTAGATCCCTGAGGAATCGCCACACTGACTTCCACAATGGTTGAACGAGTTTACAGTCCCACCAACAGTGTAAAAGTGTTCCTATTTCTCCACATCCTCTCCAGCACCTGTTGTTTCCTGACTTTTTAATGATTGCCATTCTAACTGGGGTGAGATGATATCTCATAGTGGTTTTGATTTGCATTTCTCTGATGGCCAGTGATGATGAGCATTTTTTCATGTGTTTTTTGGCTGCATAAATGTCTTCTTTTGAGAAGTGCCTGTTCATGTCCTTCGCCCACTTTTTGATGGGGTTGTTTGTTTTTTTCTTGTAAATTTGTTTGAGTTCACTGTAGATTCTGGATATTAGCCCTTTGTCAGATGAGTAGGTTGCGAAAATTTTCTCCCATGTTGTAGGTTGCCTATTCACTCTGATGGTAGTTTCTTTTGCTGTGCAGAAGCTCTTTAGTTTAATTAGATCCCATTTGTCAATTTTGTCTTTTGTTGCCATTGCTTTTGGTGTTTTGGACATGAAGTCCTTGCCCACGCCTATGTCCTGAATGGTAATGCCTAGGTTTTCTTCTAGGGTTTTTATGGTTTTAGGTCTAACGTTTAAATCTTTAATCCATCTTGAATTGATTTTTGTATAAGGTGTAAGGAAGGGATCCAGTTTCAGCTTTCTACATATGGCTAGCCAGTTTTCCCAGCACCATTTATTAAATAGGGAATCCTTTCCCCATTGCTTGTTTTTCTCAGGTTTGTCAAAGATCAGATAGTTGTAGGTAAGCGGCGTTATTTCTGAGGGCTCTGTTCTGTTCCATTAATCTATATTTCTGTTTTGGTACCAGTACCATGCTGTTTTGGTTACTGTAGCCTTGTAGTATAGTTTGAAGTCAGGTAGTGTGATGCCTCCAGCTTTGTTCTTTTGGCTTAGGATTGACTTGGCAATGCGGGCTCTCTTTTGGTTCCATATGAACTTTGAAGTAGTTTTTTCCAATTCTGTGAAGAAAGTCATTGGTAGCTTGATGGGGATGGCATTGAATCTGTAAATTACCTTGGGCAGTATGGCCATTTTCACGATATTGATTCTTCCTACCCATGAGCAAGGAATGTTCTTCCATTTGTTTGTATCCTCTTTTATTTCCTTGAGCAGTGGTTTGTAGTTCTCCTTGAAGAGGTGCTTCACATCCCTTGTAAGTTGGATTCCTAGGTATTTTATTCTCTTTGAAGCAATTGTGAATGGGAGTTCACTCATGATTTGGCTCTCTGTTTGTCTGTTGTTGGTGTATAAGAATGCTTGTGATTTTTGTACATTGATTTTGTATCCTGAGACTTTGCTGAAGTTGCTTATCAGCTTAAGGAGATTTTGGGCTGAGACGATGGGGTTTTCTAGATAAACAATCATGTCGTCTGCAAACAGGGACAATTTGACTTCCTCTTTTCCTAATTGAATACCCTTTATTTCCTTCTCCTGCCTGATTGCTCTGGCCAGAACTTCCAACACTATGTTGAATAGGAGCGGTGAGAGAGGGCATCCCTGTCTTGTGCCAGTTTTCAAAGGGAATGCTTCCAGTTTTTGCCCATTCAGTATGATATTGGCTGTGGGTTTGTCATAGATAGCTCTTATTATTTTGAAATATGTCCCATCAATACCTAATTTATTGAGAGTTTTTAGCATGAAGGGTTGTTGAATTTTGTCAAAGGCTTTTTCTGCATCTATTGAGATAATCATGTGGTTTTTGTCTTTGGCTCTGTTTATATGCTGGATTACATTTATTGATTTGCGTATGTTGAACCAGCCTTGCATCCCAGGGATGAAGCCCACTTGATCATGGTGGATAAGCTTTTTGATGTGCTGCTGGATTCGGTTTGCCAGTATTTTATTGAGGATTTTTGCATCAATGTTCATCAAGGATATTGGTCTAAAATTCTCTTTTTTGGTTGTGTCTCTGCCAGGCTTTGGTATCAGAATGATGCCGGCCTCATAAAATGAGTTAGGGAGGATTCCCTCTTTTTCTATTGATTGGAATAGTTTCAGAAGGAATGGTACCAGTTCCTCCTTGTACCTCTGGTAGAATTCGGCTGTGAATCCATCTGGTCCTGGACTCTTTTTGGTTGGTAAACTATTGATTATTGCCACAATTTCAGCTCCTGTTATTGGTCTATTCAGAGATTCAACTTCTTCCTGGTTTAGTCTTGGGAGAGTGTATGTGTCGAGGAATGTATCCATTTCTTCTAGATTTTCTAGTTTATTTGCGTAGAGGTGTTTGTAGTATTCTCTGATGGTAGTTTGTATTTCTGTGGGATCGGTGGTGATATCCCCTTTATCATTTTTTATTGCGTCTATTTGATTCTTCTCTCTTTTTTTCTTTATTAGTCTTGCTAGCGGTCTATCAATTTTGTTGATCCTTTCAAAAAACCAGCTCCTGGATTCATTAATTTTTTGAAGGGTTTTTTGTGTCTCTATTTCCTTCAGTTCTGCTCTGATTTTAGTTATTTCTTGCCTTCTGCTAGCTTTTGAATGTGTTTGCTCTTGCTTTTCTAGTTCTTTTAATTGTGATGTTAGGGTGTCAATTTTGGATCTTTCCTGCTTTCTCTTGTGGGCATTTAGTGCTATAAATTTCCCTCTGCACACTGCTTTGAATGCGTCCCAGAGATTCTGGTATGTTGTGTCTTTGTTCTCGTTGGTTTCAAAGAACATCTTTATTTCTGCCTTCATTTCGTTATGTACCCAGCAGTCATTCAGGAGCAGGTTGTTCAGTTTCCATGTAGTTGAGCGGCTTTGAGTGAGATTCTTAATCCTGAGTTCTAGTTTGATTGCACTGTGGTCTGAGAGATAGTTTGTTATAATTTCTGTTCTTTTACATTTGCTGAGGAGAGCTTTACTTCCAACTATGTGGTCAATTTTGGAATAGGTGTGGTGTGGTGCTGAAAAAAATGTATATTCTGTTGATTTGGGGTGGAGAGTTCTGTAGATGTCTATTAGGTCCGCTTGGTGCAGAGCTGAGTTCAATTCCTGGGTATCCTTGTTGACTTTCTGTCTCGTTGATCTGTCTAATGTTGACAGTGGGGTGTTAAAGTCTCCCATTATTAATGTGTGGGAGTCTAAGTCTCTTTGTAGGTCACTCAGGACTTGCTTTATGAATCTGGGTGCTCCTGTATTGGGTGCATAAATATTTAGGATAGTTAGCTCCTCTTGTTGAATTGATCCCTTTACCATTATGTAATGGCCTTCTTTGTCTCTTTTGATCTTTGTTGGTTTAAAGTCTGTTTTATCAGAGACTAGGATTGCAACCCCTGCCTTTTTTTGTTTTCCATTTGCTTGGTAGATCTTCCTCCATCCTTTTATTTTGAGCCTATGTGTGTCTCTGCACGTGAGATGGGTTTCCTGAATACAGCACACTGATGGGTCTTGACTCTTTATCCAACTTGCCAGTCTGTGTCTTTTAATTGGAGCATTTAGTCAATTTACATTTAAAGTTAATATTGTTATGTGTGAATTTGATCCTGTCATTATGATGTTAGCTGGTGATTTTGCTCGTTAGTTGATGCAGTTTCTTCCTAGTCTTGATGGTCTTTACATTTTGGCATGATTTTGCAGCGGCTGGTACCGGTTGTTCCTTTCCATATTTAGCGCTTCCTTCAGGAGCTCTTTTAGGGCAGGCCTGGTGGTGACAAAATCGGTCAGCATTTGCTTGTCTGTAAAGTATTTTATTTCTCCTTCACTTATGAAGCTTAGTTTGGCTGGATATGAAATTCTGGGTTGAAAATTCTTTTCTTTAAGAATGTTGAATATTGGCCCCCACTCTCTTCTGGCTTGTAGGGTTTCTGCCGAGAGATCCGCTGTTAGTCTGATGGGCTTCCCTTTGAGGGTAACCCGACCTTTCTGTCTGGCTGCCCTTAACATTTTTTCCTTCATTTCAACTTTGGTGAATCTGACAATTATGTGTCTTGGAGTTGCTCTTCTTGAGGAGTATCTTTGTGGCGTTCTCTGTATTTCCTGAATCTGAACGTTGGCCTGCCTTGCTAGATTGGGGAAGTTCTCCTGGATAATATCCTGCAGAGTGTTTTCCAACTTGGTTTCATTCTCCGCATCACTTTCAGGTACACCAATCAGACGTAGATTTGGTCTTTTCACATAGTCCCATATTTCTTGGAGGCTTTGCTCATTTCTTTTTATTCTTTTTTCTCTAGACTTCCCTTCTCACTTCGTTTCATTCATTTCATCTTCCATTGCTGATACCCTTTCTTCCAGTTGATCGCATCGGCTCCTGAGGCTTCTGCATTCTTCACGTAGTTCTCGAGCCTTGGTTTTCAGCTCCATCAGCTCCTTTAAGCACTTCTCTGTATTGGTTATTCTAGTTATACATTCTTCTAAATTTTTTTCAAAGTTTTCAACTTCTTTGCCTTTGGTTTGAATGTCCTCCCGTAGCTCAGAGTAATTTGATCGTCTGAAGCCTTCTTCTCTCAGCTCGTCAAAGTCATTCTCCATCCAGCTTTGTTCCGTTGCGGGTGAGGAACTGCGTTCCTTTGGAGGAGGAGAGGCGCTCTGCATTTTAGAGTTTCCTGTTTTTCTGTTCTGTTTTCTCCCCATCTTTGTGGTTTTATCTACTTTTGGTCTTTGATGATGGTGATGTACAGATGGATTTCGATGCGGGGGGAGGAGCCAAGATGGCCGAATAGGAACAGCTCCGGTCTACAGCTCCCAGCGTGAGCGACGCAGAAGACGGGTGATTTCTGCATTTCCATCTGAGGTACCGGCTTCATCTCACTAGGGAGTGCCAGACAGTGGGCGCAGGCCAGTGGGTGCGCGCACCGTGCGCGAGCCGAAGCAGGGCGAGGCATTGCCTCACCTGGGAAGCGCAATGGGTCAGGGAGTTCCCTTTCCGAGTCAAAGAAAGGGGTGACGGACGCACCTGGAAAACTCGGGTCACTCCCACCCGAATATTGCGCGTTTCAGACCGGCTTAAAAAACGGCGCACCACGAGACTATATCCCACACCTGGCTCGGAGGGTCCTACGCCCTCGGAATCTCGCTGATTGCTAGCACAGCAGTCTGAGATCAAACTGCAAGGCGGCAGCGAGGCTGGGGGAGGGGCGCCCGCCATTGCCCAGGCTTGCTTAGGTAAACAAAGCAGCCAGGAAGCTCGAACTGGGTGGAGCCCACCACAGCTCAAGGAGGCCTGCCTGCCTCTGTAGGCTCCACCTCTGGGGGCAGGGCACAGACAAACAAAAAGACAGCAGTAACCTCTGCAGACTTAAATGTCGCTGTCTGACAGCTTTGAAGAGAGCAGTGGTTCTCCCAGCACGCAGCTGGAGATCTGAGAACGGGCAGACTGCCTCCTCAAGTGGGTCCCTAACCCCTGACCCCCGAGCAGCCTAACTGGGAGGCACCCCCCAGCAGGGGCACACTGACACCTCACACGGCAGGGTATTCCAACAGACCTGCAGCTGAGGGTCCTGTCTGTTAGAAGGAAAACTACCAAAGCCAAATCTTAACACTCCACTCCAATGCTGTTTCTTTAACAAGCTTTGTGTGATCCTCCTGCTTCAGAATAAAAGCCTACTCCTCAGAGCACCTGAGGCATCTACTTTTAACGTGCTGTCATTTGTATCAGCTGTTTTAATATAAATCTTCTTCTTGTAAGGGCAGTTGCTACTTAGCTACACCCTTTGGTCACCATCCAGGTGTTAGAGTCCATGCTGACAGATCTTCAGAGTTTTTAGAAAAGATCAATGTGAGATTTTTCTGTGATTTCCTTTATTATTAAATGATGGTTTAATTTAAATAAAAATCACCACCATACAAGCTAAAATACATCTGCAGCACAACAGGATCCTTGGGTTTCCACTTTCAGACCTTTGTCATAGAGCATCATGTTTGCAGAAAGAAGGAAGAAAAAAAAAGAATTGAGTAAAAACGTCCTTTTCAAAGTTATATAGTCAATGCTTGTGTGTGATTCTGTTCCCAGGTATATAGAAATCAACCTACCCACCCATGGGTGGAAAATAGGTCTTAATATTTATTAGCTCTTCTAACCACATGGATCTTAATGGGCCATGTAATAGGAAGTCCCAGCTGGGACCCGTGCAAGTCCTGTGTTTTATACAGAATGTAAACATCTGTCTAGTTGGAGAGAGAACACGCTCACTTTCTTTATGCCCCTCATTAACTTTCTGAGGTAGGGTTGATTGTTTCGGAACTTTTGGGTGAATGTGAATATTATACATGACAATTTCATTTATATAGTGTGTAATGTAATATGCCCACATAGAGACTATCACATCATGCCTTTCAACCAATCCGCCTACATTTAATATATATTTGTGATATGTATGGCTCAGTGTTTGGTGGTGTAGGCAGAAACACATAGGAAGAGGAGAAGACTTACATTAATTGAAAACCTAGTGTGTGCCAAGACATTTATTCTCTTCAACTCATTTTATAAATAGAAAACAGTTTAAGAATCTCAGATGTTTTGAATAACATGCAAATATACACATTAAAAAATAGTTGACAACACAACAGTGCATTGAATATCATATACTGTGGATGGTACAAATAGCATGGATGACAGTAGCTTGCAGTAAGGGGACATTACCTTAGGCAGGATTGATCATGGAAAACTTCATGGAAGAGTTAAGCTTTGGAACTGACTTGGATGAGGCAATAGAAATAAATCCCCATTTGGCAGTGCAGTGGTTCTAAGAAGTTAGAGGAGATCATCTCTTTTTTCCTAAGAGCTATCTTCATCAAATGATCGTGTAGTTTGAAATAATTTCCTAGCACCCGTTACCACATTTTATAATGTAGAAAAAATACACATTCTTAAGTAAACTTTAAATTGTTCATATATATGTATATGTGTAATATACATATACATTTATAGATAATCTGTTCTTCTAATTCTTTTTTAAAGTAAATAAAGAATAAACTAAAAATTAAAAGTTCCCTCCCACTGCATGATATTTGGCCTGTGTGATCTAATAATGTATGATGGAAGTGATGATGAGAGACCTTTGATCCTGGGTCATAAAGGGAATTGTGACTTCCTTCTAGCATCATAAAAAGCATCACAGCGTCCACCTTGGTCTCTGGGATCACCCATTAAGGGAAAAGCTATCCATTATGTCATAAGGACTCTTAAGTAGCTCATGTTAATTGAATACCTCCTATGTGCCAAGAACTGAGGCCTCCCACCAAGGGCCAGCACTAACTTGCCAGACATGTGTATGAGCCAGCGTGTTAGTAGATTCTCCACCTCTGGAGGAAGGTTTCAGATGGCCACAGCCCCAGCTGGCACCTTGACTGCTTTGGATGCCCTGAGTAAGAACGGCTTAGCTAAGCTGCTCCTGAATTCCTAACCCCTTCTTCTAGAACTTGAAATGAGGTCCTAAAGCACTTGCACAGAAGAGCCACAAAAACCTCAGATAGGGGGCAAGAGAAAGAGGATGGAAGAGCTATTAAAATTATTTGTTTCTTCACAGTCTTTCCCAGAAATATCTCTGAAATCACATGAGTCTTGGAGGGAGGCTTTGTCCCCTTCCTCTCCTCTGAGTAACTCGTTGTAGAGCCCAACAGTGCAAGATGTAGGATAATAGGAGGGATTATTTCCAGGGAGTACCAGTAATGATACTGAGCATGAAAATAGTTAAACAGGACAAAAGAAATACCTCAAACAGATCAATTGGGCAGAGAGCTGATGTACATATAAAAGAATTCCCATCTGGAAACCAGAGGGTTGAAGTTCTGAAGAAAACTTCAGGGCCCCAGCCAGACAGTGTCTGTCATGCAAAAGGCCTCAGTGATGGAAGGAACAGGAAATGTCATCAAAAACTAATGAGACTGTCAAGTTTCAGCTAGAATTAGATAAAAGCCTGCTTCACTTGCAGGGGACAGTCCTAGTTAGAAGATGAGGAGCCAGAACAAAGCTTGAAGAATTGGATGTTTAAGATAGATTTTTAAATCTCCTCTTATTCACCTATGCCTTCTATACTACATTTAAGGACAATAACTTCAAAGTACTCAGCAACCCAGAATAGTTGGCATTTCTCTTTGGAGAATGACTATTTTAAAAAGGCACCTGGAACCTCCCATTTCAAGGGGGAAAGATCACATACAACTTGAGAAACTGGTGCCCGTATAGGGACCAATTGGGGAAGATAATATCAAAGAGAAACAAATGGGAGTTTACATATGCGTGTGTGTGAATTTGACCTGAATATCAGCTTTGCTTTCTAAGCATGCTTGAAAATGTTTGTGGTCAAAGGATCAGGTGTAAACTTCTTGTTATATATTTTCTTAACATTTCAGATTAAAAGACACATACATGTTCAATGTACTACCTTTGGAATTATCCAATAACCACACCAATTTTCTATATAGGACTGAATTTTTCCTAGTCATAAGATGAAGAATGCAAATAGAGAATTTACTAGAGGAATGTTAATAGGGCATGTTTCTTCCTCTTTTTTGAGACAGAGTCTCATTCTGTCACCCAGGCTGGAGTATAGTGGCATGATCTCGGCTCACTGCAAATTCAGCCTCCAGGTTCAGGCAATTATTGTGCCTCAGCCTCCCCATTAGCTGGGACTATAGATGCATGCCACCACACCCAGATAGTTTTTGTATTCTTTGTAGAGACAGGATTTCACCACGTTGGCCAGGGTGGTCACAAACTCCTGGCCTGAAGCGATCCACCTGCCTTGAGCCCCAAAGTGCTGGGATTACAGGTGTGAGCCATTGTGCCTGGCCGGCCATGTTTCTTCTTTTACAATTTGCCTATAAATATCCTCAGACCACATGACCACATGCTCTCTTAAGGTATTTATGTGCTCATGTTTTATGTACACACACACACACACACACACACACACACCCCTCACAGACACATCAGATTTTCATACTAAAAAATCAAGTTTGGAGGAAATTTTAAATTTTAGGCTAGGTTAGTTACTACTTGAAATTTTGAAGGGTATTTTAAACTCTCCATATACATCCCTGGGGTAAAGCAGTGACAGGAGCCACATTTGCCTTTCTTTGATGCCCTTGGGTCCTCCTTCTGCATCCACAGCTTTCTTCTCTGTCCTGCATCTCACTCCTCCTGGATACTTTCTATTACTGGTTTCCTCATTAGGACATCTCTGCATTTATAAAGCCCTCTTCTCCCATCAGAAAAAAATTGTTCTGATCCATCACTACAACTGTTTTTGTTGGAGGCGTAAATTTTCATTTTTTTAAAATTTCCTGTGTCGTATTTGTTGTAGCATGAAGAAAATGCAGTTGAGGCTTCTCTCCAGTTGCACCTTTTACCACGAAGGCTTATAAATAATATTTTGAAATTCATTTTCTTCCTCTCTTCTTTGTACCAATGATTGAAGTCTTTGTTCTGGCCATCATGATCTCTCACCTAGATATGATAATAGCTTCTAAATTTGTCTCCATGACTCTAGACTCTACTCTCCTTAAATCTATCTTAGCCCAACAGGGTAATCATTGTAAGACTCAAGTCTGATTATGATATTCCCTCAGTTAACATCTTCTGTTATTCCTCATTACCTACATTATAAATACAAACAAAATACCTTAATATACAAGGCCTTTTACAGTCTGTTCCCAGCCTACTCTCCCAGACTCATCTTCCTTGACTCCTCATAGCCTCAGCTCTCTCTGTCTTCCCTTGGTTTCCAGATACTTGAAAGACTCTCCCAACCTTTAAGACATCCTTTGTTCTACAATATACTCAGTTTTTAATTCCAGATATAGATACTGCATTCAGATATAGAAAAATATGAAAAAATAAAAACTAGATCCCTCCTCTATTTTATATGCCCTGACTCATAGTACCATAGATTGTAGCCATCTCAGAACTGGCAGCAATCCCTTTGCCAAGTAAGAAAGAGTAACTTTATCAGGTGACTATTATACTATTAATTGATACATTTTCCTCTCATTCTCCTCCTCTGTCACAATTCTAAATTCATATATAGAAAGTTTCAGTGAAGAACTGGAAAGAAAGCACATGGAGAAGATCACAAAAGTGGACATGGGCTGGACGTGGTGGCTCATGCCTGTAATCCCAGCACTTTGGGAGGCCGAGGTGGGTGGATCACGAGGTCAGGAGATTGAGACCATCCTGGCTAACACGGTGAAACCCCGTCTCTGCTAAAAAAAATACAAAAAATTAGCCGGGCATGGTGGTGAGCGCCTGTAGTCCCAGCTACTCAGGAGGCTGAGGCAGGAGAATGGCGTGAACCCAGGAGGCAGAGCTTGCAGTGAGCCGAGATCGTGCCACTGCACTCCAGCCTGGGCGACAGAGCAAGACTCTGTCTCAAAAAAAAACAAAAACAAAAATAAAAAGGGGACATGGGCTGGACCAGTGGTATGTTGTATCCATATCCAGGCAGGTGAAGTCTCCACAATTAAAATACTCTTGGTATGACAGAGTCAAGAAAATCCCTGGCAATAATTTATCTAGAATTCTTAAAAACTTTTCATTCGTTCATAAAATCAGAGAGCCAGGTAATAGATATGGAAGACATTAAGTGGACCAGATTTGCTTTAGAAACAGAATTGTCCAGCTCTTTAGTTTTCGAACTGAGAAAGAGATTGAGATAACACCCAAAGTCACAGGAGGGAGAGAGAGAACCAATACTAAAAACAACCAATAAGGTTTTGGTCTAGGCAGAATTTACTCTATTTGAAGAAAAATGTAGGAAACAAAAACAAAGCAACTAAAAACATGGGGTTAAAGGGAAAACAATATGTAAGGAAAATAAAGTAGCATTTTATCCTTGAAACCAGGAAGAGAAAGTGCATGCCTTTGAAAATAATCTATTGCAGGAAACAGAATAAAGTATTTTTATAGACAGAAAAATTTAATAACAGCAGTATAGGAAACATGAAGGGCAAAATCGCTAAAGTGAGTTAAGATAGAGTATGAATTAATAAGGAAGAATTGCTAGAAAACTAACAATGAATGAACTTCATTAAATTTTACATTGGAGGAAGTGCACATAATACCACTGGTATTATGCATTGGTTATATTCAGGAGAAACTTGAGCTATTTTAGACTACAGAGATGATATAAAAAAGAAAACTATGAGATAGAAGGTACTATTTTTGAATAGATTGGGGGCTTAGTATGTGTCAGGTTTTGTATTAGTCCGTTTTCGTACTGCTATGAAGACATACCTGAGAGTGGGTAATTTATAAAAGAAAGAGGTTTGGCTGGGCATGGTTGCTCATGCCTGTAATCCCAACACTTTGGGAGGCCGAGGCGGGGGGATCATGTGGTCAGGAGATCAAGACCATCCTGGCTAACACGGTGAAAACTAAAAATTTTCACCGTCTCTACTAAAAATACAAAAAATACAAAAAAATAAAATTAGCCGGGCGTGGTGGTAGGCACCTATAGTCCCAGCTACTCGGGAGGCTGAGGCAGGAGAATGGCGTGAACCCGGGAGGCGGAGCTTGCAGTGAGCCGAGATCACGCCACTGCACTCCAGCCTGGGCAACAGAGTGAGACTCTGTCTAAAAAATAAATAAATAAAAGAAAAGAAAACTTACAATAATGGTGGAAAGGGAAGCAAACATGTCCTTCTTCACATGGTGGCAGGGAGAAGACGAATGAGAGCCGAGCAAAGGGGGAAGCCCTTTATAAAACTATCAGATCTCATGAGAACTTACTATCATGAGAATAGCGTGGGGGAAGCCACCCCCATGATTCAATTACCTCCCACCAGGTCCCTCCCACAACACATAGGGAACAACAATTCAAGATGAGATTTGGGTGACAACACGGCCAAACCATATCAGGCTTTATATAACATTTGCCTACCAGATATAATTTACATATAATACAATTAATCCTTATAACAACTCTATGAGATGGGCACTATTATCTTCTGTAATTTACAGATGAGAAAATTAGAGTTTAGAAGGTTAACTTGTCCAAGCCTACACACATGGCAAGTAGAACTTGCCAAAACAAACCAGTTCCAGGTTAAGGAACTGTAATTAACTATTTTTATTTTATAAAAATCTCTATTGTGAAAGACTAAAACCATACTTGAAAGGCAAATGACACGCTGAAAAAAATATATGTAATGCCTATGACAACCAAAGACTTGTAATTAGCTATCATAACTATAAAAGAAAAACATGAGGAACATGAATTATTTAATAGAGAATGTGGTCTGAGGACATTTATAGACAAATAATAAAAGAAGAAACATAGCCAATTAGCATGCTTTTAGTAAATAGAAACTTTGCTGGTAATAAAATAATTCCGAAATAGGCAATTGAAATGATTTGTACATGTTTTAAATCAATAAAAAGGAAAAGAATGGTAATATCCTGTCAGCAAGAGGTGAAGACAGAAACACTTCACCTTTATTGATACTGGTAATAAAGATGGGCATATACAATTTTTGGATAGTAATGAACATTGTGAATGGAAAGCCTTTAAAAACTCATTTGACTTTTGAGCCGAAACACCTTCTATCAGAAATTCATACTTTTACAAGTAGATAATCATATATATTGATTACAGCGTGTTTCCTATTTTCCATACGATTGTTTATAATAGGGAAAATGGAAAATGTTAAGTATTAAATACACAATGGAGCATTTTTTAATGAAATAAATTTTGGATATTATGAATAAGTTATATCTGTATGTTTAGATGGGAAAAATGCTTCAATTACAATATGAGAAAAAATATAGAAAAGCATATATGCTATGATATTCCCTTTTGCTTATTTGTGTTTTGTTTTCTTTGCATAAAGGACATGGATTATTATGTTAAAGTAAATAAAAACATCCCATGATAAGATGATTTAAATGTTAAGCATCATTAGATATTTAGCTTCTTTTTTTTTTTCAAGGAAAGCAAAAAAAAAGTATCTGACCCCTTAAACGTGCCATACTGGATTGGACCTGGAGGAAGTGTCAGACTTTTCCTCTCTAGGTTGGCTTTTATAAGCAAGATGATGCAAATTAAGCACTGGCACAGCAACTGGCACATAGTTTATTTCATTATTATTGCTATTACCATTATTTGTATGATAGACTATTATATATATGAGTTTCTTAAGGAAAAATTATATATATTAAATATATGATCTTTGATTAAAAAGAAATCCCAATAAAACAGTTTCATTTTTCATCACTGGAATAGAACAAAGGTCCAGTTCCAAAAGTAGCTTCTTACTTTTCTGGTAATACAACCCTAAGTCAATTCCATTGATTGACTTGCTAAGGACAACTAGAAAACACAGACCGCTGCAGGCCTGTATGCAGAAACTGGAGCCATTCAGAGAATGCAGTCCCTGCCAGAGTTGCCACCTGAGGCTGAGTAGGAGGAGTGGACATACCCTGGAAGTCTCCCTTTTCCTGTCCCCTGATTTCTCCTGCCTGTGTCTTCCATGAGTCTAACCCAGTGGGAAGCCAGGTGATGCGGGAATTTACAGTACAGTTGTAGGGGAAAGGTCAGAACCAGATCTGAGGGAAAACAGATCCAGAAGTAGCACAGGGAGGCCACAAACTACGTAGGTAGATGCCATTTAGACTTATTGGTGGATCGCCATCTTTCAGAAGAGTCTAGGTTGAGATGTTCAAGGTTAAGAGTGATCCACATATAGAGAGTCTATGGGCCACTGGTAGGTTCATTCTGGTCTGCCTGGAATAGCTTTATTTTATCCTTGTTGTCCTAGTAAAGTTTTAAATAACGCTATCTCCGTCAAAAATTTTCCACTTTAAAAGATGAATCAATCATTGCCCTAACTATAGGAGTTTCTCTCTCAGATTCTTTGATTATTCTCAAGAGTTCTTCTCTGAAATTGATAGAACTAACGCCAGAAAGAGGATATATATGGCCACACTATCTATACTTGGAGACCCTACACAAAATGCAATTCCTTGTATAGTGAGCTCAAGATGCACAGGAAAGAGTCTATGCAAAAATGGTACTTCTACAGTCTAATCATCATAGGTTACTGCTGGAACATTAAGGTGTAGATTAAATTTATTTAAATATCTGAAGCTGAAGATCTGAGAAATTAAAATCTTAGTTAACCAATGACAATACTTTTTTGTGACAAGGAGCTCTTATTCATAATTGTAGCAAAAACACAAAACATAAAGGAAACAATTTAGCAAGAAATATAATAGATGAGATGAGGACAACCTCAGAACTTCTGTGATCAGAAAAAGCAACAATAAGAAAAGGCTTTAGTCAAGAAATATCTATTCCTGACTAGAAAAACTCAATGTTCTGAAGTTATTTAGTGCATAATTATTTGTAATTTGAAATCAATCTCAATTATAATTCAAAGACATTCTAAAGTTTGTTTGCAGGAATATCCTGAAAGTACTTGGAAAAGATAAATAATTGAGGAAGACTATGGAGGAGGCTTATACCACCAGACTTTAAAGTATCTTAAAATGTTGTAAAAAATTAAAGCAGGGTATATTAGGAGCAGAAGTAAAATTCTTAAAATTTCAGAATGCATTCTATTATATGTAAGAGTATACTACATTTAAAAAGTTGGCAAACATAATCCATAAAATAGTAGGTTATTGAATAAGTGATAGTGTGAAAAATAGCTAATTATAAAAATAAATTACAAATGTAGTGTATTACTTTGCTCAGGTTACTATAACAAAGTAACACAGACTATAAGTTTGTTTCTCACAGTTCTGGAGGCTGGAAGTTTAAAAACAAGATGACTGGCAATTCTATTTCTGAGGAGGGCTTTCTTCTTCTTCTTAAAAGGGTGCTGTTCTTATAGGATTAGGGCCCCACCCTTATGACCTCATTTAACCTTTATCACCTCCTCACTGGCCCCATCTCCACATTAGTTACACTGGGGGTTTAGGACTTCAACTTATGAATTTTGTGGATCACAAACATGAAGTCCATGGCATGTAGAAAACCTGGCAAATAAAGGTAAAATGAAACTATCAAATTGCTAGAAAAAAATGTAAATAAACATAAGGGCTATTTGGGCTAAAGTTTCACCAGCATTTTAATGTTTACAGATTTAAAATTAATAAAAACAGAAAATATTTTTAATAGAGTTAATTAATTTTTGGCTTTCTAAATCCTCATTCTTGAAATTGAGATTTGAATAAATTGTACTTAAATACAAAGTGGCAGTGTAGAACAGAGCCCTCTTGCATTTGGATATTTAACTTGGAAATCATAAAGTAAAAGCACACAGAGTTTTTAAATGGCTGCGAAGTAGCACAGGCATTTCTAGGAAAAATATTTTGTTTTTCTAGGAACAAAATGAAGAAGCAGAAGAAAAAAAATGATCATTCTTCCTGAAGGAAGTTAAAAACCTTATTTTGAGACTATTAAAATTACTTTGAATTATCGAAGGTACAGGTTTTTAAACAGAGTTCAAATTAGGATGGTTTCACTGTATTAATAGGTGAATGTCAAAGAGAAAGGAAGTAGAGTGGGAAAAGGAAATATCCCTCTTAATTAGATGGGCTCAAAAGCTGGCCAGAAAAAAAAAATATTAGCATGCAGTTTTGTGAGATGACATGTAAGTACAAGGCAAAACAGTGAATGTTTTAACAGAGCTAAACTTTTAACTTTAAGGGAGGTCTAATTCTTTATTGCTGTGGTGTCTCTCATACTCAAAAAATGTTTGATATAGCTTTTTGGGAGAGCATTGACCTCACAGTCTGTGATACATTATCTTGGAAATATTGTCATTGGAAGCAAATATTCACCTTCTGAAGGTTACTTTTTATTTTTGCCTGATGATAAATTCTTCCCAGACTCCTGCTGATGGATAAAGAGATTGACTAGGCCAGGGAATGCTTGCTTAGGCATGAATGTTTGGTGGACGATGAGGATATTAATTTTCTTCTTTTGCATCAAAATTCTGTCAAAGATAATGCTGAGAGAGTAATGTGGTATATTGAATTGTAAGTTCATAATTATTTATCTCCTCTCCACCATTTCCTTATTTATGTGTAGGCATTGGTTTCAAGCTTGGTCATATGACATGGCTTGGCTAATAATATGACTTTTGCCATACCTAAGAGAAGCTTTGAAGGTGCCCTCATGCGTTGACACTACCTCTTTAGTTCCTGCCTTCTGCCAAGAGTGAACAGCATTTTCATTTAGTGAACACCTCTTCAGCCTGGGTTCCAGAAGGAGAAGACATATAGAGTCTAATTGAGCCTAGTCATGTCCAGGAGAGTGGATGAGAGCCACAAAAGCCTATTGTTCTCACGTTATATGCACAAGAAGTTTTTATTATCATTTTTATTAACTACTAAGATTTTGAAGTTATAAGCTACTGCACAAAAACTGACCAGCAAAATGAATGGTGCCAGAAGTGGCATAATGCCAAAAAGAACTTTTAAATACAGGACTGATAAATATATAGGCAAGCAAACTTAGAAAGGAGGCAGAAAAATGTAGCAATCTATCTTATGCATTGGTAAAACATTTGGTAAAATAATTGCCTGCAATAAGTTGGAAGACAGAAAGTGCAGCTAATAAACTTGTGACTTTGGGCAAAGAGATACTGAGCAGAATTTTCATAGCATGAGTTTGTTGTCATTAGTGAAATTTGATTAGATATTACAATAAAGAATGAGCTAAGAGAAGAATTAGCCTGTTTCCAAGGAAGAAGAATGGGAAGAGAGATACTGTAATTCCAACATTCTAGGACTGGCAGTTGAAAGGCACACAGCTTTCTTATTTGACAGTAAACTATTGTCAAATTAAGACAGTCTCAAGGCAAAGAACCATTTAATGGTGTGACTCTTCCACCTTAAGACCTCTTGTTGGATTTAGATAGACTCAGAAAATTCTTTCTGTTGGACAAAATGTCTCAAAGACCCTAAATGTGTTGCTATCCCAAGGAATAATGTTAAACTTGAGGTGGCCAAAATTAACTATTGAGTAGCACAGTCCAGCAGAAATATATTGCAACCTACCACATATATAACCTAAAATTTTGCTAACCACATTTTATGAAGTAAAAAGAAACATGTAAATAATTCAATACATTTGCTGATTTTAAGATATATTAATTCAACATATACAGAATATTATAATTTCTTCATGTAACCAATATAAAAATATTGAGACCTCCATTTTTTGTACTTCTTGTTCAATATCAGATGTGTGCTTTATACTTAAATCTCAATTCAGACTAGTCACATTGCAAATGCTTAATAGCCATAGGTGACTAATGGCTACCCTATTGGACAGCACAGTTTTAGAGAACTGGGAATGTCAGAAAAACAATTATGTGGTTCCTGCAAAGGAAATGAATAGAATAAAATAGGCCAAGAAAAGGGCAATAAAGTTTTTAAAAGAATTGTATTGCTAGAAGGAACTTAAAAAGATTGTGACTCTTCAGTTGTAAATTGACCTTTCAGATTTCCCATGCCCAGTAAACAGTCTGATAACTGCAATAGATGTATTCCACTGAGATATTGAAGTTGTTTGGTGCCATATCCAAAGCAAACTAATGCAAGAAATAGTAAACTTTTTTTTATTATTATTATACTTTAAGTTTTAGGGTACATGTGCACAATGTGCAGGTTAGTTACATATGTATACATGTGCCATGCTGGTGTGCTGCACCCCTTAACTCGTCACTGACATTAGGTATATCTCCTAATGCTATCCCTCCCCCTCCCTCCACCCCACAACAGTCCCCAGAGTGTGATGTTCCCCTTCCTGTGTCCATGTGTTCTCATTGTTCAATTCCCACCTATGAGTGAGAACATGCAGTGTTTGGTTTTTTGTCCTTGTGATAGTTTACTGAGAATGATGATTTCCAATTTCATCCATGTCCCTACAAAGGACATGAACTCATCCTTTTTTATGGCTGCATAGTATTCCATGGTGTATATGTGCCACATTTTCTTAATCCAGTCTATCATTGTTCGACATTTGGGTTGGTTCCAAGTCTTTGCTATTGTGAATAGTGCCACAATAAACATACGTGTGCATGTGTCTTTATAGCAGCATGATTTATAATCCTTTGGGTATATACCCAGTAATGGGATGGCTGGGTCAAATGGTATTTCTAGTTCTAGATCCCTGAGGAATCACCACACTAATTTCCACAATGGTTGAACTAGTTTACAGTCCCACCAACAGTGTAAAAGTGTTCCTATTTCTTCACAACCTCTCCAGCACCTGTTGTTTCCTGACTTTTTAATGATTGCCATTCTAACTGGTGTGAGATGGTATCTCATTGTGGTTTTGATTTGCATTTCTCTGATGGCCAGTGATGGTGAGCATTTTTTCATGTGTTTTTTGGCTGCATAAATGTCTTCTTTTGAGAAGTGTCTGTTCATGTCCTTCGCCCACTTTTTGATGGGGTTGTTTGTTTTTTTCTTGTAACTGGATCCCTTCCTTACACCTTATACAAAAATTAATTCAAGATGGATTAAAGACTTAAACGTTAGACCTTAAACCATAAAAACCCTAGAAGAAAACCTAGGCATTACCATTCAGGACACAGGCATGGGCAAGGACTTCATGTCTAAAACACCAAAAGCAATGGCAACAAAAGACAAAATTGACAAATGGGATCTAATTAAACTAAAGAGCTTCTGCATAGCAAAAGAAACTACCATCAGAGTGAACAGGCAACCTACAAAATGGGAGAAAATTTTCGCAACCTACTCATCTGACAAAGGGCTAATATCCAGAATCTACAATGAACTCAAACAAATTTACAAGTAAACATATTTTTTAAAATAGCAAGCTTCAAGATAGGCTTTTAAGGCCTGGCGCTGTGGCTCATGCCTGTAATCCCAGCACTTTGGGATGCCGAGGCAGGTGGATCATGAGGTCAGGAGATCGAGACCATCCTGGCTAACATGGTGAAACCCTGTCTCTACTAAAAATACAAAAAATTTGCCGGGCATGCTGGCGGGCGCCTGTAGTCCCAGCTACTTGGGAGGCTGAGGCAGGAGAATGGTGTGAACCTGAGAGGTGGAGGTTGCAGTGAGCCAAGAGCATGCCACTGCACTCCAGCCTGGGGACAGAGCAAGACTCCGTCTCAAAACAAACAAACAAACAAAAAGATAGGCTTTTACTACTGCCAAACCATGCATAGTTCTCTCTCCTGACTTTGTTCTCTCCGACATACATTTAAAAGTGAAAGCTTACCTCATTACACACCAGCAAAAACTACTATCATCTTACATTGGAAAAAGCAGAAGAATTCATATCAGAAAGACCTGGATTTCAGTCATGATCTTGCCACTCTTTAAATGCAAGTATACGTTGTGTTATTGTGATTTGTTTTATTGTGCTTCACAAATATTATTCTTTTCACGAATTGAAGGTGTGTGGCAACTCTGCATGGAGCAAGTCTATTGGTGCTATTTTTTCAAACGTGTGCTCATTTTGTGTCTTTGTGTCACATGTTCGTAATTCTCACAATATTTTAAACTTTTTCATTATTATTGTATCTGATTCTTTTTTATTCAGTGATTTTTGGAAGTTACTATTGTGATTGTCTTGGGAGCACCATGAACCATCCATGCCTATATAAAATGATGAACTTAATAAATCTGTGTGCTCTGACTACTCAACCATTGGCAATTCTCCCATCTCTCTCTCTTTCTTCAAGCCTTCTGATTTATTCTGACACAACAGTACTGAAATTAGGCCAATTAATAACCCCACAGTGGTTGAAGTGAAAGGAAGAATCACATGTTTTTTACTTTAAATTGAAAACTAGAAATGATTAAACTTAGTGAGAAAGGCATGTCAAAAGCTGAGATAAGCTGAAAAGTATCTTGCACAAAACATTTAGCCAAGTTGTGAATACAAAGGAAAAGTTCTTGAAGGAAATTAAAGATGCTACTCCAGTGAACACATGAATGATAAGACAGTAAAATAGTCCTTTTGCTGATATGGAGAAAGTTGAACTGGTCTGGATAGAAGAACAAACCAGCCACAACAGTTCCTTAAGCCAAAGTGTAATTCAGAGCAAGGCCCTAAATCTCTTCAATTCTATGAACAATGAGAGAGGCAAGGAAGCTGCCAATGAAATGTTTGAAGCTGGCAGAGGTTGATTCTTTCATGAGATATAAAAAAGAAAGCCATCTCCATAACATGAAAGTGCAAACTGAAGCAGCAATTGCTGATTTAGAAGCGGCAGCAAGTTATCCAGAAGATCTAGGTAAGATCACAGTTGGAAATGGCTACACTAAACACCCAATTTTTAATGTAGACAAAACTGTCCTGTATTGGAAGGAGATACTACCTAGGGCTTTCATAGCTAAAGAGGAGAAGTCAGTGCATGGTTTCAGTGCTTCAAAGGACAGGCTGACTTTCTTATTAAGGACTAATATGGTGTATGACTGAAACCAATGATCATTTACTCTTCCAAAAATCCTAGGGCCCTTAAGAATTAAGCTAAACCTAGTCCTCCTGTGCTCAATAAATTGAACAACAAAACCTGAACGATAGCATATCTATTTATAGCAATGGCTCACTGAATATTCTAAGCGCACTTAAGAGAATAGCTGCTTGGAAAAAAAAAGATTTCTTTCAAAATACCACTGCTCATTGACAACGTGCCTGGACACCCAAGAGCTGTGGTGGAGATGTCCAAGGAGATACACACACACACACACACACACACACACACACACACACACATATATTTATTTATTTATTTATTTATTTGAGACAGAGTCTTGCTCTGTCGCCCAGGCTGGAGTGCTATGGCACAATCTCGGCTCACTGCAACCTCTGCTCCCCGGGTTCAAGCGATTTTCCTGCCTCAGCTTCCTGAGTATCTGGGATTACAGGCACACACCACCACGCCCAGCTAATTTTTGTATTTGTAGTAGAGACAGGGTTTTACCATGTTGGTCAGCTGGTCTTGAACTCCTGACCTTGTGATCCGCCGCCTCAGCCTCCCAAAGTGCTGGGATTACAAGCGTGAGCCACGGTGCCCGTCCAAGGATATTAATATTTTCACTCTTGCTGGCACAACATCCACTCTCTAGTCTGTGAATCAAGGAGTTATTTTGACTTTCAAATCTTATTATTTAAGAAATACATTTCATAAGTCTACAGCTGCGAAAGATAGTGATTTCTGTGATTGATCTGGGCAAAGTAAATTGAAAACCTTCTGGAAAGAATTCACCATTCTAGATGCCATTAAGAACATTTGTGATTCATGGAAGACGGTCAAATTATCAACATTAACAAGAGTTCAGAAGAAGTTGATTCCAACCCTCACGGATACTTTGAGAGATTCAAAACTTTAGTGGAGGAAGTAACTGCAGATGTGGTGGGAATAGCAAGAGAATTAAAATTAGAGTGGAGCCTGAAGATGTGACTGAATTGTTGCAATCTCAGGATAACACTTGAGGAGTGTTATCCTCCTAACAGATGAGGAGTTGCTGCTTATGGATGAGAAAAGAAAGTGTTTTCTTCAGATGGAATGTACTCCTGGTGAAGATGTTATGAACATTGTTGAAATAACAACGAAGGATTAACATATTCCATTAACTTAGTTGATAAAGCAGCAGCAGAGTTTGAGAAAATTGAGTCCAATTTTGAAAGAAGGTTATACTTTGGGGAAAATGCTATCAGATAGTATTGCATGCTGCAGAGAAATCTTTTGTGAAAGGAAGAGTTAATCAATGTGGCAAACTTTATCATTGTCTTAGTTTAAGAAATTGACTCAGCCACTCCAACCTTCAGCAACCACCACTCTGATCAGTCAGCAGCCATCAACTTCGAAGCAAGACAATCCACCACCAAAAAGATTAGGATTTGAGAAAGCTCAGATGATAATTAGAATTTTTAGAAGTAAAGTATATTTTAATTAAAGTGTGCACATTGGGTTTTTTAGACATAATGCTATTGCACACTAATTAGACTATAGAATAGTGTAAGCATAACTTTTATAAGCACTAGAAACCAAAAATTTGGTGTGACTCTATTGTCATATTCACTTTATTGCAGTGTTCTGGAACCAAACCTGCAATATCTCAATTATGCCTGTGTAATCCTTACACCAGACACTGTTACACTAACAAATTGTTTCACTAATGGCCTCTTTGTATCCACATGTTTTGTGATTTCTCACACTTTCTCTGGACTTAGTCCTATGACTTTGTTTGGCCAATGGGACATCAGAAAACATAATACAAGCAGAGTCTTAGCAAGTATTTCTACATGGAAGCTTGTTCTCTTGGAACGTGGCCACTATGTAAAGAAGTTTAAGACATGAAGACTGCTAAAGACCCATTGCCTGGCCTATAGCTCTTTCTAACAATTAAACCTGGGAATGAGGTTATCTTGGATCATTTAGTCCAGACAAGCCAACTAATATGTGCAACCACATGAGTGACCCCTGTCAAGACAAACAGAAGACCTGCCCAGCTGGGCCCATTCCAAATTGCTAACTGGAGAACTATGAGCAAATAAAGTGTTTGTTGTTTTAAGCTACTAATTTTGGGGATAATCTTGTTAGCGACTAGATAACCAATACATAGACTTTAGGAATGTTACTTAACCCCCTTGATCAGTTTTCCTCATCTATAAAACAAGGTTAATAATATTTACTTTAGTGTTGTAATTCCAGGTAGTGACAGGCATGTAACATACTCTTAAATAAACAGTAACAACCTTTATATTGTTGCCTCTTTTTCTCTTCTCTCTACTGCCCTCCTTTTTTCCTACTTTTGTTTCCTCTATTGCTCCTTCCTCGCTATTGTCTTCCCAGTGACATTCTAAGAAAAACACCATTGGAATCAACACCTAGCCTACCTGATGGCTAAATTGAAGGGGCCCACTTCATTTGGATAAGCAAATTTTAACAATTTGGTATGAAGCCAGCTGCATTACATAATAGATACATTTGATTAAAATCTCATTAAATGCAGGGACGAAGGGATACAACTCTCTAGAAGTTCAAATTTGCCTATAGATATTGCACAAGAATCGTCTCCTAAGTGATGTATTTCTCTGCTAGTCATGTTGTTTCTCAGCAGTGAATTTAAATCTATGCTTTTGTGTCTAGTCTTGTTTCTATGCCAGAAAAAAATATCAATATTTGGCAAAGCCAATAGACTAACCAGACATTCTTTATTCATCCAACTTAATCAAAACTTGTAATCAGTGAATAAGAATCATTTGCCTAAAAAAGAAAAAAAAAGGAATAAAAATGGGCCTAGGATTGAATGACTCATGCAGGAACTTTATAATTTTGCTCTGTGCTGTATAAAGTAATTTCAAAATCATATGTAATTATTTTAAATATTTTATAAGCTATGGTGACTTTTTAATAAGGGTTTCTAATTATCCAATAGAGTTTCTAGAAAGATTTGCAGAATATGTAGTATACATATGATGAGTCATTTGTCATCCAAAAGCTTGTGAAGAAACCCTTATTCCTAAAAATAGGCCCCCCCCCCTAGATTTGATACTGCCTGTAATTTTTTACTTGAGACATTTTCTTTTTATATCTCTGACTCCACTTTTGGTAAATCATGATACATAACTACATAAAACATCATATAATCTTAAAAAAGGGGATAAAGATGCCAACTGTACCACATCATACACAGTACACTATGCACCAAAAAATTGGACTAGCAAATGAATTTCAGGATGGAGAAGATGAAATCTTCAGTTTTCCTTATCTTTTGCTCCAGTGTCTCCCACCCTATCCTTGTACCCTCACTTCCTGAAAGTTTATGATTATCTGTTGTACATTGACAACAGGGGAACAACCAATTATTAACATGAGGAGAAAAGTATTTTAAAAAATGTATTGGAATAAGGCTTTCACAAGAGCATAAGAACTCGTTCATACTTGTGAGTCCAAAGAATAAACTCCTAACAATGTATCTTAACTTTAAATTTCCCTTTTCAGGAGACAAAACCTGATAGGGAGAAACAGAGACATCTCTTAGACTGGCTGTCTTCTGATTACATAGCTCACCAACTACATGGCAAAGTATGGAAACATGAATTAATATAAGAATATAACATAAAATCCATGTAAAAAGATAGATGAATTGCAAACTGTTGTGCTATTTTACACAAACTTAAAGAATACCATTCAAAGATGATACTGTGTTTTGTTTTTTGTATACCCTTGTAAGCATATGGAAAAATCCATAGCTTGGATTTGTTCTAGGCTTTGATAAGTTTTCCAATTATGTTTTCACCAAAAATGTTGTGGTTCAATCTAATTAAGTCAATATTTTAAAATATCTTTTTAAAAACACCTTGGTTTTTGTCCCCCTTGGCACAATTCCTTTAAGCAACTTTAAGACATGCTGGGTAACAGACCACATGACCCATATTCATAAGTTAATTCTGAAATACTTGTTCCTGCCCAGAAAATGCTTTTATGTCACAAGTCAGCCCATAGTCAACACTGTAGAATGATACATAGTAATGGTTAAAAGGCTTTCCAAAATGATCTAGCCCAAATCTCCTAGTTAGTGTGTGAGAAACTAGTTCCCCAAAACTTAGCACACTTTCCCAAAGTCATTGGTATGGTTTAAATATTTGTCTTCTCCAAAACTCATGTAGCAATTCAATCCCCAATGTGGCTGTCTTGACAGGTAGAGCCTTTAAAAGGTGATTGGGTCATGAGGGCACTGTGCTCATGAATGAATTAATCTATTCACGGACTGATGGATCAATGCGTTTTCATGAGAATGGGGCTGGTGGATCTATAAGAAGAGGAAGAGAGACTTAAGCTAGCACACACAGTCATGGTGTGTGCTACCTTGGGATTCTGCAGAGAGCCCTCACCAGCAAGAAGGTTCTCACCAGACGTGGCCCCTTGGCCTTGGACTTCTCAGGCTCTATAACTGTAAAAAATAAATTCCTTTTCTTTATAAACTACCCAGTTTCAGATATTCTGTTTTAAACATCAGAAAACAGAATAAGGCAGTCACACAGCTTTGTAAAGAAAAATAACCACAGAAACCCTCTTGTTATAATAATTCATTTATTCAAGGATAGGCACTTGACTAAAGCTTGGCCAGTTAGGGTAATTTTATATTTCTAGCCCAATGATTGCTTTAGCAATGCTGCACTGTAGCAAGTTATAATCACAGTACTTTTCAGAAGCTATACAAACTCTACAAGAGACCCTTTTATTCTGTATGCTGGACTTGAATGGTAGTTGCAGTGCTGCTGGCAGCCACATTGACACTTCAAGGAACCAGGCAACTGGAAGGAAACTGAACCGATAGATTGTTTGTGCTCCCCAATACTTATATTCTTCCTGATATATCCCTGATGATTTCAACTATGTAAGCCAATATATTTCCCATCTTACTGATACATGTGTTTTTTATTGGCTTATAGAAGTTTGAGTTGGGTTTTCTGCCCCATCTGGATACATGAACTTGATATAATTTTATTATTAAAATAATGTAGGACTTTCAGGTCTTTTAAACACATTGATGATGATAAAATGTCTTCATATAGAAATCTTTCTTTGTATTTCAGAATTATTTCCCTAAGAGAGATATAAGGGAGATTCTTAATAATGGAGTTCTTAAATGTGAGACAGTCTTACATATAGAATTAATAGACAAAAAAAATTTAAAGACTTTTGATACTCATGTTTCAATTACTTTCTGACAATGAGCAAGCTTTATTTCTGTCGGAACTATATAGGCTGATCTTCCTTATGCAAACTTTACTAGACTTGAATACTACCATTTTGAGAAAAATGCTTCTATGTTGAACCAAAACTGCTATCTCATTTTCAAAAAAGAAAGCTATTTTTTAACTATTGCTTTAGTTTTCTTTAAGATGGGTGTTATGAAAATCATAGTAAAATGATTCAGTTCTTAGGAGTTGCAGTTGGGACAAATTATCTACCTTTGCAAATGAAGTGTTCCTAACTATAAGGAAGAGTGAGTCCATTTGGAATGGTGTAGGGTAGGGTAGAGAGCAAAGAAACCCATCTAAATTGATCATTTTTTGGAAATTACATTTTATGTTGAAAGTTATTTAGCACTTGCATTCTGCTTTGTATAAGAATAACATATATTTGTAATCTGAAAGGAATGGTTCAAATTTTTTCTTCTTTTACTTCAAATTACTTACATTCAATAAGTATAAGTAATTCCATTTGAGAACTTTGATGGAAATTAAACTAATAACTAGAAAGCTGTTTTGAAATATAGAAATAATCCGGACCACTCAAGAATCAGTAGAAACATGTCTTCTGCAAACTTTAAGCACTTCAAAGAGCAAATCAGTTAGAATTCAACGTTCTTTATCATTTAGAGCAAGTTTTATATCCTGATGAGTGAAAATCTATTATATAATTGATAACAAACCTCAATGGGACAGAGGTTGCCAAGTTGTAGGACTGTCAACATAGTTTCCTATTTGTAAATTTCTATGTGTAATTTTCAGTGGATATCTTGTGTAACCATATAGGGCAGCCTTGCTTCTTGATAAGAGAAAAATATCGTAACAATTATATGAGAGATGTTGTTGTCATTTACAATTTTAAGCATATATTAGGTGTAGCACAAACAACCATGGGATAGGTTAAAAATTATTTTCCTAAATTTACAGGGAAGAGTCTCAAGTCTATTTATAACATGCTCAAAATTTCAAAGAGGTATCATATGAGACTAAAGCTCAGAAATCCCCAGGTGGTTGTTTTTGTTGTTTTAAAGCCTGTTCCCTGCTACATATTATATACTTCATTCTATAGAATTGAGTTATTTAAGAACAAATAAAACATTCCTAATCCTATAATCATAATTTTCTAAATGTGAATTTCTTTTTTGGTGATGCAGTTTCTGTTGAAATGTTCTTTTTGTGACACTGTCACAGCAGGTAATTATGAACAGAAAACATTGTCCTTCTATAGGGAACAGAGCCTGTGCATCACCTGATCTAAGCTGGTGTGTTGTGATATTTGAATAAATTAGTAATAATGTGCTTTTTGAAAAACAAGTTCCATCTTTCCTAAAAGGTAATTTTAAAAATCTCATTTAATAAAAGCTCAGAATGGTTACATTCTCTTTTTTTTTTTCAGATACACTGACTTATTATTGAGTAGGATCATTCTCTGATAATTCTGCACTGAATAATACTCATATTAATATCCTGCTCATCCTCAAACAATAACCATTGTCATGGTAACTACATACCATGGGAAAACAAATTGTACAAATGAGCTTCTTCCATAATTTTAATTATGCAAATAGAAAATTGAAAGAGTACATTTTAAGGAATCAGTTTCCTATTTATAATTATTGACTAACGTAAGTGATTCATGCCATTTTCCATATCACTGTTGATATGTTAAAAATGTTAACATGATTGCATTTATCTGAATTTGTGTTGATGTTCAATACAGGAAACATTGAAATTTCTCCTTTAATATCGTGCTTTAAAGAACAGTATTAGAGTTTAATTTAGTTATTTTAATCAATTATTCTGTTTTCTGGACTTAATGCACATAAATTAGGGAGTGACTGTCATGAAACAAATTCTTATTTTTTTTACTGCTCATACAATTGATTTCATAGTTTGATAGGAAATGTTAGGACTATTGTTACAGATTTATTTTTTCATTCTGTTTATTTTTTTTAAAATAACTGGAATATGTGCTGGGTGTTGTTAAGGGTATTCAAATTAAAATCGGATGTCTATCCCTTCAGAATTTAGACTTTGCTGGAGAGGCAAGATAAAACAACTAAAATACAAGGCTGTATGAACTATTTGCACAACCCTGGTATGAGTAGGACATGTGTTGAGTAAGACATGTACAAGAACATGCTATCAATGTGACAGCTTGCAGATCAGATAACATGTTCAGAGTGGAGACAAGTAGAAAATTTAGGGAAAAAAAAAGATCAATGAAGCCAGTGACAGGGAAGAATTATAAAACTTCACATGAATGGCCTTGACAATTATGGATCATTTCAAATCAATGCATGGTAGGTTATTTTTTTCTTCTTGTTTTTCTTCAAATGGAGATTTTTCTAGAGTGGTGCAAAAACTCAAATAATCATAGAAAATAAAATATTCTTAAAGAAGTAAAATGCGGGGGGCCAGCATGGTGGCTCACACCTGTAATCTCAGCACTCTGGGAGGCTGAGGAGGGTGGATCACCTGAGGTCAGGAGCTCAAGACCGTCCTGGCCAAACCCCGCCTCTACTAAAAATACAAAAATTAGTCTGGTGTGGTGGCAGCCACCTGTAATCCCAGCTACTTGGGAGGCTGAGGCAGGAGAATCACTTGAACCCAGGAGGCGGAGGTTGCAGTGAGCCAAGACCGTGCCACTGCACTCCAGCCTGGATGACAGAATGAGTCCCTGTCTCAAAAAAAAAAAAAAAAAAGACGTAAATGTGGGAGAGATCATGATCAGCAATTCAAGTATGTATTAGTGTCATACCTCTTATTGGAAATCTGAGCACCTAAGGGTAATATGGCACAGCACACACACACACATACTCACAGGAGTCAGGGTGGAAAGAGAGACATAAAGGTGGCATTGTTAAGTGATTTATAGTCTGCCTGATCAGGAAGTGGTATGTTCAGAGCTTTCCTAATAAGGATTGCAAAGGCAGCATCGCAGAAGTGAGAGGTAGTAGGAATGGCGAACTTTAGCATGTGCTGAACGTAACATTCAACTAAAATCAGAGGGTTTGATAAATATTATCTTGAAAAAAAATCATTGAAATTAGCCACTTGGGGTAATTCTGATAATCAAGGAGAAAATGATTAAAAATATTGATGATAGGCAGCTCTTAGTAGGAAGGTCATGATATATTGAAGATTCATACAGCAAGGCAGAAAATATTGAACATTACTAGAAGATATTATCCTTATGAAAATACATCATAAAAATATAAAGTATTAAAAAATATGTTCTGGGGAGGGCAGTCTTAAAAAAGTAATTTAGTTCAAGAGTATTTAGAGATTTGACAAAATTGATTTGTCATTATAGATATACACAGTCTAATGCAAAGGAATGTTTTTAACTGATCAGATTTTAAAAATAAATAATCTAAGGTTGGAAGGAGTTAAATACAATTAAAAATATGGGAAGGGCTTAAACAATGTCAAGAAAGCAAAAGCTAGAAGAATTTGATATTTTCTTAGCATGAAGCAAACAAGAAGATGTTTTGCAATCATGTTTCAACTGAGAAAGTGAAGAAACGTAGGATTGCCTGTGGGAAGATGACATAGTGCTTAAAAATGAGAAAAAAGAAAGTAAAATGAATCAGTTCTTAATCATTGGTAATGATCTTTAAACACATAAAAAGAGAATATTTCACTAAGGAGAGAATGAGACTCAAGTTGTGGGGTATTAGGAAATATTAAGTTCATAAGTTAACTATTTTGGGGCCAAGGGCTTGTAAGAACTAGCAGAAGACATGGAGAAACATTGTCAGTAATCTCTGAAATAATTAAGGAGAAGAGATGTAGTGAAGAAAACAGGGAATTGGAAAATGTGCAGATGTTGACAGAAGGAGCATGCATTACTAAAATTGCACTTCTGTAAGTTTGATGCTATTCCCTGGTGATGTTCTCATCAGCATTTTAATGTGTGGTTGGTATACTTTAGGAAAGCAGATAGTGATGGCTATGCATTTACACTGAAGAAGACTACAGTTTTAAGAAGCTATAGAGAGGCATGGTAACTAAACCTGGGTAATGCATGCTGGGCAGCTTCTTTCCTCCTCAAGCTCAGTATGTCCAAAACTGCAATGTCCTGCCTCTTTTCTTTCTGTATCATATTGATGGCATTGACATCTTCCTAATCAATGAGGTTAGAAAACAGGGTGGCATTTGTCATCTTTCTCCTCCATTTTCCACATTTCCCCATCTAAACACTGAAAATCCCCAATTTTATATCCTAAACATTTCCCGTATAATTTTCCTCCTTCCTTCTCTGCTCCCCCCAACTTCTCTCATAATCACTGTCATTGAATACTGCTGAAGTTACCAAACAGATATTACTAGTTTCATTTTTTTTGTCTCTCAAAGCCATTATCCTCCTGACTGACAAAGGAATCAGCCTAATATGCAAATCTGTCCTCGTCTTCCTCTTGGAGGTCACCTTCAAGGGGTCCTTATTGCCTCAATGACAAATTTTAAGTTACTTAATGTGAAAGTAGTGACTTTCATCACTGCCTAATACTTTGGATTCAATTTTCACTATCCTCTGCCTCACATTTATATTCCAGAAATATCAAACTATATATATTTCTCTACACGTAGCTTAGAGGATTTTGCTCTGTTCCTTGCACTTACAATAAAGCATGTTGGACTATATTAGCATTTGAGCTCTGGAGTTAAAGGGTCTGGTTTCAAATCCTTGCTCTACTACTTGTATGATAATATTCACTTATTTATGAAACCTCAGGTTCCTCCTCTGTAAATTAAGAATAGTGACATCTTTCTCACCACATTATTTGGAAGTTAAATGAGATCATGCTTGCAAGATGCAGAGTGCGGTGTCTGGAAAAGAGAAAATAAAATAGCATCTCTGTCTTCTCTGCTTAGAATTTCTTCTTTTACCTCTGTCTGGAGTATGTCTTCTGTTCTCTGATAATACCTGATGTGTAATTTTATTTTTCATACCATAACAATTTTTTTCTTTATGCACCTATACCCCCACTGGACTACACACAGGCAAATAAAACTATGTCTAGTCATATATTTAGCCTCTGTACATGGTACATTGCCTAGAACTAGGCATTCTGCAGATATTTTTGAATAATTAAATGAATAAATAAACACTGGAAATGCTGTCCTACAAAAAGGAAGTTGACTTATTCTCTGTTGCACCAGGTGACATAATGTTGAAAAGTTGAAAACTATGATTTTTTTTCTTTTAAAATGAAGGATTATGTACCAACAGCTATGAGAAAAATGTTATTACCTCACTTCTACAAAGACAAAACTTAGGTTTAAGAAAGGCTAAGCTAGGTTCTTCATGGTCTTATAGGTAGGAAGTAGAAAGTTTGGCATTTGAGAGCTGATGTGCAATGCCTATGTTTGGATATTTAATGCCTATGCATGAATCTTCTTCTCTATGGCACTTCCTAGTGTGTAAGGGAGAATTTTTATGGTAATTAAGATTTCCAGCAAATTGTTGGGCTTACTTAGAAAGTCTCCAAGAAAAATTGGAAGACCACTAGAAATCAAGTGTCTCTGTTTTAATAACCTCTCAATAATGTACTAAAAAGAATATAAAAACTGATAATTTAATGCAACAATTATTCATCCTAAAATAAGTAGATGTTAGTCAAGTAGGACAAAAATGGTATATTTGGAGTTTCAAATTGATATAACTTTGTATAGTATGTGATGCCAGCTTTGGCATTAGTGCTTCTAGAGATAGTAGACTTGCAGGTAAACTTTATGTTCAAGCACTAGAAATACTTTTCCTCAAAAAATACCAACCTTCATCTGGTAAGTCTTAAGGGAAAAATATCCTTAAGGTAAAATTAAAATAAAAATAGGATAAGAAGAACAATTACAAAAACAAAAAGAACAGAATGGCCACACATTTTTTTCTGCTTCCAGCTCAACCTTTGATGCCAATATTATACAAATATAATTTTATCAAGTTATCAATAACATTTCCAGAAAGACAGCATAGAAAGTTGGATTTTAGGAGGAGTAATCCCTGAGATAAGAAAACACTTATTCTGAAGTCACTTATGAAATAAAGAAGTCAGTAGCTTTTATTGAGTCTCATATTTGGGGGTTTATGCACTTCCACATATTCTTTCAATAAAAGTTGATCTTCAGTAATGAATGTTCTGGTATCACATTACAATTTTTGTCAGAATCATGTTCGGTATTCAAAAACAGGGAGAAACTGTAGTGTCTTGCTATTCAAAGTATGATCTGTGGAGTAGCAGCTATGCATGACCTGATAGCTGTTTGAAATGCAAACTATCAGACTAGATCCCAGAGACACTGAATCAAAATCTGTATTTTAACAAGACAGGTTGTTTGTGAACATTAGAAGTTGAGGGGCACTGTTCTACAGTACCTGGCTGTTATAACTCCTACTTTTCTTTCATTCTGTCTAGAAGTTTCTATTCTATACATGTTTTTCCCACATTTGGTAGATTTCTTCTAGTTTAAAATGAGTTATTTGACAAGAATATGCAATTGTTTTGAGTTATAATTCAATGGAGTGGGCCGGGCGCAGTGGCTCATGCCTGTAATCCTAGCAGTTTGGGAGGCTGAGGCAGGTGGATCACATGAGGTCAGGAGATCGAAACTAGCCTGGCCAACATGGTGAAACCTTGTCTCTGCTAAAAATACAAAAAAAATTAGCTGGGTGTGGTGGCAGGTGCCTGTAATCCCAGCTATTTGGGAGGCTGAGGCAGGAGAATCGCTTGAACCCAGGAGGCGGAGGTTGCAGTGAGCCAAGATTGTGCCACTGCACTCCAGCCTGGGCAACAGAGCAAGACTTCATCTAAAAAATATATACATAAATAAATAAAATTAAAATATAAATGTAGTGGGATCTAGGCATGCTGCATGAATAACATAGATCTTTAAGCCTTGTACAGTAGTACACAGATTCAAATGCCTATTTTGATATCAGATCTGGAGCTATATGTACTTGATGCCAATACAAATTGAAAAGAGAAAAAAATGCAACGTAAATTTTCCTTGGTATGGTACATGATGTCAGGTAAAGTTAAAGATTTCTTTTGTTTTCAGCCTACTTGAGTTGTTAGAGTAGGACTCAATGCCATGAGGAATCATGTCACTGTTCTGCCAAAAAACTATGATACTGCTGAGAAGTATGACTCAGAACTCAGCAGTAAATGGTGCTTCTGACTTTGATCCCTTTGCAGCTTTGAGCGGGCTATGCCATCTGTATCAGTCAAATGCTGGTGTGTAACAAACACATCAAACACAATTTATTAGTTCCTGACTCAATGAGTAAGCAATTTGGACTCATCTCAGTTGAGCAGCTCTATTTGTCTTGCCTGGGTTCATTCATGTGATTACAGTTGGCTTGTGAATCATACAAGCATTGACTTATCCTGGATAGCCTTATTCATATCTGGCTTTTGGATGGGTGAATAACATACATGTCTCCAGCAGACTTACTCAAGCATTTTCACACACAACAGTAAGTCCCAATGCACAAGCACTTTTCAAGCTTCTGCTTGCATTGTGTTTGCTAATATCCCATTAGCCAAAGCAAGTCACAAGGTCAAATGCAGATTTAAGAGGTGAAGATGAATACTCCATCACTAGATAAAATATGCTGTCAAACGCTATGGCCATTTAAAAAATTTACAACATCATCTCTGTTTTCCAACATAGTAAACAAATTTAACAACCTTGTACCTCTTTCTATGTAAGCATCTTTCTATTCTTAGGGGAGAATCCCATGTCTCTATTATGAGACAACTATTATGAGACAATTCACATACAATTCTCAGAGCATGGAATATGGCGGGCAGCAGGGGCCATGACTTTGAGCTGGATCAGAAGAGGGTGCTTTGTTATTTACTCTGCAAATTCCCTTTCCTGCTTTTTACTCTGGGAAATTTGTATTATGAGTAAAACTCTATTTTGCTTTATTTATTTCACTTCTGTTGCATCAGTAAAATCCGCACCTGTTTGTTCTGGCATTGAGAGCAGCTGTCTGCTCTGCAGTAATATTTCCCACCTGGGTGGCTGAGCTGTCTCTCAGTGGCAGACACCTTTGTCAGCGTTGGTGGAAAAAGAGTTGCTTGGCTAATTTGGGTGCTTCCCTTTGGGCTTAGTGAAACAGGACAAAACAGGAAGTGTTTGATTCCCAAATTCGTGCCATGAGAAGTTTCCCAAGACACACTGGGTGAGAACAGAGCCAAAGAGAAGGTGGTGTGTGATACAAAGAGACGACAATAATGGTTGTGAATTATAGGGTAGACAGCAGAATATATTCCAAGGGATTTTGATTGTGTCATGGTAACCATGTGAGCAAAGCCTCTGTGGTTTATAAAATGGCTAATACCTGATATATGTGAATAAATTGAGATATTATTTTCCTATATTAGACTCTTTGTAGTTGTGTCACTGATATATCAAACACACTGTGTATATATGTACATATACATACATATGTACCCACAGACATATTGATTGGAGTTGCAATAATACTAAGGGACTCAGCAGTCGAGTTTTCCCAGCATTGTGTTAGCGTTGAGGAAAAAACCCATCTCTTAAAGAGTGAGGGGAGGACAGCGCCGTGGCTTATGCCTGTAATTCCCTCACTTTGGGAGGCCGAGGCAGGCGGATCATGAGGTCAGGAGATCGAGACCATCCTGGCTAACACAATGAAACCCCATCTCTACTAAAAATACAAAAAATAGCTGGGCGTGGTGGCGGGCGCCTGTAGTCCCAGCTACTTGGGAGGCTGAGGCAGGAGAATGGCGTGAACCCGGGAGGCAGGGCTTGCAGTGAGCCGAGATAGTGCCACTGGGTGACAGAACAAGACTCCTTCTCCAAAAAAAAAAAAAAAAAAAAAAAAGAGTGAGGGGAAACAGGAAGGTTTTTGAGGTAATACGCTGTTTAAACAGAGGTTTCTGTGGTTGGATAGATGGCACTGAAGGAGATGTGACAAAGAAACAGTGGTAAATAGGTTCTAGAGTTGGAGAAAGTCAGGACCCCAGGATGTAATGAAAGCTGAGCTTTATACATAGTTTCCTATTTTCTTGACCTAGTTGAGAACCTCTTGAAACTTTCTATTTAGTCGTTAGTTTCTCTGCCCAGGTATATTTCAGACCCTCAGTTCAACCTCAGGCACATGACCTTACATAGTTTGTTGATAAATCTTTGTAATTACTTCCCTTTATTTGACAGGTTGTTGTATTCAAATTGCTTGGTCAATTTTTAAATATTCCAAGAACTTTGAGGTAATCAGTTTGCCTAAAACGCTAATATATTAGGTTTGCCTTTTATTTTTTTTTCCCAAATAGTCAACAGAAAACAAAGTTGGAATGAGCTTCCTAAAGAAAAGCTAATTTTCTGTACTGGAAGTAATTGAATTTAAAAAAAAAAAAGTAACATTCAAAATATCAGAATATTCACATGATTCAAGCATTGAGTAGAAAGTTGGATTAAATATCCTTTAAAAGTTATACCAAAAGTGGTAGTCTGTTATCCACTTGCAAGTTAATGTGGAAAGGACAGGAATTTTAGACTCAAACAGATCAAAATTGAAACTTCCCCTCTGCTATTAATGGGAAAAAATAGCAGGACTTGGAGAATGATTCAATATGGAAAGGCACCAAGGACTGTGCTTCAGTTTCTAATTTGGGAGCTAGGTGGCAATTAGACATTACAAATTCAGCATGTTCAACATAGGAATCCTGGTCTTCTCTCCACAGTTTGCTCTAGACTCAGTTTTTCTCATCTAAGCTGAAGTCAAATCTATCTTTCTAGTTGCTTAAGTCAAAATACCTGGAAGTCATTTTGACTCCTCTCCTTTTTCTACATCCTGTATCTAATAAATCAAGTAATTTTTCTACCACTACTTTCAAAATAGATCCAGAATCCAACTATTTCCAGACACCTCTATTGGTACCACTATGATTTTAGCCATTTTCAGCTCTCCCAAGGATACTGAAATGGCCTCATAACAGATCTCTCTGCATTTGATTTGTGCAATTTAATCTCAAGCCAGCAGCCAGATTATTGTAAAATTTAAAACAACTCATGTGACTCTTTTCTAACTCTTGCAAAGGCTCTGTATTAAACTGTAGTAAAACCCAAAGTACTTAAGAAGGTCCTGCCCCCCACCAAGCTCTGTAAACCTTTCCTACTGCTTGTTTACCTTGCCACCTTGTTTACCATGCTACACATCACAGCAGCCTCCTTTGTATTTGCTAAATGCATCAGGCATGTTCAACAGCAGACTTGGTTACAGCTTTTCCTCTGCTCAACTATTCCTTCCCCCAACCCCTCCCAGATATCTACTCAGTAACTTTCCAACCTCTTTCAGATTTTTTCTCAAATTTAATCTTCTTAGTGAACCCTCAGTGAGGAATATTGCCACCCTCACTATCCTCACCCCAACCAGACTACGTCTTCAACACTCTTGATCACTCTGCTTTTAAGCCCTTATTTTAATCATTGTTTTCTTTTTAACCCTTGTTTGTCAGTGCTATTACTTTATTCTTTTATGATGGGGAATATTTTAATCAACTTTACTGAAGTATAATTTCCATTATATAAAACAAACATATGTTAAGTATACCATTTGAAGTTTTGAGAAATGTAGTTACTTGTGCATCCGTTGTCATAACCATGATAAGAATGTGTGGATCAACTAAGAAAGTTCCCAAATACCTCTAAGCAGTCAAACCTCACCCCTATTCATGGCAACTATTTATTACTTATTTGGTCTCTATTCATTTCATCCATCCTAGATTTTTGTATAAATTGAATCATACGCCATATTTATTTTGTGTCTGTGTTATTTCAATCAGCATAAATTTTTGAGATGTATCTGTGTTCTCACATGTATCAGTTGTTTGATACTTGTTATTGCTAGTTATATTCTATTGTATTAACTTTCCACAATTTGTTTTTCCATTTACTCGAAATTTTTCATTTCCATTGAATTAGCATTCTGGTTGTTTCTAGTTCTAAACTATTATGAATAAAGTTGCTGTGGACAATTTTGTGAGGTCTTAATGTGGATATAAGATTTCATTTCTCTTGAGTAAGTATTGAGAGGTAGTATTGATAAGTTATATGGGAAAAGTGTAGCTAATGTTACCAAAAAATGCCATATTAGTTTTGGAAGTCATTGAGTAATTTTTCACCCTCATCAGCAATGTATGAGTATTGGTTGTTTTACATCTTTAACAACACTTGGTATTGCTAATATTTTTAATTCTAAGCATTCTAGTGAGTATGAGACACTACCTTATAGTGGGTTTAATTTGTATTTCACAGTCATTAACTATGTTGTGCTTCTTTTCAGGGAATTAATGTCCATTTTACACTGTTTTTGTGACGTATCTTTCAAATATTTTGTGCATTTTTTGTGTTGTCTATCTTCATATTATGAAATAGTAAAAGTGTTGTGATGGTTAATACTGAGTGTCAACTTGATTGGATTGAGAGATACAAAGTATTGATCCTTGGTGTGTCTGGGAGGGTGTTGCAAAAGAGTTTAACATTTGAGTCAGTGGGCTGGGAAAGGCAGACCCATCCTTAACTTAGGTGGGCACCTTCTAATCACCTGTCAGCCCGGCCAGCATATAAGCAGGCAGAAAAATGTGAAAAGAGAGACTGGCCTAGCCTCTCAGCCTACATCTTTCTCCTGCACTGGATGCTTCCTACCCTCAAACATTGGGCTCCAAGTTCTTCAGTTTTAAAACTCAGACTGGCTGTCCTTGCTCCTCAGCCTGCAGACGACCTATTGTGGAATCTTGTGATTGTGTGAATTAATACTTAATAAACTCCCCTTCGTGTGTGTGTGTGTGTGTGTGTGTATGTATATATATATATATACGTATATATATGTATATATATGTATATATATATGTATATATATACGTATATATATATGTGTGTGTATATATATATATATATATATTCCATTAGTTCTGTCTCTCTAGAGAACCCTGACTAATACAGGTACTTTATATATTTGTGTACCAGTGTTTAATCACTGGTATACAAATATGTGTCCACATAAGTATATATATCATGTATTATAGATGGAAAACATTTTGTCCCAGTCTATGGCTTGCTTTTTTTTCTCTCCTCAAGGATGTCATTTGAGGGGCAGAAATTTTTAACTTTAATGGAATTCAATGTATCCTTTTTAAAAATAGTTAATGCTTTCTGTTTCATCTTTTAAAAAATCTTTGCCTAACACAAGTTGTAAAGATTTTCTCTTATATTCTCTTCAAAAGATGTATAATTTTAACTTTTATATTTAGGTGTATGTTACTTTTAAAGTTAAGTTTTGTGCAGAATGTGAGACAGGGATCCAAGTTTGTTTTTCATACAAGTATCAGTTTGACAGCATGATTTGTTGAAAAAACTATACTTTCACCATTAAAATTTGTTAGCACCTTTGTCAAAAATCAATTGACCCTGTATGTGTGGATTTATTCTTAGATTCCTTATTTTTTTTCCACTGATTCAGCTTTACACCCCTGTAAGACTGTCTTGATGGCCTTAAAATCACAGCTTAACTTCCCTTTCTTTCTTTCTTTTTCAAAATTGTGTTAGCTATTGTGAAGTCTATAAGCTATACTTTTCCCATATAACTTACCAATACTACCCCTCGATACTTACTCAAGAGAAATGAAAACTTATATCCACATTAAGACCTCTACAAAATTGTCCACAGCAACTTTAATCATAATAGTTTTGAACTAGAAACAACCAGAATGCTAATTCAATGGAAATGAAAAATTTCAAGTAAATGGAAAAAACAAATTGTGGAAAATTAATACAATAGAATATAATTAGCAATAACAAGTATCAAGTTGAAGTCCATAAGAGAAATTAACAAATTCGTTTATATATTTTAGAAGTTGGTTGTATTCCTCAGAATTTTCTACAGCGTTAATCATGTAATATATGAATAGAGACTGATGTACATCTTCCTGTCCTAACAATGCTTTTCTACTTCTTTTTCCTATTTTATTACATTTCCAGTAAAATATTTAATAAAAATGGTAAAATATTTAATAAAAATGGTGACAATAATTCTCCATTATTCAATTCTTCATTATTGAGTGTATTACCTGTTGTTATTTCTTTCAATGCTGTTTATCAAGTTAAATACGTTTCTGTTTCTAGTTTGCTTAAAGTTTTTATCATGAATGGGTATTGAATTGGAGATGATTATTTGAATATAATAGTTCTGTTATGGCAGTTAATTGCATTGAGTGATTTTAGAATATTGAATGAACCTCGGGTTGTTGAGATCAATTGCACCAAGTCATGATGCATGCTCCTTTTATATTTATGTTTATTTTATGGTCCAGCATATGGCTTATCTCAATGAACATTCCCTATAAGATTAAAATGTTTTAGTTTTTGTGTTTAATCTTTTTTTTTTTTTTTTTTTGAGACGGAGTCTCGCTCTGCTGCCCAGGCTGGAGTACAGTGGCACGATCTCGGCTCACTGAAACCTCTGCCTCAGAGGTTCCAGTGATTCTCCTGCCTCGGCTTCCCAAGTAGCTGGGATTACAGGCGCCCACCACCATGCCTGGCTAATTGTTGTATTTTTAGTAGAGACAGGGTTTCACCATGTTAATCCGGCTGGTGTGTGGAACTCCTGACGTCAGGTGATCCGCAGGTCTCGGCCTCCCAAAGTGCTGGGATTACAGGCATGAGCCACCGTGCCCGGCGTGTTTAATCTTTTATAAACAGTCAGGTTATTGAGAGTGTTGTTCAAATATTTTACATCTTTACTGATTTTTTTATCTACTTTTTCATTAAATACTAAAAGAAGGGTGCCAAAATCTTCATCTATGTTTGTAGATTTATCTAGTTCTCTCATTAAGCCTGTGAAATTTACTTGATAATTGTAATGGGGTGTATTCCTATTTTGAATTGTTTTGTCTTTTTGATAAATTTATTTATCATTATAAAATGTCCTTTTTTAATCTCTTGTGCTAATCTTTATTTTATAATCTACTGCTGGTATTAACAGAAACACCATGCCAGTTCTTTTTTAATGTATCTATGCCATTATATTTTAAGTGGATCTGTCATAGACAGCATATAGTTCAGTCTTGCTCTTTTATTACATCTGACTTTTTTCATTTTATTTATTCTTAGTCCATTTACATTTGATGTAACCATCAACATCGTAGTGCTTAAGTTGCCATGTTGGTACTTATTTTTCACTTGTCCCTTCATATTTCTTCTTATTTTGTTGCCCCTTCTTGACTTCTTTAGGTTAATCAATTTTTTGTTTGTTTTTCGTTTCATTTTCTGTACTTGTTTTGGTGTTTCCTCATTTTATTATTTGCCTTGGGGCTCACAGTTTGCATTCCTAACTTACTGAAGGCCATTCAGAGTAAATATTATTTACCACTTCACATTTCACACTTTACACTTGACACTGTATGATTTCCACTTATTACTGCACACTTCCCACTTAAATAGTATACTTCTATTTATCCACTACACTTCATTTTTGATATATTGAAGTTATATCTTTTCCTTCTCTATCTGTTACAAAATCTGTCTTACCAATATCGTTCTTTTTGCTTTAAACAATCACCTTTTAAATAGATTACTAGGACAAAATGTCATTTACATCGACTTGCTTGTCATGTTCTGTGTTCTTCATTTCTTCCTATAGATCTAATTCTCTTACTGGTAACTATTTTCCATGGTTACTGATAAAAAGTCAGTAATCTCTTGGTCTGTAGTTTTCTCATGTTTTATCTGGTTTTGGTATTAGGGGAATGCTGGCTTCATAGAATGAGTTAGGAAACATTCCCTCTTCTTCTCTCTCTGAAAGAGATTGTAGAGAATTAGTGTAATTTATTCCTTAATATTCAGTATAGAATTTATCGGTGAACCCATGTAGGCTTGGTGCTTTTTGTCTGGTAGATTGTTAAGGATTGATTCAATTACTTTAATACATATATAGTCCTATTTAAACTATTTCTTTTTGTGTGAGTTTTGGCAGATTGAGTCTTTCTAGAAATTGTTCCATTTCATATAAGTTACCAAATTTGTGAGCATAAAGCTGTTCACGTTATTCATTTATTATCTTTTCAATGTCCATGGAATCTTTCAGGATATTCCATGTTTTATTTCTAATAATTAGTAATTTGTATTCTCTCTGTTTTTTTTAGTTAGCTTGGATAGAGGCTTATCAATTTTATTTATCTTTTCAAAGAACCAGCTTTTGGTTTTGTTGGTTTTCCTTTATTGATTTCCCATTTTCAATTTCATTGATTTCTGTACTATTTTTTATTATTTATTTTGTTCTTGACCCTTTTATTATCATTTTGTATCCCTCTGTACCCCTGATAACTTTGTTTTCCTTATTCTAAAATTTTGATTTTTAGTATTAATATTTCTGAAATTAATATAGCCACTCCCGGTTTTTGAATTAGTGTTAGCATGGTATATCTTTATCAATTTACTTTTAATATATATGTGCCTTTATATTTAAAGTGGGTTTCTTGTAGATAACATATTATTGTGTTTTCTTTTTTGATCCACTTTGGGAATTTCTGTTTTTTATTCATTTATTAAACCATTACTGTTCAAAGTGATTATTGATATAGTTTGATTAATATCTACCATATTTGCTACTGTTTTTCATTTGTTGCTCTTTTTCTTTGTTCCTATTTTTTCTTTCACTCTTATTCTGCCTTTGGTGATTTTAATTGAGAATTTTGTTGTTGTTGTTTCAATTATTTTTCTTTTTGCTTTTCATGTTTGGAGGTTTCTATTCAGATATCCTCAAGCTCAGAAAGTCTTCCTCAGTTGTGTCCAATCTACTAGCAAGACCATCAGTGGTAGTCTTCATTTCTGTTACAGCATTTTTTTTCTCTAGCATCTCTTTTTGGTTCTTAGAATCTTTATAACATCTCTCTGCTTACATTGCCCATCTGTTATTGAATGCTGTGTACTTGATTCATTAGAAACCTTATCATATTAATGAAAGCTTTTTTAAATTTCCAATTTGATGATTGCAATATTCCTGATATCTCTGAGGCTTTTTCTGATGCTTGTTCTGTCTCTTGAAGCTCTGTGTGTTTTTGTGTTATTGTTGTTGGTAGTGGTTGTTTTTCTTTTGGCATTTAGTATGTCTTGGAATCCTTTTTGACTGTCAGACATGATGTACTGGGTAATAGGAACTGCTATGAATAGGTCTTTATTAATGTGGTGATAAAGTATGGGGAAGAGGAAGCACTATATAGTTCTGTAGTTAGGCCTCAGTCTTTTGGTAAGCCTGTGCCCCTGAACTATGAGCTTCACAAGGGCTTCTTAGTTTTTTTCACTCCATAGTTGGGACAGAATAGGTAGAATGAACTGAAATGGGTATTTTTCTGCTTCTAAGTAGAATGAAAAAGCCACCTGGAATTGAGTACTTCTCTTCCTCCAAGTCAGTTCCGGTCTGATAAAACCCAGCAGGTTCGGCTCTCATTAAATATTGTCTCCTGAGTTCAGACCTCGCTAACAACAAGATGTTCTGGCATATTTTAAAATGGTTCCTTTTCTTCTCTCCCTGGCAGAAACAGGAGATTTTTCTCCAGTATGTACTGAAAAATATTCGTCAAGCTTCTGAAAGTAAAACAAAAGAGCAGGAGTCTGCTTATGACTGGGTCTCCCTGGAGTTTTCCCCACTCAGTCGCGTCCACAGTGAGCCTCCAGCAGTTTGTCAATGACAGTTTAGGTTTTCCTACCTCACCTGGGCACTGTTTTCTGCAAAGGTTTCTACTTGTGAGTTTCTACTCTGGTAAGTTGGGATTCTCTGGACTCATCTGTCTCTCCAGTTTGGAAGGCAGCAATTTTCCCTGTGACCTCACTTATCTTCCATATCTAAGAACAGTTTTTGATTTTCAGTTTGTTCAGCATTTCGCTTGTTGTTTGGACAGAGTGGCAACCTCTAAGATCCTTACGCGGCTGACCAGAAACCATTAACAATCATTTGTACCGTTTTTCCCCTTTGTGCAGTTTTGTTGTATTTTTGTTGTTGTTTTTCTGCTGCTTCTGTAATTTTCTTTTTTCGGTAATTTTTTGTTTTCGGTAGTTTGAATATAATTTCCCTAGAAACAGCCGTCTTGTATTTATCCTGGGCAGAGGGAGAGTCCAAAGTCCCTGGCAGGTTTTCTGTGAGTTCTTGGCTATGGGTTCACGCACACTTCAGCTCCCTCCCTCCTCTCCAGTGTCCTGCCTGCAGACTTTATCCACTTCAGTTGCCCTCACATTGATTTCTGTCTCCTTATGTGAGTAGTACTTCTACACTCTGTTTTGATTCTACGTTACTAAGCCACAATAAGAAACATTCCTGAGGCAGAGATTCTGGGTAATAAGGAGACCCTGTAGTTAGTTTCTCTGCTCTCAGAGTTCACAGTTTTTGTTTTTGTTTTTACTTCTACTTGTAAAACTTACAAGTATAATACTTTATTAATGCAAACCTGGAATGTAATTATGCAATATGTTATCGTGCCATATTTTTTTCATTTAGAAAAAACTTCTTGAAGACAGTCTGACAACTTATAAGTAATGGGAATTTTAAAATGAATATAGAAAGGATATAACTTTTTTTGTTTAAGTTCCGTCTGTTGTCTTTTTTTTTTGGATGGTATGACTTTCTTTGTTTTAATTATTATTATTATACTTTAAGTTTTAGGGTACATGTGCACAATGTGCAGGTTAGTTACATATGTATACATGTGCCATGTTGGTGTGCTGCACCCTTTAACTCGTCATTGACATTAGGTATATCTCCTAATGCTATCCCTCCCCCCTCCCCCCACCCCACAACAGTCCCCAGAGTGTGATGTTCCCCTTCCTGTGTCCATGTGTTCTCATTGTTCAATTCCCATCTGTGAGTGAGAACATGTGGTGTTTGGTTTTTTGTCCTTGTGACAGTTTACTGAGAATGATGATTTCCAATTTCATCCATGTCCCTACAAAGGACATGAACTCATCATTTTTATGGCTGCATAGTATTCTATGGTGTATATGTGCCACATTTTCTTAATCCAGTCTATCATTGTTGGACATTTGGGTTGGTTCTAAGTCTTTACTATTGTGAATAGTGCCGCAATAAACATACATGTGCATGTGTCTTTATAGCAGCATGATTTATAATCCTTTGGGTATATACCAAGTAGTGGGATGGCTGGGTCAAATGGTATTTCTAGTTCTAGATCCCTGAGGAATCGCCACACTGACTTCCACAATGGTTGAACTAGTTTACAGTCCCACCAACAGTGTAAAAGTGTTCCTATTTCTCCACATCCTCTCCAGCACCTGTTGTTTCCTGACTTTTTAATGATTGCCATTCTAACTGGTGTGAGATGGTATCTCACTGTGGTTTTGATTTGCGTTTCTCTGATGGCCAGTGATGATGAGCATTTTTTCATGTGTCTCCTGGCTGCATAAATGTCTTCTTTTGAGAAGTGTCTGTTCATATCCTTCACCCACTTTTTGATGGGGTTGTTTGTTTTTTTCCTGTACATTTGTTTGAGTTCTTTGTAGATTCTGGATATTAGCCCTTTGTCAGATAAGTAGGTTGTGAAAATTTTCTCCCATTTTGTAGGTTGCCTGTTCACTCTGATGGTAGTTTCTTTTGCTGTGCAGAAGCTCTTTAGTTTAATTAGATCCCATTTGTCAATTTTGTCTTTTGTTGCCATTGCTTTTGGTGTTTTAGACATGAAGTCCTTGCCCATGCCTATGTCCTGAATGGTAATGCCTAGGTTTTCTTCTAGGGTTTTTATGGTTTTAGGTCTAACGTTTAAGTCTTTAATCCATCTTGAATTAATTTTTGTATAAGGTATAAGGAAGGGATCCAGTTTCAGTTTTCTACATATGGCTAGCCAGTTTTCGCAGCACCATTTATTAAATAGGGAATCCTTTCCCAATTGCTTGTTTTTCTCAGGTTTGTCAAAGATCAGATAGTTGTAGATATGTGGTGTTATTTCTGAGGCCTCTGTTCTGTTCCATTGATCTATATCTCTGTTTTGGTACCAGTACCATGCTGTTTTGTTTACTGTAGCCTTGTAGTATAGTTTGAAGTCAGGTAGCATGATGCCTCCAGCTTTGTTCTTTTGGCTTAGGATTGACTTGGTGATGCGGGCTCTCTTTTGGTTCCATATGAACTTTAAAGTAGTTTTTTCCAATTCTGTGAAGAAAGTCATTGGTAGCTTGATGGGGATGGCATTGAATCTATAAATTACCTTGGGCAGTATGGCCATTTTCACAATATTGATTCTTCCTACCCATGAGCATGGGAAGTTCTTCCATGTGTTTGTATCCTCTTTTATTTCATTGAGCAGTGGTTTGTAGTTCTCCTTGAAGAGGTCCTTCACGTCCCTTAATGAGCAAAAACTGGAAGCATTCCCTTTGAAAACGGGCACAAGACAGGGATGCCCTCTCTCACCACTCCTATTCAACATAGTGTTGGAAATTCTGGCCAGGGCAATTAGGCAGGAGAAGGAAATAAAGGGTATTCAATTAGGAAAAGAGGAAGTCAAATTGTCCCTGTTTGCAGACGACATGATTGTATATCTAGAAAATCCCATTGTCTCAGCCCAAAATCTCCTTAAGCTGATAAGCAACTTCAGCAAAGTCTCAGGATACAAAATCAATGTACAAAAATCACAAGCATTCTTATATACCAATAACAGACAAACAGAGAGCCAAATCATGAGTGAACTCCCATTCACAATTGCTTCAAAGAGAATAAAATACTTAGGAATCCAACTTACAAGAGTTCACAGTTTTGACCTGCCTGTTGTCTAATGTCTGAACACATTTTCTCATAAATATTGTTCTCTTTTACTTTGGAGGTGAATTTGTTACCAATTATTTTACCATAGTCAGGAACAAAAACTCCTCTCCCATCCTGGCACTAGTTTTAATGTATATGACACCTATCACCATCCATCCTATGCAATTGACTTAATTACTGTATTCATTGTATAATGTCTGTATCTAGGTATTACAGTATCTACAGGAGAGCAGATCTTTTTGTTTTATTCACAGATGCATCCTAAGTGCCCAGCACAGTGTGGGACATGTCTCCAAAGTAAGCACTCACTTATTGAACAAGTGTCCCAGTGATGATGTAGATGTGAAATGCATTATCCAGTGCCCCTGAAATCATTCAAATTACGCAATGCTATAGCCAGAAAAAGTTCTAATTGTTCAATTCAATTCTATCAGGCAAAATGCTTTGGCTATTCTAAGAGTTGGAGCAGACACCATAATAATATCTAAAATATTTGTATATTAAAACAGTATACATCACTTTGTTTTTTCTATCATGTTGTCTCTGGAGATTTCCTAACGAGAACTGAAATTAGAATAAATGTGGGTTAAACTAAAGTTTATAGATCTTGCCACTAGTAGACCACATATGTTATATGTCTGAAAGCATATATATTCTTTTTGAAAAAATAATGTAATTCAAATAATCATTTCTGATAAAGATACCCAGGGTTTTATGCTTGTAGGAGGCCAATATTGGATCTCAAAGATGTAATAAGTTATTTTATTTTCTCCAAAGCTTTCATGGCCATTTTTGGATCTGTGTATAAATATATAACTTATGTATATGCTGCAATATCCGAAGTCATTATTGTAGGTCCTTAGAAGAGTAATCCACAGTATAATAGAGAGATAAATGACTAAAATATTATATCTTAATAAATAAAAGCAACTTACTCCACTTCTGGAAAATAGAAACAACAATAACATGTATAACACTTTAGCTATATGATATAGCCTGTAAGAAGATTTAAAATATATATATATAAAACCTAACTTTTATCCACATTCTATATAGTTGATATTAAATCTCACTTTATGGGTGAGAAAACAGGTGTATCTTCTGTAAAGTTACCTATATCCTAGGTAGTCAAGAAAGGATTTGAGTTTAGGTCTATTAAGGCCCTGTACCTCCGTGTTTCCTGAGTTAAAGCCATTTAAAAACCATGAAAAATTGTAGGCTCATTTTTTAAAAAACTAAATTATTTCCTATAATCACCAACAGTACATACTGAGGAATTTGTTACTAAACCAAAATGACCACCTTCCTTCAGACAGCACATGCAATTTAGGGAGAGATGTGTAAACATTAGCAGTTTAGAAATTTCTAAGGTAGTTATAAGTGGAAGCTTCATGACAAAATATTCTCAAACTATATTAATTGCAAGAATATTTAGAGTAAAAAGATAAATATGCATCATAAAGCAATTTTAAAGGTTAGGATTATTATATAATTGTCTTAATCACAAATGATTTGAAGTGATTTTCTGTCCTCCCCTGGAATCTTCTTCGGCAATTTCAAGAACCATCTTTCTCCGTACTTCCTTAGGTGATGAAGTATGTATTTACTTAAGAATCATCCTGAAGAAACAAAGATTCACTTACTTTTTATCTACTTAACATTGCCAATACTGCATTTATCAGTTCTATTTCACCATGGAAAGCAACTGTTACAAGAGACTGGTTTAACTGAAATTTAGAAGAATTGTAGTTCCTGTAGTTTTTTCTTTCTTTCTTTGTTTTTTTGGCAAGACACCAGAATATCTTATTTTAGCTTTAGGAATGGCTGTTAACTTACTCAAATTTAATCATTTGACACGCTAACTTTTTTTTATAGTACCTGAAATAAGAATGAACAAAACAGGTCTTCTTTCCATAATTGCCTTGTAATTACTTTGTTAGCTTTAGGCATTTACATTTCATCAACTACAGAAGTAATTACATAATCCTCCTTGTCCCTTAAATTCTATACATTTCATCAACTACAGAAGTAATTACATAATCCTGCATGTCCCTTAAATTCTATTTGTTTTGTTTGGCTTCTTTTGTTACAACTTAATCTCAAAGCCATTGCACATACAGACAGTGAGTGAGAGAGAGAGAGGGAGAGAGAGAGACAGAGGACCATCCAATGCCATTTTTCCACTTAATGAATCATTTCCTCTGTCAGCTTTTTGGTATTAATTTTCAAACAGTTTTCTTTCTCATCAGTTGGTCCATAAAACTAGTTCACAGTGGCAAGATTAGGACAATATTATCTTTCTGAGTTTTTTTTTGGGGGGGCTAGGTTAGTATAATGATATAGTCCAGATAGATTTATAGTATAAGTCCTCTAGCTTAGTTTAGTATGGATACTCTTGTTGCATTGGTCATGATCATCATTGTCTCAAACTAGGGCTAGATTCTTAGGTGTGCTACCTGCATAATCTCACAGGGTTCTGTGCTTGCATTAATGCTCTACTATTGACATTTTGAAATACTTAATAATTTTTGAGCACAGTCTATATTTTCATTTTTGTACGGGGCCTCAAAAATTATGTAGCCAGTTCTGTCATAGACACACACACACATAACTAAATGTTACGCTATTTTGTTTATGTCATTAAGCTAAGCATTATTTAAATTGGATTTTTTAAAAACTCAAGCTGTGTTGCTCTTAAACCTATACTGTGGATTGATAAATAAATATTTCAAACAAACAAATGGCTTGCAACCTACAATCTCACCCTTGCTTGATAAATCAGTATTATAGGTCTAGCAGGAAGGATGAAAGGGAGAGAGGAAGGGAGAAAGAAAGGGAAGAGAGGAGAGGATGGAAGAAAGGAAGGAAGAAAGGAAAGCTGGTTGCCTTTATTTTGTCTAACATACTCATAGATAAGTGAAATGAGTCAACAATATAAATGAACATGTTAGGCTTTTACACATAGCTTTAATGCTCACATCAAGTAAGTGGCCTGAGATATTTTTAAATTTTTATTCCAAGTCAGCCGGTAAAAAGCCTTTTCACATTAAGAGCTTTTTTCTATGTACTAATAATAATTTAGTGAATTACAATCTCCATATCTTTTTAATGAGTTCCTTGTACTCATGTTGTATTACAGCAAACATTTACTTTGCATTTTTTTACTGTATTCAATTATACTTATAGTGTTTCATAAGTGCTGACTGAGACATACAAGCAAATTTGTACATTTTTTTGATTGTTTTTCCCTTGTCTCTACCACTGTTCTTAGTACCTGTTCTGCATCTGAAATGCATAACCCAATTTTCGTTTTTCACAAATTCTCTAAAATTTTTTAATGCACGTAAGTGGGGATTATATTCACAACTTCTGGGAAATAAACTTCAAAGTATGTGCATAATCTTGCTTGTGAGATATATATATATATATATATACACACACATATATATGTATATATATCTTACAGAGGGAGCAGAGTGGGATCTATATAGGTATAATAATAACTGTACTATCTTTTCTTCTATATTTGCAAGATAGATTAAGTACGTTTCATTTATGTGCCTCAGATACCTTAAGGAGTTGGGAGATGATAGAATGCTAAGACTAGTTTGGCTCATAAAATTTTAAGATATTCTATTGACTTGATGTTGCCTTTTACTAAAAAGGATGAAAAGTTATTATGCTATGTCTTAAGGCTGACTTGAGAAGTTGAAAATTTCCCTGAAGCTTTCCTAGGGCAGGCCTTTTTTTCTGCATTATATTATCTTCTCCAATATCTTTCAATTTCTAATCCTATTGTCGTAACAGACTATAATGATCTCTTTGGGAAATTCCAGCATATGATTCTCTCTATTTCTCTCTTTCTATACAGACATCCTAACCTATCACATATATATATATATATGAGAGAGAAAGGTGGGGGTGGCAGCCATACCGTCTAAAAAACAATCATTAAAATTTTAAAATAATTAGTTTTTCCTGCAGGCAAGATAGAATAACAGAACTAGATTTCACTACTTTTATGAAAAAGAGAAAAAAAACAGATAATATATACCACAATGAATTTTAAGTGAAGTTCAAGTAAGAGTGATCTCAGGATGTGGAAACGAAAAAGGTGATTTATCTAGTTCATTGCCAAAAGGTAGTTTACAGGCATATAGCACAATGAGGAGGAACCCAGGGGGAAAAATAGTTATATTTTTCTTCAATTTGATGTTGAGATCTCTCTATGAACAGTGACTTTAAAGTCTAGCCCTGCCTGGACAAGGCTCCAGGGAATTTGTTCTGTTGATGTTTACAGTGTGCCTTTCACAGGATACGTCTTTATCCTGGCGAACAGCCTAGTGCCTAAGTGTTCCACTTGTGACCAGGTGTCCCTCTTATAGGAAACTTGTTTACATTGGCAGGTGACCATGTGGCTCTTGTCTGACCTGTATCTAATTTATTCCTGCCAAGACAGACACTCTCTAGGAAAGGCTTGACCAGGAGGAATGTTAGGTCTGGGTGTGTTGGTCCTGTGAAACACAGAGGAGACAATGCAACAAAAATACGTGAAATAACATAATCAGTTTATTACTCACAGATTCATGAGAGAGGAGAAGTACTGATAAAAGCTGATGGGAAGGTCTCAAGGGCAATGGGCTCAACCAGCAGGTGAGGAGCCAGGGAGAGACAGACCACTGGGTCTATGGGGTCCACAGTATTCCCCTACACAGGTTTCCCAGGGAGTTCTAATTGGCGGGTTTAGAACAAGCAGGAGCAAGTTTCATGAGGTCATAGTGTGACTGAGAGTGGTTACTGTAGCATATCTGTGTAATCCATGACGGGTATTAGGGTCACTGAATGAGTCAAGTAGGCTGAATTTATGTGCGTAAGGAGGTGGTCACCAGAAGGCAGCTGAATAAGGCAGAAGTGTGTATTGACCACATTGTGGAACTGAGAGGAGGCGAACTGGAAACTGTCAAAGGTGGCTAAGCTGTGCTTCTGGGATAAGAAAGTTTAACCTAGATTCAGGATGCATGCACAGGCAACACAAAATGAATTATAACAGTCCATTATAAGAATCTCTAAGAATATCAACCTGAAGAGATGGATCTGAGTGTCTGCAGAGACAACAGAGATTAAAATCCTCAAGCAGAGTACTGGGAAGAATAATCATGCACATTGAGAGAATCCCAGAAATCTGCAAAAGGCTTCACTTAAGTATTCAGTAAAGTACTTATCAGTGCATACTTGTGAGGAGACTGCCCAAGTCCAGAGAAATAACTAGCTGAACAGATTAAAGATGAGTATTTGACATTCACGTAGGACTGATAATAGTGCCTGTTACCACCCGCCAGACTGGAAAACTTTATGACTATGGAACATTAGAGAAAATACTCAGCCTTAGCAGTGGGGAATATTTTGTTCTAGATTAAATTCTACTTAGATCTTGCCTAACAAATCTTAAAAACCTGACCTGAAAGGATCAAACAGTTTCTAAGAAGCTTAATTGCATCCCTCAAGAAAGATCAAAATTATTTGTAGGAATATAATATCTGGTGTTCAAGGGGTAAAACTCATAAATCCAATCAAAGATTACTAGATTGCAAGAAAACACAAATCACCATGTGGAAGAAAAATCAATTGAAACCATTCCAAATCTTAGTCAGATATTAGAATTAGCTTTTAAGAACAATAAATAGTCATTATATTTCATGTGTTTGCAAAATAAGTAGAAAAATGAATGGTATAAAAAAACACCCAATGAAGCTTCTGGAAATGAAAAAATTAATATATGAGATAAATAATTGGATTAACAACATATTAGACATTTCAGAATAAGATTTACTCATAAGTAAATTTGAAGATGACAGTAGAAATTACCCAAAATGAAACACACAGAGAATAAGGAAATTTTAAAAATAAAATGCATCACTAGGGTGATAGACAATTGTCTAATGTACATTTAATTGGAATCTTTGAAAGAGGGGGTACCAAAATGTTTGAAAAATTAATAGCCAGAAATGTTCCAAATACTATGGAAGCCGTAAATCTAGAGTTCCACAAAGCTTAATGAACCCCAAAAACAAGAAACATGAAGAAAAAAATACATCAATCCACATTGTGATTATTAATTTTTATGTATCAACTAGATTTGCCATGGACTGTACAGGTATTTGATCAAACATAATTCTGGGTGTTTTTGAGAGGGCAATTTTGGAGAAATTACCATTGAAATCATTTAGGTCCCTAATGTGGGTGGGTCTTAACCAACCAGTTGAAGACCTGAACAGAACAAAAATACTGGTCATCCCCTGAGTGAGGGAGGATTCATCTTCCCTGATTACCTTAAAACTGTGGCCTTGGCTTTTTATTGCCTGTGGACTTCAACTGAAACATGAGGCCTTTCTAGTTCTCAGGCCTTTGGACACAGAGACTGGAACTATACCACTGACTCTCCTAAGTCCCCAGCTTGCTCACTCATCCTGAAGATCTTGGGACTTGCCAGTCTCCATAATTACAAAGCCAATTCCTTATTTCACACACACACACACACACACACACACACACACACACACACACACACACACACAGGCATGCACACACACAATTGTTGGGTTTGTTTTTCTGGAGAACCATGACACATCATGATCAAATTGTTAAAAAACAAAAATAAAGAGAATGCCATAAAAGCAGCCAGAGATAAAGGACGTGTTATGTACAGAGGAACAAAAATAAAGAATATTTTTGGCAGAAATCACAAAAAAGAAGACAATGGAGCAACATCTTTTAAATGCTTAAACCTAGAGTTTTATACCTATTGAAAATGTATTTTAAAAATAAAGGCAAAATAAAACTTTTTCAGCCATACAAAAGCTGAATACATGAATCTCTGGGAGATACATATTATAAAGAGACATTAAAGGAAGTAATTCAGGTAGAAGGAAACTGAGACCATATGGAAATATGGACCAACACAAAGCAATGGTAAACCTCAGAATGGTTGCTATGTGGGTGAAAAGAGTAAAGCTGGAGTTGGATTGTAAAAACTTTGATGGCAAATTGTATTCTCCAGAGACTCTTTCTCAACATGGGAAATGTTTTCTCTCTCAATTTTACAACTTCCTTACATGTACACTGTGGCCCTCTCAGGGACATCTATTCTGATTTTCTTGATTTAGACAGATTTCTGAGTTCACACATCGTTGTACTCTTTCTGAGTTCTCATTGATGTAGCCATTTCTGTTGTTAAAATTGGTATTGAGGTTTTCTCAGGAAAGATAAACTTCTCACATACTGGTTGTGGAACTCAGATTTTCTTCTTTCTGACTGCTGGCATTTTCAAATATGTCCTTCTCACTTGTATGGCTTATGACCATAACGTGGCTATCTGTGCCTGAGTGACCAACCTTCATGAGTGATCAGGTCTTCTAGCAATGGGCAGTAGAGTCTTGGATTGGAGGAAAACTCTTCTTTGGCTCATACCATTTATATTTTTCATTTATTCAGCTATAAAGCAAAGGAGATTAGCCACTTATGGCCCAAGCTCTTTTAAAGCTCCTCTGTGGGGATCCCCTATATACAAAATGATGTTTTTTTGACAAGAATTACATTCTTGTTCACCCTGCTTCCTCTTACTCTGACCTTATCCTCCAAGCTTATTGTGTTCACTATCCTACACATGAACTCCTCAAACGGGGGAGCAAAGTCTTGGCCACATACTGCTGTCATCTGAGTGTGCTGATTCCCTGCTGTGGCCAGGCCACTTCGTCTACATGACTTCCAGCTCCTTCTGAACTGTAAACCAATACCAGACCATGTCTGCTTGACAGCATAATTATATCCACGTTGAAACCCCTGATAGACATTCTGAAGAATGCAGAAGTGGCAGGAGCTTGGACCAAGTTCTTGTAAAAGAAAGTGCTAAAAAGTCAACACCTTATTATCGTAGCTGTGAAAATAAATAAACAACAGGGCAGAGTACTTCAATATCCAAATAATAAATTTGGACACACCCCTAGAAAACTGATAATTGGGGTAAATATTTAAATAATCATGACTATATTAATCCTTAAATATGTCCTGAACAATTCCATCTTTTTCTTTCTATAAGAAATATAATATCAAGCATGTTTTAAATGCTACACATTTAAAAATATCTAAAATTGCATTCCATGAAGGATTAAATTTGAGAAATATTAATACATTTCAACTTTAACGTTTTAGTCACTGAGTTTGGTTGGTGACAAAAAGAACATGTATAATACTCAGGGACTGAATTATTTCATGTTAATGAAACAATTTATTATAAACTATAAACTGTATCTGATCTTGTTGATATAAGGATTAGTGATATTCGTATTGTTGTGGATTAAAGATAGATGTAAATATTGTGATGCTTGTCCCATTAAAAAAATGGGTTCCATTTCTCCCCATGTTGAATAGGCTGGCCGGAAACTGCTTTGACTCATAGAGTGTGGCATTTGTGATGCTGTATCAATTCTAGGCTTAGAGGACAGTCAACTTCCATCTTGGTCTCTAGAAGACTGGAGCTACCACATAAGTCTGACTTACATCCCCTACTAAGGAGATCACATGGAAAGGGTACATGGAGATAAAAAGGAGGACCTATCTAAGTCTAGACAGGCCTGAGAATAGAGTCATGTTGGACCCTTCAGACTAGCACAGCTACCAGCTGATTACCACCATGTGACCCCAGTTAATGCCACATGGAACAGAAAAAATTACCCAGCTAAGCTCTTATTAGATTCCTGAACCACAAAATTGAACTATACAATATATTTTTTGCTGTTTCAAAGCAGAAAAGTAAAACTCCAACCAACCAAATCAACAAACAAAATAAAACAAAAAGAAGAGAGGATGAGATAAAACAAAAGAAATGATAATAGAGACCATCTTCAGCTCAAGATTATTTTATATCTGCCCTATACCATTCATTAATTCTCTTCAAACTGAAAAATATTGAGTAAAATTATCTAAAAAGGCTATTACCTATGAGACCATTGTCTAACAAGACTGTCTTAGAAACATTTGATGTAGCAGGGAGGAGTAGCTTTGGCTTATTATTTACTAATCACTAGGACCTAGCTATATAAAGTTCATATTAATTTACAGAAGATGGATAAATTATAAATTATATTTGTCTGATAGTGATTCAAGTGAATTCTGTCCAGTTGACAAGATAATCCCAAAGAGTATGATTTTTTTAGACTGCAGATTATCAACCCGTTTTCTATTTATTTTAGCAATCTAATTTTAGCATTCTTTTAGTAAAGAAATGTGTTAGTTTCTCTCATCCTTCTTGGAAATAGCTCTAATGTCTTCAATAATAAGTTAAATAAATATTTTAAAAGTAAAAATATTAAATTTCAAAAAGCAGAATCTCCTCTTAGTGTCCTTAAAACTGCCCCTCCCATCTCCCTGACCATATAATGTATGCTATGATTGTGTTTTATTTTATTATTTTCCAAAACAAGAACAGATTTTTTTGTTGTTGTTCATTGTGATGGTTAATATTGAGTGTCAACTTGATTAGATTGAAGGATGCAAAGTGTTGTTCCTGGGTGTGTCTGTGAGGGTGTTGCCCAAAGGAGATTAACATTTGAGTCAGTGGACTTGGGAGAGGCAGACCAACCCTCAATCTGGGTGGGTACAATCTAATCAGCTTCGAGCATGACTAGGATAAAAGCAGGAAGAGAAACTTGGAAAGACTAGACTACTTGAATCTTCCGGACTTCATCTTTCTCCTGTGCTGGATGCTTCTTGCCCTTGAACATCAGACTCCAAGTTCTTCAGCTTTTTGACTTTTGGGCTTACACCAGTGGTTTGCCAGGGGCTCACGGGCCTTTGGCCACAGACTGAAGGCTGCACTGTCGGCTTCCCTACTTTTGAGGTTTTGGGACTCAGACTGGCTTCCTTCTCCTCAGTTTGCAGATGGCCTATTGTGGGACTTATGATTGTGTGAGTCAATACTCCTTGATGAACTCTCTTTCATGTATACATCTATACTATCCATCCCTCTAGAGAAGCCTGACTAATACATTTATTCAAGTATATATTAAAGTATAGGAAGTTACAAAATGTCTCAAACTCTGCCACCCAATGTAAAATGTAAAACATTTTAAAGAACTCCTTTCTAGATATTGATATACAGATATAATAGTATAAATGTTGCTTTGAAATATTTTTATTCTCTCAAACATTTTGTTGGCATTTTTCTATGTAAATAAACAGGAATGTGCATCATTCATTATTTTAAATGGCTTCATAGCATGCTATTTTTGCCAATATCTAATGTCTTAAACTCTTTTGTGGACAAAAATTTAGCTTGAGTCCAAGGTTTATTTATAAACATTAAAAATTTTTATGATGCATTCTTGTATGGTATATAAATTATCTTCTAGAGAGAATTTCTTAGAAGTAGAAATTCTGGATCAAGATTTTGACACACATTAATGAACTGTTTTCCAGGTATATTTTTACCAATTGACACATTCTCACCAAAAGGATATGAAAATACTCATTTCCTCCAGTACTTGCCAACACAGTAGTTACCATGATTGTTTTAGTCGTTGTCAATCTATTTGATTATTTTTATGTGAGTGTCTCTGAACAGTAACACTGTTCCTTTTTTTACAAAAAAAAATATTAGGCATTTATAGTTCATCTGTAAATAGTCTGTTTATAGCCTAATACATATTTCTCCTGGGATATGTGAATACTAAAAGATCTTCTATGTGTCTGATATATATCTATGTTTATATTAACCTATTACAGCTGTATCTATATAGTAAATATGTATATATGTATACTTTATATATTTACATATGTGTATGTATATATGTGTGTGTGTATATATATATATGTATATATAATTTTTTTCCTCAATTTGTTATGTAACTTCTTAGTCCTAATTCTGATGTTGGCTAAACAGAGTCATTTGATTTGATTTGGCTTGTATTTTATTATTCATGCTGTTAAATCGATCTCCTTTTCCTTTAAAATTTCTAGCATCCATATAAAGTTTAGTAAGTTCTCCTAAATGTAATATATCTAAAAATACCATTTTATTTTACTAATTGTATCTTTTTTTTTAATCTGGTGGGGGAGGGAGGGAAGAAGGGGAAAAGAGAGAGAGAGAGAGAGAGATTAAGAATGAAGCAAGAGTCCAGATTTATTTTTTCCAAATATTCATTAAAATGCTTAATACCAGTTCTTTAGGAAGTCATTTTGTAATCATTGATTTATAAAGCCATCTTCATCATATTTTAAATTCCTATATACACTTGGTTAAATGTCTGTGATTTTCTTTATATGTTTAAAATTAGTATTGTATTATTAATAAATCAAAGTTTTAAAAAATAATTTGTGTATTTTATAGCAAACTTTTAGTGAACTTTTAATTTTTTCTAATAGGGAATCAACTAAAAATTTTATTTCATTATATTATTTATTTTAACTTTTAAGTTCAGGGGTACAAGTGCAGGTTTGTTACACAGGTAAAATTATGTCATGGGGGTTTGTTGTATAGATTATTTCATCACCTAGGTATTAAGCCTAGTACCCACTAGTTATTTTTCCCCATCTTCTCCCTCCTACCACCCTCCCTACTCTGAAAGGCCACAGTGTGTGTTGTTTCCCTCTATGTGTCCATGTCTTCTCATCATTTAGCTCCCACTTATAAGTGAGAATATGTGGTATTTGGTTTTCTGTTCCTGTGTTAGTTTGCTAAGGATAATGGCCTCCAGCTCCATCCATGTCCCTGCAAAGGGCATGATCTCTTTCTTTTTTATGGCTGCATAGTATTCCAAGGTAAACTTGCATTCTCATTTTCAATATTTGCATCTTATGTTACTTTATCTTTACTTGACCAGCATTTAAAGAAGAATATTCAATAATAGTGGTATTAATGGGAAAACTATCATGTTTTTATAAATATAATTTTTTTCAGTCATACCGAGTTCAACTGTATTTGACATTTTCTCTTTTATTTATAGGTGATTAAATCAAATCAATCTTATACAAAGTATCTTAGATAATGAAGTCGACCTTATTATTCTATGAATAATATTAATTCTGTAGCCAAAGTCAGCTATATGTTCATGAATTGCTGGATTAAAGAAAATGAGCTTTCATTGTGAACTATAATTAGGATTGTTAGATAAGAACATATAGATGAGTATATTTGCTATGTCAACTGTTGTGAGAGCTTCTGTATAATACTCAGGAATTTTCCTGAAATTTAAAACTTGGGGGTTACTGTGAATCTCTGTTGTATATTTGAGTCTAGATTTTCTAGGAGTGCAAATTTGTATTAATTATTACATTCATTTAATCATCCATTCATTTGTAGCATGGTATTGTGTTCCTAACTTGCACATTTTGTTGTAATCAAGTATATATTAAATTCTGGGCAGAGTTCAATACCTCCAGGATAGTGCATTGTGGTTTCTTGCTCAAATGCAGTTGTTTCATTCCAACTGGATCAGTTTCACAGCATAGATCAAGTAAGCCCCCAGGTGAATAATAGAATGGTATGTTTGAAAGTCTTTTTATTGTTTAAAAAGCCCATGTTCAAATAAAGCAAAAACAATTACTTATATACTTCTGGAATCTGTAAAGAACCAAATGAAGGCTATCTTATTGCTTTATGTATGTATCTTGCTAATTTTGCAAGTAAAATTGTACTGCACAACCTGTGTACTCAAATGACCAATCAGATTAAGTAAAAATAACATATTAAAATGACAAAGCACATAACTAGTGGCACTGAAAGAAACGTGAAGGAGACAGATGTGAACAAAAACACTTATGGCACATAGTTCTAGCAAAGATATTTTGAAAGAAAGATACACATACATGAGCACACACAACATGTATTCCAACAAAGACATTTATGATGCAGAATATGTAGATTTAATAAGATGAATTGAGAGGCAGATCATATAGATTTGCAAGCACACTATGTTTTCTTCATGGAAAAAGAAGCCTGAGAACTTTTCTTACAATCATACTGTTTTAAATTACAAGACTGGCTTGTCACCATTATAATTACCCATTTCAATGTTGTCCCAATTTACTTTTGTATCCCCATGACTTCCCTCCACATCTGAATAAAACCACTCAGTCCAGGGCTTTGGAAACTTCCCACAGAACAGTCTCCTCTATTCCCATCTTCCCTGTGATAATATGACAGGTTTATCTCTCACTACATCCACTATTATTTTTCAGTTCTCATTATTATATCTTTAATTCTATCTTACCCATTTATTTCTAGTTCTTTACAATTTCTCTTCCCAGTTACAAACCATTATCTCCTTTTTATTATGATTTTCCCCCTAATCATCTTCTATTATCTCTTATTTTAGTACTTGGCTTTCCCTCTTTGATGTCTTTTGGTTTGAACTTCAGGTAATTTGACCCTTTTTGTTACTTCTTTGACTTATCATAGATCCATTGTCTATTCTCCTTATTTTTTTCATCTTTCATCTTTTTCTATATATTGAAATTCATACAATGGTATGGTTTAGCTGCAGCCGGCAGGGTGATGAGCTGTGGAGAGCTGTCAGAAAGTGAACAAACAGGCTTTTATGATAAAAGGTCGAAGTAGAGCACACATGAGGTTAAAAAATAAAAAGCTTCTATTATAGGATTTAGGGAATTGAATGTACATGACATGATTCCAAAAAAAGGGGGAAAAATACATTGAGTAGGTAATGACATCATGACAAGAGGAAAGCACTATTTATCTCATCAAAGCTTAGTGAACTTAAATGCTAAATCACACAAAGCATGTGATTTAAAACTATTTTAAAATAGTTTGTGGGAGATTAGATCAGAAACCCAACATTTGAAGTCTGTATGCATAGGCCAGAAGCACCGGGTGTTGGAAATAGCATCTGACCTGGGGAGCAGGAGGCTTCACCACTTGTTTAACCTTTTTTCTTTTGACTTTTATTTTTTTCCTCTATAAAATGGAGTTAATAGAACATATTGCCATAGTTATAGATCCTATAGTCATAGACTTTTGTTCAACCTTATGAGTGGCAAGCTCTAGAAGAAAGGTTAAAAGTTTCTATTCATACGTTCTTGAACTTAGGTAGGTTTAGCTCCAAATCTGGTGCTGTTTATTACTATGCTCAACTGCCTCAGGTTCCATATATTAAAAAAAAAAAGACTTCACTATACACACTTAAGCATTTAATTAAAACTCGGGAGAGTAAAATAAATTATTTTGAAAAAATATGGCAACTCTCATTAAGAACCCTAACGAATAGTTCTTTTGGCTCAGTAATTTTATGTCTAGAATTATATCCAGAGGAAAAAGCCCAAAATATAGGCAAAAGACTTTAATACAAAGATGTCCAATGCAGTGTTAGCTGCAGCTGGCAAGGCATTTTAAAAATAATGTAAATATCCAATTGTAAGGAAATGGTTAAATAAATTAGCATAAATTCATATGGCTGCCATGAAAACTGTTTGAGATGAATTCTAACATTAAAATATAAATTTAGGGCCGGGGGCAGTGGCTCACGCCTGTAATCCCAGTTCTTTGGGAGGCTGAGGCGGGTGGATCACCTGAGGTCAGGAGTTCAAGACCAGCCTGGCCAACATGGTGAAACCTCGTCTTTACTAAAAATACAAAAAATTAGCTGGACATGGTGGCAGGCGCCTGTAATCCCAGCTACTTGGGAGGCTGAGGCAGGAGAATTGCTTGAACCAGGGAGGCAAAGGTTGCAGTGAGCTGAGATTGTGCCATTGCACTCCAGCCTGGGCAACAAGAGCGAAACCCCATCTCAAAATACATATATACATACATAAATAAAATATAAATTTGGATAAAAAGAATGTTCTTTTTACATTATGTAAAATGTTCTTTTAACATTATGTAAGTAATAGGTCTTAATTGTCAAAATATTTAGAAAACAACTGAAAGGTATATATCTAAATATCATAATGGTGGGATTTTGATCCAAGGGTACAAACTTTCAGGTATAAGATTAATAAATTCTGAAGATCTAATGTACAGGATGATGGCTGTACTTCATAATAATGTATACTTGAAATTTTCTAAGAGAGGAGATCTTTTGTGGTTTTCATCAGACAAAACATGGTCACTATGTGATATGACCACTATGTTAATCAGCTTGATTGTGGTAATCATTTCACAATGCATAGGTATATCAAAACATTCACACTATATACCTTAAATATATTTAATAAAAAGTATAATTGTTTTAGCAATCTAGATGGTTTTCGGTATTTCTATTCTGTATTCCCTAAATTTTCTATAATAAGGTTATTAATTGTCTAATGGAGAAGAGTAGCATATACTCTTTCAGTACATCTAATATAGCTTCTTAGGAAATTCCCTGCATTCTTTTTACGTGGCATGATTATATTTCTGAAGATCAAACTAGATGACCAATATCCTAGAGCAGTAGCTATAAAACACAAATTAAACCAAACTCAATCAAATCCCCAAACAGGCACATTTCTCTTATCTAAGGGACTATACTTATTGCCATAAATTTGATATTTTATCATCTCATTGCCTATTATATTTTATAAGATATATTAAATTAATTGCTCTTATCTGGAATTTGATTTTCCTAATTATGGCTCCACCTGGAACCTGGTACTTGGCAGCCAGGTCTTTTCTCTAGCTAGCATTTTTTGCTTATTTCTCATCACATTTCACTATCCCCATTTCTCAGCCAAGGCAAATTGCTTATTTTCTGAAGCATTTTTGTGGATAGAGTTCTGTCTTTCTTGAACCTGTTACCTCTCCAGGTTAAAGAATTCTGGATGGTTCATTGTTGTAATATCTTTTCCTGAAAAACAAATCATTAAATGCAGTGTTATGGGGTAAAACCACTTGAAAGATGTGGAGGGAGAATAAAGTTTACATTACTATTATTCCAAGTGACATGGAACATTGAAAATGAAAATTGAGGGATTTTTTGGTTCTTATTTACTCTGATACTAATCAAAAGTTATGGTTACCTTGGCAACTCTCTAAGCAAGTGATCATCTAGGTAGGAACAGAGCCGTTACTTTACTCTCTTGCACTCTGCCACGGAGCCAGGGAAAATTAAATTATGTTAAGAATAGATGACATTCTCCATGCCTTTGGTAGATGGCTTTAAAATAACATAATTTCATTTTTTGCACCATTTTCTGAAGTCATAAATTTTTCCTCTTTTTTTCTTAAATGACCCAACAATTCAAAAAAAGCAACTACATTAGAAACATTAGAGGATTTCATAAAAGCTGCGTAAAAAGTACAAACTGATTGAGATGCTATCAGAAACATTTCAAACTCTTCTCCAAAATCAAAATTGGGTTTGCTGTATTTAAAAATGCCTAGGGGGATGTTACTCATTATTATTATTTTCAGCTCACTGACTTCTAGTAACGGGGAAAGGCATGGAATGGTGGAAATGGCTGGGGTTTTAAGATCACCCTACTATGAAACTGAATATTCTGCAGAATTTAGAGATGTTGGCCAAAACACTATGCCTTCTGAGCCATGTTTCCTCATGAGTAAAATGAAATGAAGGTGCTCTCAGGTGGTGTTAAGAACCTTGCTATTCAAAATGTGGTCTTCAAGTGTGCTCCAATTGCACCAGCATTATGTGTCAATTTATTGAGAAAAGCTTCCAATGCAGAGGCCAGCTTTAACTCAACTCGAGATGTATTACATTTCCCAGATGTAATTAATCATAATCTGCATTGCAACAAGGTTCCCGGGTGATGCACATTATAACGTGAAACATAGTGATGGAGATCCTTGTATCATATCCTGGCTCACCACAGGTGCTCAAAAACTGATCATCACTGTTCTCCATCCACTTAACAGACATAACTTTACCTTTGCTTCAAACACTAATAAGTCCTGTTTTGAAGGCTGCATTAAAAACCCAAGCAGCTATCATTTAACTTCTTTTGACATTATGGGTTTCTGTTCTCTGCAGTTGAACACTTTAGCATCAAACCCAAAATGTGCTTAATAAGTAAAAATATATGCATCATTATTTAATTTAAATGTTCAGGTTTTGGAGGTTTTTACAACATATTATATTTCAATCTAAATAGTAGGCATTAAGTGAACATATTTATACTAAAATCACAATTAAATATTTGAGAAGTAGTTAAAAAATGAGATTTTTTTGGATAAATTCGAAAGAGACAGTGTTTGTGGGTTTTGGGGTCACATTTCAATCCTGCCTTTGGCTACCTCTAACAAGTTACTTGCTACCATCTATAAAAATGTAATAGTAACAATATGTCCTACCTAATCCAGGTCAGTGAGAATAGCGTTACATCTTCCCCTCTGTTACTGTGTTTAGAAATAATTGAGTTTTAGATGGACATTTGTCTGCATGGATCCATGTACAAATATGTGAAAATTTTTTCACTACATAAAATTACCCATAATCTATCATTTGTTACCTCTCATTACGAGGATTAGAAAAAAAGTTTGAATTATTGAAAATATAAATGTAGATATATATATATATATACACATACATAGTTTCAAATAAATTATTAAAGTATTCCCAAGTAGAGATCTTCAGGGATCTGTTTTAATGAAAACTGAAGATGAATCTGTAATTATCAATTATGCATATTAAAATTTTATTTTTTTGGAATGGTTTATGCTTTCTGTCAAGCTTGCCTCACCTTAGTGATAACAGGATTTTTTTCTCACTGGGTTAATGCTGGTGACAATCTATTATTTCACTCTTCTACTTGCCTGTTGTGAGCAGGGGTGTCACCCACAATAAAAGATGTTGGTAAATGTTGAAGTATCCATAAAAACAAGATAAACATATATCAAAGTAGCACAGACCTTAGAAATATTTTTTTCTTTTAACCTATCCAGTAATTGAGAAAAGTTTGAAGTGCACAGTTCGACCCTCCTAAAATTCTCTCACTTTCCAAATAAGTAGAGTACAAATTTATTAACCTGTAAGTTAGAAAGCTGGGTAGTCATTTTCTTCACCAAGAAATGATGAATATATATTATATAGTATAGACACTTAAGCACTTATTTTTCTTGGCAAAAATCTTGCATTGATTCAGGTGCTGTGGTTTGTGGCCCTTATACAGAGTCCTGTGAACTTGACTAGGACATTTAGCCTCTTTCAGCCTGTTTTCTAGTAAGGCAGGGACTTGTCTTATTCACTTCTGTACCTCAGCGGCTAGAAGGGTAACTATCAGAAATATTTGTCGAATGAACAAAACTATAAAATCTGCTGTGTGCAATTCTTCACAGTAGAGCCAACTGGAGTTGACCCATCACACTAATAGCCCCAATTGTTGGTTTATAGGCCTGCTAAAATACTGTTCCCCTCAGCTCTGGGGACAGTTGCCAGGGCCTAGGGTGGCTAGAACTCGGGGCAATCTCTCCCCAGCTGTTATCTAGCTTTTCCATTAGCTCAATAGCTACACTAATGAAATATTCTCATTTTCTATGTATGCTATGGCATGAATAAAGTTGGAAAGCCCTTCTTTAGAGGAAGAGTGATAAACTCAAAATGTCCATAGAAACTAGGCAGGTAATTTGAGAGAAGCAAGCCTGGTGTAAGTGCCTGCTAGCTGCTGCTAACTGAAATTGGTTGTAGAAACTTAAGTACTGAAGGTATGAAACGTGAAAGTGTAGTATAGAAAACAAATACCATGGAATTATAATATATGACATTTTAAATTTCAGTTGTAGAAGTATTGGCCTCTGAAACTTACAGAATTAGACTGCCACACTTCTGCTTATTGAGCTTATCTCCTGATCCTTCACCCTTTTTGGTCTTCATCTTTCTACCATGCTCCCCCCCTTTTTTTTTATTACCAATTAGATTTTACCTCTCTTGCTATTTCAAGTGTAAATCCACACACAGCTTTAGGTTATAATTTTGATTTTGTGGCTTTTATTTCATGATACCACAACTCCTTTTCTGCCATCTTTTATTTACATGCCTATAAAGTACCAGGCAATATACTAAAGTATAGAGAAAATGTGATCAATATGGTATGTTCTGTGTCTTGATAAGCAGGAGACCATACAATAAACCTTTAATTGAAATTATAATAAACTTTGATGTAGCACTATCTGGGTATGAGGAATTATTCTAAGCATTTTTTCATTTGTTATCTTACTTCATTCACATGAAAAACATGTTGAGACTTTATGTGCTAACTTAAATTTGTCAAATTCTACCATAGGAATGCCAGACTTCCAAGACAGTAAATTCCAAGATGCTGGGCAGTCTTGATAAATTCCCATTATATGTTCTAACTTCATATACCTAGCCTCCCTTCCATTCTTCCTCTCTTTCTCTTTCCAAATCCATAGCTACTTCACAGGCACAATCTATGCATTTTTAAGGGTTTGTTGTGGTTCAGATATGGCATACTTCCTATTTTAAAGATGTCAGAAAATCTCAAGATATACCACTATGAATATGCGCATGTGCATTTGTGTGTATACACAAATAAACTGTAATGTATTAAGAGCTATCTATGAAACAGGAGTTCTGCCAAGGGTATCTTCACTTCTCACACCAGCCCTGCAAGGCAAGAAATATAATCTCCATTTCAAAAATGAGGTTAAGAGGAAGCAATTTGTCCAAGATCACATAGCCACTGAATTTTAAAACTTAGATTCATACTCATATGTGTTTGACTTTAAAATCTACACTTTTCTTCATTGCCTCTCCTTTACTTATAGTAATTTAGTCCAACCGTTCATCTGATGCTCATAACCCATATGCAACTTCACTGACAAATGGTTAAACAGTTAATGCCTTCAAAACAGAAGTGACAAGGTTCCTGTTTAATCAAAATGAAACAGACACGGTGGCCTGCTCTAAGCTTTGAAAGTTAAAGTCTCATTAAGTTGAAATATGTTTAAAATTAAAGCCTTTCCTCCAGTGAAGATGACTCAGATTCTGTCCCTTGAACCATGTAGAATGTAGAATTTGCTTGCTCTTTTCTTTTCTTCTCCTTTCTTTCTTTCTTTTTCTTTTTTTTTTTTTTTTAACAATTCTTCCCCCAAGCTTTCTCTTTTCCAAAAAAGCTGCACTTGGTTCCTCATCTGGTCTTCATGGTGCAGTTTCAATTCTCATCCCTATGCCTGTTTCTTTCTTAACATGCCTGAAATGAATATATCCTGCATGGTCAGCTCAGCCAGTTCTCCATTCTCTTTCTTCTGGTTACAGATTTGCTCCACCCTATATTCTACACAGCCACTGGCCACAAGACTGATCACATGACCAAATCCTAGCCAACCACATTGTTCCATCTCCCTGACAATAGTGATTCGGCGAAAGGTTTTTAAATGACTGCAGCATAGCAATCAGAGCTTTTCTCAGGAATTTCTATCTAAATGTTAGGTGAAAGGAAGTTTACTCTGTCAGCTGAAACAGCTAAGCCAAGACTCTTTAGTGGTCATGTTTCCTCCCAGTAGTGAAGGCCTATATGAAATAAGAAAGGGTAAGGTCAACATGCAAGGAGAAGCAGTGATAAACAGAAATGAGAGACTGAAAACAAACAGAGAGACTGAATGGCTCCGAAATCCTGGTTTCCATTCCTAAAACTCAGGTTTAAGCAATTTTTTTCTTCAGGTAGGTAGATTATCTGAGAACTCTTCTTAGCAGTGTGAGCCAAAAAAAATCCCTTTCTTGCATGTGAAGTTTCTGTCGTTAACAAAGGAAAGAATCCTGACAGATGTATTCCACATTAAGGTGTGATGCCTGGGAACTGAAAATACTGTAAGGGCAAGCATGCCACCTCCCTTCAGCTACTTTTATTCCACAGTATGACCTAAAAATCTTTTAATTTTTTAGCAGCCATGTCAGCACTACTGACTCTCATTGAGTTTGTTAATGTATAAAATCACCATGAATTTCATATTTAATCTGACATACTAATAAGATTAGATTCTTTGAGAGTCTAATTCTGTAATTCAACGTATTTTTTTCTTCCAGCTGCATGTAATTTGCAAATTTAAACTTCCTGTCTATAGCTTTGTGACCTTGAGCAAATCTCTAAATATCTTTAAAATTTGAAGAATATCTATCTTATTGGTAACTGTGAGAATAAAGTTTATGCCAAGCAATTTCCTCAATGCCTAGCACATAGCAGATGCTCAAACGTAGTAGTGGTAATTTTTAAAAAGAAAGAAGCTAAAGGAAGAGGTCTTTGGAAAACAGCAAAAATCTGTGCTCTAATATTTAATCAGTTCATTAATTAGAATCATGAATATGGTTGTTTAGGCCCTTGCAGATATACTTCCCTATATGTCATTCAGGTTATCTTCCTTTTGTGACTGTGACAAATACCTGGCTAAATCCAGATGGATGTAATCCACCTTTTTCAAATTCTTGTTCAAGGGGGAATGAAGTCAGTCTGACCTGACTCATTCTTCTTAAACTCATCCTGCTGATTTCTGTTTCCACTTCCAAATGCTTACAAACTGTTACTTTAATAGTCTGCTATTCAATTGTGCTTAACATTTATTTCAAGCTTGTAAATCACAAGTCATAAAGTTTGTGTATGACTAATTACAATCCTTTTTAAAAAGAACTACCACTGTATCTGTAGCCTTGTGGCACAAAACCCATTTTATCATGTTTCAAGACCACTGGAAGCAGAATAGCAGTTTCAAACACAAGTCTTTAGTAGCCTGAAACATAACTTCACAGAACTCTGCTGGGCACTTTTCTATAATTCATTCAACTACTCGTAATGGGAAGTCTTTCTTATTGATAATGTTCATTATACATCTTAGTCCTAACACACACAAATTAGATATATACATACATAAATATGTGAATATATACAATGTTATAAGTTAACAAAAATATAAAATATACCACATAGTACCAACATTTTAAGTTTTGTTTATTACCCATGCTCTGAAAATTGGTGTACATGCATCTGAAGCTATAAATATTATTTGCTGCTATTTCCCAATTGGTTTCATGTATGAATCACTGGGCACCACCTACACTTCGTTCTCATATCAGGCCTGCAGCCCTCCCTAATAGCAATCAGTTTCATAGCTCTGTCTCTGTTTTTTTTCTTTCCCTTCCACACTTAATTTAATAATTTGACTGTGCCAGATAGAGTTTAAACAAATTAATTCTGTCCTGCTCTCAGGCAAATCAGTCTAACTTAGCTTGTTGATGCTTTACCTTACAGGCATTTAAATTCATACAAGGTAAGATATAGTTAATTATGATAATTTTTTTCATTCAACAGAATAATTATTCATATTCCTTGGCAGTTCTTAATTTATTAGTCTTCCTTAAAAACTATTGCTTTAAAACTTCTTTGGGCTTTTCTTTGTTGAATCACAAAATTCTGCTTATGTAGCTTGAACTCAACAAGCCTTATTAAATTAGAGGAAAAAACACATTGCCAATCTCTATCGAGGCTAGGTGCTTCAGATATATATATATATATATATATATATATATATATATATATATATATATTTAAAAAACAAACAATATTTAATTGTTCAGGGAACTTTAGCTAAACCCACATTTGAAAGCTAGTTGGGAAAAAATAAAATTATCATCCAAGAAAGCCAGTTTTAAAGTTATCATAAAAAGAATTATGATAACTTTCTCCTGCCTATTAGACTGTGTGGTTTTTCCCTTGCCCTCTCAGGTAACCTGCATTTCAGGATAATTGCAGTTGCCCCTCATTATCCTCTTTGTGTCTTATACTTAGGCTCTATGCTTGCTCATCTCCATCTACCCCTCCCCAACCCAGCTTAGAGGTGGGTGTAGTTGAAGTGCTACTCATTGTCGTTGTTTGGAGGTCTGGAATATATATCCATGTTCTTTTTTGTTTAGTTTTAATACAGTTTAACTAAAACATCAAATACAAAACACAGAGTATCAACCTGTAGAACTTACCTACAAGTTAACTAGAAAGAAAAAAAGAAAAAGAGATGTTATTGAGGTGTATTTGTTTCCTTTCTAAAAATCTAGAGTTTTTTGAGTGAGTGAATAGAAATACTAGGAAAGATAGTATTTAATTTTTACCTCTTTCCCCCCAAATATCCTTTCTGAATTCCATTTTCTCTTCTAGACTTAAATCCCATTTTTCTTACCATTAGTAGTAAACAAATACTCTGGGTTCCCTCACAACTCTTATCCCATTTTCTGGTTAAAGAGCCCTGATATTGTTTTGGGAAAGTACCGCATTTCCATTCTCTCAGCCTATAGGATTCAGACATACCTTGGAAAGAGAAATGGCTTACCTCTGGCCATAGAGAAGAGTACAAGAATGAACACTTGACCCAGGTTGGTCATTTTAGAGCCTGGTACTGGGGGCTTCTGATAGATGGAATGGGAAAGAAGCTTCTTTTCATGCAGTTGCTGAGAACATATGATGAAATGCTGGAGACTTTGACATCCGTTCTGCCAGCAACAGGAAGTATACAGTCTATAAAGGAAGCTGATGCAGACTAAGGCATAGCCAAGAACCTAAAAGAGCAAGTCTAGATACTGGTGACAACTTTGGAGAACATGTATTCAGTTGTTCCCAAAATCAATCATTGCTAAGAAATTTTAGCTACATCACATTAAAGCTTGTTTTTGCCCAAATCTGTGGAGATGGAAAGTTTCCTATCTCTCACAAATGAAAGAGTCCTGCCTAAAACATCATTTCCCTCCAAAAACATCTCTTCAATTCACTCAGCACTGAAAAGCGTATCATTTAACTGCCATCTGTTCCACATTGTAAAAAAAAAAAAAAAAAAAAAGGATACTTCAGACTTGTCTGTCTCTATTGCCTCTTCTTGTTGACCTTACTCTCACATCATATTATTATTTATTTTTACTATGTTCCCTATATCCTCAAAAGTTATTGGCATGATAGTAGGCACTTTTCTACATTTCTGTATTTCTTGTATAGAAATTTTCACCCATACTGTCTGTAGCTCATTATGTATTTACTAGGAGTTATTTGTATTGATTAGATTGACATATCCTTCTTTTTTTAGTTGTATAAAATTAAAGGCTATAAGTGCAGTTTTGTTACATGGATATATTGTGTAGTGGTGAAGTTGGGCTTTTATTGTAAACATCAGCAAAATATTGCATATTGTGTCCATTAAGTAATTTGTCATCCCTCAACCCCTCCCACCTTCCTACGCTTCTGAGTCTCCAGTGTCTATTATTCCATACTCTTTGTCCAAATGTACACATTATTTTGCTCCCACATATAAGTGAGAACATGCAGTATTTGACTGTTTCTGAACTGGGTCATTTAATATAATGGCCTCCAGTTCCATCCATGTTGCTACAAAAGACGTAATTTAATAGATATATGTGAAATCTGGTCATTAATTCTTACCTTTAAGCTTACTGAAAAGATAAAGGCCTAGTAAGTTGAGACTGGAATTAAAATGAATATCTTCATTATGAGTGAGAGAGACTTCAGAAGCACAGTGCCCTAAATATCAAGAGATGGCTCTTCCTCACCTGCTAAGTCCTTAACATTTGTATTTTGTCCAAAATTAATTTTTAGAGTACTAAAAGGATAACAGTTTATTGATATATGTTTTGAACTTTAAATCTCATTGTGTATCCAATAACAAATTGCTTGTTATTGTTAATAGTTATTTTAGTAGAATAAAGGGGTCTATATATTATTAGTTATTTAGTAGAATGAGGGGGTCTCTCTCTATATATATATCTCACACTTTTCCTTGAGACATATTCTTTTTCTCTTCTCTCCCCTTTTTCTTCCTCCTCCTCCTTCTTTTTGTTGCTTAACCTAAGGAGGTACTTTCTTCCAAAGAGTCTTCCTTAAATATGCATTGTATATAAAAGGAAAAAGCAAGTTCCTGTAAAAAACAAATGGTGAAACAGCAGTATTTTTCCTATTCGTATTTTAAATTCTGCATAATTTGGATCTCAATGAGCTGCTATCATATACAAACAGCCTGGACCCTTGAGATGTACTAAAACAAAGAAAATTTGCTCACATTATGATTGTTGATGGATGACTTAGTGTATGACAAGGATTCTTTACAATACAGTGAAGATAATTATAATTGAAGACACAAAGCAAAACCTGCTTCAGCTAGGAAATTCTTCAGAGGCACATGTTATTTTTATGGATCTCCTCACGAAGGGGCAGGCCATGTCAATAACTAACATTTGCTATTAAAATATGAAATAATCAAATAATATCAATCTTCAGGGAAATATGTTTAACTGCTTAATCAAGTTTTGCTTTAAACATTTTCCCTAAAAGTAAGAATGTATCATTTTTAAAATCCTGAGGCAGTTTGTAAAGTTGGTTAATGGGTAAGGAAATGTTAAGAGAACCACATTTTTTAAAGAATAAGTTATCTGGCCGGGCGCAGTGGCTTACGCCTGTAATCCCAGCACTTTGGGAGGCCGAGGCGGGCGGATCACGAGATCAGGAGATAGAGACCATCCTGGCTAACACGGTGAAACCTCATTTCTACTAAAAAATACAAAAAAAAAAAAAAAAAAATTAGCCGGGCGTGGTTGCGGGCGCCTGTAGTCCCAGTGCCTGTAGTCCCAGCTACTCGGGAGGCTGAGACAAGAGAATGGTGTGAACCCGAGAGGCGGAACTTGCAGTGAGCCGAGATCGCGCCACTGTGCTCCAGCCTGGGTGACGGAGCAAGACTCCGTCTCAAAAAAAAAAAAAAAAAAAAAAAAAGAATAAGTAATCTTTTCATTGTATGTAAATTACGACAGCAAATTAAGTCCAGAAAAAACATATAAATGAAAGGAATAAGAAGAAAAAATAGTTGAGATGAATAGGATGAAAAATTAAGTGAAAGTGTGGCAAAATATATTTATTTAGTGGTATGAAATGCAGTCCCTTGTGGGAAGGAAGAGTTTAGATAGAAATCTAGAGAAAAGGGAAACAGGAATACATTGTATTTCTCGTCAACCTATGTAAAAGATACTGTGATGAGCCATGCTGATCTCCCTTCAGGACTGCAGGAATTATGCCCCCAGCTGGCAGCTCTTAACTGTGAGTCCTCTCTAGAAATTGCCTAGGCTGGAAAGGGTTCCCTCAACCTCAAGGTAGTAAGAGCCTGTATCCCATGGTAAGTTGACTCGACTCTAACTCCTTGATCCAATGCAAGCCGACTCTGGAGGGCTGCTCTAGTTTCTCTGTGGGGACAGCTGTGGCGTTTGTCAAGACTGAATCAATTTCTATCTGCCCAGTTCTGCTTCCTTCCTGTCTCTTCCCCTCCACAGGTGCTGATACTGAAAGTATCCCCAAATAAATTTTACCTCAAACTCTACCTCAGGGTCTACTTCCTAGAGAACTCAGCTTGTAACAATCTGTGAAATTATTCCTTTGGTTGCTAATGGTTGTTGAGTAAATATTATTTGTTAGGGACCATGTATGTGTACTCTCTACATGGATTATGTCATTTGATCTTCCCAACCCACAAGGGATGTACTATTATTGTCCACAGTTTTCAGCTGAGGAAACTGAACTATAGTGAGGTTAAATCATTTGTTCTAGGTCTGTGGGTGAGAAAAGTTGGAGTTTGGAGCTGGAGTCTACCACACTGTCTAGGGAACTCTACAGGGAGACCAAGTTCCTAACAAGGAGGTAATGAGAAAGCTTTAGGAGTATTGACCCTACAGCGGGAAAGAGTCAACATTCAGGAAGAAATGTAGAGTCAAATTTAAATAGGTGCTTGTAACTCTCTTTGAATTCAAAACAATTAAGAAGGGCAAAAGTTGAACAATAATTAATAAGAATATCTAGTTCTGTCTGAAATTTAGAGATTTTAGTTTTTAAATCTTGAAATATAGTCTTCTTCTGAGGCTACTTCAGGTGATGACTTTTAATAGAAATATTAATTTCTAATATAACAATGTAGGCTTTTTAATTATAAAATTTAAGGTTTGAGGTAGCATCTAATCTAAAAGAACTCAGAAATGTTATCACTTAGTTTATCTCAGTATTATCATCTGCTAGAGAAGAAAAGGTTTCTTTTTTAAAAAATAAAATTTCCTTAATGTATCCTTCTAAATATAATATGTAGTTATGATTAAAAACAGATGGAAATATAAGGTCTCAGAAAATATAAATTTTGTTATGCTTTTTTAAAATATTTTAATTGTTTTTATTTTAATTGCTTTTTCTTTGTTTAATTCTGTCATGTTTATTCTTCTCCATATCCCAAGTGCTCTCTAAAGAAAAAATAGCAGTAATACTACCAGGATTTCCTCCTTCCAATGCATCCTCTCTTGAGCAGTGACTCAATTTCTTGCTCAGAAATGGTGCCCCCAGCCATTGGTGGCTCAGGTTGAAAATGTGAGTCATCTCTGATGTCCATCTTTACCTCAGACCCCACTTCTGGGCATTGTAAAATTATTAAAAATATATCCAGAGTTTTACTATTTCTTATTACTTCTTCCCCGCCACCCCAGTACAAAGACACCATTACCTCTTGTTTTTTAAAGCATGGTGTGATCATACTAGAGCTTTATATTCTTTTAAAACTTAATTATATAATGGATATATATCTTTATGAGCACCTAATATATATTTCAATGGCTGCTTAATGCCCTCTTGGGAAAATGTACTCCCAGTTTGAATGATGAAAGGGACCCTAAAGTCAGGGGTCACTTAGGGAATGTCAACTGGCTCTGTGGATCCAGTCTACCCAAAACAACAATACTTGGTGGAGTCCTAGTATTGGAAAGAAAGAAAATTATTTTGCAATGAAACATGTACATGGGAAAGCTGAGTGTGAATTCTGAACATGGATTCTGAGGCACTGTAGTCAGATATATGATGTCATAGTGTCTCATGGCACTTATCTTCATTTAAGAATATTTCTGCTCAACAGACCGGATTTGAGTGTTTTCAACCAAGAAATACTTGTTTCATTTCCATGCTTGAAACCCCTGGATGGTTTCACATCATTCTTAGACTAAAATCTAACTTTTCTTGAGATATCGACAGGACCTGACTTACCATGGTTTGACTTATGATTTTATAAGTTTATGATGCTGTGAAAGCAACTGTCCTTCAGTACAACATTCAATGCATTACATGAAATATTCAGTGCTTTATAAAATAGGCTTTGTGTTAGATGGTTTAGCTACACTGTAGGCTGATATTAGTGCTCTAGGCAAATTTAAGATAGGCTAGGCCAAGCTATGATGTTCTGTATGTTAGGTGCATTAAATGCATTTTCAATTTATGATAAGTTGATTGGGATGTAACTCCATCGTAAGTTGAAGAGCATCTGTAATTTGTTTCTAGCCACCTATTCTGTCTCATTTTCTACCACTTCCACCTTGCTCCAAACTTCAATCTACATGTTGCACTTGTTTTCAGTGCCTGGAACTCACCAACTCCCTTGTAACATAAAGATCTTTGAAGATGCCATTCCCTTGACCAATCTCTCAACTCTGTTTGTCATTTTAACTCCCATTTATCATTCATGGTTCCTTTGAGATGTCATTCTTTTCAGAAAGCCTTCTCTGAAACACAGACTGGTTAAATTTGGCTAACATGAAAAACCCTTTTAGGACCCAAGTCTCTTTGGGGGCACTTGTGTTGGATGCAATCAAACAATAACGTGCACAGTTTTCTATGGAGCATGTATACATTTAAATGAAGTACATACCTGAAGACAGAAGTAAGGAAGCCATATGTGTTAAGTTGCACGAGGACAATGAACATACCTGTTGCTTTCTAAGATCTGTATATGCCTCACAGTGTTCTCTAGTACATAGATACTTGGCTTTTTCAAAAATCTTTGGACAATTAAATTTAATTACTGTTTTTTTTCTAGTGTATGTACTGCTGTAATGATTATATGGTTACAAAACAAACACTTGCATTTTCTAGTTGGGTTTATTTCCTAGCATATACTAAGGAAATACTTATAAAAGGTGAATAAGCCCTTTCTGGGCTGGACTTTTTGATAAAATAATAAAATTGTGTGATAATGAATACTTAATTTAAAAATACTTCTCTGAGCTCTCACTTGATTGTGGAGACTTATGTAAGTAAAAGCATTACCAACCTAGGAAGTAAGGGTGGCTAGCTGGGTTTGATTTCCTTCAGTCTTTCAGGAAATGGCAAAATGTTCAACCTTTTGAGAGAACTTAACTTTATGTTCCTGTTTTCAGTGCTGACACTGCTAAGAATGAATCATTAAATGTGAGAGGAAGGTTAAAGAAAAAATGTTTAACAAACTGTACTTTTCCAGTGCTACATTTAGAAAAAAATTGTTTTGAATATTGAATATATTTCAATAGCCAGGATATAATGACCATATATGTACGCATACATATCAATTGTTGGAATTTATTTATAAAAGCTTTTTTTTTTCTTTTTTAATGTGGAAATTCAGAAAGTACAGGTACAGATTCGTTACATGGGTAAATTGTGTGTTACTGGGGTTTGGTGTACAAATAATTTTGTCACCCAGGTAATAAGCATAGTACATACCTGATAGTTAGTTTTTTGACCCTCACCCTCCTCCCACTCACCACCCTCAAGTAGACCTAGTGTCTGTTGTTCCCCTCTGTGTGTCCATGTGCAGTCAGTTTTTAGCTCCTACTTATAAGTGAAAACATGTGATATTTGTTTTTTTTTGTTCCTACATTAATTCACTGAGGATAATAGCCTCCAGTTGCATCCATGATGCTACAAAGGGCATTATTTCATTCATTTTTTTTATGGCAGCATAGGATTCCATGGTATACATGTACCACATTTTCTTTATCCTGTCCACTGTGGATGGTCCCCTAGGTTGATTCCATGTCTTTGCTATTGTGAATAGTACTGCAATGAACATACGGTTGCATGTGTCTTTATGGTAGAATGATTTATTTTCCTTTGTGTATATACCCAGTAATGGGATTTGCTGGGTTGAATGGTAATTCTGTTTTCAGTTCTTTAAGAAATCTCCAATCTACAGTAGTTGAAATAATTTACATTCCCACCAGCAGTGTGTAAGCATTCCCTTTTCTCTGCAACTTCATCAACATCTGCTATTTCTTGACATTTTAATAATAGCCTTTGTGACTGGTATGAGATGGTATCTCATTGTGGTTTTAATTTGCATATTTCTGATGGTTAATGATGTTTAGCATTTCTTCATATGCTTGTTGGCTATGTGTATGTCTTCTTTGAGAAATATCTGTTCATATTCTTTGCCCATTTTTTAATCAGTTTGTTAGCTTTTGGCTTGTTAATTTAAGTTCCTTGTAGATTCTGGATATTAGACCTTTGTCAGATGCAGAGTTTGCAACTATTTTCTCTCATTCTGTAGGGTGTCTGTTTACTCTGTTGATAATTTATTTTGCTGTGAAGAAAGTCTTTAGTTTAATTGTCCATATTTGGTTTTGTTTCAGTTGCTTTTTGAGACTTCGTCATAAAATCTTTGCCATGGCCGATGCCTAGAATGTTATTTCCTAGATTTTCTTCTAGGGTTTTTGAAGAGTTAGGTCTTATATTTAAGTCTTTAATCATCTTGAGCTAGTTTTTGTATATGGTGAACTGAAGGAGTGCAGTTTCAGTCTTCTACATATGGCTAGCCAGTTATTCCAGCACCATTTATTGAATGGGGAGTCTTTTCCCTATTGTATAATAATGCTTACAGAATCAAATTTTGGTGGCTGAAATTAATTATTGAGAGGGTGGGGAAGATTTTTCTGTGTTAGTTAAAGAATTAGAAATTTCTAATAAAGTGAAATAATGAAATTTATTACATAGCTCAACAAGAGGATTCAAACTCAGCATAAGAGGGAGGAACTACTTCATCTCTTTTATACCTTCATGAGCTTTGGTTGCATGAAATAATAACCTTAATTATACAGAATTCAACTAAAAGAAGCATTCGAGTATGTGTTCTGAGAGTTCCATTTTGGAGAAAAAGGATGAGAAGACCATCCAATTAAAAAATATGTATACACAGTTCATGTTGTTGACAAGTAGTTTAAGCCTTGGGTATGTATCACTATTTATGTATTTTATGCTAGACAATGATAAATAACACTTGGGGCAGTTTATTGTTTTAATTAATATAATTGAGTGCCTAAGATGTGTCAGGTGCTGTGATAAGCACTTTGGATTAAACGGTGCCCAAAATAGATATCTCTGTCCTCAGAGTTAAGATCTATCTAGTGGAGGACACAGACATGGGAAAAATAACTTTCTTTTTTCAAATTATGTAAATTATAACTCAGATAAGCACTGTGTGGAAAGTTACATGATACTTTAAGAACATATAACAGGGGTGTTTGACCTAATTAGGAAGGTAAGAGAAAGCTTTCTTAGTGAAGGCATGGTAGAATAGTGAGATGAAGAATGATGTAATACTTAGTTTAAGAAAGAAAGGAGAAATTTCTAGGGAAATCAGTTTTAATAAAGTTGTTCTTTGCTATTGCACTCTATAAAAATGAATATGCTGAAGGCATGAAAACTTTTGATTTTTAAATTTTTAATTATGACTACATAATAATTGTACATATTTATGGGGTACATGTGATATTTTGTTACAAGCATGCAATGCATGATGACCAAATCAGTGCAATTGGGATATCAATCTCCTCGAGTATTTATCATTTGTTTGTGTTAGGAACATTCCAATTACACTTTTTAGTTATTTTGTTTTAGTTATTTTTGAAATAAATAACAAATTACTGTTACGTATAGTTGCCCCATTGTGCTAATGTATACTAGATTTTATTTATTCTATTTAACTGTATCTAATATTTGTACCTATTAACTATCAATTTCTTCACCATTCCCTCTCTGAAATATACATTGTCAAAAGATTTTGGGTACCATTTTGCCTTTTGATATATATGTATATATTTGCATACACTGTATTTGGTTTATTTTAGCAAAATCTGATGATATTAAATATATTCCTCTAAAGTTTATAGGTTTTTGTTTTGATTTGCTTTTGTTTTTCAGCTTATAATAATTTTGGATACCTTTCCTTGCCAACACTTATGGAACTTTTTATTATTCTTAATAGCCATATAAGATTTTATTCCTGCATCTAAGATTGTTATTTAATGATCCATCTAAGGACAATATGGTTCATTTAATTTTTCATAATTATCATTGGTGATGAATAAAACATTCTTATTGATTGTGGGGTGTTTCTAAAGAGTATGGTAGAAATGTTAGGTCAATGGATATGAACACCTAAAATTTAGTATATTTCAGTATTGCATTCTAGAAGTTTGTAATATTCCCATATACTTCCATGAATAAGGTATACGAGTATCCATTTTCAGTTTTGTTTGATAAAATTACATATTGATATATTCTCTCTCTTTTTGAACCACTTTATTGAGGTATACTTGACATGTAAAAAGCTGTACATATTTAATGTATACATGTCAATGAGTTTAGAGATAAATATATACCTGTGAAACTACCACTACAGTCAAGGCCATAAAAATATCCATCACCTTCTAAAGTTTTCTCCCACTTCCTTTATTACTATTAGATTTTTTGGTTAGACCCCATATAATATCTACCTTCTTGGCAATTTTAAATATGCAATACAGTGTTGTTATACACACTATGCTTTATAGTAGGTCTCCAGAACTTATTCCTGTTGCATAACTGAAACTTGATATCCTTTAACCATCACCTCCCCATTTCTTCCTCTCCCCAGCCCCTGGCAACAACCAATCTATTCTCTATTTCTATGAGTATGACTATTTTAGATTCTATATATGAGAGAAATAATGCAATACTTGCCTTTTGTTTGTTGGCTTATTTTACTTAACATAATGCTCTCCAGGTTTATCTTAGGTGTCACAAATGGAAGCATTTTCTTCTTTCTTGATGATGACTAATATTCTGTTGTATGTATATACCACACGTTCTTCATCCATTCATCCATGATAGATATTTAGATAGTTTCCATATCTTGGCTATTGTAAATAATGTTGCAAAGAATTTGTGAGTGCAAGTACCTCTTCTACATTTTTTGAATACATACTGAGAAGTAGGGTTGCTGGATCATACAATAGGCCTAATTTTAATATTTTCTGTTGTCCATAATGGCTGTACCAGTTTTTATTCTCACCAACAGCATACACGTGTCCCCTTTCTTCACACCTTTGCCAGCACATGTTACCTTTTGTCTTATTTGTCTTTGTATCAATGATTTGTTTGAGTTCCTTATATATTTTGGATATTAATCCCTTATTAGAATTATGGTTTGCAAAGGTATTTTTCTATTCTATAAGATGTCTCTTCACTCTAATTATTGTTTCTGTTGCTGTGCATAAGCCTTTTAGTATGATATAATCCCATTGGTCTATTTTTAAAAATTCTTTTTGATGCTATTAATTGTCAATGATATGCCTTTCTTAATTTCTTTTTCAGATAGTTTATTGTTAGTGTATAAACATGGAACTGTTTTCTGAATGTTGATTTTGTATTCCACAACTTTACTGAATTTATTTATTAGTTCTAACAGTTTTTGGTGGAATTTTAAAGATTTTCTCTACATATGGCCATGTCATTGGCAATAATTATGTTCAGTTTTTTAATAATCAGTAACATTCATTTTGATGCCCTTTTTTAACAAACTGATTTATCACTTTTAACTTCACCTCTAAGTAATATAGAATAAGATCACTTGTTTGATTTACCAAATTTGATGTAATTTTATGGTCCAAACGTGCCTTACATGTGCAATACCCCAAACCAAAACATCTTCAACATTTAAAGGAGATACAGCATTTTCAAAAGTGAGCGCAACTTAGTATACAGAAAGACTATATATCCTTTATTTGTGTAAGGAAAAAAAAAGAACGGTATAAGTGAATATTATAGTACACTGCTAGTGAGAGTGAATTTCAGCACCTCCCATTTGAAGTCATACACAGATGTCTAAAAGAACAATAATCTATTTACAAAGATCTGTAGGGAATATATTATACTATATTGAGTAGAGCACTTATATCTCTGGGATATATTGAGGTTTTTCTTTAAACATGTCATCAATTTTTCTGAGCCTTCTATGAATACTTGAGCAAAATACATCTGTTGTCTTTTAGGTTTTATCTATTCATTCTACTTTAGTAATCATATTGCTCTTATCCTTTATGCCCTTTAACTTAAACTGGAGCAACATGTTCTAATGAAGAATAAGCAAATCCACAAGTGACATATGACACATTTTTTTGGAGTGTTGATATCATTAGAAAACTCTGGTAACTTCTTAAAGTTTTATTTTGAGACACATCACTGCTATGTATACTTAATAACCCTGAATAAATATTTCTGCTATATACAGATATTACTTTTGTAAACATCTACTGCTCTTGTATCTTCATGAACACTTTATTTTCGCATTTCAATTTTCTTTTCTCTTTTAGTGCTTTATTTTTGGCACATAGATATTTATTAACTTTTAGATTTATTTATTACGTTTACTTCAGATATATTGATATATTTGGATATATATTAATAGACTGTATCAATTTTTGGTGTCCTAATTTTTCCTTTGCCATACATTCTAATTTACCTATTAAATGTAAATTATTCATCAAGGCATGTTTACCAATCCTTTTATATATGACTAGTTTTATTTTCCTTTAGAACTGCATGTAAGTAGAAAAGCGGGAGGTAGTCTATTTCAAAAGATTATGCTTTAGAATAGTGGAAGTAAATTTTTATATTTATCTTTTTAAATGTGCTTATTTTATGGCCTTCTGCTATTTTGTTTTCTTTTCTTTTACATCGTTTCTATTTTCTTTCTTTAATTCTTTGAATTTTTAAATATTCTTAGGAGGTTAGGGCAGTAAAACCTGTTTTCAATTGTGCTGTTAACAATCCTTATGTTTTACCTAATATATTGTTAAGACTATATTCATCTAATTTTAAATTAAAAACAAAACGTAACTTTAGGCTTTTCTATATAAAAGATGGGAGATTATGCACTTTTAAATTATTTGTTCCCAGCCCAATTTATTCTATATTAGAAGTTTTGGAATTATGTAGTAGATTATTTTTTCTTTCATATACAAATTGCTATTATTTTTAAATTATTAATAAAGTTATGTATTTATTCAGTGCTAATGTACCTCCCTAACCCACAGTACTGACAAACTCATGCTTATGTTTTTATTTCAACTTCTTTCAGAAAACCTGACTAATATGTTTAAAGTGCTTAGGTAATATATATTTTGAAAATTTTATATGAACTACTTTTTTCTTGTGTATTCAAAGATTCATAATTATAAAATGACATACAATTTTTGGTGTGTTAATACTTTTCCTCAAACCTATTATAGTTCTTTGTTTTATTGTTTTTGTTGTGGAGCAAATCAGAACAATCTGTCAATGTCCCAATGACCAATACTCAAACAATCGGAGAAAGAAAATTAATAACAATAGTATTGCCTTATAACACATATTCTAAAATAAATATTTACATTTACTTGCTGATAGAAAGAAATAATTGACTAAATAATTGGGTATAAGGAACATCTTTCTCTTACATAAGAAGCCTAACAAAAAATAAAGAATTAATGAGAGAAATAGAAAGCCTCATTAGAATTTAGCAGTAATAACAGTCAGGCAAGATCTACCAATGGTTGCTAAAAATCAATGAGCATAAGTATGAGTAGAAACAGGATGTTTGTATAGAATCAAAGGACCTCCCTTAGGATATTTATTAATTTCAAAGAGAAAAGGAGTAAACTTAAATTAGAGATATCTGGCAGACAATACCTTAATAAAGTGATCAAATTTACTATCACCAGTAAAATGACATACTAATAATGTGGTTCCTGATATCATATACTGATAACCCATCACTTTTCTGTTACCTTTCCAAATGTGCATAACTTCACATTAATAATGAGAAATCATCAAACAAGTCCCCAGAATGAGAGACTTTACACAAAATTACTGAGCAGTACTCTCAAAGTTGTCATCATGAAAGGCAAGGAAAGACCAAGGAGCTGTCACAGATTAGAGGAGGGGGTAAGGAGATAACTATTAATAAAGTTAATGTGGAATCCAGAACCAGATTCTAAGACAGAAAAAAGTATACAAATTTATGATATGTTTAAGGTTAATTTGAAGATAAGAGAAACCTCATATAAGAGAGAAAATGCTGAAACACATTTTCAAAAATAAAGGAATGGTGTGCTATGCTTCAGCCTGGAAATATTCTATATCATAAAGATGCCAATTTTTCATCTTTTTCCATCTTCCATATTTTCAATGAAATTCTCCTCCAAATCTCCAGATAATTTTTAATGAAATTACCATTAATATGTGAAAATTAATCTAGAAGATCTAATGCACAAAAATGGCAAAACACATTTTGGCAAAGAACCTGAAATAAAGGAGAAAAGCCTAGTCTTAACACATGAGGAATGAGTTCTCAACAATACTGATCAATAGGATACAATGAAGCTGTCCTTAAAATTCTGGAAGAAATTCATTACAATTTAAGATTTTCATGGCAGTATTGTTCATAACCATCAAAAACCAGAGACTCTCTAAATGAGCAGCAACAAGAATATAGATGAAATTAATTTTGGTATATTCAAATAATATAATCTACATATCAACAATACTGAAAAAAAACCTCTCACACTAATGGAAAAGATAAATTTCATAAACTTAATATTTAGTAAAATAAAACAAAGATATGTACTGTGTGATTATATTTAAATAAAACATGTTAGACATAGACATTAGGATAGCAACTACCTTTGGAGAGAGGGCTGGGTTCATGATTGGGAGATGTTAGGAAGAGTTTCACTTTAGCTGGAAATACCCCATTTTCTAACCTGGGTTGTTGACACATAGGCATGTTCACTTGGTGATCATTTATTGAAATGTATACTTAATGATTTATTCAGTTTTCTGTATGTATGTTATAGCTCAGTAAAAAGTATTAGCTGAAGATACAGAGTAATAAAGCTGTGACCTTTCTAGTTCTAGATCCTTGAGGAATTGCTACACTGTGTTCCACAATGGTTGAACTAATTTACACTCCCATCAACAGTGTAAAAGTGTTCCTATTTCAGAAATACTGTTTGACCCAGCAATCCCATTACTGCATATACCCAAAGGATTATAATACCCAAAGGATTATAAATAATGCTGCTATAAAGACACATGCACACATATGTGCATTGTGATACTGTTCACAATAGCAAAGACTTAGAACCAACCCAAATGCTCATCAATGATAGAAGGATAAAGAAAATGCACCACATATATACCATGGAATACTATGCAGCCATAAAAAGGGATGAGTTCATTTCCTTTCTAGGGAAATGAATGAAGCTGGAAACCATCATTCTCAGCAAACTAACACAGGAACAGAAAACCAAACACCACATGTTATCACTCATAAGTGGGAGTTGAACAATGAGAACACATGGACACAGGGAGGGGAACATCACACACCGGGTCCTGTCAGGGGGTTGGGGGGATAGGGGAGGGATAGCATTAGGAGAAATACCTAATGTAAATGATGGGTTGATGGGTGCAGCAAACCACCATGGCATGTGTATATCTATGTACCAAACCTGCACATTCTGCACAAGTATCCCAGAACTTAAAGTATAATAATAATAATAATAATAATGATTGGCAAATGTGACCTACACATTTGCAAAGTAAAGGATGAATATCCTTTTAAAGCTTTATTTAAAAAAATGAAAATCTATTAAATGGCTTCTTCTATTTGAAAATAAAAGTAATTAAATAAAAAAAAGCTATGACCTTGATATAAAGCCCTTCCTAAGGAATGTGAGAATTGCATAAAATAAGATAAATAATTTTGACCCTACAAATCTGAAATCCTCAATATTATAAAAACAGATAAAAGACAAGTGGTACACTGGGAAAATATTTGTCAAAATAGAATAAAACATTAGATTATTATCTGGATTATACAAATTTCAAATATATTTTAAAAAGAAAAGGCAAAGCAATTCATAGATAGCGTTAAAGCCTATGATCAAGTAACTCACAGAAGAAATATAGCAGAGGCCTCGCATGGTGGCTCAAGCCTGTAATCCCAGCACTTTGGGAGGCCAAGGCAGAATGATCACTTGAGACCAGGAATTTGAGAACATCCTGGGCAAGATAGGAAGACTCCATCTCTACAAAAAATAAAAATTAGTCCAGCATGGTGGCTTGTGCCTGTAGTCCCAGCGACTGGGGAAGCTGAAGTGGGAGGATCACTTGAGGCCAGAAGGTGGAGGCTGCCCTGAGCCATGATTGTACCACTGCACTCCAGTCTGGGTGACAGAGTGAGATTGTGTCTCAGAAAATAAATAAAAATAGTTAATAAAGAAGTATAAAGGAATGACTTCACATTTAGTATTACCTAGAAAAATGCAAATTAAAATGCATATTAGATTTAAATAAAAACATTACCAGTATCATATGTTGGCATATATGAGGGGAAATACATAAGAGTATAAATATGTACAGCCTTTGAGGAGGTCAATGTAATAGTACCTGTGCACAAGTATTGTCTTTGGCCCAACCACGAACTGTTTAGGTGCCTCACCTATGAGGTTATACATGCATACTCATGATTAATCATGTACATGCATTTTAGGTAACGAGGAAAAATTGAAAATAATATAAATCTACCAATTCATAAAAAGTAATGCAACCTCTGATGTATCCACATTGTAGAGTTTCAAGAATATGATAATTCTACATCTAATAACATGAAAAGATCCTTAAGTCATATTAGGAAATAACAATAGTAAGTTACAGAGCAATATATCTAGTTGGATTGTAATTCTTTATAAAGAAATAATTCTTCTTATTTCTTTATAAAAGAAAATAAGCTATAAGTATACATGAGCTTTTATGTGCATTCATGTGTCTGTTTTATTTTTGTTAATGTAAAGGAAAAGTTCTAGAGAAATAAACAAGAAAACAATTACAGTGACAGTTCTAGAGAAGAAATTAAGAGGAAAGACTTCACAAGGACTTTCAATTTTTACCTCTTGTTTAAATTTTTTTTACATAAAGTCTCTATCCTGCTTTACATAAATAACTAAAAGGAAGAAAAACAACAATAAAGAACCTCAACACAGATGTGATTCATGTTTTTTTATTGTAATATTCATGTTTTACAGTGCCATTCTTTGGCAGTATACTGAAGGGGTCAGCATTTGCACAAATACTTAGTCATTCAGTAATACAAGAGATACGGAGGTGATAAATGAAATACTCAGTTGTTGCCACAACAAGGCAGTCTTAGTGAAATCACGTAGGAAATGCCAGAAAGACAGCTGAGTGTAGACAAAACACTAGGAGAGAATACAGACACAATCAACATTTCCATGGCCCTTACTGTGTATGTTTTTCAATTCTTCTAATTATTCTTCTCTCTGAGGGACACATTAAAAAATGAAAGTAGTTTCTTACCACAAAGAAAGTACTTTAAAAAGCTATGCTAGATTGCTAAATATGGATTTTGATGAGTATCTAAAAAATTCTCATGGCCAAAGCATATTTATCTGAGCATTCAGTATATGTGTTTTAATTATATTAAGTGAGATTTCTGAACATCTGACATCTGTTTACTAGTCAACTCTTAATTATTTGAGCATAACAATGTTAAATGAAATGTTTTAAGGAAGCTGTTGGAACTCTGCAGTTCTAAGTGCGGTCCTAACAAATTCATAGGAAAGCCTTAGAACCCATCCCTGCACTCAGACACAATGGAGTCCACTTGCTCTTTGTTCTTCCCTTATTTCCTTGTTTTCTTGAATTTGTCTGCTTTTTCTTACCACCTCTCCTTCAGTAATGGTGCATTATTCACCAGGCCCTGTGTAAGACAATGTTGGCATCTTATAATCAGAGGAGTGGGTCTGAAGTTTTTTATTCAGAGACCGTGTACATAGAGATATTTAAAAATCATTTATTTCTCTAATAAAACAGTCTATCGTAATTGCTGTTTCTGCTATCATATTACTAAGAATACAGGGCCAGCAGGCAGAAAGCTTCACTTTGAAACCCAGCTTCCCTACCTGTGACACTTACTGGCTCTGTGGCTTATATTTTCTTTCTAAATGTCAGCTCTATGTCTAGTAATATTCTGGCCCTGTATCCACAACAACAGCAAAGCATAATGTTCTCAGTGTGTTTATCCAGATTCCAGAAGGCTCAAACTTTGTTTTTCTTTAATAATAATGATGATGATGGCTAATATTCATTGATATCTTACTCTGAGCCAAGCACTGCACTAAGCCCTTTATATGGATTATCCTATTTAATGCATACAATTCCATAAGGAACATATTATTCCATTTCCACAAATAAGAAATCTACAGATTAGAGAAGTTAAGTAACTTGTTCAAGGTCACATAGCTAGTAAATGATAGAATCCAAAGCCAAGCTCTTAACAATTACAATATTCTGATTCAATTATTTCCTGAGTGGTTTCCTTCCCCCACCTCACAGGTTGCCTGCCCAGCCTGTTGCTAAACTATGTCTGGCAGAGGATATCTCTTTCACCCCTGAGATGGAAAACCAGTATCTTTGCAGCCTTTTTTTTACAACTACGAGCTTATGTGGTGGTTAACTTTAAGTGTAAATTTGAGTGAGTCATGGGATGCCCAGATATCTGATTAAACATTATTTGTGGATGTGTCTATGAGGGTGTTTCTAGAAGAGATTAACATCTGAATTGGGGGACTTAGTAAAGTTGATTGCCCTCCCTAATGTGGAGAGACATCATTCAATCTGTGGAAGGCCTGAATAGAACAAAAAGGAGGAGCAAGTTTGGATTCATACTCCCTCTACCTGATTACTTAAGCTAAAACATCAATATTTTCTGCCCCTCAGGATCCTGGTTCTCAGGCCTTCAGACTTGGATTAAAATGTATACCATCAGCCCCCTGGCTGCTGGGCCATTGAATTGCGCCCTCAGATTTTCTGTCTTTAGCTTGCAGATGGAACATCATGGGATTTATCAGCCTCCATAATCATGTGAATCCTACCTTATAATAAGTCATGTCTATTTATCTATCTAGTTATCTATTCTATTGGTTTCGTTTCTCTGGAGAAGCCTAACTAATACAGCCTGCTTCCCACTTCCTTTTGAAAAAACACTAACCACCATCAGGATGCTTTAAAGGAGTAAAACAAAAGCATGCATTCAACAAATGAGCTTCTACTAAGTGTCACACACTATTCCAAGGAATGCAGATATAGAAATAAGAAAAACAAGGTATCTGGCTTACTGGTACTGATAATGCCAGAGTGAGAAGACAGGAAATAAACATGTAAATGATTAAGATAATTTTTGAAGTGATATATGCTTTGAAGAAAGTAAAACAGAATGATAAAAGTAAGTGACTTAGGGAAGGCTACTCTACTTTGCAAAAGACAAAGTAATACACCTGTAGGGTCTTTGTTGAATGGAATATGCTATGTCCACACAATGGATTACTAATTAGTGGCAAAAAGTAACAGGAGGATCTCCAAATGATAAGAAATGGTTGCCAGAATGGTTTGTTACTTGGTATATATTTGCTTATGATTTTAAGAAAAAAAACAGTGGTTATATAAAACAGAAAACTAATGAAAAGGGTTATTGATAGGAAAGGAGGAAAAAGATCTGATTGGAAGGGAATGGAAGGAAGATTTCTGTAGAAATCATTCGTATATAATTTCTACTATGGAAGACAGATTTTTTCATAATTTAAATACATTTATTTATTCTAAAAATAGTCCTGAAGATTAAAAAGTTCACTAAGATCTTTTTAAAACAATTAAATATTAAGTAAATACCATCCATACTAGCTCCTTACTAATTTTCAAACATGCCGATGTTATTGGTGCCTCAGGGCTTTTGCATTTAACATGGTCTACATGGAGTAGTCTTCCCCTATTTCCCATAGCTTGCTCTCTCACTCTGTGAGGTTTTTGATGGTATTCCCTGAGTAACCTGTCTAGAGTAGCAGCAGCTTCGTTTTTCTTTATGATGTTTATCACCATCTGCCAAGCCATAAGATACAGAAGTTAGACTGGAACACCAAGGAAGAAACTGATAATGTTTAATGGTATGTTTTCTTCTCTTCTTTCTAGGCTTAAAGCTAGCTTAAAGCTAGATTATATTTTCCAGCCTTCTTTGCAGTTAGGTGTGTGTAGCCAACCATGTGGGTAGATTACATTCTTGCCAATTGAATATAAGTAGAAGTGATGGCCATCCAGTTGCAGATTTGACCCATTCAGTTACTATACCCAGTTCCCTCATTCTTACTCTGTCTCTCCATGTACCACTGAATAGAGAAGACCCAAAAATTTAGATAGGGGTGGAGTTTCCAGAGCAAAGCATCTTGGGGCTGAAAACCTACTGGAGAAGGGTCCCTCTACTAACTATCCTATGTTTTCCTGGGACACAAACAGAACATAAAACTTTATGTTAATTCATTGTATTTATCAAAGTCTATCTAAACAGAAGAATGGAAATCACTTGAAGTATTTACAGCAGAAGAAAACTAACTCAAGGAGTTAGTTAGATAAAGGGAAAGAGAGTCAAATATAAGATAGATAAACCAGAGTTGAGTATCAGCAAGGAACTACTACCATTTTAGACAAAGACGGATAAAAGGAAGTGTTGTGTTCTTCTAAGGAGGTAAAAAAATACCTACATATGGTGGCTAGTGATCTGTTTACATAGAGTCACCATGTCATTATTTCACAGTTTCACCAGATGACAATAATAATAACAAGCTAGATGTGGAATTTTTGTAGGTAATATTCTCACTGTTCTCTGTAAAAAAAAAAATTGTCACCAGGTCTGAGCTTCAGAATGAAAGGGGAATATCTGGAAGGAGAAGGAAGAAAATCTGGTTTCAGACCAAAATGGAACTGAGTCATAAAATTTGCATACTGAAAGTAATGACTTCAATTTGTTCCCTAAAACTGAAACTAATCAATATCTGTTATATAAGTATAAATCTCACCTAAAATATTAAAATTAAGATAAATATATACAATTATGACTCACCTATAAAATATTAAAATAAGTAGATTAATGATGATGACGACTGTGATGATGATACAAGGTATTATTATGCCACACTTTAAAAAAGTATTCTCACATCTTTCACGTTGGATTGACCTTAAAATAGCTCCTCATGTTAGCATGGCTGAAATTAGCAATAAGAAATGCCTTTCAGTCTGTTGCCACCCTAGTTACCTTTTTGGGGCATGTTCAAATTAGTCAGTGTTCCAAATAATGAATAACATCTTGAAACGGACACAACATTCCTGATTCCTAAGTAAGGTATGGCATGGCAGTGCTGTGACTTCCTTGATCTGCATATGCACTAGTAGATAAAGGCAATATACCATAGTGCTGACAACTAGACTTCACAGGCATGAATTCCTGCCCTGCCAGCCATTGGTGATGTGACTTCGAGTAACTTATTTCTTTGTTTTTTAATTTCCTTTTCTGAAAAGAAAGTGCATCCTGGTAAGAAGCATTGCATTTTGGCAGTTGGGTTGTAACAGTCTTTACTTAAGCAACTCTTTTTCCATGTGCTTTCTCAAAGGAAAATGGGAATCTCATCACTCAGAATAAAAGTCTATAAAAATCAAGTTTCCAAATGAATGCAATGATCCATGATGGAAGCAATCATTATCTTGGGTAAAGATTAGATAGACAATGAGTCTTTTTTTTTCTACAATTGTAGGTTTAGGAGGCCCTGTAACTACATTCCTGTGTATTATCCATTGCTTTCCCTAGTGTGAATTATTGATAATCGTTTTGTTGTACTCTTCTATGGAATAATTAAAGTTTATAGGCAAAACAAGTATTCCCAGAACTTGACAGCTATTGAGGGGGTGGGACATGTATATACAGAGTTAGTGGAGTGGAGAGAACAGCTGTTTCTTTAGTAATGCCCTATGTGAGATACTGGCTTCATTACATTTACTGCCTTTGTAAACTTAATTAACAAACATCTGCATCCTACTACCTATTCCCCAAGGTTCTGACATTTTCCTCATATTGAAATACCTTCATTTTTATTGATTGAACATTCCCCAGGCAGTTCTTCTGACAAAGTTACCAATTGGTGATATGTCGGCATAAAGCAAAGACTAAAAGCTATACTTTCTGAGGCCTTAATTCGTTAGAATATCAGTGCAATTTTTCTAATCATGGCTTATAGGAGAAAACTGGGTACATCACATAGTTTTCCTTCCTTTCTTTCTTTGTGTCCAATCCCACAGATGTCAGCAAAAAATTCAAGATCACTTCCATGTCTGTAGTGCATGTCTAACTAAGTTTCAGATCAATTCAGTTTGAGTTTTAAAAATAACCAGTGATTCACTATGCAGATCTTAGATGTATTTTTATACTCCCAGGCATATTCCTTTGTCCCTTTGGTGCCCCTTCAAAAACCACCCAGGGTTTGATCTTCTTCAGTAATGGCAGATTTATTGCTGTGATAACAAGGAATGGGGAAATCTGTCTGCTTCTCCTTCCTATAAATGCGAGGACCTAGAGGTGGATTTTGATGGAGCTAGACAAAAATTATTTTACCTCCTAAAGACCTCTGGTGGGTGGGATTGTGGGCAAAAGATACTGTTTCTAAAAGCCCTCTGAACTATGCTCATTTCTCTTAAAGTTATTTCAAAGGACATCCCTAGCAACCGACTGATTGCTCAGCCTGTATTATCAATGGCCTATGTAGGTGCCATGATTTAAATTGGCTCCCTGGCTTCTCAGGATGATCGTTAATATTTTCAAGGAATACAACCCCATGCCAATGGAATACTGTTTGGAAATGGAAAATTACAGACATATAGGTAAAAAAAAATTCATTTTTATAGAAAAAATGTTCTTTTAATATGCTGCGATTATTTTTAGATGTTGAGATGAGAGCATGACTCACCACCTTCCATTTCTTCCACCCCTTATGCCGGCCCCCACTCATCTTTCCTGACACATCGTGATGATGAAGGGAATGACAGCCTGTTCTCCACAGTGTGGTCATCACCACATGTTGCAGCTGCTTTGGGGAAAATACAGGGTGCTCTATTTCTTGGCTACAGATCCCCAGATTCAACGTCACTATTCTGTGGGTCACTGCACACTGTGACCTAAAATATATCCCAAAAGGCATTCAATTGGAGCGCCTCTTTCTAGTGGTTACCAATCAGATTTAGAATATCAGGAATCTGGACTCAAATGTGGCCTTCACCCCTTAGAAGTTGATTAACACTAGGTGAGGTTTGTGATCTCTCAGAACATATTTTCTACAAAGAAATGAATAATACCCACCCAACAGGGTTATGTGAAATACTAAATGAGATCATGATTATAAAGAATTTTGCACCAGGCTTTGCATAGACTGTTCAAGCCATTGTTGTCAGAATAGTGAATATCATCGTTGTAACTGTTGGAGCTCAAAACATGATGCCCCACAACATGGCAGCTTGACAATTGAGAAAACCACAGAAGCAAGAAGGTCACTGACTTTCTCCCATCTTTCCTGCCTGAAACCTGACTATAAAGGCTTTCTCTGACCTATTTTGCTCAGGAAGAAGGAACGTGATAAAGAGACACAGGAAAGAACGTGAACAAACAGGCCTTGCTGAAGGCACTCTCCACTCTGCATTCCTTACCATTAGATCATACCCCTTTTTGTCCAATCATGTTTCTCCACAACTATCCACTTATATCATCAGATTTAGCATAAAAAATATACAGTTTTTCTTGGGTCTTTGGGCCTTCATTTCTGAAGGCTCCCAAGTCAGATAAAACTTTTATTAAATAAGTTATGCTTTTCTCTTGTTAAGCCGTCCTTTGTTATTGGAGTATCAGCCATGAACCTTGCAAATAGTGAGGACAAGGCATTAAATTTTCTCTTCTACATAATCATAGTGATTCCAACTTCAGCTGTTCCCATTTTTTTCAACTGCAAAATTAAAATATTCCTGTAGCATCCACTAGAATATCATGAGACTAAATTTCTACATCTTTATATAAGCATGGTGTGCATTTATGGGTAGGGTCTTAAGAAAATCCAAATCATTATTACTGTGATTGAGATTTAAATTGAGGGGGCAGCTATTTGTTTTTTGATATTGAGAGAGCCAATTCCTCTGCCATTTGATTTTTTTTCTTATGCTTAAGAGACAATTATTTATTTGTAGTCAATTTTATCAAGCCTTAGGCATGATTCATATTCTGTCCCATCCCCAGCCAAGATGCCTGCCCACCTGCTCCCCCACACTCCCCAGTTCTGTCTCATTGCAGGCCCACTGCTCGTATTTTCAGAATTACGCTCTGCCAACTTCTCTATTATTCCTCTGCCCACCTTACTCCTTACAAAAGTAGTCTTTCCTTAGGCTAATTTCTCAGACTGACCAGAAAAATAATGACCACTGCAATGCACACTTTTAAAAATGTAAAAGAAGCAACAGAGCAGTGTTCAAACTCTTGTGTACATCATTATCCTTCACTTGTCACACCCCCTACCCTGAAAAATCTCTGGTTTTCATTCCTCTTACACGTGGGTAGACACGTGTTAAAATTTCTTTGTCAAGCCAGACAAGGAACAAATAATTATTGTAGTGGGATTATACCAGATTATTATTTTTCAGATGGATTTAAGCTTTGCCGCACACAGCTCTCCTTTCTTAGTCAGACATCATGCTTCTTGATATAAGCTTTAAAGTCAGAAAGTTATGGGAGATGTTTCAGGAAACGAAAAAGAAATACCCATGTTGATTTGTCTGGTGATCCCTTCTTTTCTCACCTCCTTTTCTCTCTTGGCATAGAGAAAGGGAAAGAAAGAAGATTCTCAGAACTAGCAACATATTGAAAATGAAATTGGCAAACTGCCCTCCTTCTTAGGGGAAGGTGAAAATATCAGTTGACTGTTAGTGATTCAGAAATGAAATTTCAGTATATTTAAGTCTATTTTAGAAAAAGGGATGGAAAGCACAGCTAACATGAAACAATTTAAAGAAACAGGTTACTCTGGTACCTACATTGGTATGGATATGTGGTGAAATGAAGGAGGGCTATGACCAAATATAGCTTTCTTAACTGCTGTTACTGGTGCCCAGAATCCAATCCATTTGTAAACGTTGTCCTTAAAAGTGAGTCTACTTTACTCCTCTATCAAGACCTGATTAAGATACCCTGAGTCAACAAAAGTTCAAAATGATAAAAATGTGTTAGTGCCCACCATCCCAGACCTGTCACATAGAATCCAAATTAAACATAATACTAAACCTAAAACCACAAATATTAACTGAGTTTCCTTCTAAAATGAACTTTTCTCATTTTATTGGTATTTACCTTAGTGGTACCGTAAATATGGGCTTAGTGTACAACTTTGCATTATTTCAAAGTTGAACATATAAGGTGACAAGTTGTGCAGTAGTTGTAAGTATACGGCTTTAGGGTAGAACTTTGCTATTTATTGAGAAGCCTGGGCAATTTTTCTTAGCTTCGGTTCTTTTTTTTTTTTTTCCCATGTAACATGCAAATAATGGTACAGTATAGAGTTGTCATGAGGATTAATGAGATAATGCTCAATACATCTTAGCTCTTTTTATTCAAATTATTTGAGTTCTAATGTCTTAATTAGGTGACCACAAACAATGTGGCTAAATATTTGGTTGGTGCAAAAGTAATTGCAGTTTTTGCAATTAAAAGTAATCGCAAAACTTGAATCACTCATATTTCTTCAGTAAAAAAAGAAATGAATATCTGCAAAATGGGGTTAATGAGAGAGTATTGTGGAGAGGTGGAGAAAAAACACATACTTTTAAAAGAACTAAGTCTAGCACATAGTAGACCTGCAATAAATCTTGGTTCTCTTTTACTAGCATACCTCACCAGCATCTTAGTATTGATGGCTTTTTAAATTTATTTTTTCTTACTCTGAAGTACAAATTATATAAGAGTTACTGAAGGAAGGGATGGGGAGACAGTCACAAAATCAGGAAATTCTATTTTGCTTCAAGTCACCCTGATGATTCAGAGTTACTTTACCAAAAAGAATTTAGACTGGACAATCATGGGTACAGCTTGGGCTCTTTCTCACTTTGGCTGGAATTTCACAGGATTTTTAAGTAGAGAAATAGTTTCATGCTGGTATACAAAATTGAGCCTGGAATTAATCAGCAAAATGAAGATATGAAAAGGACAATTTTCTTCATTGCATAGTCTATAGGAAATTTGAATATTTAGTCAAACGACGGGTTTGTCAGTACAAATGGATTGTCTTAATTATATCCTCATTTTCTCAATGGTTTTATAGTATAACTGAATTTTATAGCAAACTTACCACTTCCAGGTCATGTTCTAAATGCTATGTTTTAGGGATATATTGTTTAACACATACTAATTTATGTGATGCTTAATAAAATTTGTCTGACAGGTATTATTGTTTTCTTTATTTTATACATGATGAAATGAGGTACAGAATGATTTACTAACTTCCTTAAACTTCTGGTGTCAAGATACAATTCCAGTGCACAATTTTAATTGCTTTGCTTTATTTCCTCCCTATAGAATGGGCATGAAAATAAGAGTTCATATATTCAACCCCATTTAGACTTCTGAGCCAAAAAATATTTTTAATTGATGGGGGAAAGGCATTGAAATCTCCAAATTCCAATAATAATTTTCTAAGCAACCAAAAATAGACAAATATATAAATTAATAATTTTAAGACACTGGACATCAGGGACTGAAATACAGTGAACCCTGTGGGATGGGAGACAAATGAGGAGAGCCAAACAAATTCCTCAGGTTACAAATTTGAGAGTATCTGGGTCATAGTACAGGGAGGAGAAATCCATGTGAGATGTAGAGGACTCCTTAGTTTAGGAGACAAAGCAGAGAGTCTGGGCAGACAAAGGGAGCTAGAATACAGGACAGGGTATGATAGAGTGTGCATTGAAAGAGAGCTCTAGGGAGCTGATTAGGGTCTTTCTCAAGTATTTTGCTAAATATTGATGAGTTACACATGTATGTGAGAAAACTACTAAGGACTGGAGAAAGAACTACCCAAAAGGATTAGAGGTAACAATGTCTAGCATTACACAGGACAAGGAAAAGTCCCTGTTTATGTCACTCAGATTGAAAAAAAAATATGATTCACAGGAAATTGGGCACAGTACTCAAGAAGGTCTTGCCTCAGTGATAGAGTGTAATTATCTCTAGAATGAGCATTAATCCAGAAGCTACTAACATATCATTAAAGCAAGACATTACAGGATCAAACTGTCTTTCCAAGTAACTTAATTGCATTATAGAAAAAGCTCACTGATATTTATAGGAATCAATAATATTCAGCACAAATAAAGTAAAATTTATAATGCCTGGTATTTAATCAAAGTTTACCAGATATGTAAGAAAATATTACTTAGAAGGAGCAGAAAATCAATCAATTGAAACCATTTTAGATCTGAGCCAGATGTTAAAATCAGCTTTAAAAATAGTTATTATAGTTGTATTCTGTGTGTTAATGTTAAGTAGGAAAATAGAAAATATAAAAAGTTTCAAGTCAAATTTTGTGAGATGAGACCTACGATTTGTGATCTGGGATGTGATTAATGGCAAATCTGATAGTGTGGAAGAAAAGGTGAGTAAACGTGAAGACCTAGGACTAGAAACTAAAATAAAACACAGAACAATATTTCTTCTAAGTGAAGGGAGAATTACTGAGCTGTGAGACACCTTCAAGTGAGCTAATATATTTGCAATGGAATCCCTGAATGAGAGAGAGTGTGTGTGTGTGTGTGTGTGTGTGTGTGTGTGTTGTTGGCAGGGAAGGAATTTGGAGGAAAAAAAGACCGAGAAACAATTTTTCCAAGTTCAGTGAAAATTATAAACCCACAGTTCCAAGAAGCTAAATAAACCCAAGGCATAGAAACATGGAGAAAACAACACTAATAAACATCATACCACATTGCCCAAAATCAGAGATAAAGGAAAAATATCTTTAAAGCAAACAAAAAAAGATGCATTGCATACAACAGTTCAAAAATAAGTATGACAGCAGATTTTTCAAAAAAACAATGCAATCAAGAAGACAGTGGAACAACATCTTTAAAGTACTGAAGGACAAAAGCTATTAAACTTAAATTCTGTATCAAATAAAAATATTTTCAAATATAAAGATGAAATTAAACTTTCTCCAACAAAGTTGAAAGAATTCATTTTCAACAGAACTGTACTATAGAAAGTGTTAAAGGAAGTACTTTAGTTGGAGGAAAATTAAGCCAGATAGATATGCAGATATACACACAGTACTGAAAGGCACTGAAAATGGTATCCACATGAATTCTGTTCCTTGAATACTCCTCATTAGTCCCCCTGCCTACAAATCTCAGTATATCAAATTACTCAACCTGAAACAATAATGGAAGAAGGTTATAATGATTAGACTTCGATGGCTTTAAATATCAAGCCTAAGTTCATATAAGCAAAGAATATTATTAGTAGTAGCAAATTAGTATTAGTAGTAGCAAATTAATTAATTCAGTGATGTTTACTAAATATCCTCAATTATGTTATTTGTTAATTTGAAGTTTCTCTAAGAAAGAGAATACATGAACTTGAATTTCACAAATACCTGTGAATTGCACAAATGTGATATTTTTAAAGCAAAAACTCAGCTCAGTATGCTTTCAGATATTTATATTTTTCATCACAGCATAGCCTATGTCAAGACTTTTCTATCCTCTGCATTAGAATTACAAACTGAAGACAAATTCATTAATTCACTAACAAATTTTTTTCCTATCTATAGACTTCCCAAGTTTGATCTAAATCATATATATCTAAAGTGTAATTATAAGGCTTTCTATTATAAGAGTATAAGATCATTTGGGGAAACTAATATTTTGATTAATAAGGTTGTAATATTTCCAAAAGAAATAACAAATAAGCTTGGAGGGGGGATATAAAACAAGGAGAAATTCCAAATTGAAAACAAGAGTCACTGCAAGAGAAAGTACTGGGATTGGGGCTTGGCGACTGAAGATGAGGGTCAAGAAAAGAAATGATCACTTATTTAATCATACTGTTATCTGTATTGAGATTCATTTCAACATGTATTGTTTCATAACTTAAAAAAAACAGAATAAGTTGTCAATGTTCATCAATGCATGTACCCTTTGATGAAGTAATTATACTTCCAGGACTGTATTTTACAGATATGCTCCTTTCTAGGCACAAAGATGTTTATATAAAAATGTTCACCATAGTGTTTTTATGCTAGTGAGAAAATGAGGCATATATGCCCCTTTGAAATGGTCTTTAACACACATTGTTAATTAAGCAAAGAGCAGAGTGGCGTTACAACATTCACTTTTGCTTAAATTATACACAAATATGTGCACACAAACACATGCATATATATACAATTTAATATAATGTATATATCATGAGTTATATCTACTTAATATACATATTTGAGTATGTGTGTGTATAATGTGTGTGTGTATATATATTTATGTTTATATATATTTACACATATACTCAAATATATAAATATACAATTTATGAGTCTATAGGCACAAACATTTTTTAGGGCCAACAACACACACTGTTAATAGTGGTTGCAACTGTGGAAGGGAATTGTGGGTCTAGGCTGGACACTTTCAACTCCTGATCAATACATTTCATACTGTTTAAGTTCTGTTTCATGGTTTGTTTTCTTTCAGCATACACTATCATGCCTGGCTTATGACAGAGTTCTGCTTTCCAATAAAATCACCAATAGCTATGTGTGGTTCTTGAGCACTTGAAATGTGGCTAGTTCAAATTGAGATGTTCTGTCTGTATGAAATATATACTGGCTTTGAATATTTAGTATAAAAAAGAAGATAAAATATATCAATAATAATTATATGTCAAAATAATGTGGATATATTGACCAAGTACAATATACTTAAATTTTTAAAAATAATAATGATCATTTGTGCTGGTTATACATTCAGACAGAATACTTAGTATGAAGGTTAATGTTTTTAGTATTTCTACATGGCAGTATTTCTTGAAATATGTTTTGAAAGTGTCTAGATGTTGTCTTATAGCCACACCACCCTGAACGTGCCTGATCTCGTCTGAAAGTGTCTAGATGTGTGTTACTTTCCTCATTTTACATATGATAGGACATAGGCAGAAAAGCTTTAGAAAAATTTTGAAAATTACAGAGTAAATGAAATTTAACCTATTAATTTTATTTTGCAAAATGTATGAACAGTTACAATTTCTTATAAATACAACTGAAAAAATATATTAAACAGTTAATCCAGGTTGTTACTCTACTGGTTAGAGGAAGCTATTTGATGTGACTTCTACGTAGAAGGCTTTCTTTGTGCCAGACTAGATTAGATGACTCTGGAATGTGTTCAAGCAGTCTGTACATTACTTAATTCTTGTCATAATTTTATTGAATTATATTTCTTCTCCTAATCTATGTACCAAGAAAACAATACCTTTCTGCCTCGTTCCTCTGTTTTTTATTGGGTGCTCTAGAAAACTAGTTGATACTTAGCAATCATTTGATGGATCAATGGATGAATCCACCAATCCTGGAAATTAGAAAATCTTTATTTAAAAAAAAAAAGTCTCTTTGCACTGCCCCATTGTGTGAATTACTCATTTATTTACATTACAAATAATTTATTGTTGCATGTTTATAGAATTATGCTCAACAACATACCCAATGCTTGTGGACTTGTGTACTTGAGTTCAACTTAATATTTTTTTTCACATTGTTTATGGGGGTGGAAACAAATTACATCTTCTTCATCTCAACCCTGGGGTTAATGCTAACTTCTTTTATTATTGAACACTTAATATTTACATTTCAGAGGCTTTCAAGTTTTCTTTTAGTCATAGTGTTATGCAGGCATTGCCAGAAGTATTGGATGCTGTTGCATATTTCACCATCTTTTGTGGGTGGCATGACATTAAAGATGACGTAGTACTTATCATGCAGATGAAGAAATAAATATTTTCTAACTCTAAAGAGTGCAGATTGATGGATGGAAAATTCTGAAAGGCATTCTACAATCTGCAAATCTTAGGGTCATTAAATGTATAAGGCAACATGAGATAAATCTGTGCTTTAAAGATATCTGATAATAACTTGTTACGGAATTGACAGTAGAATGGTATTTTGTAATTTTATAAGAGCAGGCTAAGTTCAGCATTTCATTGGCTATACAAGTGAGCAGCTTTGTTCTTCCTTTCTATGCAGACATTTAGATTTCATTTGGAATGAGGTAAACCACCAAGTTTTCCCTTTCCCCAACATGTTGATGAGTATGCACATAAACTTAGAAATTTGTATTAATCAATTTTAATTTTTCAATGAATAATGAATACAATTAATTAAATAGATAATGTAGCAAGGTACCATAATTTTTTTTTTTTTTTTGAGTTGGAATCTCACTCTGTCACCCAGGCTGGAGTTCAGTGGCATGATCTCAGCTCATTGCAAACTCCACCTCCTGGGTTCAAGTGATTCTTCTGCCTCAGCCTCCCAGTAGCTGGGAGTACAGGCATGCGCCCCACGCCTGGTGAATTTTTGTATTTTTAGTAGAGATGGGGTTTCACCATGTTGGCCAGGCTGGTCTCGAACTCCTGATCTTGTGATCCGCCTGCCTTGGCCTCCCAGTGTGCTGGGATTACAGGCATGAGCCACCACGCCTGGCATAGTACCATGAATTTTTTAAGTAAAACATAAATTATCCCTTCTGAACAGCCTGAAGTCTTTAAAACTCAAAGGACTTATTTATGCCATTCGTAGAAAAGCTTTTGGAAACTGGAGAACTTTAGGAAACAGTTTCTTCAAAATAAAAAGTTTTGTTGTATTTCTGTATCTTCTTCTTGAATGTACACCTCACAATGCAGTCTGGCCTCTGATATTTGCTGCTTTGCTGCATGAACACACACATGTACAGAAACATAATGGGATCATGGCCATATAAAATCTGCTAAAGAGAATTTTGGAGAGAATGAGAATCATTGTTCTCTGTTTTAAACAAGAACTACGTAACACAGGAAACAAAACGAGAAGCATTCAATTAATGTTTCATTTTTTTCACACATGATAGGAAACAAATGGGTTTGGTCACCTTTTTAATTTTATGTTTGCCTCTCCAAACTTTCCTAATTCTGACTTTATGAGGTTTTTCAAGTGATAGGATAATGGCTGAATGTAAAGAGCAAGGAGCTTATATTTAAAAAACAAACATGAGGTGAATTATTATTATTTTTTACTTATTAGTTCTGTGAACCTTATAAGTACAAATTTACTGTAAATGTGAATTTTTTAAAATATAGAGATACAGCAAATTCTTCCTTTTATATGACCCCATATTTACAATGGAGAGAAAATAATTTCTATTTTGAGGTGGTATGATAGTTTCATGCAAATTTTCATAAATTTGCAACATATATTTGTACCCATAAAAAACTTATTTTCTGAACTTTCTTCCATAAATAGTCTTAAATTATATGCATCATATTATACTTTTCTTGTATTACTTACCTTATAATTTAACATTTTTCCATATTCATACATGTAGCTCCAGTTCATTCATTTCAGTTACAAGTGAGTAGACCCTTATATTAATATACCACAATTCATTTTATTCATTCTCTTTTTGGTTGATATTTACATAATTACAGGTTTTTGCTATTATGAATAATGGTTCAATGATTTCTTGGTAGTATATGCAAGATATTTTCTAGGGCAAAATTTTTCAAATTATAGGTCATAATTTATTTTCAGGCGGTAGAGTTAATTTCATGAATTTCAACTTTTAAAACAAAATAAAACAGACTACTAGTATCATTACTCATCTTTATTAGTTTGCCGTGGAGTCTGTAACAAAGTGGCTTAAACAACAACGTATTGTCTCACAGTACTGGAGGCTAGAAGTTCAAGATCATGGTGTTAGCAGTGTTGGCTCCTGGTTGTTTGCTGTCAATTTTTGGTATTCCTTGGCTTATGGAAACATCATTTCAATCTCTGCCTTCATCTTATGGTGTTCTCCCAATGTGTATGTCTCCAAATTTCCCCTTTTTATTAAGACACCAGTCATATTCAATTAGGGTCCACCCTAATTATCTCATTTAAAATGGATTATTCTTGTAAAAGTTCTTCCTCTGCATTCTGTAAAACCACATTCTGAGGTATTAGTGGTTAGTCTTCAACATATACATTTAAAAAGACACAATTCAATGCATAACAGTATCACACGCAAATAGAATAAGTGCTCTTTCATGAAAATTTTGTTTCAGTTGTGTCCTGGCATATACTGAGTCACAATATAAAATAGCGTTCTTGTAGGTTGAGACACCATAGCACTAGGGTACGTTCCTAGGGTTGAAATTACAGGGCTGTAGAATAATTCATTTTTAAATTTACCAGATAATGCCAAAGTGATTGTGCCATTTACTCTCATACTATCGGTGTATGAAAGTTTTACTTTCTCTACAGCATCACAATTATGAATATCTGATTTTTACATTTTTTGTCAAACTGAGATGTGATTTAGTAGCTCATTTTTTAAAATTATATGTTCTATTAAAACTGTAGTTGATTATTTTTTCTTACATTTGCTGGTCATGCAGGCCTCCACTTCTCTGAATTTGTTGTTCACATATATACATATATATGCACACACACACATGCATGTAAATATATAACATATACATGTAAATATATACAAACATTATATCTATTATATATACATAAACATGTATATTATATATACATAAACATGTGTATTATATATATATGTCTATATATAAACATTAGAAAGACAAACAATTTTACTTTTGGATTGTATGTCTTTCTCATAATTTGAAGGCATTTTATAAAAATATGTAATCTAATAACCAATCTTTTATTGATCACATACTATAAAAACACCTTCTCCCACAAAACTGTTTGTCTTTTAATTTTGTTTATGGTATTATCTGTAATGGAAAGTTTTTTTACTCTGGTCATTAAGAGTCTTTCTCATTAAGGTTTGTGCTTTTTGAGTATTTTCCAGAAATTATTTCCTGCTCCTAATTCATGAAAACATTCTCTTCTAAAGGTTTTAATATGCAGGTCTTTAATTTAAATTTGAGATAATCTGAAGTACAGTACAAGGGAATCTGGTTTTATTTATTATTGTATGATTTGCCATTTGTCCTGGAACCATTTTATAAATAATTCTTTTCCTTCCACTACTTATTAAAATGCCAAGTCTGTTATATTCCAATTTTCTATACAGTTGACCTTTCCACAACATGGTTTTGAACTGCACAGGTCCACTTACTACACAGGTTTTTTTTTTCATTAATTCTGTTGGAAAAATTTTTTGAGATTTTTGGCAATTTGAAAAACTTGCAGACAAGCAGTGTAGCCTAGAAGTATTGAAAATTTTTAGAAAAAGGTTATGTGATGAATGCATAAAATACATGAAGATTCTAGTCAATTTTATCATTTACTACCATAAAATACACACAAATATGTTATAAGAAGATTAAATGTATCAAAACTCATGCACACAAAGGCAGACTGTACATGACTTCATTGGCAGTAGAGACAGGTAAACAAACATAAAGATACAGTAAGAAATTATAACTGCATAGGCTGGGTGTGGTGGCTCATGCTTGTAATCTCAGCCCTTTGGGAGGCTGAGGTGGGTGGATCACAAGGTCAGGAGTTCGAGACCAGCCTGGCCAATATGATAAAACACTGTCTCTACTGAAAATACAAAAAATAGCTGGGCGTAGTGGTGGGTGCCTGTAGTTCCAGCTACTCGGGAGGCTGAGGCAGAAGAATCGCTTGAACCCGGGAGGCAGAGGTTGCAGTGACCTGAGATCATGCCACTGCACTCCAGCCTAGGCGAGAGAGTAAGACTCCATCTCAAAAAAAAAAAAAAAAAAAGAAAGAAAGAAAGAAAGAAAGAAAGAAAGAAAGAAAGAAAGAAAGAAAGAAATTATTACTGCATAAAATTAACTACAGTACATAAGGTACAATGATAATAATTTTGTAGTCACCTTCTCTTTCTATTGTGGTGAGCTCAAGTGTTGAGAGTATCTGTTTAAAATCCTTGTGATGCTAATCATCTCCAGGTGAGCAGCCTCTCCAGTAAATTGTGTATTGCAATAAAAAGAGATGTCTCACAGTTCTTACATATTTTTATTGTGTTTACTGCAATATCGTAAACCTTAGATAATATCATGAGACCCATACATAGTGCCACTAGTGATGCTAGGAGCGCTCCCAAGAAGCAGAGCAGAGTCATGACATTACAAGAAAAGGTTGAATTGCTTGATAGTTTCCACAGATTGAAGTCTGCAGTTGTGGTGGCTACCATTTCAAGACATTTCAAGATAAATAAATTTGGCGTTAAGGACCAATGCCAGCAGACATGAAAAACTTGTACTTTTTAAAAAATACATTTTTATTTCATACTGAAAATGCAGCTTTAATGTGGGTGCAGATTTGCTGTAAGAAAAGCATATATGTAGACTCTAATATAATTGAAGAAAAAGCAAAGTCATTGTATAACAACTTAAAGCAAAAGAAAGATGAGGATCTAAAGCTAAAGAATTTAATGCCAGCAACGGATGGTTTAACAATTTTAGAAAGAGGGGTGGCTTTTTTAAAAAGTAAAAGTAATAGGAGAAGCAGGAGAGGTATTAATAATAGGAGTCACGGTAATAGGAGAAACAGCTTCTGCTGAACAAGAAGCAGCAGAGTTCCTAAGTTCCATTAAAAAAGTCATTGAGGAAAACAGATACGTGCCTGAACAGGCTTTTAATGCAGAAGAAATGTCCTATACTAGAAAAAAAATGCCACAGAGGACATTTGTTAGTTATGAAAAAGTGAGCAGCAGGATTTAAAGGAGGAAGGGGCAGGCTAACTATGGTTTTGTACAAATGCAATTGGATTGATAATCAGGACTGCCCTTATCTACAAAACTGCTAACCCTCAAGCCTTGAATGGAAAAGATAAACACCATTCCAGACTTTGGGTTGTACAACAAGAATGCCTGAACACAACATTTTATTCTGGATAAGTTCCATCCGTGCTTTGTCCCTGTAGTCAAGAAGTGCTCTTTTGATATTGGACAATGCCCCCTGACCACCCAGAACCCCATGAGTTCAATACCAAAGGCATCAAAGGTCTATTTGCCCTCAAACACAATCTCTCTAATTCAGCCTGTAGATTAAGGAGTCATAAAGACTGCTAACAATCATTACGTATAGTACTCTGTGGAAAGGATCATCAATGCTATGAAAGAGAACCCTGATAGACAACACATCATGAAAGTCTGGAAAGATTACTCCATTGAAATTGCCATCAGTATAGAAAAATACATGAAAACTGTCAAGCCCCAAGTAATGAATTTCTGCTGGAGAAAACTATGTCCAGATGTTTTGCATGACTTCATAGGATTTGCAACAAAGCCAACCAAGGAAATCATGAGAGAGATTGTGGATATGGTAAATAAGGTGGAGAGTGAAGGGTTTTAAGATAGGGATCTTGGAGAAATTCAGGAGCTAAGAGATACCACACCAGAGGAATTAACAGAAGATGGCTTGATGGAGATGAGTGCCTCAAATGATGAGGAAGAATATGTAGAAGAAGCAGTGACAGAAAGCAAATTCACATTAGACAATCTAGCAGAAGAGTTCTGATTACTCAAGACTGCTTTGACTTCTTTTAAAACCTGGTCTTTTTAAGATATGAGCACTGAAGCTAAAGCAAATGGTGGAAGAATTGGTACTGTATAGAAGCATTTTTAGAGAAATGAAAAAGCAAAACATTCAGGCAGAAATTATGATGTATTTTTGTAAATTACACAAAATTTGCTGTGTTTCTTGCCTCTCTTCTACCTCTGCCCCTTCTGAGGCAGCAAGACTAACCCGTTTTCTTCTTCCTCCTCAGTGTATTCAATGTAAAGATAATAAGAATAAAGACCTTTATAATCTAGTTCCACTTAATATAAATATATTTTCTCTTATGATTTTCTTAAAAACATTTTCTTTTCTCTGGCCATTTTATTATAAGAATACAGTATATGAGACATATAACATAAGCAATATGTGTTAACCAACTGTTTATGTTATAAGTAATGCTTCTGGTCAATAGTAGGCTATTAGTGGCTAAGTTTTGGGGGCATGAAAAGTTATAGGCAAATTTTCAACTCCACAAGTTTCCCTAATCCTCCCATTGCTCAGAGACTGGCTGTATATGAATATATCTATATCCAGGCTCACAACTTTGTTCCAAAGGTCTACTTTTTATTATCTACAAGTTGAAAACACAATTCAATAATTTAATGTTACAGTGTCTTTATACCTTGTAGGATAAGTCTACTTCCTTTTTTTAAAAAAATTGTCTTTCTCTTTACTTTATAATGAGATTTTAAGCTCAAATTGTCAATTTCTATGAAAAATAATTTTCGGATATTGATTGGAATTATATTTATTGTTTAACTTGAAGATAATTGACATCTTTACTATTTTGTCTTCTTGTTCCTTGCTATAACAAGACACCAATTTTTGTAAAGTCTCTGTCGTACATCCTTTTTTCTTTCTTTTTAGTGACAATCCTTTGAAGTCATAAATATACAAGAGCATGAATAAGAGAAGAAAAGATGGAAGATAAAAAGCAGAAGGGTGAGTGACAACCGAGTTAAAAACCTCAGTGGAGCAAAATTACAAATCAGAAGTGAAAACAGCCAGGGATGAGTCTGACTTTTACCAGACAAAACCGCAAAGTCATAGGAACTGGAAGAACCAGGTACCTTTAAAACCAAGAGGGAAGAAGCAGCCTAAAATAAGGAAGACAAGGTTAAACCTCTTTGATAAGCAGTTACATTTCCTCCCCTCCCTTTGCTTCATTGACTATTTCCCTGGTGCAGTAAATGACTAGGAATTTACTATTTTGGAAGCATCTCACAGGTTTTTGTATTTTCATCTATCATATTTTTTTAGGTTACTTTCTGTTTAACTTCCTCAGGCTCACTTCATTTTTTAAAAAATTGTTAAATGTATCTATTGTGTTTGTTTTATCATTTTTCAATAATTACCTTTTTCATTTATAGAAGTCTTATTTGGACATTTTCCAAACCCCAACTTGTTTGAATTTTCGAATTATATTTTCATTGCATTACTTACTGCTTTCTTTAGGTCTTTAATTATGACAAAGTTATTTTCTTTTCATTCTAAACATATCCATAGTGCTAATTCTGCTAGGTTTTTTTTTTCTCCTTTTTGAGGGGTCATTTCGTAAGTAGTCTTCACATTTGCTGTGAGCTCAGCTGCAGTAGAGATAGGTTTTTTCTGTTTGTTTATTTCAATTTTTAAAATTTTTTTCTATGGAAGATCCATGTACTCTTGGTAGGGAGATTGGTTTGTTTATTTCAATTTTTAAAAATATTTCTATGGAAGATACATGTGCTCCTGGTAGGGAGATTGGGGTTAAAGCTCTGCTTTGTCCTTTGCCCAGTGCCCTCATTATTTCCTCAGTCTTAGATCATTTTTAAATAAATGCAAAATCTCTTGTTGAATCATGTGGGTTGTATACATTTGGATTCATACCTATATTGGATATGGGGTCAAACTTTGATTTCCCATCTTAAACTTTTTTTTCCAGTCAAAAAACTAGCAATGATAATGTTTCTCTTGAGCCAATGAAAAGAGTCTTTATAATCTTTATAATCTCTTTTTTACTAATGGGAAAAACTTCTAGAATTTGTATATATGGCATTTTGTAATGGTATCCGTTTTAGTTCTGTTACGTCACCTAGACCTAAGACCATACTTCCTGCTTACATGTAATCATAGTCATTAAGGCTAATATTTATGTCTACCCTCTTCCCAATATCCAGTCCCTGCAGCATTAAGTTTGAACTCTAGTTTTAAGTTTCATGTCTAATTTTATCACATGGGAATTATGGGGAATATTTTCTTTCTTAATTCTTTGCTCTGATAAATATTCAAATTTTCTAATTCAATTAATTAATGTACAAATTAAACTAATTTAGTGTGTATGCCTCATTCTCACAAATAAATCTTTGAAATAATTGGGACAGCTATTGGTTTTCCCACTACCTGCTGTTGAATATTTTAAGCCAAACTCTTTTAAATATCAAAGAATAGAGCAAGCTAGCTGATATCTGAATTTTATTAGAATGAGGCAGGCATGGGTTTCTCCTCAATAAACCAAGGATGAAGTTAAGTTAAAGCACATATAGATATAAAACCTGTCAAAATAGTATATATCATAGAAGATGTCGACATGCATTACTGTCACCCTGTTATCTGACTCCTGCTATATGGTTTCTCCTCTTTGGCTTCCACTTACTTCTTTATGTGTTGCCTACTGTGCTTTAGCTACACTGAACTTTATTTGGAACTTCAAGCACTCTATGGTAATTTCCTTTCAGAGTTCTTTATGTTTGCTACTCCCTCTGTGTGAAATGCATCCCCCCAAATTCTACAGTCTGGCTTCTTTATCATTTGTTGAGTTTCAACTCAAGTGTGACTTTCTTGAGAGGATTTTTGTCACTGCCTAAAGAAGCCCCACATATAGTGACCCCACTATGGATCATCTCATGTTATTTTCTTCAAAACTCTAATCTGAAATAACCTTGTCCACTTCTTGGTTCATATTTTTACTGCCTGCATAACCTCACTAGACTGTAAGTTCTATGAGAGAAGAAATGTTTCTATTTTGTGTATTTCTGGCACCTCAAAAAGCACTTTGAAAAATTATGCTGCTCCAATATTTGTTAAATGAAAATTAATTTGGCACCTTCTCTACTTATGAGCTTTTGTTGGATGCCAAATTGTTTAAATCACATTGGAAGATGCACATTCTTCATTTTAGGAACAATAGTGTAATAGGGATTAGGTTGATACGGAGAGAGCAACAATACCCGTATTAGCCCAGAGAGATCACAATCACAACACAGTACACAAAAGAACTATTCTGCAAATGAGAAACAAGCAACGAATATTTTGAATTTTTAAATAGAATAATAATAATACAATTTCTCAATCTTAAAATTTCATTTGGTTTTTCATCTAACTTGGCAACTTTTCTGAAAAACAAATTGCCTGGATAAGTCGATTTTTATATGCACTGTGTTAAAGAGGAATATTCTAAAGCTGTAAATAGAGACTGATGTTTTAAACTATATCTACTGTGATACATTTTCTAGAAGGAAATGTCTCTAATATCAGGTATACAACAGCATCTTCAACTTCTTGGCAAATGACCTCTACTATAATTATTGTCACCAGATTTTCTCCTCTAAAGAATATTTAGTTAAACCTCACTATAGTTTCCAGTTCCACATGAAACAAAACTAATTGGATAAACAGCATCAAGATAACATTTATTAACAGAGGCCTTGCTTCTCACCTATAGCACAAACAGTGCTACATTATACTGAGACATATGTGATCTCCTCATGATTAGGGTTCAAATAATACTAGTATGCTCCTGCAGATTTTCCATGAGATGATGTCATACTAGACAGATGAAACAGACATGCTATTGCATTATCATCATCATCATCATCATCATCATCATCATCTAAAAAGATTTTTAAGGACATGTGTGAGGAATTGCTCAACCAGAAAGAATGAAGATGGAAAAGATCAATCAATATCCAATATGTATGTGTATTTTAAAATATAATTGAAAAACTCAATTTCTTCAATGAAAAAACAAGTGCAAAGCAAGGTACTTTTAATTTGTACTCATATTCAGATAGAGATATTCCCTAGCCTGCAAGAGAGTGAAGAAATCCATTTTAATATAATTGAGAACTATCTTCCCATCATGGGAAGGCACTCAGTAGAGAGTAAGCAGCTTTTAAGACTGATTCTGACTGCTATCCCCTAGCATTACCATGGTGTCATCTAGCCACATGTGCTCCTGATCCAAATCACCATGCATATGCATGGCCATATGTTTCCTCCTTGTGGGGCTTCTTCATCTCATCATTTGGTTCAATATCAACATTCCTATTCCCTTCCTTGCAATTCCACACATTGTGTTTCACTCATTGCACCTCTAACCACACCTCAGGAAAACTGTCGCTATCAAGTGGAAAATGGCATAGCCTGGGACATGTGAGGGTTGGCATATTCTGACCATCTATGCTAAAATGGTGTTTCTGACTGCCTTTTCCTCTGATTCATCATCAGAGGAAAGAAGTCAGTGTTATTATCTGCTTTGTAAGTTGGAGTGTAGGCTGAAGTTCTTTGCCACCCCTCCACTTCTCAAATGAATTAGGGTTCTCAGAATAACTCTGAGGGGAACTGAGTTTTGCATGTGTTTCTAGCAGCTTTGTCTGCAGTGGAGGTGATCTAAACTGCTAGGATACCCAATGGAGCATGGGTGAGAAATGCCATCTGACTTGTCATCACCCATGAAATCTTAGTGTGAAGCATGGGGGCAGAGTCCAGTGGGAAGGAAACAAAACAAACTAGAAATGTGGATAAATACAGTGATGCTTCCTTTCTCCCATGTCAATAAAGGAGCTACATAAACATTTAAATAATAAACAATTGTTCTCTTTAAGTAAGTCCTCCCAAGAAACACAATGGTCCAGAAATGCAAAATGCTATGTTGTTTTAGAGGAATTTTAGAAAAAGAAGCTGAGGGTAAAGAAATTGCCCACATTTCCTGCATCAGAATTCTCAGTTAATTCATCCGATTCTTAAGTCTAGCTACATAATTTGTGAGACCAGTGCAAAATGAAAACATGGGTTTCCCTGTCCAAAAAGCAGAAAAAAAGTTACTTTGCTTGTACTAAAATATAAAGCTTTTTCTTCTGTGGTCTCATTCTCAATTATGGTTGTGCTTATTATTAGCTGTTTAATGTCATTCTAAAAAAACATTAAAATTTTAAACTATTATAAGTTTTACAATTCATTTTAATTTTGTGCAATGCCCATACTAAATGCAATTGTAAGAGCATAGCTTTTATGTGGAATTCCTGAAATTACATAATTTTTACATATTTGTAGTTCATACATACATATGTATTTTTGTTCCAACCAGAATAGTAGAAACACTGCACAAATTTAACTCAACTTTTTAAAAAATTGTACTTCTTGATACAAGTATATATACCAACACTATATTTGGCTTGCTAATGAGTAAAGAAAGACTGAAAGGAAAAGGAACTATGAGTTGTACCATATTTTTCTTTTTTTTATTTTATCATTTTCATCATAAATTGTGGGCTTGTTTGAGGAAGTAATGGAATACAACTCCATTTTAAAAAAGAAAAAAAGTTCTGCAATATATAACAACATGAATGAAGCTTAAGGACACTATGCAAATGAAATGTTAGCTACAAAAAGACAAATACTGCATGATTCTATTTATATGAGCTATCTAAATTAGTCAAATCTATAGGATCAAAGAATGGAATGGAATATACAGTTTCAATTATATAATTATACATATTCTGGTAGCTTTTTGTACAATATTATAGTTAACAATACTGTATTATACACAAAATATACTAGGAGGCTACATCTTATTTTAGTTTTTTTTTTACTACCAGAAAAGGAAAGAGGGTACATAATCAATGTACAAAAATCACTAGCATTGTTACACACCAAAAAGCAGCCAAACTGAAACCCAAATCAGAAAGGAAATCCCATTAACAATTGCCCCAAAAAGAATAAAATACTTAGGAATACAGATAACCAAAGAGGTGAAAGACCTCTACAGTGAGAATTATAAAAACACTGCTCAAAGGAATAGGAGAAGAAACAATCAAATGGAAAAACATCCCACGTTAATGCATAAGAAGAATCAATATTATTTAAATGGCCAAAGCAATTTACAGATTCAATATTATTCCTATCAGACTACCAATGACATTCTTCATAGAACCAGAAAAAAGTATTTTAACACTGATATGGAACCAAAAATGAGCCTGAATAGCCAAGGCAATCAAAAAGAACAAAGCTGGAAGCATCACCTTACCAGACTTCAAACTATACTACAGGGCTATCATACCAAAACAGCATGGTACTGGTACAAAAGCAGGCACATAGACCAATGGAACAGAATAGAGAGGCCAGAAATAAGGCCACATATCTACAACCATCTGATCTTCAACAAAGCTGACAGAAACAAGAAATGAGAAGTAAACTCCCTATTCAATAAATGATGCTAGGATAACTGGCTAGCCATATGCAGAAGATTGAAGCTGGACCCCTTCCTTTCACCATATAGAAAAATCAACTCAAGATGGATTAAAGATTTAAATATAAAGCCCCAAATTATAAAAACCCTGGAAGGCAACCTAGGCAATACCATCCTGAACATAGAAAAGGGCAAAGATTTCATGACAAAGACACCAAAACCAATAGCATCAAAAGCAAAAATTGACAAGTGAAATCTAATTAAACTTAAGAGCTTCTGCACACCAAAATAAACTACTATAGAATAAACAGACAACTTATAGAATGGGAGAAAATATTTGTAAACTATACATCTGAAAAAGGTCTAATATCCAGCATCTATAAGGAATTTAAACAAATTTACAAGAGAAAAACATCCCCATTAAAAAGCAGGCAAAGGACAAGAACAGATGCTTCTCGAATGAGGACATAGATTTGGCCTACAAGCATATGAAAAAAAGCTCATTATCACTGATCATTACAGAAATGCAATTCAAAACCACAATGAGATAGCATCTCACACCAGTCAGAATGGCTATTATTAAAACGTCAAAAAAATAACAGATGCTGGTGAGGTTGCAGAGAAAAGGGAACATACATACACTATTGGTGGGAGTGTCAATTAGTTCAACCATTGTGAAAAGCAGTATGATGGTTCCTCACAGAGCTAAAAGCAGGCCAGGTGGTTCATGCCTGTAATCCCAGCACTTTCGGAGGCCGAGTTAGGCAGATCACTTGAGGTCAGGAGTTCGAGAGCAGCCTGGCCAACATGGTGAAACCCCATCTCTACTAAAAATACAAAAACTAGCTGGGCATGGTGGTGTACACTTATAGTCTCAGCTATTGAGGAGGCGGAGGCAGGAGAATCGCTTGAACCTGGGAAGCAGAGGTTGCAGTGAGCCAAGACCGTGCCACTGCACTCCAGCCTGTGTGAGAGCCAGACTGTCTAAAAAAAAAAAAAATGTAAAAGTAGAACTACTATATTTGACCCAGAAATCCCATTATTGAGTATATACCCAGAGGCATATAAATCATTCTACCATAAAAACACATGCACATGAATTTTTTTTTTTTTTTTGCAGCACTATTCACAATACCAAAGACATGGAATCAATCTAAATCCCCATCAATGACAGATTGGATAAAGAAAATGTGCTACATATACACAATGGAATTCTATGCAGCCATAAAAAAAGAATGAGATCGTGCCTTTTGTGGGAACCAGGATGGAGCTGGAGGTTATTATCCTTAACAAGCTAATGCAGGAACAGAAAACCAAATACTGCATGTTCTCACTTGTAAGTCAGAGCTAAATGATAAGAACTTATAAACACAAAGAGGGAAACAACAGACACTGGTGTCTACTTGAAGGGAGAGGGTGAGAAGAGAGATAGAAGCAGAAAAAATAACTACTGGGTAGTGGGCTTAATACCTGGGTGATGAAATAATATGTAAAACAAACCCCCATTACAGGTGTTTACCTATGAAACAAACCTTCACATGTACCCCCAAACCTAAAGTAAAAGTTAACAAAAAGAATAGGAAAGGAAAGAAGATAAAAGAAAAGGAAGGGAAAATAGAAGAAAAGTGCTGGGTGTGGCAGCTCATGCCTGTATTCCCCAGGACTTTGGGAGGCTGAGGTGGGCAGATCACTTGAGCTCAGGAGTTCGAGACCAGCCGGCGCAACATGGCAATGCTCTGTCTCTCCAAAGAAAAAAAAAAAATTAGCCAAGCATGGTGGTGTGTGCCTAAAGTTCCAGCTACTTGGGAGGCTGAAGTGGGAGAATCCCTTGAACCCAGGAGGTGGAGGTTGCGGTGAGCTGAGATCATACCACTGTACTCTAGACTGGGTGACAGAGCAAGACCCTGTCTGGAAAAAAAAAAAAATTATGATGTAATTCCATGGTTGCTTTTGCTTCTTAGAGTGCCATTGAAATATTGAAGCAAGGTCTGGTTCAAATGAAAAATATGGCCTTATAGGACGTCCAGCAACCCTGCTTACTCAGGTTGTAAATTTAAAGGGTTTTTCTTATACTTACGTGGGTTGCATTGAACTCCCATACATTTTCGGTCCAATGAACTTCTGTTTTGAGAGGCATCTATATGCAAATGAGGTGGCCAGGAAAAGGGGGCATAGATATTGTGTCAAACTTCACTGCTCCATTGTCTCACTGGACTTCATTTTCAAAATTCAAGTTCGAAGATCAAATCATTAAGAATTTCAAGGTGGCAACAGGAGAACACTAAACCAAGTGCAAAGGCCTTCTGATTTCAGGGCTCTGTGTGACCACACAGTTGTCCACTTATAAAGGTGCCCCTGTTAGCTCTTGATTGTTGCTTTATTTATTTATTGTCTTTTGTTTTTCTTTTCCTTTTTTTTATTGTACTTTAAGTTCTAGGGTACATGTGCACAACGTGCAGGTTTGTTACATAAGTATATATGTGCCATGTTGGTGTGCTGCACCCATTCACTCGTCATTGACATTAGGTATATCTTCTAATGCTATGCCTCCCCCCTACCCCCACCCCACAACAGGCCCCTGTGTGTGATGTTCCCCTTCCTGTGTCCAAGTGTTCTCATTGTTCAATTCCCACCTATGAGTGAGAACATGCAGTGTTTGGTTTTTTGTCCTTGCGATAGTTTGCTGAGAATGATGGTTTCCAGCTTCATCCATGTCCCTACAAAGGACGTGAAATCATCCTTTTTTTATGGCTGCATAGTATTCCATGGTGTATATGTGCCATATTTTCTTAATCCAGTCTATCATTGATGGACATTTGGGTTGGTTCCAAGTCTTTGCTATTGTGAGTAGTGCCACAATAAACATACATGTGCATGTGTCTTTATAGCACCATGATTTATAGTCCTTTGGGTATATACCCAGTAACGGGATGGCTGGGTCAAATGGTATTTCTAGTTCTAGATCCCTGAGGAATCGCCACATTGTCTTCCACAATGGTTGAACTAGTTTACAGTCCCACCAATGGTGTAAGAGTGTTCCTATTTCTCCACATCCTCTCCAGCACCTGTTGTTTCCTTACTTTTTGACGATTGCCATTCTAACTGGTGTGAGATGATATCTCGTGGTTATGATTTGCATTTCTCTGATGGCCAGTGTTGATGAGCATTTTTTCATGTAGACACATTTATGCAGTCTGTTGGCTGCATAAATGTCTTCTTTTGAGAAGTCTCTGTTCATATCCTTTGCCCACTTTTTGATGGGGTTGTTTGTTTTCTTCTTGTAAATTTGCTTGAGTTCTTTGTAGATTCTGGATATTAGCCCTTTGTCAGATGAGTAGATTGCAAAAATTTTCTCCCATTCTGTAGGTTGCCTGTTCACTCTGATGGTAGTTTCTTTTTCTGTGCAGAAGCTCTTTAGTTTAATTAGATCCCATTTGTCAATTTTGGCTTTTGTTGCCATTGCTTTTGGTGTTTTAGACATGAAGTCCTTGCCCATGCCTATGTCCTGAATGGTAATGCCTAGGTTTTCTTCTAGGGTTTTTATGGTTTTAGGTCTAACGTTTAAGTCTTTAATCCATCTTGAATTAATTTTTGTATAAAGGTGTAAGTAAGGGATCCAGTTCCAGCTTTCTACATATGGCTAACCAGTTTTCCCAGCACCATTTGTTAAATAGGGAATCCTTTCCCCATTTCTTATTTTTGTCAGGTTTGTCAAAGATCAGATAGTTGTAGATATGTGGTATTATTTCTGAGGGCTCTGTTCTATTCCATTGGTCTATATATCTGTTTTGGTACCAGTACCATGCTGTTTTGGTTACTGTAGCCTTGTAGTATAGTTTGAAGTCAGGTAGCATGATGCCTCCAGCTTTGCTCTTTTGGCTTAGGATTGACTTGGTGATGCAGGCTCTTTTTTGGTTCCATATGCACTTTAAAGTAGTTTTTTCCAATTCTGTGAAGAAAGTCAATGGTAGCTTGATGGAGATGGCATTGAATCTATGAATTACCTTGGGCAGTATGACCATTTTCACGATATTGATTCTTCCTATCCATGAGCTTGGAATGTTCTTCCATTTGTTTGTGTCCTCTTTTATTTCCTTGAGCAGTGGTTTGTAGTTCTCCTTGAAGAGGTCCTTCACATCCCTTGTAAGTTGGATTCCTAGGTATGTTATTCTCTTTGAAGCAATTGTGAATGGGAGTTCACTCATGATTTGGCTCTCTGTTTGTCTCTTATTGGTTTATAAAAATGCTTGTGATTTTTGCACATTGATTTTGTATTCTGAGATTTTGCTGAAGTTGCTTATCAGATTAAGGAGATTTTGGGCTGAGATGATGAGGTTTTCTAGATATACAATCATGTCATCTGCAAACAGGGGCAATTTGACTTCCTCATTTCCTAATTGAATACCCTTTATTTCCTTCTCCTGCCTGATTGCCCTGGCCAGAACTTCCAACACTATGTTGAATAGGAGTGGTGAGAGAGGGCATCCCTATCTTGTGCCAGTTTTCAAAGGGAATGCTTCCAGTTTTTGCCCATTCAGTATGATATTGGCTGTGGGTTTGTCATAAATAGCTCTTATTACTTTGAGATACGTCCCATCAATACCTAATTTATTGAGAGTTTTTAGCATGAAGGGCTGTTGAATTTTGTCAAAGGCCTTTTCTGCATCTATTGAGATAATCATGTGGTTTTTGTCTTTGGTTCTGTTTTATGCGGGATTACATTTATTGGTTTGCATATGTTGAACCAACCTTGCCTCCTAGGGATGAAGCCCACTTGATCATGGTGGATAAGCTTTTTGATGTGCTGCTGGATTCAGTTGGCCAGTATTTTATTGAGGATTTTTCCATCAATGTTCATCAGGGATATTGGTCTAAAATTATCTTTTTTGTTTGTGTCTCTGCCAGGCTTTGATATCCTGATGATGCTGGCCTCATAAAATGAGTTAGGGAGGATTCCCTCTTTTTCTATTGATTGGAATAGTTTCAGAAGGAATGGTACCAGTTCCTCCTTGTACCTCTGGTAGCTTTCAGCTGTGAATCCGTCTGGTTCTGGACTTTTTTTGGTTGGTAAGCTACTAATTATTACCTCAATTTCATAGCCTGTTATTGGTCTATTCAGAGATTCAACTTCTTCCTGGTTTAGTCTTGGGAGGGTGCATGTGTCCAGGAATTTATCCATTTCTTCTAGATTTTCTAGTTTATTTGCATAGAGGTGTTTATAGTATTCTCTGATGGTAGTTTGTATTTCTGTGGGATTGGTGGTGATATCCCCTTTATCATCTTTTATTGCATCTATTTGATTCTTCTCTCTTTTCTTCTTTATTAGTCTTGCTAGCAGTCTATATATTTTGTTGATCTTTTCAAAAAACCAGCTCCTGGATTCATTGATTTTTGAAGGGTTTTTTGTGTCTCTGTCTCCTTCAGTTCTGCTCTGATTTTAGTTATTTCTTGCCTTCTGCTAGCTTTTGAATGTGTTTGCTCTTGCTTCTCTAGTTCTTTTAATTGTGATGTTAGGGTGTCAATTTTAGATCTTTCCTGCTTTCTCTTGTGGGCATTTAGTGCTATAAATTTCCCTCTACACACTGCTTTGAATGTGTCCCAGAGATTCTGGTATGTTGTATCTCTGTTCTCGTTGGTTTCAAAGAACATCTTTATTTCTGCCTTCATTTCGTTATGTACCCAGTAGTCATTCAGGAGCAGGTTGTTCAGTTTCCATGTAGTTGAGTGGTTTTGAGTGAGTTTCTTAATCCTGAGTTCTAGTTTGATTGCACTGTGGTCTGTGGGACAGATTATTATAATTTCTGTTCTTTTACATTTGCTGAGGATTGCTTTACTTCCATCTATGTGGTCAATTATGGAATAAGTGTGATGTGGTGCTGAGAAGAATGTATATTCTGTTGATTTGGGGTGGAGAGTTCTGTAGATGTCTATTAGGTCTACTTGGTGCAGAGCTGAATTCAATTCCTGGATATCCTTGGGTGCTCCTGTATTGGGTGCATATATATTTAGAATAGTTAGCTCTTCTTGTTGAATTGATCCCTTTACCATTAAGTAATGGTCTTCTTGGTCTCTTTTGATCTTTGTTGGTTTAAAGTCTGTTTTATCAGACACTAGGATTGCATCCCCTGCCTTTTTTTGTTTTCCATTTGCTTGGTAGATCTTCCTCCATCCCTTTATTTTGTGCCTATGTGTGTCTCTGCATGGGAGATGGGTTTCCTGAATACAGCACACTGATGGGTCTTGACTCTTTATCCAATTTACCAGTCTGTGTCTTTTAATTGGAGCATTTAGCCCATTTACATTTAAGGTTAATATCGTTATGTGTGAATTTGATCCTGCCATTATGATGTTAGCTGGTTATTTTGCTCATTAGTTGATGCAGTTTCTTCCTAGCCTTGATGGTCTTTACAATTTGGCATGTTCTTGTAGTGGTTGTTCCTTTCCATGTTTAGTACTTCCTTCAGGAGCTCTTTTAGGGCAGGCCTGGTGGTGAGAAAATCTCTCAGAATTTGCTTGTCTGTAAAGTATTTTATTTCTCCTTCACTTATGAAGCTTAGATTGGCTGGATATGAAATTCTGGGTTGAAAATTATTTTCTTTAAGAATGTTGAATATTGGCCCCCACTCTCTTCTAGCTTGTAGAGTTTCTGCTGAGAGATCAGCTGTTAGTCTGATGGGCTTCCCTTTGTGGGTAACCCGACCTTTCTCTCTGGCTGCCCTTAACATTTTTTCCTTCATTTCAACTTTGGTGAATCTGACAATTATGTATCTTGGAGTTGCTCTTCTTGAGTAGTATCTTTGTGGTGTTCTCTGTGTTTCCTGAATCTGAATGTTGGCCTGCCTTGCTCTGTTGGGGAGGTTCTCCTGGATAATATCCTGCAGAGTGTTTCCCAACTTGGTTCCATTTTCCCCATCACTTTCAGGTACACCAATCAGACGTAGATTTGGTCTTTTCACATAGTCCCATATTTCTTGGAGGTTTGTTCATTTCTTTTTATTCTTTTTTCTCTAAACTTCTCTTCTCACTTCATTTCATTCATTTGATCTTCCATCACTGATACCCTTTCTTCCAGTTGATTGAATCGGCTACTGAAGCTTGTGCATTCATCACGTAGTTCTCATGCCAAGGTTTTCAGCTCCATCAGGTCCTTTAAGGACTTCTCTTCATTAGTTATTCTAGTTAGCCATTCATCTAATCTTTTTTCAAGGTTTTTAACTTCTTTGTTATGGGTTTGAACTTCCTGCTTTAGCTTGGAGAAGTTTGATCGTCTGAAGCCTTCTTCTCTCAACTCAAAGTCATTCTCTGTCCAGCTTTGTTCCATTGCTGGTGAGGAGTTGTGTTCCTTTGGAGGAAGAGAGGTGCTCTGATTTTTAGAATTCTCAGTTTTTCTGTTCTGTGAAAGATGGCTGAATAGGAACAGCTCCAGTCTACAGCTCCCAGCATGAACGACGCAGAAGATGGGTGATTTCTGCATTTCCAACTGAGGTACCGGGTTCATCTCACTGGGGCTTGTCAGACAGTGGGTACAGGACAGTGGCTGCATTGCACCGAGCATGAGCTGAAGCAGGGTGAGGCATCGCCTCACCTGGGAAGCACAAGGGGTCAGGGAATTCCCTTTCATAGCCAAGCAAAGTTGTGACAGATGGCACCTGGAAATTCGGGTCATTCCCACCCTAATACTGTGCTTTTCCAATGGTCTTAGAAACGGCACACCAGGAGATTATTTCCTGTGCCTGGCTCAGAGGGTCCCATGCCCATGGAGCCTCGCTCATTGCTAGCACAGCAGTCTGAGATCGAACTGCAAGGTGGCAGTGAGCCTGGGGGAGGGGCGCCCACCATTGCTGAGGCTTGAGTAGGTAAACAAAGTGGCTGGGAAGCTTGAACTGCGTGGGGCCCACCGCAGCGCAAGGAGGCCTGCCTGCCTCTGTAGACTCCATCTCTAGGGGCAGGGCATAGCGGAACAAATGGCAGCAGAAGCCTCTGTGGACTTAAATGTCCCTGTCTGACAGCTTTGAAGAGAGTAGTGGTTCTCCCAGCACAGAGTTTGAGATCTGAAAACGGACAGACTGCCTCCTCAAGTGGGTCCCTGACCCCCGAGTAGCCTAACTGGGAGGCATCCCCCAGTAGGGGCAGATTGACACCTCATGAGGCTGGGTACCCCTCTGAGAGGAAGCTTCCAGAGGAATGATCAGGCAGCAACATTTGCTGTTCAGCAGTATTTGCTGTTCTGCAGCTTCCGCTGCTGATACCCATGCAAATAGTGTCTGGAGTGGACCTCCAGCAAACTCCAACAGACCTGCAGCTGAGGGTCCTGACTGTTAGAAGGAAAACTAGAAAACAGAAAGGACATCCACACCAAAGCCCCATCTGTACATCACCATCATCAGAGACCAAAGTTACATAAAACCACAAAGATGGGAAAAAAAACAGAAAAAGCAGAACTGATTGTTGCTTTAGAAATGAAGAATCTCTATTTGAAGACCTTATGTTGGGTATAATGTTCTCTCTCATATACAGTTAGGCTTGGATATATCCTGAAGCTATAAGAAAAAATTTTCTATTTATTTGATGAAAAGGAACTCTCTGGGTAACAAACATCAAGAATAAACTCCATTCAAATGAATTTTGCTCCAACAAATGTTAGAAGTTAAAAGTATCTGAATCTAAAGATATACAGTACCAATATATAGGGAAAGCATGCCTAGGGAAAGAATGGTTTGTCAAAGTAAGCACAAACCAGTGTAGGGATGTCTTTGTGCAACCTCTAACACTTTAGAAGAACAAGGTTTCATTATTAATCACCATTATTAGTCATCAGAGTAGCACCATACTGGGGGAAGAACACCTGAAGTTCTTGAAGAATTAGTATTGGCGTATGAAATTAATGTAGTTAGTGGACTTCATCCAATCCCGAGAGAAAACTTTGATAGTATTTCAGGTTCTGGATGGCATTAATGCTTTTAGTATAAAATTGCAGCTTCTGAGTGTCAGCACAGGAGCTTCATTACTAATGGCAATAGGACAGAGCCTCACATGAAGAGGAAAAATGGAGTAAATATAATTTGTCAATAGGAATAATATTATAGTAATGATGAATAGTAATGAGGACTAATATATTATTGTAAAAGACTCTTTTTAAACCGTTAGCTACAGTTTGCTAAGAGTATGGGCTCTCTCATTTAGTCCACATAATAAATCTGCAAGAAAGAAAAAAAAAACCCACAAACTTTATTAAGATTCCATTTAAAATATAATCAATCTAAGGTTCAGAGAGTTAATTGCCAGCCTAAGGTCACACAGAGGGTGGTCTATGAAGGCAAGGTTTAAATGCAGGTGGTGAGCAGAAGCAATGGATGATTCAAGATTTCTGCACTATCCACATGTGAGGTTCCTTTTCTGTAAGAACTCTACCATACCCTCTACCCAGATGTTCACTTTCATAGCCATATTTATAACACACTTCTGTTTCTTTTTTGAATAAACTATCATGATTCACCTAGGTAGACATAAACATCTCCAAACTGGTCCTAAGAGCATTTTTCAAGCTTTTTCACTGAGACTCACAGTACATTTTTATTTGGTACCTTGAATACACACCCATATATTTAATATATTCTATGTGCCTTTTACTCTGATTTTTCTATTTTATTTTCTTTTTTAAACATGCAGATTGTCAAACTCAATAAACTGAATCATAAATTAATGATAGCCTGAAAAAAATTTCTGGCTGATAATAAGCTGTCTCCCTGGATTTTGGAATTGGAACTAAGAGATAGCAAATTAAGTTTTATATGATTCAAATAATGACATACAAATTTTATGTATTGCTGTCATGGGCAGCTGTATCTTGCCCAAGACATCTTATGTACCATAAGCAAAAATAAATTCATACATCAAAGTAGTCTGGGATGGGGGAGAGGAGGAGAGGGAGGGAGGGATGGAGAGAGAGAGAGGGCGAGAGAGAGAGAGAGAGAGATGATTTTTAAAAGAAACAGATAAAAGTGGGAACAGATGTGACAACTGACCAACTGGCCAGTGCTTGGCTTCTAGGCCTGGCTATATTCCTGCATTTGGATTTTACTGAAACTCCTTTGACTTAAGTAAGCTCTAATTTACCTCTATTGAGTTTACAACAAATAGAGAATCTCCGATTTTACAAGCATGATAAAATCATAATGATTGTACAGGAATAACTGGGAGGAATTTGACAAGGGAAGAATCCCCCCAATAATTTGCGGTTTGCAAGAGGTAAAGAGAGAGTATGAATTATAATACTTAATTTTGACCTGAGATTTGTATAGCCCATTATTGATTTATTGTTTGGGTTAAATGAACAGAAAGACTAGACTACTTATAAAACCACTGCAAAAACTAGGTAAGATTTAGTTCTCTGACTCTGAGTTTTTTTAAGTTGCCATCTCTATTGATTCTATAGATAAGACACTGAAAGTGAACGTTGCCCAGATATAGAGGAACTCCACTCACCCAGAGAATTATAACAATTTCAATAAACTGTATACAGGAACATATCCCACAGTCAGAAATATATGAATACTACAAAAGCCAATAGCCTACATTCTTGCATTAAATACCATTAAAAATTTTTACCATTTATTCTCATGAGAAAGCATAACAAATAATCTTTGTGAAACACTCATGAACCCTGAAGTTAACAATAACTCTAGTTAACTGTAATGTCAATGTTATAGGGACTGTCAATTCAGATCTTTTTCTTCTTCCTCTGCATCAGGAAGACATTGCCCTTTGTTTCAATGGCACTTGTGAATCCCATAGTTTACAGGTAACTCCTGTGGGATGCATCATTTTTTCATCTAATCTTGAATGACAGGGGAAATTCCATACCACTCACCAACACTAACTTCTGCTAATCACTCCCTACTTAGTCCTCCAATGCACTTAACTCTTACATCTGCAGAATGAGGTAAGAGGAATTGACACAATTAAGAACTGAACTGTAAGTTATCCCCAAACTCAAATTCATGGGCATAGAGTTGGTTTGAGAAATTTCCAACTCTCTTTCCCTCTCTGTAGTCCATAGGCTTCACTACTAATATTCCAGAAAAACTAACACTTAAGAGTGACTTAGTTAGGAATCCTAAGGAATGTACCCTGGGGATATATCTGCTAAGAAAAGCTTAAAAATACTTGTGGAATAAGTGTATAAATTATACATATGTCATTTCACAATCTCTCCTTATGATTTTGCTTCTTCTTTATTTCATTTATTGATTTCTCCATTTGATAATTTTTTATTGGGTGACTACTATATGCAAGGTAAGTGGTAGATAATAAAATTATAATAATGTGTGTGGACAATTATGTTTCCCAAAGATGAGTGTGAGAGTGTGTGTGTGTGTGTATGTTAATTCCATTCCACATGCTCTTCTTTACAACATGCACAACACTCTTCCCACTGAGATGTGGGGGTCTGTGTATCTTCCCTTAACTCTGAGCAAATTTTTCAAAAACCTCAATCAATCAAATGCAGCAGAAGTGACACTAGATGGTATCTCAGGCTAGCTCAGAAAAGGTGAAAGAGCTCCACCTCATTTCCTCTCAGAAAGTTCATCTGTAGAACCCAGTGCAGGTATAAAGACCACACAAAGAAGTCCATGAGGATATAGCTGAGATCCCCTGACACTTGCATTCTCAGCCAGCAGTCTGAGTTAATGGCCCAACATGAGAAATGATTCAAGCCCTCAGACATTGATCCTTTAATGAGCTCTGTCTTATCCAAATTTCTGGTCTACAGAAATGGAAAGATAAGTACAATTGTTGTTTTAAGCCATTAAGTTTTGGAATAATTTGTTATGTGACCAAAGTAATTGAAGTAAGGATGAAAAAAAAAGCCTACATCCACATGTAGGTAATAGTTTGGTGAGGGAGTAACATATTAACTCAATATAACTATATATAACTCTAAACTCTAATGAAAAATTATAGATGTGAGGCTATGAACTAAATAATGAGAAAGATTCATTGTCTTATATTATTCATTGTCTTATCCTTAAAACATGATCCAACAACATAGTAACTCCATAATTATTGAATGCACAAATAAATGGATCAAGTGTTATAAAGGAAATATACACAGATGTATGAAATATAAACCAGAAAACAAAAATGATCCTGGGAATCAGAACAGCTTTTCTGGAAGAACATTTTATGAGTATTCAAGAATAACACGTACCAAAGCCTGGTGAGGAGTAAGGCACTTGAAGCATTCAAGGCTATAACATAAGGTCAGTGTGGCTAGAATGCAGAGGTGAGGGTGAGATTACTTTGTGCTCATATACCAAGCATTATATTAGGCACTATACATTTTTCATCTCAGTAGTAATTATAAACAAAAAAACAAATTAGGAAGGTTGAATGACCTAGTTCAGACTTCATTTTGACACAGGTGAGACACATCCACAAAATTAATATTGTCTAGTTTTCATTCTTAAAAATGGTGACATACCCAGTAATGGGACTGGTGGGTCAAATGGTATTTCTAGTTCTAGGTCTTTGAGGAATCGCCAGCACTGTCTTCCACAATGGTTGAACTAATTTACACTCCTAGCAACAGTGTAAAAGCATTCCTATTTTTCCACATCCTCTCCAGCATCTGTTGTTTCCAGACTTTTTAATATTTGCCATTCTAACTGGCATGAGCTGGTATCTCATTTTGGTTTTGGTTAGCATTTCTCTAAGGCCCAGTGATGGTGAGCTTTTTTTATATGTTTGTTGGCCACATAAATGTCTTCTTTGGAAAAGTGTCTGTTCATATCCTTTGCCCACTTTTTTGATGGGATGGGTTTTTTATAATCTTCTAAATTTGTTTAAGTTCCTTGTAGATTCTGGATAATAGCTCTTTGTCAGATGGATAGATTGCAACAATTTTCTCCCATTCTGTAGTCTGCCTGTTCACTCAAATGATTGTTTCTTTTGCTGTGCAGAAGATCTTTAGTTTAATTAGATCATAAATCATTATACTATGAAGGCATATGCACACGTATGTTTATTGTAGCACTATTCACAATAACAAAGACTTGGAACCAACCCAAATGCCCATCAATTATAGACTGGATAAAGAAAACTTGGAACATATACACCATGGAATACTATGCAGCCATAAAAAAGAATGAGCTCATGTCCTTTGCAGGGACATGGATGAAGCTAGAAATTATCATTCTCAGCAAACTAACATAGGAACATAAAACCAAACACTACATGTTCTCACTCATAAGTGGGAGTCGAACCATGAGAACATATGGGCACAGGGAGGGGAACGTCATATGCTGGGGGCAGTAGGTGGGTGGGGGTCAAGGAGAGGGATAGCATTAGGGGAAATACCCAACGTAGATGACAGGTTGAAGGGTGCAGCAAACCACCATGGCACATATATACCTATGAAAAAAACCAGCACATTCTGCACAGGTATCACAGAACTTAAAGTATAATTAAAATAAATAAAAAAGAAAAAAAATGGTGATAAAGACTTATACTCCACTGATAAATCAGTTAAGGAAAATATGAGATTTAAAGTTATCCAACTTTTAAAGAGAACTAAGAGGAAGTTTAAAGTGGACCTATAACATCAACTGTAAGAAGTCAACTAGCCTTAGAAGTTAAACTACAGAAGATTGTAAAAGATGGTAATAATTAATTTAGCAAAATAATGGACTACTTAAAAGTTTGCAAAATGTAGCAAATAGTAGTGCTTTCTTACCATGTTACTCTGCTTGGAGCACAAAGAGGTTATTCCAAATTTGCACCAACAAGTAATTGTGTGTACTGTTGGCTCCATAATAAAGGTATACAAAGGATTTCTAAATAGGCATTTTACTTGATGTGGTTTGGCTCTGTGTCCCCGCTCAAATCTCATCTTGAATTGTACTCCTGTAATTTCCCCATGTTGTGTGAGGGACCTGGTGGGAGATGATTGAATCATGGGGGTTTTATCCCCCATAATGTTCTAGTGTTAGTGAATAAGTCTCATGAGATCTGATGGTTTTGTCAGAGGTTTCTACTTTTGCATCTTCCTCATTTTCTCTTTGCCTGCTGCCACCCATGTTAGACGGGGGTTGCTCCTCCTTGCCTTCTGCCCTGATTGTGAGGCTTCCCCAGCCATGTGGAACTGTAAGTCCAATAAAACTTCTTTGTTTTGTAAATTTTCCAGTCTCTGGTATGTCTTTATCAGCAGCATGAAAATGGACTAATAGAGTAAATTGACACCACTAGAGAGGGGCGTTGCTGAAAAGATACCTTAAAATGTGGAAGCGACTTTGGAACTAGGTAACAGGCAGAGGTTGGAACCATTTGGAGGGCTCAGAAGAAGAAGGGAAAATGTGGAAGCGTTTGGAAATTCCTAGAGAATTGTTGAATGGCTTTGCCCAAAATGCTGGTAGCAATATGGACAATAAAGTCCAGGCTGAGCTGGTCTCAGATGTAGATGAGGAACTTGTTGGGAACTGGAGCAAAGGTGACTCTTGCTATGTTTTAGCAAAGAGACTGGTGGCCTTTTGCTCCTGTCCAAGAGATTTGTGGAACTTTGAACTTGAGAGAGATGATTTAGGGTATCTGACAGAAGAAGTTTCTAAGCAGCAAAGCATTCAAGAGGTGATTTGGGTGCTGTTTAAAGCATTTAGTTTTAAAATGGAAACAGAGCATAAACGTTTGAAAAATTTGCAGCCTGGCAATGTGATAGAAAAGAAAATCCCATTTTCTGAGGAGAAATTCAAGCCAGCTGCAGAAATTTGCTTAAGTAATGAGAAGCCAAATGTTAAGCCCCAAGACAATAGGGAAAATGTCTCCAGGGCATGTCAGAATTCTTCGTGGCAGCCCCTCCCATCACAGGCCTGGAGGCCTAGGAGGAAAAAGTGGTTTTGTGTGCTGGACTGAGAGTATCCTGAGCTGTGTGCAGAATAGGGACTTGGTGCCCTGTGTCCCAGCTCCTCCTGTTGTGCATGAAAGGGACCAGTGTAGATCTTGGGCTGTGGCTTCAGATGGTGCAAGCCCTAAGCCTTGGCAGCTTCTACATGGTGTTGAACCTGTGGGGACAGAGAAGTCAAGAATTGAAGTTTGGGAACTTCCCCCTAGATTTCAGAAGATCTATGGAAATGCCTGGATACCCAGGCAGAAGTTTGCTGCAGGGGCAGGGCTGTCACAGAGAACCTCTGCTAGGGCAGTGGGGAAGGGAAATGTGGGGTTGGAGCACCCACACAGAGTCCTTACTAGGGCACTGCCTAGTGGAGCTGTGAGAAGGGGGTCACTCTCCTCTATACTCCAGAATGGTGGTTCCACCAACAGCTTGCATTGTGCATCTGGAAAGGCACAGACACTCAATGCCAGCCTGTGAAAGCAGCCAGAAAGAAGGCTTACCCTGCAAAACCACAGGGGTGGAGCTGCCCAAGACCATGGGAACTCACCTCTTGCATCAGTGTGACCTGGATGTGAGAGATGGAGTCAAAGGAGATCATTTTGGAGCTTTAATATTTGACTGCCCCAGTGGATATCAGACTTGCATCGGCCCTGTAGCCCTTTTGTTTTGGCCAATTTCTCCCATTTGGAATAGTTGTATTTACCTGATGTCTGTACCCCCATTGTATCTAGGAAATAAATAGCTTGCATTTGACTTTACAGGCTCATAGGCAGAAGGGACTTGCCTTGTCTCAGATGAGACATTGGACTGTGGACTTTTGGGTGAATGATGAAACGAGTTAAGACTTTGGGGGACTATTGGGAAGGTATAGATGGTTTTGCAATGTGAGGATATGAGATTTGGCAGTGGCTAGGGGTGGAATGATATGATTTTCCTCTGTCCCCACTCAGATATCATCTTGAATTGTATTTCCATAATTCCCACATGTTGTGGGAGGGACCTGGTGGGAGATGACTGAATCATAGGGGCAGTTTCCCCCATACTGTTCTCATGGTAGTGATTACGTCCCATGGGATCTAATGGTTTTATCAGGGGTTTCTGCTTTTGTGTCTTCCTCATTCTCTCTTTGCCTGCTGCCATCCATGTAAGATGGGACTTGCTCCTCCTTGCCTTCCACCTTGATTGTGAGGCTCCCCCAGCCACATGGAACTTTAAGTCCAATTAAACCTCTCTCTTTTTAAACCTCTTTATTTCTTTTGTAAGTTGCCCAGTCTTGGGTATGTCTTTATCAGGAGCGTGAAAACTTCTTGATAACTGCCCCAAATTTTTCACTGATAGGCCCCAGTGACCAAGTTAGCTCAGTATTTACCTGGTGATATGTTTGGTTCTGTCCCCACAAAATCGCATCTTGAATTGTAGCTCCCATAATCCCCATGTGTCGTGGAAGGGACCCAATGGGAGTTAATTGAATCATAGGGTGGGTTTTTCTCTTGCTGTTCTTGTGATAGTGAATAAGTCTCATGAGGTCTGATGGTTTTATAAAGAAGAGTTCCCCTGCACATGCCCTTTGCCTGCTGCCATGTGCCTTTGCTCCTCCTTTGTCTTCTGCTATGATTGTGAGGCCTTCCCAGTCATGTGGAACTGTGAGTCCATTAAACCTATTTTTCTTTATAAATTACCCAGTCTCAGGCATTTCTTCATAGCAGTATGAAAATGGACAAATACTCTTGGAGATTGAGAACGGGATGTCAGAGAATATAGGGGAAGGCTATTTATTAATTATGGCTTGGGCAGGAAAAGATATCATACTAAGACTGAGTAATTTGAGAAGAATCTAATAAAGGTTCTATTAAAAAAGACATGGGCGTAATTAAGGAAATAATGAAGAGTATAATATCCTAGATGTGTGTATGCTTATAACAGTAAGCCACTAGTAGGGCCCTTAGAATTGAAGCAATCAGAGGAGGAAGTATTTACTGGAACTTAGTGAGTGGTATCCTGGCAAGAAAGGATCCAGGGAAATAGACATGTTTATCTTACTATTTTTCTTGCCTCTGATCTTCTGCCATGGCCTCTTATTTGCCAATCCAACCAGAAGTCAGGTTGCAAGGAAGCTTCTTGATGCAGTCCATCAAAGTCAACCTATCCGCACACAGGGCAAGGTGAGAATATATCTGGAGGGTCAAATTGGAGACTCACTCTAAGTACCCTCTCAAATGAAAGCTCAGGCTTATAGTTCCCCCATTTTGTGTCCAGTTAAATTGAACAAATATTTATTAAGATCAAGGTAGATACAAGCTGCTGTGCTGCACACTTTAAGATTTGAAAAGATTAAAAAATCATCAACTCTATCTATAGGGGACTCAGATACTCAAGTGGGTATACTATAAAGTACAGAAAGAAAAGGGATGAGGGTAACTAAAAAGAAGAATATATTATGCTTAGCATAGTAAGAGACAAAACCCTGATACACAAGCTTTTCTTAGCTGGAAAACACTACAAATTTTATTTTGTGATTGTTTACATCAAATCTTAGCCAAAATTTCATTTTGCTAATCAGATAAAGGAGGAACACTGGTTAAAATAAGGATATGTTGGTGATGTTTTATATAAAATGCAAAAATCTGCCATTATGTGTAAATAAGGAATAATAGAAACATTTGGAAATGAACAATTTTTTTTAGTGCCTACTATGTACTACATTATGCTAGGTGCTGGAGATATAATGGTGAATAATGTTGCAATATGCCCAGTCTTCATGGAATCAACAGTCCAGTAGGGAAGGCAGATAAGTGGTAAGTCAATTGTAGTGCATGCTGATAAGAATAATTTATAAGGGGGCCCAGGGCATGGAGGCTCACGCCTGTAATCCCAGCGCTTCTGGGAGGCTGAGCTGGGTTATTACCTGAGGTTAGGAGTTCAAGACAAGCCTGGCCAACATGGTGAAACCCTGTTTCTACAAAAATTAGCAAGGCATGGGGGCTCACACCTGTAGTCCCAGCTACTCAGGAGGCTGAGGCAGAAGACTCGCAGGTGGAGGTTGCAGTGAGCCAAGATCATGCCACTGCACTCCAGCCTGGGCAATAGAGTGAGACTTCATCTCAAAAACAAAACAAAACAAAAGAAACAAACAAAAAAGAATAATTATAAGGGAAGTACAGGTGCTATGGAAACAGAGATGGAGTAAATAAAAATTGGAGATTTGGGGCTCAACATAGATGAAGAGACTTTCCAGTTAAAGTTGTATCTAAATTGTTACCTGAAAAATGAGTTAAGAGCAATACACACAAAGAAGCAAAGAGGAAAAAAATGTTTCCAGAGAGAAGGTAATATATACAGTTTCAGAGACAAAGAATGGTGTCAGAATGTGCTTTCAAGGTAAGGCAAGAGATTTAATATTACTAGAGTTCACAAGGGAAAGTCAGCGCTAAGGAGAAGGCCAAAAGCTAAGACCAGGCAAATCGTCAGGGGTCAGGTCATAATGAGGAAGCATAAGAGGAAAGATCTTAGATATTATCTGGAGGGTCCTGGAGAGTCGTTGAGGTATTTTAGGCAGGGGTGTGGCCTCAGTATATTTACAATTTAGAAGACTATTCCAATGAGTGGAGTGACTTAGTGGGGAGCTAGATGACAAAAATTAACACATAGTGATCCAAATGAAAGATAATGATGACCAGAGCTACAGTTGTAGGAAGAGAAATGATAGAATTAGATGCATTTCAGAAATATTAAAGAGTTATAATTGTCTGAATTGATGGATTGGATAAGGTTAGAGAAGTACACATGGATGCCTCAGTTATGACTTGGCAATTCAATGATCAGTGGTTCCATTTACAGAGAGAAATTGTGAGAAAAGAAGCAGGTTTCAAGTGGGAGAGATGAGTTTAAATTTAGATATTTCAGACAGAGGTGCTCATAATATATTCAAGTGTAAAAGGATAGTAAGCATTTGAAAATACAGATCTGAATTTCCTGTGAAAATTATTGACTGGACCTCAAAATTTAAGAGCTATTAGTATGAGCAGTAATTAACATCCTAGACAGGATAAAGTTATGTGAGAATGTATGAAGTGATAAAATTTTAAAAAAAGATACAGTGAAGTCTAACAATTTTAGAATGGGCAGAGGAAGGAGCCTGCTAGACTGAGAACAGGTCATATGAGGGGTAGGAGAAGATATAGAAGAGTATGGTGTCAAAAAAAAATTTACAGAAGAGAGAGTTTTCAGAAGAATTTGTTTTTTATGGTAGCATGTACCATAATCACTTTTCAGTGACTTGAAGCACAGATCAGAGTTCTTGCTGATACCATTTCCCTAGAGAAGAGACCGGTTTTTATCCTTTCTTCTAAATTTAAATGTTTATTGTTTTAATGTCTATAGAGAATAATTTTCCCCTCCTGTCTAATAGGTCATCAGGTCAGTGGATATATAAGTCACCATTATTAACAGCCTCACTAAAAGACTACAAGATGAGTAAAATAGGTTCAAGACAGCTCCTATCACAGGGTTATTTTAGTAACTATATGTGGAATTCTGGCTGTTTTATTTGGAGCTATGTTGAGTACTCAGATCTGTATTTCTCAGCATCAATGTACAGAACTTCTTTGAGTCCTGCAAAGCATTGTCACACTACAAAGCACAGTCAGTGTGAAAAAAAAAGAGAGGATGATGACAGAGTAGACAGCATGTCACAATCGCTTTATATATTATTTAAGTCAAATATGTATCTATATGATATAAATATATGTAATAAACATCATAGCATAGCTTAGTATATTAAATCATATACATATATGTGTGTATTGACATCTATATGTATATATACTTTCTCTCTATATACAAATATAGCTGTGTGATATATATATATACACACACACACCCACACATATGACTTTTCCTGGTTGAGTCCTGCCTATATAAAAACCACCCAGCCTATCTGTTAAGAAATTTGGGGATTATTGGATTTGCTGAGTCAGATGACTAGGTAAGATATTTCTTATTAGACAGAATGGAAAGATGTTGGTCTTGCTTTATCAACCACATGTTTTACAGAAGTTATCAGTGTCCTCCTTTTATTAGTTTAGGGCACAACATTTCAGAATTCTCATTTAGTTAGACAAAGTTCTAAGACTCAGAGTGTAGGTAGACAAGGTGCACAACTTGTCTCTGCTATATTCAGACATATCGACTGATTCCAAGCCATCTAAATTAATTAGACCTCTTGATACCAAGAATCAAAAGGTTTACTAACCAGGTAATGTTAATGGCATATCCCTGAGTAACAAGGGCATTATTCTGTTGGATCAAAAAGGTTAAACTTGATTACAGAAATCTTTGTGAAGGGATTTTTCTTTTTAAGATTCGCCAAATCCTCATAAGAGGGAGCTTAAAGTACCTATTGTAAAAAATTTTCAAAGATCCAGTTACAAAACCATAAAACTATAGCTATATTGTTAAAGATAAGTTATTTTGGAAAATAAACTCCCTCAGAGCAGTGACCATGTCTATTTTGTTCATCAATATATCCTTAGCTATTAGCACCTAATATTGCCTGGTTCATACCTGACCTTCAGAAATATTTCATGGATAGATGTTTGCATGAATCCTCAGTTTAATTCAAAATGTTGTCTTAAATATATTTAGCTAAAGAATCCTGAAGCCTATTACAAATATGATTTCCATGAGAAAGTAGTTTTCTTCACTCGTGATGGATGATTGATGTCTAATCCACATTATGGTGAATTGGAAGAAGTATTCAGTAGCCTCTGAATAGCAGTTATGGTGGTAGCACCAAAGATCCTTAAAGCTCTATGTTGTTCCATATATACAGTAAACAAATCATAATCATCTCGGTTCTTTCAATTGTATTATACTTTACATATTACAAGGTACTTTTACAGGTGTTTTGCTTTCATTTGAGCTTCATAACAACCTTGTTGAAGACAGTAAAATACTATCTCCAATTCACGCCTCTCCATGTGATTAGTTATTCTTTCAACAGGCATTTATTGTGCTCCAAATATTGAGCATAACCATTGGCAGACAGATACATAAATTATGAGACACAGCTCCTGCCCTTAGGAAGATGACAGTCTTTTTGAGAAAAATAAGATAATGAAATAAATAATTATAATGAAGTAAAGAGATCAGTATTAAGTAAAACATATAACCTCACTGTAAAGTGTTCAGGGAAGAACATACATTTTTGGCTGGCAGCTTGATAAAGGCTTTCAGAAGGAAGGAACATGACATAATGTCACTGGGATTTTGAGATACTTGTTTATTTTATCAATTTTGGAGACAATTTATGGTCATGCTTTGTATAATGATGTTTGATTCAATGACAGACTACATATATCATATTGTCCCCAGAAGATTATAACAAAGCTGAAAATTTCTATTGCCTAGTGATGCCATAGGTTCATAATATCATAGTGCAATGCATTATGGATGTGTATGTGGTGATGCTGGCTTAACCTAACCTACTGCTCTGCCAGTAATATAAAAGTATAATATATACAATTATGTACAAACCATAATACTTGATGATGATAATAAATGACTGTTCCTGATTTATGGCTTATGTGTTTACTATACTATAATTTTTATTGTTATTTCAGAGCATATTCCTTCTACTTACAGAAAAAGTCAACTGTAAAACAGCCTCAGGCAGGTCTTTTAGGAGATATTCCAGAAGGCATTGTTATCATACAAAATGATAACTCCATGAGTATTATTTTCCATGAAGACCAGTGGGACAAGATGAGGAGATGGAAGACAGTGATATGGATGATCCTGAACCTGAGACTGTATAGGCCTAGGCTAATGCATGTGTTTGTGTCTTCGTTTTTAACTAAAAGCTTAAAAAGTAAGAAAAATAAAAATAAAACATTTGAAAATACAAAAATCATATAGAATTAAGGACATAATAATATTTTCGAACAGCTGTACAACGTATGTGTGTTTTAAGCTAAATGTTATTGCAAAAGAGCCAAAAGTTGTTTTTAAAAAGTTTATAAAAACTTACAATAAGCTAAGATTAATTTATTAATGAAGAAATAATCTTTGTATATGTTTAGTGTAGCCTAAGTGTACAGTGTTTATAAATCTACAGTAATGTCCCAGACCTTCACATTCACTCATCACTCACTCACTGACTCACTCAGAGCAACTTCCAGTCCTGCAAGCTCTATCCATGGTAAGTGCCTTATAAACGTGTACCACTTTTTATCTTTTATACTGTATTTTTACTGTACCCTTTCTATGCTTGTTTAGATACACAAATACCACTGTGTAACAATTGCCTACAGTATTCAGTACCGAAATATGGTGTACAGATGTGTAGCCTAGGAGCAATAGGCTATACCATATAACCTAGATGTGTATAGGTTTGTGTAAGCATACTCCACAATGCTTGCACAACTATGTGCAAGCATACTCTATGATGTAAACATACTCTAGGATGTTTGTATAAGCATACTCTACAGTGTTTGTGTAAGCATACTCTAAATTTGTGTAAGCATACTCTACGATGTTTGCATAACCATGACATCACCTAATGATACATTTTTCAGAATGTATCCCATTGTTAAATATACATGACAGTATTTAATAAATAATTAAATGACTACTGTATTCCAGGCACTGTACCAAATGTTGGGGATACAAAAAAGAATGAAAAGTATATTTTAAATTTTTTGGTGTGTAAAATTTAGTGTTAAATGATTGCAGATCCCAAAGCAAATTATCATCTTAATGAGGAGAAAAATCACCTTTAGTCCAAGATGAACAGGAACTCTGCCTCAATCCCTAGTTTATGTAGAAAGAGACTGCACAAATGTATTCACGGGGAGTAGGTCCTTGCATACCTTAGGGGAGGCCATGGGTAGAAAGATGAGCCAAGTACTCGGGGGGACAGATTGAGGAAAATATAACTGGATTGAAGTTCATTCAACAAAGCCATTTTCAATCCATTTCAATAGATTAAAATGATGAAGAAAGGCTTCCATAGGAAATATTTTAAGTAAAAGGTAAATAGATACTAAAATCATTATACAGCTATTTTAGCTATTTTAATTACATTTAAAAAATATTATATGATGAATTAGGATTTCTACTCCTTGCAAATACTATCTATTTTGAACAATATTGTTACTAAAGATGTAAATTTTTATACTGTTTGAAGCATGGCTAAAATGATTTCATTCTTGAAAATAAGCCCTGAATGAATTAGAGCTACTGTATGTAACATTATCAAGTTCCCAGGAATTTAGTTATGTTTCACAGAAAATTATTTTATTTCACTCATAGAAAGGGTTAGCTAAAAATAAGTTTTAGGTAACAAAGACCAAAAAGGACACAAGGGAAATATGCCATGGGAGAAAACTGGGTTTTAGTTCTGGCTCCTCCAGAAAGTATCAAACTGTCGGGCTACTGAACATTTACTTGTCTACCTGAAGGTTTCTATGTGTGTAAAGGGGAGTGGGGATGTTTTTGACTAAGTGTAACAAAAAAGTTACATACAGGCCTCAATTTCTCTCTTCCGTGATGATGATAGATGCTGCTTCAGGATCATTGGTCTCTTTTTCACTGAGGCAGAGTTGGCATGCAAAGTGACAACCTACGCCAACCCTAGACTAGATGATCTTCAATATTCTCTCAAGCTGAAGAATTCTATGAATCTAAAATTTTTGAAACCCAAATGATATAATTGAATACGAAATGAAATTTAGTCTCTTAAAATTGTTGGTTTACTGATAAGCTACCCATAAACATTTTATTCACATTTTGATGGTAAATCAAAATGTATTTGCTTAACAACTATTTTTGATATAAATTTTAGCCACTATCTTCCATCTTTGTCCAATTAGATCCCTACTTGTTTATACTTTGTTTGTTCATTTTTTTATTCAGAAACAGGAATGAAAAAGCTTATTAGCTATTCAGTATTCAGGTTTATTTGACCAGTGTTTCTCCAAAATAATATTTTAAAATATAGCAAAACTCCATTTAGTACTTTTAATTAATAATATATAAATTCTCTACTTTAGATATAATAAAACAATAGAAAAAATAGTAAATGTATACTAATACTCCATGTAATGTAGATAAAATACTGGTTTAACAGATGTATAGACTCATTTGAACTCTATACTTTCAACAGAAATTTATTATTAATGAAGACAAAAGTGTTTAACAAAAATGTTCTGGGAGTGAGATTATAGTAAAAATTATAGTAAAATTATTTTGATTTTTTGATAATTCTCTTAGAGCAAAAACTAAAATATTTAAGTCAAGTCTTTTGGGGGCCTTATAGTAAGTAGAGTTCATGGAGGCTCACAGGGTCTCCAGACAGACATAAATTTTACTTCCAAATATGATCAAAAAGGACAAATAAGGGTATTACATAATAATAAAGGGTTCAATTCAACAAGAAAACTTAACTATTTTAAATATATATGCACTCAACACTGGAGCACCCAGATTCATAAAACAAATTCTAAGACACTTATGAAGAGACTTAGGTAACCAATAGTAGGAGACTTCAACACTCCACGGACAGCTGGACAGATCATCAAGGCAGAATGCTAACAAAGATATTTGGGATCTAAACTTGACACTTGACCAAATGAACCTTATAGGCATCCACAGAACACTCCACCCAACAAAAAACAGACTATACATTCTTCTCAGGTGCATGTGGCACATTCTTTAAAACTGACCACACACTTGTCCATGAGGCAATTCTCAACAAATTCAAAAAAACTGAAATTATACCAACCACATTCTCAGACCACAAGGCAACAAAAATATAAATAAATACCAAGAAGAGATCTTAAAACCATACAATTACATGGAAATTAATCTGTTCCTGACTGACTTTTGGGTAAACAATGAAATTAAGGTAGAAGTCAAGAAATTCTTTGAAACTAATGAAAACAAAGATACAACATATAATAAGCTCTGGAACATAGCTAAAACAATGTTAAGAGAATTTATAGTGCTAAATGCCCATATCAAATAGCTAGAAGGATCTCAAATTAACAACCTAACATCCCACTTGAAGGAACTTGAAAAAGAAGAGCAAACTAAGTCCAAAGGTAACAGAAGAAAAGAAATATCCAAAATCAGAACTGAACTGAATGAAATGGAGATGAGAAAAAAGAAGAGATTAATGAAAACAAAAGTTGGTTCTTTGAAACAATGAAGGTTGATAGACTACTAGTTAGGCTAATAAGGAAAAATATGGAGAAAAACAAAATAAACACAATCGGAAATACAAAGGGTGCCTTGCCACTGATCCCACGGAAATACAAAAAACCCTTAGAAACTATTGTGAACACCTCTGTGCACACGAACTAGAAAACCTAGAAGAAATGTATAAATTCCTGGAAACACAGAACCTCTGAAGATTAAACCATGAAGAAATTGAGTCCCTGAACAGAGCTGCAATGAGTTCTGAAACTGAATTAGTAAAAACATACCAACCAAAAATAAAAAATAAAAAAGCCCTGGGCCAGATAGATTCATAGCCATATTCTCCCAAACATATAAAGAAGACCTAGTACTATTTTACTATTCAAAAATAAAAAAATCAAGGAGAAACCCTTCCTCACTCATTCTATGAGTCCTTCATCATTCTGATGCCAAAACCTGGCAGAGATACAACGGAAAAAGGAAACTTCAGATTAATATCCCTGATGAAGTTAGGTGCAAAAATCCTTAATAAAATACTAGCAAACCAAATCCAGCAGCATATCAAAAAGCTAATTCACCATGAATAAGTATGCTTTATCCCTGGGATGCAAGGTTGGTTCAACATATCCAAATCAATAAATGTAATTCACCATATAGACAGAACTAAAAACAAAAACCACATGATCATTTCAATATATGCAGAAAAGTCTTTCAATAAAATTCAATATACCTTCATGTTATAAACCCTCAACAAACTGGGTATCAAAGATACATACCTCAAAATAATAAGAGCCATCTAACACAAACCCAGAGCCAACATTATACTGAATGAGAAAAAGCTGGAAGCATTCCGCTTGAGAACAGGAACAAGACATGGAAGCCCAGTCTCATCACTCTAATTCAACATATTACTGGAAGTCCTAGCCAGAGCAAACAGGCAAGAGAAAGAAATAAAAGGCATCCAAATAGGAATAAAGGAAGTGAAACTATCTCTCTTCACAGACATTATGAAACTATACCTAGAAAACTTCATAGTATCTGCCTAAAGTCTTTTAGATCTGATAAATAACTTCAGCATAGTTTCAGAATACAAAATTAATGTACAAAAATAAGTAGCATTTCTATACACAAATAACATACAACCTGAGAGCCAAATAAAAATTGCAATCCCATTCACGATATCCACAAAAGAATAAAATACCTAGAAATAGAGCTAAATAAAGGAGGTGACAAATTTCTACAGTGAAAATTACAATATACTGCTGAAAGTAATCAGAGACAACACAGACAAATGGAAAAACATTTCATGCTCATGGATAGGAAGAATCAATATTGTTCAAATGGCCATACTTCCCAAAGCTATTTACAGATTGAAAGCTATTTCTAACAAACTACCAACCACATATTTTAGAGAATTAGAAAACAAATTCTAAAATTCATTTGAAACCAAAAAAGAGGCCAAATAGCCAAAAGAATCCTAAGCAAAAAGAAAAAAAGCTGGAGGCATCACACTGCCCAACTTCAAACTATACTACAAGTCCACAGCATGGTATTGGTACAAAAAAAGACATAGACCAATAGAACAGGTTAGAGAATCCAAAAATAAAGCCACATACCTACAACCATCTGATCTTCAACAAAGCTGACAAAAACAAGGAATGGGGAAAGGACTCCCTATTCAATAGATGCTGCTGGGATAACTGTCCTGCCATATGCAGAAGATTGAAACTGAACCTCTACCATTCACCATATACAAAAATCAACTCAAGACAGAACAATGACCTAAATGGAATATCTAAAAGTATAAAGGCCCTAGAGGAAAATTAGGAAATATCATTCTGGACATCAGCCCAGGCAAAGACATCATGAGGAAGACTCCAAACCCAATTGCAACAAAAACAAAAATTAGCTAGTGGGACCTAATTAAACCAAAGAACTTCAGCACAGCAAAGTAAACTATTGGTGGAGTAAACAAACACCCTACAGAATGGGAGAAAATATCTGCAAAGAATGCACTCAACAAAGGTCTAATACTCAGAATCCATAAGAAATTCAAATAAATCTATAAGCAAAAACCAAACAACCCCATTAAAAGGGGCAAAAGATATGAACAGACAGTTCTTAAAAGAAGACATACGTGTGGCCAATAAGCATATGAAAAAATGCTCAATATCACAAATTATTAGGAAAATGCAAATTAAAACCACAATGAGATAGCATCTCATACCAGTCAAAATTGTTATTATTAAAAAGTCCAAAAGTAGATGTTTTCAAGGTCACAAACAAAAGGGAACACTTATACACTACTAATCAGAATCTAAATTAATTCAGTCATTGTGGAAACCAGTGTGGAGATTTCTTGAAGAACTTAAGCAGAATTACCATTCAACCCAGAAATCCCATTATTGAGTATATACACAAAGGAATATAAATTGTTCTACCATGAAGACACATGCCATCATATGTTCATCACAGCAAAGATGTTGAATCAATGTAAATGTCCATCAGTGGTAGACTGGATAAAGAAAAAGTACGTATGCACCATAAAATACCATGCAGCTATAAAAAATGAGATCATGTTTTTTGCAGCGTCATGGATGGAGCTGGAGGCCATAATCCTAAGACAATTAATGTGTGAACAGAAAACCAAATACTGCATATTCTCACTTATAAGTGGGAGCTAAACATGGACAAGATGCACATGGACACAAAGAGGGGACTAATAGACACTGGGACCTATTGGAGGGTGGAAGATGGAAGGAGGCTGAGGATTGAAAAACTTCCTATTGGGTATTATGCTGATTATCTGTGCGACTAAATAATCTGTACACCACCCCCCAGGTCACTTAATTTACCCATGAAATAAACCTGTACATATATCCCTTGAATCTAAAATAAAAGTTGGAAAGAAAAATAAATACTGTCCAGAGATGAACAAAGAAAAAAAATAATTGTATATGGAGGCTTAGTGTGAAGAAGACTGTACTGTATGTGTGTTTAAGGTGAGCACACTCTCTGAACCTTTTTGTTTACTTAACAATTGACAGTTTTGTTTATAACAAATCTCCATTATCAAGTCATATGAAAGAATAAACATTCTTAATGTAAATAGCTCAATTTATGCTTGTGTGTATATATTTATGTTTGTGTGTGTGTTTATATATGTGTATGTATGTATATATGTGTATACACATATATGCATGTGCATATGTGTATATATACATGTGCATGTACATGCATACATATGTGTGTATACACATATACGCACGTATGTATATACACATATATACATACATTATATATGAGTATATATAAACACACATATGTATATAAACACACATATGTATATATACACACATACACACATACATATGTATGTATACACATATATATGTGTAACCAAACAAACAAAATCAAACCACTCGTTTGAATCTCACCTTCATAATTAACTGTTTGCATGATTATTTTCTATTCCTGTTATAGTGAGGTAGGTAATATTAAGCTATCATTCATTCTAAGAACAACTATCAAAACTGGATAAAGTTTAAGGGAAAAAGCTTATGTTTGAATATATTGGAGAGCAGACTATAGCTAGGGCTTGAGGAATCACGATGCCAGATAGAGTCAGAGATAATGTAAACACATTGTGAGCAACTATGTATTAATGCCAAAATTTTCTCCTCAGGGAATTTGTTTTTAATAGTGATAAATAGAGGCCGAACAGAAAATAGTGATCCAGATACTGCAATGGTTTCACTGAACAAGTGAAACTAAAATTTGAATTTAAGGCTGCTAAAGCATTTATAACTTGAAGGACCAAAAAAAGAGAAACACAAATAAGTAATCTATGAATTTTAATGAAATTTATTTTTCTTTTTAAAAATTTTTCCATAAGTCATTGGGGTACAGGTGGTATTTGGTTACATGAGTAAATTCTTTAGTGGTGATTTGTGAGATTTTGATGCATCCATCACCCGCGCACCATATTTGTAGTTTTTTATCGCTCACCTCCCTCCCACTCTTTCCCCCAAGTCCTCAAAGCCCACTGTATCATTCTTATGACTTTGCGTCCTCATAGCTTAGCTCCACATATCAGTGAGAACACACGATGTTTGGTTTTCCATTCCCAAGTCTCTATTCTCATCCAGGTCACTTCAAATGCTGTTAATTTATTTTTATGGCTGTGTAGTAGTTCATCGTATGTATATACTACAGTTTCTTTATCCACTCATTGATTGATAGGCATTTGGGTTGGTTCCACAATTTTGCAATTGTGAATTGTTTTGCTATAAACATGCGTGTGCAAGTATCTTTTTTGAATAATGACTTCCTTTCCTCTGGGTAGATACCCAGTAGTGGGATTGCTTGATTGAATGGTAGTTCTACTTTTAGTTCTTTAAGGAATCTCCACACTATTTTCCATAGTGGCTGTACTAGTTTACATTTCCACCAGCAGCATAGAAGTGTTCCCTGTTCACTGCATCCACACCAACATCTACTGTTTTTTGATTATGGCCATTCTTACAAGCAGTGAGGTGGTATTATATTGTGGTTTTGATTTGCATTTCCCTGACCATTGGTGATCAGGGAAAAAAACATTTTTTTTCATGTTTGTTGGCCATTTGTATATCTTCTTTTGAGAATTGTCTATTGATGTCCTTAGTCCACTTTTTAATGGGATTTTTTTTTCTTACTGATTTCTTTGAGTTTGTTGTAGATTCTGGATATTAGTCTTTTGTCAGATGTATAGATTCTGAAGATTTTCTCCCGTTCTGTGGGTTGTCTGTTTACTCTGCTGACTGTTCCTTTTGCCATGCATAAGCTCTTTAGTTTAATTAGGTCCCAGCTATTTATGTTTGTTTTTATTGCGTTTGTTTTTTTTGCATTTGCTTTTGGGTTCTTGGTCATGAAATCCTTGCCTAAGTCAATGTCTACAAGAGTTTTCCCAATATTATCTTCTAGAATTGTTATAGTTTCAGGTGTTAGGTTGAAGTCCTTAATCCATCTTGAGTTGATTTTTGTATAAGGTGAGAGATGAGGATCAAGTTTCATTCTCCTACATGTGGCTAGCCAATTATCCCAGCAGCATTTGTTGAAAAGGGTGTCCTTTCCCCACTTTATGTTTTTGTTTGCTTTGTCAAAAATCAGTTGGCTGTGTTCTGGGTTCTCTAATCTGTTCCATTGGTCTATGTGCCTATTTTTGTACCAGTACCATGCTGTTTGGGTGACTAGGACTTTATAGTATAGTTTGAAATCAGGTAGTGTGATGCCTCCAGATTTGTTCCTTTTGCTTAGTCTTGTTTTGGCTATGTGGGTTCTTTTTTGGTTCCATATGAATTTTAGAATTGCATTTTCTAATTCTGTGAAGAATAATGGTGGTATTTTGATGGGTATTGCATTGAATTTGTAGATTGCTTTTGGCAGTATGGTCATTTTTACAATATTGTTTCTACCCATCCATGAGCATGGGATGTTTCCATTTGTTCTTCTCATCTATGATTTCTTTCAGCAATGCTTGGTAGTTTTCCTTGTAGGGGTCTTTCAACTCCTTGGGTAGGTAGGAGCTTTCTGGAGGAATCTTTAGGATTTTCAAGGTAAACAAATATATCATCACCAAATAGTGACAGTTTGACTTCCTCTTTACCGATTTAGATGTTCTTTATTTCTTTCTCTTGTCTGATTGCTCTGGCTACAACTTCCAGTACTATGTTGAAGAGGAGTGATGAGAAGGGGCATCTTTGTCTTATTCCCATTCTCCGAGGGAATGCTTTCAACCTTTCCTCATTCAGTATTATGTTGGCTGTGGATTTGTCATAGATGGCTTTTATTACATTAAGTTATGCCCCTTGTATGACAATTTTGCTGAGAGTTTTATTCATAAAGAGATGCTGCATTTTGTTGAATAATTTTGCTGCATCTTTTGAAATGATCATGTGATTTTTTGTTTTTTATTCCTGTTTATGTGGTGTATCATATTTATGGATTTGCCTGTTAAACCATCCCTGCATCCCTGGTATGAAAACTATTTGATCATGGTGGGTTATCTTTTTGATATGTTGCAGGATTTGGTTAGCTAGTATTTTGCTAAGGATTTTGGCATCTATGTTCATCAAAGATATCAATCTGTAGTTTTGTTTTGTGATTTTGCCCTTTCCTAGTTTTGGTATTAGAGTGGTGCTGGCTTCATAGAATGAATTAGGGAAGGTTCCTTCTTTCTCTATCTTGTGGAATTGTGTCAAAAGGATTGGTTCCAATTCTTCTTTAAATGTCTGGTAGAATTCTGCTGTGAATCCTTGTGGTCCTGGACATTTTGTTGTTGGTAATTTTTAATTACCATTTCGACCTTGCTGCTTGTTATTGGTCTGTTGAGGGTATCTAATTCTTCCTAACTTAAACTAGAAGGGCAGTATTTTTTCCAGGAATTTATCCATCTCTTCTAGTTTTTCTAGTTTATATGTATAAACGTGTTCATAGTAGCCTTGAATGATCTTTTTATTTCAGTGGTGTCAGTTATAATATCTCCTGTTTTCATTCTTAGTGAGGTTATTTGGATTTTCTCTCTTCTTTTCTTGGTTAATCTTGCTAATGTTCTATCAATTTTATTTATCTTTTCAAATAATCAGCTTTTTGTTTCATTTATCTTTTGTATTTTTGTTTGTTTCAATTTTATTTAGTTCTGCTCTGATCTTGGTTATTTCCTTTTTTCTGCTGGGTTTGAGTTTGGTTTGTTCTTGTTGCCTCTAGTTCCTTGAGGTGTGACCTTAGAGTGTCTGTTTGTGCTCTTTCAGTCTTTTTAATGTAGGCATTTAGGGCAATGAACTTTTCTCTTAGCACCGCCTTTGCTGTATCCCAGATGTTTTGATAGGTTGTGTCATTATTGATCAGTTAGAAGAATTTTTTAATTTCCATCTTGATTTTGTTTTTGATCTAGTGCTCGTTCAGGAGCAAGCTATTTAATTTCCCTGTATTTTCATGGTTTTGAAGGTTCCTTTTGGAGTTGATTTCCAGTTTTATGCCACTGTGGTCTTAGAGAGTCCTTGATATAATTTCAATTTTCTTATACTTATTGAGGCTTGTTTTATGGCCTATTATATGGTCTATCTTGGAGAAAGTTCTCTGTGCTGTTGAATAGAATGTGTACTCTGTGGTTGTTGGATGAAATGTTCTGTACATATCTGTTAAGTCCATTTGTTCCAAGGTATAGTTTAAATCCATTGTTTCTTTGTTGACTTTCTGTCTTGACCTATCTAGTGCTGTCAGTGGAGTATTGAAGTCCCCCACTATCATTGTGTCTCTTTCTAGTGCTTTCAGTGGAGTACTGAAGTCCTCCACTATTATTGTGCTGCTATCTCATTTCTTAGGTCTATTAGTAATTGTTTAATAAATTTGGGACCTCCAGTTTTAGGTGTATATATGTTTAGTATTGTGATATTTTCCTGTCAGACAAGGCCTTTTAACATTATATAATGTCCCTCTTTGTCTCTTTTAACTGCTGTTGCTTTAAAGTTTGTTTTGTCTGATATAAAAATAGCTACCCCTGCTTGCTTTTGGTGTTTATTAGCATGAAATTCCTGTTTTCATCCCTTTACTTTAAGTTTATGTGAGTCTGTATGTGCTAGGTGAGTCTCCTGAAGGCAGCAGACAGTTGGTTGGTGAGTTCTTATCCATTTTGCAGTTCTGTATCTTTTAAGTGGAGCATTTAGGTCATTTACATTCAATGTTAGTATTGAAATGTGAGGTACCATTGCATTCGTCGTGCTCTTTGTTGCCTGTGTACTTTGTTTTTTTGTTTGGTTTTTGCTATTTAACTTGTATTTTTGTAGTATAGGTCCTGTGTGATGTATGCTTTAAAGAAGTCTTGTTTTGATGTGGTACCAGGATTTGTTTTAAGATTTAGAGTTCTTTTTGCAGTTCTCATAGTGGTGGCTTAGTAATGGTGAATTCTCTCAGCATTTGTTTGTCTGAAAAAGGCTGTATCTTTCCTTCATACATGATGCTTAGTTTTGCTGGTTACAAAATTCTTGACTTATAATTGTTTTGTTGAGGAGGCTAAAGATAGGGCCCCAATCCTTTCTAGCTTGTAGGGTTTCTGCTGAGAAATCTGGTGTTAATCTGATAGGTTTTCCCTTATTGGTTACTTGGTGCTCTGTCTCACAGCACTTAAGATTCTTTCCTTCGTCTTAACTTTGGACAACCTGGTGACAATGTGCCTAGGTGAAGATCTTTTTGCAATTAATTTCCCAGGTGTTTTTTATGCTTCTTGTATTGGGATGTCAAGGTCTCTGGCAAGGCCATTGAAGTTTTCCTCAATTATTCTCCCACATATGTTTTTAGAATTCTCTTCTTCCTCAGGAACACTGGTTATTCTTAGGTTTTGTCATTTAACATAATCCTAGACTTCTTGGAGGCTTGTTCATACTTTCTTATTCTTTTTTCTTTGTCTTTGTTGGATTGGGTTAATTTGAAGACCTTCTCTGTAAGCTCTGAATTTCTTTCTTCTACTTGTTCAATTCTATTGCTGAGAATTTCCAGAGCATTTTGCATTTCTAAAAGTGTGTCCAATGTTTCCTGAATTTTAGAGTGTTTTTTTTTTCCTGTAAGCTTTCTATTTCCTTGAATATTTTTTCCTTCACTTCTTGTATCATATTTTGGGTTTCCTTGTATTGGGCTATGCCTTTCTCTGGTCCCTCCCTGATTAGCTTAATAACTAACCTCATGAATTCTTTTTCAGGCAAATCTTGGATTTCTTCTTATTTTGGATTCATTGCTGATGAACCAGTGTGGTTTTTGGGGGGTGTTGATGAGCCTTGTTTTGTCACGTTACCAGGGTCATTTGTCTGGTTCCTTCTTATTTGGGTAGGCTGTGTCAGAGGGAAGGTCTAGGGCTCAAGGCTGTTATTCTGTTTCTTTTGTCCCATGGGATGTTCCCTTGATGTAGTACTCTCCCCCTTTTCCTATGGATGTGAGTTCCTGTGAGCCAAACTGCAATGATTGTTGTCTCTCTTCTGGGTCTCCCGGCTCCAGGCTGGTGCTGTGGGTTGTCACAGTGCTCTGTGATGTGAACTATCTGTGGGTCTCTCAGCCATGGATACCAGCACCTGTTCCAGTGGTGTGGCAGGGGGGTGCAGTGGGCTACATGGGGGTTCTTAGCTTTGGTGGTTTAATGCCCTATTTTTTGTGCTGGTTGGCCTCCTGCCAGGAGGTGGTGCTTTCCAGAGAGCATCACCTTTGGTAGTATGGGAAGGAACTGGTGGTGGGCAGGTCTCTAGAACTCCCAAGATTATATACCCTTTGTCTTCTGCTACCAGGATATGTAGGGAAGGAACATCAGGTGAGGGCAGAGCTAGGCGTGTCTGAGCTGAGACTCTCCTTGGGTGGGTCTTGCTGTGGCAACTGTAGGGGATGGGAGTGAGATTCCCAGGTCACTGGAGTTGCGTACCTAGGAGGATTATGACTGCCTCTGCGGAGTCATGCAGGTTATCAAGGAAGTAGTGGAAAGCTGGCAGTCATAGGCCTCACCCAGCTCCCATGCAAACCAAAGGGCCAGTCTCACTCCCACTGTGCCTGCCCCCCCACCCGCCAACAGACCCCAGTCTATTTCCAGGTGGAGAGTGAGATGGGCTTGAAAACCTGCCCCAGGCTACCCACCTCCCAGCTGCAAAAGAAAAGGGCTTGGTTCTTACCCAATCCGTGGAGTCTGCACACCAGAATCACACCCTCCCCTGAGATCTGGCCAGGAGGTTTCTCACCCGGTTAAAACTTTTATGAAGTTCAGCTAGAGATTTCCTTCTCCCTGTGTAGTTTTACTCCCTGCTCCTCTCCTGTTGTATCCCTGTGGTGCCAGGCAAGAATGGCCTGCTACAGGACCCAGTGAGCTCCCAGGGAATTCTGCTGCTTCCTCTACCCCTGTATTTTGCTCGGCTCTCTGAATTGACTCAGTTCCAAGTAAAGTTGGAAACTTCTCCTGCAAACAGATGGTCAGCTTCTCTAGTGGCGGTGTATATTCTGGAGAGGAGGGTCTCCCTTTCCCGCTTCTGCCGTTGGGGCACTCGCCATTTTGGTAGGGTCTCCTGGGTCCTGAAGGAGCAGTCCACTTCCTTCAGAGGGTCTGTGGGTCCTCTCAGGATTGCTGATTTGTTCTTGCAGTTGATCTGGAGGTAAAATTCACAATGTGAGCCCCCTCCTTCTGTTCTGTCCAGAGCTGCAATCTCTGATGCAATTTCTTCTTGAGGCATTTGTTTGTTTCCTAAGTTGAACATGGGCAGGGCAAGATGCTCAGCTACTGAAAATAGTTAATCAATAATTTAAAAATAAGCAGATATTTTAGCAGTTTTATTGTGCTAGAGCGACAAAAAATTTGAGTTGAAAGCCTACCCAGGAAAAAGGTCCTGGTATATATGGAAGGCTTTCCAGTTATGAACCCAAGAAAAAAAAGACTTAGAAGTAATGGTATATTGGAAATAGACTGGTTAAGATCATGCTGCCCATTGTCTTCATGCTGCTGGAAGAAAATTAGTTTACTACATCATGTATACCCTTGATATTTTTCATATAAATTTCTAAAATTCAATAACAATTGACGGGAATAATAAAAATAGATCTATGTTGCTAAAAACTAAATTAAAAATTTTAACTTCTATAATTAATCCAAATATTTGTGTTATCTGATATAGTTTGGCTATGTCCCACCCAAATCTCAACTTGAATTGTATCTCCAAGAATCCCCACATGTTGTGGGAGGGACCCAAGGGAAGGTAATTGAATCATGGGGCTCTGTCTTTCCCATGCTATTCTCATGATATTGAATAGGTCTCATGAGATTTGATGGGTTTATCAGGGATTTCTGCTTTTGCTTCTTCCTCATTTTCTCTTGCCACCACCATGTAAGGAGTGCTTTTCACCTCCCACCATGATTCTGAGGTGTCCCCAGGCATATGGAACTGTAAGTCCAGTTAAACCTCTTTTTCTTCCCAGTCTCAGATATGTCTTTATCAGTAGTGTTGAAACAGACTAATACAGAAAATCGGTACCAGTAGAGTGGGACGTTGCTGAAAAGACACCTGAAAATATGGAAGCAACTTTGGAACTGGGTAACAAGCAGAGGTTGGAACAGTTTGAAGGACTCAGAAGGAGACAGAAAAATCTGGCAAAGTTTGGAAATTCCTAGAAACTTGTTGAATGGCTTTGCCCCAAAAATGGCTGATAGAGATATGGACAATAAAATTCAGGTTGAGGTGGTCTCAGATGGAGATAAGGAACTTGCTGGGAACTGGAGCAAAGACAACTCTTGCTATGTTTTATCAAAGAGACTGGTGGCATTTTGCCCCTGCCTTAGAGATTTGTGGAACTTTGAGCTTGAGAGAGATGATTTAGGATATCTGGCTGAAGACATTTCAAAGCAGCAAAGCATTCAAGATGTAACTTGGGTGCTGTTAAAGGCATTTAGTTTTGTAAGGGAAGCAGAACATAAAAGTTAGGAAAATTTGCAGCCTGACTCTGTGATAGAAGAGAAAAACCCATTTCCTGGGGAGAAATTCAAGCCAGCTGCAGAAATTTGCATAAGTAGCAAGGTGCCTAATATTAATCCCCAAGACCATGGGGAGAATATCTCCAGGCCATGTCAGAGACCTTCATGGTAGCCCCTCCCATCACAGCCCTGGAGGCCCAGGAGGAAAAAGTGGTTTTGTGGGCCTGGCCAAGGGTCCCCTGTGCTGTGTGCAGCCTAGGGACTTGGTGCTCTGTGTCCCAACTTTTCTAGCCATAACTGAAAGGGTCAAAGGTACAGCTAAGGCTGTGGCTTCAGAGGGTGGAAGCCCCAAGCTTCCATGTGGCATTGAGTGTGTGGGTGCATGGAAGTCAAGAATTGAGGTTTGATAATCTCCACCTAGATTTCAGAAGATATATGGAAACACCTGGATGCTCAGGCAAAAGTTTGCTGCAGGGGCAGAGCCATCAGGGAGAATCTCTGCTAGGGCAGTGCAGAAGGGAAATGTGGGGTCAGAGCCCCACACAGAGTCCCTACTGGGGCACTGCCCAGTGAAGCTGTGAGGAGAAAGCCACCATTCTCCAGACCCCCAGAATGGAAGATCCACTGATGGCTTTCACCATGCACCTGGAAAAGCCACACTTAACACCAGCCCATGAAAGCAGCCAGGAGGGAGGCTGTACTCTGCAAAGCCTCAGGGGAAGAGCTGCCCAAGACCATGAGAACCTACCTCTTGCATCATTGTGACCTGGATGTGAGACTTGGAGTCAAAGGAGATCATTTTGGAGCTTTAAAATTTGACTGCCCTGCTGGAGTTTGAACTTGCATGGGCCCTGTAACCCCTTTGTTTTGGCCAATTTCTCCCATTTGGAATGGCTGTATTTACCTAATACCAGTACCCCCACTGTACCTAGGAAGTAACTAGCTTGCTTTTTATTTTACAGGCTCATAGGCAGAAGCGACTTGCCTTGTCTCAGATGAGACTTTGGACTGTGGACTTTTGGGTTAATGCTAAAATGAGTTACAACTCTGGGGGACTGTTGGAAAGGCATGATTGGTTTTGAAATGTGAAGACATGAGATTTGGAGGGGCCAGGGGCAGAATGACATAGTTTGGCTCTGTGTCCCCACCCAAATCTCATCTTGAATTTTATCTCCCAGAATTCCCATGTGTTGTGAGAGGGACTCCACGTGAGGTAATTGAATCATGGTGGCCTGTCTTTCCTGTGCTATTCTTGTGCTAGTGAATAAGTCTTATGAGATCTGATGGGTTTATCAGGGGTTTCTGCTTTTGATTTTCCCTCATTTTTCCTTTCTGCCACCACATAAAATCCACTTTTCACCTCCTGCTATGATTCTGAGGCCACCTCAGCCATGTAGAACTCTAAGTCCAATTAAACCTCTTTTTCTTCCCAGTCTCAGGTGTGTCTTTATCAGCTGCATGAAAACAGACTAATACATCATCTACAGACTTTAACTGCAATTACAATAGCAAAGACACCGTATCAACGTAAGTGCCCGTCAATGATAGACTGAATAAAGAAAATGTGGAACATATACACCATGGAATACTATGTAGCCACAAAAAAAGAAAACAAGATCATGTCCTTTGCAGGGACATGGATGGAGCTGGGGCCATTATTATTAGCAAACTAATACAGAAACAGAAAACCAAATACTGACTGTTCTCACTTATAAGTGGGCGCTAAATAATGAGAACACATGGACACATAAAGGAGAACAACATGCACTGGGGCCTTTCGAAGGATAGAGGGTAGGAGGAGGGAGAGGATCAGGAAAAATAATTAATGGGTAGCAGGCTTACCTGGATGATGAAATAATCTGTACAACAAACACCTGTGACACGTTTACCTATGTCACAAACCAGCACTTGTACCCCAGAACTTAAAAGTTTAAAAAAAGAAAAAGAAAATAAATAGAAATATAATAAAATAATTATGATTAATATGTGGGTAGGAGGAGGGAGCAGATCAGGAAAAATAGTGGGTACTATGCTTACTTGGGAGTTGGAATAATCTGTACAACAAACCCCATGACACACTTATATCCCTGAACTTAAAATCAAAGTTTTTTAAAAAAGGAAATAAGAGAAATAGAAACAAAATAATATAAAATAATTGTAATAAATATGTTTGAGAGAATATATGGGAAAGAATTTTATCAGAGAAATTGAATATATTAAAAATAAATCTAAAGGTAATGGAATTGAAAAGCAGGATAACTGAAATTAAGAATTGGATAGATTTAGCACATTTATAGAACAAATAATTAGTGAACTGGGAGTTATGTTGGTAAAAAGAAAAACCCAGCTTGGAACATACATGAGAAAAAAAGATACAAATTAGAAAAATGAGAGTAAAACTTATGTAGATCCCAGTAAAAAGTTTTAACTTAAATGTAATTTGAGTCTCAGTAAGGAAGAAATAAACAGTAAGTGGGTCAGAAGCAATATCAAGAAGATAATGATACTAACTAATGAGATATTTCAACTCAGAGATTCAAGAAGTTTGCTAACCAAAACAGAAAAACTTCAGTGAATAACCATGCTTAGGTCCGTCATAGTAAAACTGGTGAAAACCAAAGGCAAGAAAAGAGCATCCAGAGATAGAAGATACACTAGCTTCAAAACACTAAAACTCATGTGTAACTTTTCACTATAAACAGTGGAAGTCAGAAGATAAGATAATGGCATTTTTATAGTACTAAAGTAAAGAATACTTGTAATATGCTAATATTAAATATATAGTGGAAATATTTTTGAAAATGAAGGTAAAATGGCCATCCTTGCCTGCTCCTACCAAGAAAACCCCACAAAACTAGGTTTTTGACTGACAGATTCATAATAAAGGAATTATTAAAGGAAATACTTAAGGCAGAAGAAAATTAATCCCACACAGGAACATAGTAGTATAGTAAGTGAAGAGTGCTGGTAAAAGTAAATATATAAGCAAAACATATATCTATATATACACAAATAAAATGTTTAAAGCAACAATGATTTTGAAGGTAGAATAAATGTAAAATAAAATTCATGAATAACAGTACAAAGATTATGTTTGCATGGCTAAGAACTGAGAAAAATACTAATTTAAAGTAGGTTCTTATTTGCATTTTATGCTAGTATTTATAATATTAGCATTTTACTCATGTCTACGGCAGCCACCAAAGGAGTAGTTGAAAGATTTATAACAAATCAATAAGAGAATATTATAGACTACTTCGTCCCAAAATTTGGAAATTGAGTGGAAATAGAAAAATTTCTAGAAAAAATAAAATTTCTCAAAATTGACACAAAAGAAATAGAAAATGTAAATAGCTCTATCTTCATTAAAGCTATAGTCACAATCTACAGCCTTTCAACAGAGGAAACTCCTGTATTAGGTGGTTTCACCTGCAAATTCTTCCAAATAATTAAGGAAGAAATAACACCAATAATACATGAAATTGCAGAAAATAAAGATGGAACATATACCAATAAATTTTTTGAGAGAAAGAGCCATAGATTGGAAAAACAGATGAGGATAAACAATAAAGGAAAACTACAGACCTATCTATCTCAAAAAATGAAATAAAAAATCCTGAATACATTATTAGAAAATTGGATCCAGCAATATATTGTATGTAAAATTATATATCACAAATAAATTGGACTTTCCAAATATGTTAAATTGGTTTATTATTTGGAAATATATCATTGTAAGTCACCACATTAGTAGAATATACAAGATGAATCATATGTTCATGTTGATTGATACAAAAAGAAATTGATAAAAATTCAACAGTCATTCATACTAAAATTTTTTAGCAAACTGGAAATAAAATGAAAATTTGTTAACCAGTGAAAATTAATTTAAAGTTTAGAGCAATTATAATATTTAATAGTGAAATATGACAAACTCTTGTCCAAAGATAAACAATTTGACAGGACGTCTGTGGTCATGGCTTCTATTTAGCATTTTGATAGAAGTCTTTCTGGCTAGAGCAATAAAAACAAAACAAAACAAACGAATGAATTTTATAAGAATTTTGCAAGAAGGAGTAAAATGTTTATCATTAATAGACAAAATCATTGTGTATTTAGAATATTATGTATGTATACAGATATATACTTATAAATATATATCCATGTATGTACTTATCTGAGTTTAGCAATGCTACTAAATACAAAGTCAATATGACACAATCAGTTTTATTTCTACTTGTAGCAATGGACACGGAGGAACAGATCTAAGGAAACATGAGTGAGATCTGTATAAGGCATTGCCACCTTTAGGCAAGGGTCTAGCATCTTGTTTCCTAGTGTTAGTTAATCATTAAATGCAGGTTGTCTCTGCCTTTACTGCACGGTGGTGGTTTGGAGACAAATCCTCCCAATATGATCATTTTTAAAGACAATAACCTACAGAACTAGCAGATGTGAACAGTTATCAGCCCAAACTCACAACTATCACTAGCTGAAGTAGGGGTGCACTGGCTTAGTAAATGGGATTTGAAGGCATACCAACAGAGTCCCTGGCATTTGAGTTTCTGCCAGTTGCCTCCCCATCAGAAAAGAGTACTAATATTCCTCTCACCATAATTTATTATAACTCAATCAATAGTTTAGAAGATTACTAAGAATCCCTTTTAATATAGAAGGAAATTTAATATGGAAGAAAATTTCATAAGGATGAGAGTACAGGGTGAAATGCAGAAAAAAACAGCATGAGATGCAAAAATGAAAGTTTTTGAAAATACAATGCTCAGATTTTTAAAAATACTGTTATAACACAAGAATGCTGGGCTAGACCATTTAAAAAGCAGAAATAAAATTCAATGTTGCCCTCTTAAAGATAACATCTGACTAGCAGAATATATTCTACAAAATAAAAACTAAAAATCTCATTATAAAATTAAAACATACAACCATGAAAACAGAATCAAACACAATTTTCTGTAATGATGAGTTTGAAGATATGAAATGAAAATCACCACTGGTGATTGAAGCTAAAACAAAATTTTGTTCCAAAGGAAATAAAATTTGGGGAAGGAGATGAGAAGACATCTTTGCATTTTATTTTTGTATTTTAGAAATCAAGATCTCCACCAAGAAAACTAGTTGTCATGATTTTAATCCCTTAAGGCATTTGTTTATTCTGTTTCTAGTAATGTAATAAAGAAATGTGTAAATAGATGCTAGCCCTCTTATTCTAGAATTTGAAATCAAGCAAGGAATAATTTGTGACAGAAAAAGTAATGGGGATGGTACTGTCTTCAAATTTTAGTTTTGAAATTTTAGATTTTTTCTCTGGCTTTCTGGCCAGAGGAAAATTAAGCATTACAGTTGACCCTCGAAAAACAGAAGGGTTAGGGGTACTGCTCCCCCACCATGCAGTCAAAAATCTGCATATAACTTTAGACTCCCCCAGATCTTAACTACAGCCTATTCTTGGCCAGAAGCCTTATCAATAACATGAATAATTGATTAACACATATTAGTATGTTACATGTATTTTGTACTGTATTCTTAAAGTAAGCAAATGAAAATAAAGTGTTATTAAGAAAATTGTAAGAAAGAGAACATATACTGTTGACCCTTGAAGAACATGGATTTGAACTGTGTGCCACCACTCATGAGAGCATTTTTTTCTTTTTTGAGTTGGGTTCTCACTGTGTTTGCCTAGGCTGGAGTGGAGTGGTGTGATCATGGTGCACTGCAGCCTTAAACTTCCTGCTCAAGCAATTCTCCTACCTCCAACTCTCAAGTAGCTGGGTCTACAGGTATGCATTGCTATACCCAACTAATTTTTTTAAATAAATATTTTGTAGAGACAAGGTCTCACTACGTGGCCCGGGCTAGTCTCAAATTTCTGGCTTCAAGCAATCTTCCTGCCTCAGCCTCCCAAAGTTTTGGGATTACAGATGTCAGCCACTAAGCCCAGCCTGGATTTTTTTCAATAAAAGTCAACGGGGTGACCGGGCACAGAGGCTCACACCTGTAATCCCAGCACTTTGGGAGGCCTAGGCGGGCGGATCACGAGGTCACGAGACCATCCTGGCTAACACGGTGAAACCTCGTCTCTACTAAAAATACCAAAAACAAAAACAAAAACAAAAAACTAGCTGAGTGTGGTGGCGGGCGCCTGTAGTCCCAGCTACTCGTGAGGCTGAGGCAGGAGACTGGCATGAACCCACGAGGCGGACCTTGCAGTGGCAACAGAGCAAGTCTGGGCAACAGAGCGAGACTCCGTCTCAAAAAAAAAAAAAAAAAAAGTTAACAGGGTGTTAACGGGGAACTCTTCTGCCTCATCTTCACCTTCTTTACCTCTTCTGCCACTCCTGAGACAGCAAAGCCAGTCTTACCTCTCACTCCCACTCCTTAGCCTACACGATGTGAAGATGTTGAAGATGAAGACCTCTATGATGATACACTTCCATTTAATGAATAGTAAATATGTTTCCTCTTACTTGCAATTTTCTTTGTAACATTTTCTTTTTTCTAAGTTACTTTATTGTAAAAATAAGGTACGTAATACATATACAAAAATATGTTTATGTTATTTGTAAGGCTTCTGGTCAGCAGTAGGCTATTAGTAGTTAAGTTTGGGGAGAGACGAAATTATACACATTTTTACTGTGTGGTGGGTTGACGCCCTAGCCCCTGCATAGTTTGAGGGTCAACTCTGGGTAATATTCAGTGGAAGTGGATTATCATAAAGGTCTTCATGCTCATTGTCTTCACGTTGAGTAGGCCAAGTAGGAGGAGGAAGAAGAGGAGTTGGTCTTGTCTCAGGGGTGGCAGAGGTAGAAGAAAATCCACATATAAGTGGATATGTTCAGTTCAAACCCGTGTTGATCAAGTACCAACTCTATTTTCAATTACTGACAAATAATTTTCACTTTTCTTAATTCAATCCAGAGAGAGCTGATGATCCCTTCCCTTAATTCTGTTAAGCCACATTTGATAAACTAGACACAATTTTTTTTTTTCTGAAAAGCTACATATTAATACATCTGCTGGCTCTCTAGCTTAAGTCCTGAGAGGAAACACTGATACTCCACCAGTAAACAGGAATATAAATGAAGGAAAATGCTAGTTTATGGCCAAGTACTATGAATGACTGAATCTCTTTTTATTCAAAGATGTGTAAACAGAAATACAGAACCAAAAACTGACCATAAAATGATTATGTACTCAAGTCACAGAAAAAAATACTCAAGGAACAGAGCATACTTTAAATATTATAAATATCAGTAACAAAAATATTAAAAATACATTTGCTTTGGTTCTGGAATATAATTAAATGAATTAAGAACTTTATAAATCTCAAATTTTGACAAAAATAAACTAAGGTTTTTTAAAAAGAGATATTGTTGAATAGAGAATGGGAATAAAAAGGCAGCCATTTTATATGTGGGATTATTAAAATAAAATTATTTATGGATGCACAGATACACACAAACCAATACATACATGCAAATTTTTTTTAAAAAAATCATTATAAACAGTAAATTTCAAAAACAATTTTAGAGGAAACATGTTTGATGATTTTTAAGATAACTTAGCAATAATTCCTAGAATACAGAAGTAAGAGTGATACAACAGGGCAAATAGGGAGAGAATATGATCACTATGGAAGAGCCAGAAGAAAACACACACTGTTTGTGGGAGTGTTGCATAATAGACAAACTCGTAATAGTTGCTGGTAGTGATAGTCAGTATGTTCATTTATTCAACAAATATTTAGCACCTATGATGCATGAGGCATCACTATAGATAACTATAACTGGAATACATCAGTGCAGAAAACAGTTAAAGATACCTACGTATGTAGTGTCCAGAGTAAGAAGAGAGAAAAATTTAAAATATCACAATAAATGGTTAAAGTCAGGAGTTTGAGGGTGGAAGTTGCAGAAGAAAGAAGGTAATAAGGCTGGACGTCATTGAAGAAGTGAATTTTGAGGAAAACATCATCAGAAATATGGTAGACTCCAAGCAGGTAGCTGAGAGAAGAATAATTTACAAGAGGGAACTAAGAGGCTAGAACATGAATGTTGCATAAAAACAGCAGCCAGGAGGCCAAGTGTGTTCACAGCGGAATAAATGAGGAAGAAAGTAGTGAAAGAGAGGTCAGAGCTTAAATAGTGGGCCACATATGTAGCCCTTATAGGAATTTTGGTTCTTACTTTGATTGAAATAAGGAGCCACTAGGGTTCTAGACAGAAATTTAATAACCTTTCTAGAGAGAAATTTGATAAGGTGAAACATGAGATTTGAAAACATTCATATTCATTGCTCTAGTAATTATATTTTATATAATTTACCCTGAAGACATAATTAGATATGCAGCAATGATTTATGTCCAATGATACCATAACAGCAGTGAATTTATTATAACAAACAATTGAAAACAACTTACTGTTTCGATGATAGGGTGGATTAAATAAAGTGTGGAATACTCTGCAAGCCTTATAAAAATATTGCTTTTATCAAAAACAAAACAAAAAACTTTTTATAGAATAAAAGCTGGTAAAAATGGAAGTGGACCTGTGTAAATATGCCTTTTTAAAATAAAAGGCTAATTAACATAAACAAATGAATTAATACATGAAGGGAACAAGAGGAAAATTCTAGCATAGTAGAAGGGAATGTCTTGGGGTGCTGGTATTACAGATTTTTAAAAATTTTTTCTTTAGACATATTTACAAATTTATTTTTGGTAAGTTAGTATGCATATTTGAAAGAAACAACCATTCTTCAAAATAAAAAAGATTATGGAATAAATTACTTAGAAAAATCTGTGTCAAGAGGTCAAACATGAAATATGTTATTTTAATGATGGGGATAGCAAACAGAGATTCCTTATGATGATCCAGGCACTGCTTTAAATGTTCTGCCTTAATTAAAGCAATCTGCTTTCTGATCTGCTAGATTCAAATTAATTTTGTGGACTATAAGGAGTTGTAGAAATCTATTTTATTTCATCTACTGGATCAAAAGATGCACAACAAAGATCCCTTGATAGCATCTTAATGGCCAAAATTAGCATATTTTGCATGATATTTCAGTCTAAGGCTCTGATTACAAACAAAATAAAACATAAAACTGTACCAACTATGGAGCATTTTTATGTTTCAGAGGTTTCATGAAATATTACCACACATTATAATTTTTAGTCTTTACAACAATGTGAAGTAAGCATTATTCATAATTTACATGTCATAAAAGTGAGTCTTTGGGTGGCTACATTGTTCAAAAATATCTTAGCTGACAAATGCCAGAAGCAGGATACCACCCCAGGCCATACCCAATACTCAATCTCATTTTTTTTTAACCACTCCTCTGAACTTCCCAGGGCACCATTTTAACCCTTAAATTGCTAGATTTTCATTAAAATGTTGAGTACTTTTCTTTCACTAAATTTATCTAAGTTCATTAGGTTCCTAAACAATCTATTTCATAATTTTTAATTTTTTTTTTCCTGAGGCTGTCTCATTCTGTCGCCCAGGCTGGAATACAGTGGCATGAACTTGGCTCATTGAAACCTCCGCCCCCTGGGTTCAAGAGATTCTCCTGCTTCAGCCTCCCTAGCAGCTTGGATTACAGGCTTGCACTACCATGCCCAGCTAATTCTTGTATTTTTAATAGAGACGGGGTTTTGCCATGTTGGCCAGTCTGGTCTCGAACTCCTCACTGCAAGTGATTCGCCCACCTCAGCCTCCCAAAGTGCTGGGATTACAAGTGTGAGCCACCGCACCCCGCCCTATTTAGTAATTTTCAATGACCACATTATACACTTAGAATTAGAGAATGCTAGAATCCAAAGAGGATTTATATATCTTGTCTAACCTGACAACTCAATACCAAAAATCCCATTTAAATGTGCATCTGCTATGTCAGACCATAAATTATGATACTTCTGGTTAATGCTTCTTATTGGCATTGTCCTAACTCTACTTCCTGCTCAAATGGAACTGTTCCCACATTATTTTCAAGGACTATTCTATAGTTTCATAGCATCCTTCAAAGTTTTAGAAAATGTGAAGTGAGTTTAGACTCAGATATCTTTGCCTTTATAAGAATGAGTGATATCTTTAGTAGCAAATTTAGTAATTGGGTAGAATATATTCAAATGCCCAAATATATATTAAACACCTGAATTCACATGTGTGTGCACACATACCAACCTCTTGTACTCATTCATTTAGTGGCAAGTACCGGTGGCTAGAACACTTATAACATTCCAGGCAATATTCTAGATCCTAATGGTATACTGCTAACAAAAAAAGGTGTGATGGTTAATACTGAGTGTCAACTTGATTGGATTGAAGGATACAAAGTATTAATACCAGTGTGTCTGGGAGGGTGTTGCCAAAGAGATTAACATTTGAGTCAGTGGGCTGGGGAAGGCTGATCCACCCTTAATATGGTGGTCACAATCTAATCAGCTTCCAGTAAATATAAAGCCGGCAGAAAAACATGAAAAGCAGATGATGGGCCTAGCCTCCCCAGCCTATATCTTTCTCCCAAGCTGGATGCTTCCTGCCCTTGAATATCAGACTCCAAGTTCATCAGTTTTGGGTCTTGGACTGGCTCTCCTTGCCCCTCAGCTTGCAGACGGCCTATTGTGGGACCTTGTGATTGTACAAGTTAATACTTAATAAACTCCCCCATATATATGTATACATGTATATAGAAGATATGTCCCTCTGAGAGAACCCTGACCAATGCAATAGGCAATGTTCCTCACCTTCAGACTTTAGGGAGCACACATGCCTGAAATAGCCAAGAGAATTTTTTGAATGGGGAAATGACTGGAGATTGCACAATTGCTAATAAAGCTAGACCCAAAGTAATTGTTCTGAAACTATTTAACTTTATTAATATAATTTACACTAATTTTATCTTTATGCTGGTTGAGGCCAGGAAAATATGCATTATATTATTTTACAGAATTTTAGAGTTGAAAAGAACATAAATATCACCTATGCTCAATCTTCCTGCTTATTTGTAGGATTTCTTTAACTTTCCCCATTAATCTGGGTTCTGCCTACTAGACAATATAAGAACAAGAAAACATGACATGAGAAGGTATTTTTATTATTACAATGCTCTATAATATAGGTCAGCATTCTTATTTTACAGATTTTATTAAAAAAACGATGCTTAAAGAAGTAAATTTCCAGCCTAAGACATACAGTTATTAAGTGGAACATCAGAGATTAGAGCACAGGTCTGTTTGTCTTGAGACCTGGGTTCCTGATCATACGATTCCCTCCCTAGTCAAGTTCTTCCAAGTTAACAAGTTCAGTCCTTCATGCAAAGACTCTGCTAGGTGACTTGAGAGAAAAAACTCTGTGTCTCATAGTGCCTGACTTTCAGATGTTCACATGACAGCATGATCAACAGATATATGCTTGATTTTACTCTGCTAGATTGACCAATTTGTTAAAACAATTTGTAAGAGATGTGCTAGGGGAATAGAGCTAAAAACATAATTAATGCCAAATAGGAGAAATTAGGCATGGTTTCACAATGATCATTTGAGGTAGTATTGAAGTTAAATGGGATTTTGACAAATATAGATATGGTAAGGCATACCCTATAGTCTTATTATGATATAAAAAGTAAGTAAGAGCTGACTTCCAGCTACCCGAGAATTCTCTACTATATCAGATCCTTGCTGCCTACACTCAAAGAAGGACGAATATGACAAAAAATATGAGTTTTAGTGGCAGCTCTCAACCAATGACAAATGAGAGTTTGTCTTCTTTACTTCCCTTTTGGTGTTTCCTAGGATGTCTGACCTGCTAAACTACCTCATTTGAATCCTTGACTCAAGATCTGCTTCTGGGAAGCCCTAAGACTTTACCTCCACTAATCTCAGCCTGCACACTAGAGTGGGTGGTTCTCAAGAGACTGAAGAGGCTACTGTTAGTCTCAAGGTCATCTAGCAAATTTCCCCTCAGTAAATTCAAAATCTTAGTAAATTCAAAGGCAAACTCAGACTGCAACAGCCAAGAGAGTAGTTGTCAACTACTGACACCAACTGTGAATCTCAACTTCTGCCCATGTGGGGCCTCTAATGTTGTCAAGATTGATGAGGTCCCTTGGTATTCTACCTTCCAAGTCTCACACTAATGCCTCTCTCTTGACATTTAATGCAAAAATTCTGAAAGCAGTGATGGTGACGTTGAATCAAAAACAAAAAATCAGCATAATTTTAACCTAAACATTGTTTCATCATTTGTGTGTACAAATACCACTACCTGCCACTGTTTTCATTTCATATCAACATTAGCCATGGTGAGATTTCTCACCTCTTCTTTTTCTCTCTGCAAAGAAAAATTTTACCCAGTCTTCAAAGTGCACTTTAATCACTCTCTTGTGGTAATGTTGGGCAGCTGGATGAGATTTGAATAAAGATCAGGTTCTCTTAGTGAGAATTAACAGTGAACAATGCCAAACTTAAGGAAAATTAATGACCAAGAATTAAGGAATAAAAAGCTGAAGAGAATTAGGAAATTTATTCAAACCCATATGGCTAACTACTGATTTTAGAAAAGCATCCAGCAAATATTAATGAATTAGCATTTTGAGGAGGTTCCCAGCACTTTGCATTTCCTGTCTTTCTGACTCTGGGAGAGTTATCATTTCCAAAATGTTGTATCAGCAAGCTTCATCATTAAAATGGGAGCAGTCAGTGCTGCTGGAAAAGTTTTACTTAATTTAGTTCTGGAGCTGAATATTGGCTTGATGACCTTCTTTGAAAGAATTTGAAAACAAAACCCCTTCTCAAACAATGACATATTTTCTTCTTTCTGTTTTGTTTGTGTGCATAACCAAGGCATCTAACCAAAGATTTTCCCAAATTTTATTTGTCTGGGAAAATCAAATTCAATCTTTAGATGTGTGTGTGTGTGTGTGTGTGTGTGTGTGTATGTGTATGTGTGTGTGGGGTTTGTGATGTGTTCCTCTATATACCAAAGGAAGAAAATATTTGACATTATGCTCTGGATTATGTTCTTCTGATTGCCTGGAAATTGTGATAATGATTTCTCCTAAAAATTTATTACAATTGTAAGGCTCTATGTCATGCTTCCATGCGTATTTTCTCTTTTAATCATCACAATAAACCTATTGCATTGATACTTTTATTATCTTCACTCTTATAAACAGTTAAATAAGTTAAATAAGTTGTCTAAGAGCACAAATTATTAAGAGCTGGATTCAAGATCCAAGATTGTTTAGGTCCTGCTTTTAACCAAAAAATCTTCTGTCCCTAGAAGATATTTAATTTTGTTTAAGGGTTTACGGTTCAATATTGGAGTATTTCAATGACTCAGGCACAGGATCTGAGGCCCCTAACATGTAAGGTGGACCAGGATGCTTGCAATTTTCTGTCCATTACCAAACATGACTGTATATTAGCATACTAAACATAAGCAGTAAATATCAGGCTTTGTTTGAATTTAAAATAACAGGATTTTCACCATAGGGACCAGACCTTCATTTTTTAAAGTGAAAATGTATTGAAATAGGTGGATATAATTAGAATCAACATTTCATATTTTGATCTCAAAGGCCACCATATTACCAGTTCTATCTCTCCTCTTTGAAATGGCTGTAGAACTTCCATGAACCTAGATAGGACGTGGTCAAATTACCATTTCCTGTACTAAATGTCCAAGTGACTGGAAACAAATAAGAACTCTCCAGGTTATTTCAGTGGGTAGCCTTGACAAACTATGACTCTATGAGGAATTGCAGTGAGCAAGAATAAAGTAACCCTTAAGAACATGATTAAGTACTTGTTTTGTACTCCTGGATTTGATAACTATATACATGATAGTGTTCTGTTTGTGTTAAGCCTATAATATACGATCTTTAAAAATAAAAAAGTCATAGTGCGAAGTAGGGAGAGGAGTTGGAAGCCAAATCCAGGAAAGATATTACTACTGCAATGCTCACATGATGATAAGTCTGTATTGAGCGTATTATCTGCCTTCAATAAAGTGATTTTTCAGATAGTCTTGATCCAGAAAGCATCTCTCTGCTTATGCTGTTTAGAATGGTTACTATTAAGTATATTTCTGCCTTAAATGTGAGCCTGAAAAGTGCAGATTACAAGAAAAACAAAGACAAAACAAGAAAATATTTCTGGGCCGGGAGCAGTGGCTCACGCCTGTAATCCCAGCACTTTGGGAGGCTGAGGCAGGTGGATCACCTGAGGTCAGGAGTTCAAGACCAGCCTGGCCACCATGGTGAAACTCCATCTCTACTAAAAATAAAAAAAAATTAGCCGGGCATGATGGCAGGCACCTGTAATCCCAGCTACTCAGGGGCCTGAGGCAGGAGAATCACTTAAACCAGGGAGTCAGAGGTTGCAGTGGGCTGAGATTGCACCATTGCCCTCCAGCCTGGGCAACTAAAGCGAAACTCTGTCTCAAAAAAAAAAAAAAAAAAGAAAAAAAAATTCTCTTTTTGGTACCTGTAAACAGGCCATGGATCATTTAAGCCTTGGTTGCAGTGACTAGAAGTAACATATAAATGCATGAAATGAGATTGGTCTAGTTGTAGCAGAAGAGAAATGCTAGATGTAAGGTCAACCAAGAACTGTTACAACAGTGGTTATTCTAAGTAAGATGGAATTGAATTATTTGAATGGAGCAATAACTGAGACTAAGCTTCATTTAACACTTAATGAAGAGGTAACAAGGATGGACTGTCATAATAAGGTGTTACAGTGTTCATTTCTGGAGAATTTCTAAGCAATCCTGAGATTAATGGAATTGCAAAGAGAATACCTGTTAAGAAAATAAATCTTAGGATATAGTTAAGAATAATCACTTTACATTCTTGATTAGAAAAAGGTCCCAGAATAAATGTATAAGGACCATTAAAGAGGAGAGGGGCAAAAATAATAACACCATTGGATCTATACTAGATTTTTAAAATCAAAAACACTTTGATAAGCTAAACAGATTTTTAAGTCATCTGAATTCTATTTTTCTTTAATTTCCTAGTGTTTTAGGAGGATAATAACCAATGTGACAGAGGCTTATCTTTGCTTCAACAAGCTCTTTAAATTGCAATGTTTCATTTAAATTTTATTTATATTAACCAGAACTTTAACAGCAGGGAAGAGAGATGTTTTATTATAAATTCTTATCCTTTAAAGAGACAACATATTTTCCTTTTGCCCAAATATCTTTCCTCATATTGTATTACCATGAGTTTCCAAAATATCTTGTGGTGTTGCTTATATTTGCACATGCCTGGAATTCCTTAACTCTATTGTCAGAGAATAAAGAATAACCACTGTTTAAACAGTTCTTGGTTGACCTTACATCTAGCATTTCTCTTCTGCTGCAACTACACCAATCCCATTTCATTCATTTATAAATTATAATTATTTTAAATATCAACCTTGGAAAGGTAGAAGTAAAATCATTTTAAGATGGTATGGTGTACATATTGTAATTCAATTGCTCTATTCAATTAAAAAAATGCAGAATGAGAAATGACTATAGCAGTCTTATTTAGAAGAACAGATTCCACCTGGGAAATACAGCTAGTTAATTTCCCCAGGTTCAGCTGACTCTAATAATTAAAAGCAATCCCTCAGGCTTCTCTCATCTCATATCTGATCAGTTATTCTTAATTTTCTTCTTACGTGGTACACTCCATTTGTATCACGGTGATCAATGCCATTCTTGTATCAGTCAGTATATAATTTGGTAACAAGCAATGCCCCTAATTTCAGTGGCTAACAACTTGTCTACACTATATGCCCTAAACGTACAATAATAACCCTCCTCCATTTCCAGGATATGATGGTAGAAGAGACACGATGCCACTAGATACTTGTGTTTGACAAGACCTACAAATCCTTCTGTATTTACCTCTTTTCTCTAACTTCATCTTCCTCCTCTCTACCCTATGGAGCCTGTGCTATAGCCACACATCACGTGTTTGTAGTTCTTTGACTATAACAGACTCTTTATTAAACCCTGTTTTTTATTTTATTTATTTATTTATTTGTCATATTGTTTCCTCTACTTGGAATGCATTTTTCCTCTCTGTTATCTGGCCAGTGCCTATTCATTCCTCTAGACTCAGCTTAAATGTCATCTTCTCTGGGGATGAATTTAGTCTGCCTTGCTTTTACACCAGCCAAATCCTTTGTGGGCCTCATGTGCCCTGCTGTTTCCTTGTAGCCTTCTTTTGGCCAATCTATACCACAAGGATATGAATGCCTTGAAATCAGAAGTTCTACTCTTCTCTGGATTTGAGTACAGAACGTTATGTTTGCACACAGCAAGAGTGTAATAAGTAAGTAAATAAGTTGGCATTAAATGTTTGGTGAGTTCCTCTCAGAAAAAGTGGCATTTTGATGGGGATTGTATGTTAAAAAAAAAAAGAATGGTTTATGCCTGTCAACTCACAGGATAAGAAAGAGTCACATTCCTGTTGTGACAAAATGTTCCAACAACAGGAATCATAGGTCCAAAGAGATTCCAGACACTTTGTTAAAAAGCATAAATTACCTGTGTGCTACTCCAAAAAGATGAATAAGTAGACATATTTTTAACTGCAAAGATAACATCTTGCACAGTAAGCACTTAAAGTTTTAAAAGTTTTCAGGAAAACTGATGGCTATATGTTGGTAACAGAACTCTTTTTGTGCAAACAATAATAGTATGCCTAGATCTTCTAGTCTCTGAACTTAGTATTAAAATTTTCACATGTTTAGAATTCTCATGAAATAGAATGTCCTGAGCAATAATATTTATTCATTGAAGAGTAATTTTGTAATAATTTTTTATATTTTATTCACTACTCTACATAAGTCAGGTTCCTTTAATATTGACAAGAACATTATGAAATAGAAATAATTATTTTTCACAGAGGAAAACTGAACTTAGCAGTTGTGTGAATGTTCACATTATATAATTACATTTTTTTCTACCATGTAGAATATCTTTGTAAAATGGGAAAATTATAACAATTAGAACTGGAAAATACCATTGAAATTATTTTTATTTTTACATCAAGCTAATTTCCTGTCTTGTAAAGAAGGATAAGTCTTGCCATTTGAAATAAATAATACTGTGTTCTTCACAAACATGCAGATTTATGCATTCCAGTATGTATAACTATTTGAAACAAAACTTCTAAAATCATACTTTGAGAGTCCCTAAATAGTCAGCAATGAATGTAGAATAACAGAAATGAATATTTGACAAAATGATACTGGCAGCAACTTTATCCTTATAGCATCTTCCTAGTACTATGATTCAATTATATGGCAATAAGACCTCAAAAGCAATTGCAGCAAAAACAAAAATTGACAAGTGGGACCTAATTAAACTGAAGAGCTTCTGCACAGCAAAAGAAACTACCAATGGAGTAAACAGACACCCTACAGAATGGGAAAATGGGTTCACCACCTATGCATCCGACAAAGGTCTACTAATATCAAGAATCTATAAGGAATTTATACAAATCAACAAACATAAAACAAATAACTCCATTAAAAAGTGGGCAAAGAACATGAGTGGATCTTCTCAAAAGAGGACATACAAGTGGCCAAAAAACATGAAAAAATGTTCAACATCACTAATCATTAGAGAAAGGTAAACCAAAACCACAATGAAATACCATCTCACACAAGTCAGAATAACTATTATTAAGCCAAAAAATAACAGATCCTGGCAAGTCTGTGGAGAAAAGGGAACACTTATATAGTCTTGGTGGGAATGTATAAGCCCCATTTCCACTTTGGAAAGCAGTTTGGAGATTTATCAGAGAACTGAAAACAGAACCTGTAATTCGACCTAGCAATTCCATTACTGGGTATCTACCCAAGGGAAAATAAATCATTTTGCCAAAAAGACACATGCACTCACATGTTAATTGCAGCACGATTCACAATAGCAAAGACATGGAGTCAACCTAGGTGGTCCATCCATGATGGATTGGATAAAGAAAATGTGGTACATATATACCATGGAATACTATGCAACCAAAAAAAGAATGAAATCATGTCATTTGCAGTAACATAGATGCAGCTGGAGGCCATCATCCTAAGCAAATTAAGGCAGGAACAGAAAGTCAAATACCATATGGTTTTGCTTATAAGTGGGAGCTAAACACTGGTTACATACGAACACAAAATGGGAACAATAGACACTAGAGACTTTAAAAGAGGGGAGAGAAGGAGAGGCGAAAGGGCTGAGAAACTACCTATTGGGTATTATGGTCATTACCTGGGTGACAGGATCAATCATACCCCAAACCTGTGACATCATACAATATCCCCATGTAACAAACCCACTGAATCTAAAATAAAAGTTAAATAAATAAATAAAATACTTAGAAATACATTTTTAAAAAACTAAATGTGTGGCTTATCCAAATTACACAATGCTAAACATCATGGATATATGCGTTAATTTTGGAATGGCCCAAATCCTGAAGAACACATTTCAAGTGGCAATTCAGTGATGGTATGTAACCCTTTATTTGACATTTGACATTCAAAAGATTTCCAGTGCTTTCGGGTCTTGATTCAATTCTGATTTCTGGTTCTGTGAAGGCATTTAGATCCACCTAAAGGAGTGCAAACAGTAAGGGATCCAACCACAGGAGAATTTTACCAATTTCTTTTTTTCTTTTCTTTTCTTTCTTTTTCTTTTTTTCTTTTTTTCTTTTTTTTTTTTTTTTTTAGACAAGAGTCTCACTGTCACCCAGACGGGAGTGCAGTGGTGCAATCTTGGCTCACTGCAACCTCCGCTCCCCAGGTTCAAGCGATTCTTCTGCCTCAGCCTCCCAAGTAGCTGGGACTACAGGTATGTGCCACCATGCCCCACTAATTTTTGCATTTTTAGTAGAGACAGGTTTTGCCATGTTGGCCAGGCTGATCTCGAGCGGATCTCAAGTGATCTGCCTGCCTCAGCCTCCCAAAGTGCAGAGATTACGGGCATGAGCCACTTCACCCAGTTCTTTTCTGGATTTTTATATTTCTGGCCTAATAACCAAATGTAATCAATAAAATTTGGTCAATATCTCCACCTCATTTCTTCTAACATGTTTTGCAAGATTCCCTAAGTAAGGTATTGAAGACTGAGACTAGTCCGGCAAAGTCATGAGACCCTTAGCTGATCTCATAAAGTCCACCTCATGAAAGGAGATGATTCAACATCTGAAGCTAAGGTATAAAGTGTGGACATACAAAGGCTTACAAGTTTTACACTTCCTTACATGTTACCTGTTACTCCATACATATTTATTACATATTATATAGTCAATGTCTCCTAATCCCTTCCCTGTTCAGCATGTCTCTCCCAGTTTGAATCATTGTTGCAACAACATTCTTTTAAAAGAAATGATGATTTCATCAGAAAAGAGAGAAGAAAAAACATACGAATGTGGCCTTAGCCCTCAGTTCAGAGGTGTTTGCCCTGAAGGAATTGATTCTTGATATACACAGTGTGTGCATTGCAACTAAAAAGATTCAACTGGAATCAAAGTCCTTTTACATTTTTGTACAGTAATTGCTTAGAATAATAATGTCCCCTACATTACCATTAATTTAGCTTCATTCAGGCTTGCATAGGAAATAAAAGAGGAAAATAGTACAGCTCTAGCTATTTAGGTACCCTCTCAAGGTAATGCTGGGATTCACACTGATGGTAGCACTACCCAGAGAAAATAAGTGAGGAGAAGTAGACATTTTTAAAATTGTAATTAGGATATCTACTCACTTCTCATCTTTTCCCCCAAACTGAAACCCAGTTAAGTTAAATTTCATTTAAATAATTCTCTTTTTATGGTCATCTCCACTACGGATATTTGAGGATTATGGATTGTTGAATCCTGCTTGATCAAATTAAGATGCATCATAACTGTGTACACTTACTTAATGAAAGATGGTCAAATAGGATAATGAGGGATTTGGACTGTTAATTGTTCATGGAGTTCCAGAGGGGATAAGACTAGGCATATACAATTTTGAAGGTCTAAAATTATGTACAAATATATATGTTTAACTATACATATGAATTTTCTCAGAAGATATTCATGCCATAGATTTTTTTTCAAGGTATCAAAAGGATCTATTACTCAAAAGAGAGCCCTTAGTGACCTTTATAATATTATATGTTTTAACCTTTCTTAGGAAACAGAGCACTTAAAAGTCATTGCACTTATAGTGGGACCCCAAATATAGATATGTTTTAGTTGTTTTATGAAATAAAAATTATTTTAATGGCATAAAGTATGACTTATGTACTACCCAGCTTCCTTCAGGTTGCTCAGGGTAATTCCTGTCTCCCATCTTAATACTAATGTTGGAACATATTAAGTGCAGTGGCTTAAATTAGAAGCAAAAATACAACTATCCTGAGCAACATGGTGAAACTCCATCTCTACAAAAAATACAAAAATTAGCCAAGCATTGGTGGCTCATGCTGATAGTCCCAGCTACTTAGGAGGCTGAGGCTGCAGAATCCCTTGAGCCCCGGCTACAGAGGTTGCAATGAGCTGAGATCATGCTACTATACCACTCCAATCTGGCAACCTGGGTGAAAAAGTAATACCCTATCTAAAAAAAAAAAAAAAAAAAAAAAAGCAAAAATACAACAATCTTTTGAATTTAGATTTACTTTGTACCACCTTTGGATTTGCTGCTTGTACTTGAAACATTCATGTCTTTCACCTATCCCTCTCTGTCCATAGTAATGCAATAATGTAAATATGGAACATATTAGGTAGTTTATCCTGATGATTAAGGGACAAGCCTAGTTGATAGGATTGCTGTGGAGCATGGATGAGATGATCCATGTAGTGCATTTAGTGCAGTATACATTTTTAATCAATACTAGACATACTGTTTTTTATATTGTAATGATTATATATGTCTCCTGTGTGGCAGCCACTTAGGTCTTATATTCATGAGAGCTCAACCCTCATGGACTAATTACCTTCCAAAGTCCTACCTCCACATATCATCACATTGAAGATTTGGGTTTGATTATACAAATATTAAGGGGACACAATCATTCAGTCCATAGAACATAACACATTTGTTATGGAAAACTACATTTGCCACAGTGTTTATTAGAGAAAAATGTTAGTTGTTTACTTAGGATGATAAGCTATATCTGCCACAGGAGGATGATTTTTCCATCAAACTTAGTGATAATTAATGCAACCAACGTCACTAATCTAGCTCTAAATTACTCAGCTGGTGAAAAAAAAAGAGTGTGAAAGTCCTTCAATTCATTAAAGTTAGGAAATAACTGGAGGAATATTTAATCCTTCTAAAATATTTGCAAATAGAGGTAATTTAAAAATAAAGTGCAGAACCTAAATATTGTCAAACTAGTGATATGTAATAAAAATATTCTGTTAGCCAATTAATTTTGTGAATTTCTGGGTTAATCAAAGTTAAGTTGGTTTCTTAATTACAGAGTTTCTCTGAGTCTTTAATTTAAATCTTTATGGTGCTTCTTAAGGTGAGGATAGTGTAAACTGCATTTAATAAATTCATCTGGACACACAATTATTTTTCTTAAGACATTCCCAAAGAACATGGCTGGGAATGCTGATATAGGAATGTTTTTCATCTCTGTAATTCTACATTTTATGTCTTTGATTTACACTCTTAAGAATATGCCTGGAGAAGAAAAAGAAAAAGAGACAGACCCTTTTAAAGTTCTGAAGCAGGGATTTCAGCCTTAAACAAGAAAAGAAAGGCTTTCAAATCTAGAACTATACGGAAGAGGACATATTCTATGCACTTTCCTTTTCCCCAACCCAATTCTAAATTTGAGGTGTTACTCCTTTATGTAATATACACATAGACATATGCGCTCTATCTCTGTCTCTCTCTCTCTCTCGTGCACACACACACACACACACACACACACAAACTTATCCTAACACTTGGTTGTGCAGATTGCTGAATATAGATGGTGCAATGGCTAGTGATATTTTCATGACCTTGAAGGTAATCCAAAGGTTAATTTTGATATATAACTGTACACTGAATATCTTTCAATAGGCAACTTTTAAAATTTAAATTCTAAACAAATTAAGCAGAATCTTCCCATGTGCGCTAGCTCAAGTATCAAATTATATTAATTGTTTAAGATGCTTTGTCAAGAAATGTGGCCAGTTTTAATTCATATTGCCAAATAAATTCCAAAGAACACATTCATTGAATTCTTCCATTATGTTCTTGTCATTGCTGTTGGTATGAACGTTCTGACCTTTGAAAAGGATGAACAATTCAGAAATTCAACATAAAAAAGCAGTATTAAACTATGACTGAGGATACTGAAGACGTGTTTTAGTATTATTGACTTTTATAATTTGCTGCCAGTTATTAATTTCATCTAGCCTTATCCTCAATAAAAATAAATAAGTAAAGACTAAAGTAGCTGTAAGGTTGATATATGGGCATTTTATTATAAAATCAAATATGGAGCCTGAGGAATTATTTTATAAATCTAGCACCATGGAATGATAGCAAAACAAGTTCTGAACTCTGACTCATAGAATCTAGTCAGATATCAGAGGTCAGGTTTTTCTATCTAACACATTCTGCTGCCTTTAATTTATAATTACCAAGCATCTACATAAGGGAGGAAGATGCTCAATTACCTTCTGGGAATCCAAAGACAAATGGGATGTGGTATTTTTATCCAGGACCCACAGTGCTTTTGGGTAGATAAACATACAAACAACTAACAAGTTATTCAAATGTTTAAGTGGGGCATATACATCAAATGATGACATCACAGAAGAAGTGTTATATGTGGTTTTCAAGGAAGCATTCAAAAAAGGATGTAATGTTAGTTGGGTTTTAAAAGACGTGTAGGACTTCACAAGGGGAAATGGAGGTGGTGGGGTGGGGAGAAATGAGGGAGCGCTAGGATTGCCAGATTTAGTAAGTAAAAATATAGGATGCCTTGGAACTACTGTATTTTATTTGACATTCCAAATAAAGAGGAAAATGTATATATGCATGATTGAATAACATTAATGTTCATATTTAAGGAGTGATCCTGGTTAAATACAATCTTGAATTTGTCAGTGATATGTAAAGCCAGGTCACCTATATAGAGTGAAATGGGAGTCAACAGGCCTGTAAGTGTGTGTAGATTTAAAAAAATTAAAAACTTTAGAACAATCCTTATGGGAATGGCAATGGTTAATGACTAGTATCTGCTAAAAGAACGTCCTCTTGGCATTGAATTTTCTTCAAGTTAGAAACTTTCTCTACTATTTTAAATATTTATATACTTGATACAGTGTAAGAACACACAGAGACAAATATATAGTTTTAATTATATAGATGCTTTTTATATGTTTTATTATATCTTGCATATACTTTATGACAAAATTAATACATATGCAATCCAGAACATTTAAAAATACATAATAGATAAATATAGAGGGAAAACCATAATTATATCACCACACAGAAATAACATTATATTGTTATATATAATATATGAATATGAATAGATCTATAGATAAATGTTATATATATATATGTAGCTATAGATAGGAAACTTGTACTGTGTTTGAAGTTTTGAACACTGCTCCTTGCACATAATATTACAGGGAGAGCATTTTATTTCATTAAAATATGAAAATATCATTTTTAATTGCTATTTAGTATTAGCATTGTTTGTATTGATCATTACTTACTTAAACAAGTCCCTATTGTTTAAGCCTTAGATTGCTTTTTAATGTGCACTGTTATAAATACAACACTGCAGTAAAAACTCTTTAGTGTAGAATTATCATTTTCGTTTTTGATACATTCTTAGGATGAATTCCAAAAAGTGTAATTAGTTGGTTAAAGCATATGTGTCTTTTAGATTTCTAGATTCGTTTTGCCAAATTGCTTTCTAGAAAGGTTGTATGAATTTAACTTGTTCTGGGAATGTAAGATAATATTTGCCTCACTATAAATTTGCAAGCATTCAATATTTTTAGAAATCTTGAGTATTTTTGAAATACTTTTGTTTTTTAAAAATTCGCATTTGTTTATTAGAAAATTTTAATGTTTACATTACAGTAGGCATATATATTTTTAATGTCATGACTTATCTATTTGTGTTTTTCCAGTTTTCTCTTAGACTATTAAATTTCATTTTCTTGATAATTCACAATAAGTTTTGTTAGGTTCATATAATTTATTGTTGGTCCTATCTTTTAAAATATTCCAAATTTGCCATTTACTTTTTGTGACGTTTATGATATACGGTAAATTTTTTTTGTTTTTTTGAGACAGAGTTTTCTCTGTCACCCAGTCTGGAGTGGTGGCATGATTTCGGCTCACTGCAACCTCCAGGTTCAAGCAATTCGCTGCCTCAGCCTCCTGAGTAGCTTTGATTACAGGCACCCTCCACCATGCCCAGCTAATTTTTGTATTTTTAGTAGAGATGGGGTTTCACCATCTTGGCCAGGCTGGTCTTGAACTCCTGACCTCGTGATCCACCCGCCTTGGCCTCCTAAAGTGCTGGGATTACAGGCGTGAGCCACCTTGCCCAGCCTACAGTAAAATTTTATGTCATTAAATGTTTAAATATTTTATATCTTTATTGCTTATATGCTCAGAATATACTTTAACCCCAAAGTAGATGGATATTTATTTAAAAGTCTTAGTGTTTTATGTCATATTTTAAAACTCTGAACCATTTTAAAATTAATTAATTAATTTATTTATTTATTTATGTATTTATTTATTTAGATGGGGTCTCACTCTGCCACTCAGGCTGGAATGCAGTGGTGCGATCACAGCTCACTGCAGCCTTGACCAACCCTGGGCTCAGGTGATCCTCCCACTTCAGCCTCCCAAGTAGCTGGGGTTAGAGGTACATGCCACCATGCCCAGCTAATTTTTTAAAAGTTTTTTGTAGAGACAGGTTTTTGCCATGTTGCCCAGGCTGGTCTCGAACTCCCGAGCTCAAAGTGATCTGCCCATCTGGGCCCCTGAAAGTGCTGGGAATTACAGACATGAGCCAAGGCGCCCAGACACAATTTATATTTTAATTTATCAGTGTATATGTAGATATAGATAAAAAATATAGATATTACATTTGGGGGCTATGTATTGGTTCCTTTCATTTTATTATTATGTCTTGAACCAGTTCCACACTTAGTAAAATTGCCCAGCCTGGGTAATATCAGATAGGTGCATGGTAATCAAGCTCAACCTCTGTCTCTGATATCATTACGCCTAAATGTCTAGAATAATTTTACTGTTGATTTCTTTTCCAGACAGCCTTTAGAATAGTTTTGTAAACTCCTTTCCTCGACAAAAGGAATTTTATTGAGATGACATCAGTAGTTAATTGGAATTTGGTAAGAACTAAGAATTTTGAAACAATTGTCTCTTCAAGGAACATAATAATAATAATTAACATTCACTGAGTGTTTATTATATCCTATCATTCTATGTCATTCCCGCTTACTAACTCATTTTAAAAACAAATGCACTCACTTCGTTGGTGATCTGGTTGAGTTCCAAGGCTTTAAATGCATTCTCTGTGAGCACATCCACATTTGCTTTTCCAGTTATAAATGCTGTCCTGAATTCTATTAAATGTATCATCTCCCTACTCAACACTTCCTCTTTGATGTCTAATAAGCATTTAAGGTTTGACATATCCCAAACTGGACTTCTCTGTTCCCTTCCCCATCTAAGTTAATGGCTCAGTTTAAAAACCTTGTGGTCCGAATTCCTAATTGACTTTTCTCTTTCTTTAATACTGTGCATGCAATTGATCAATAACTCTACTTTCAAAATGTATCAAGGATATATCTTAATATATATCCATGATATATATCTGAATACTTTAGATGTATTTGGTGCTGGATGCAATTCTCAAAAATTTTATTGCTACCATATTAGTCCAAACCACTTGTCATATATAATGCTATGATAGCCTCCTTACTTAGGGATCTCCTTGCTTTGAACTTTGCTCCACTAGGGTCTTTTCCCAAAAGAATACCTAGAAGGATCATTTTAATAAGTGACTCAGATTATGTCATTCCTATGAGAAAAGTGTCCTGTGGTTCTCCATCTGCTCACAGTAAAGCCAAAATTTTTACTGTAACCTAAAAGGCTATCTGAGAATTCTATGCAATTTTCTTACAGTTTTTCCATGGCTTATTTCCTTTCCCTCTCAAGAATATGCTTCCCAAAGGCAGAGATCTTTGTCCATTTTGTTCACTGATATATCCAGGCACCCAGAATGGTATATTCTTTTTACAAAATGTTGCTCAATAAATATTTTTCATAAATGCATAAACTGTAACATAATCTGATAGGAAATATGCTATTGTTGTTTTCTGATGAGGAGCCATAATTATAGCAAGGATATTTAGCAGCAATTTTAATAGCCAAGTTTCGAACTCAGGCACTGTTTCTGGAGTCTGAATTCTTAACCTTTAGATTGGGTATTGCAATTAGCTGTTGTGGGAAGTCAGGGAGCCCGAACAGAGGGGCTGGCTGGAGCTGTGGCAAAGGAACATAAATTGTGAAGATTTCATTTCAGTATGGATGTATATCAGTTCCCCAAATTAATACTTTTATAATTTCTTACACCTGTCTTTATTGCAATCTCTGAACATAAATTGTGAAGATTTCATTTTAATATGGACATTTATCAGTTCCCAAAATTAATACTTTTATAATTTCTTATGCCTGTCTTTATTGCGATCTCTGAACATAAATTGTGAAGATTTCATTTTAATATGGACATTTATCAGTTCCCAAAATTAATACTTTTATAATTTCTTATGCCTGTCTTTACTTTAATCTCTTAATCCTGTTATCTTCATAAGCTGAGAATGTATGACACCTTAGGACCACTATTATGTTATCTGTACAAACTGATTGTAAAACGTGTGTTTGAACAATATGAAATCAGTGCACCTTGAAAGAGAACAAAATAACAGTGATCTTCAGGGAACAAGGAAAGACAACCATGAGGCCTGACTGCCTGAGGCGTCGGGCAGAATAAAGCCATATTTTTCTTCTTGCAGAGAGCCTATAAATGGACATGGAAGTAGGGAAGATATCGCTGATATTAATATTCCTAGCAAGGAATATTAATAATTAAGACCCTGGAAAAGGAATGCATTTCTGGGGGGAGGTCTATAAACAGCCACTCTGGGAATGTCTGTCTTATGAGGTTGAGATAAGGACTGAAATACACCCTGGTCTCCTGCAGTACCCTCAGGCTTATTAGGGTGGGGAAAAACTCCGTCCTGGTAAATTTGTGGTCAGACTGGCTCTCTGCTCTCGAACCCTGTTTTCTGTTGTTTAAGATGTTTATCAAGACAATATGTGCACAGCTGAACATAGACCCTTATCAGTAGTTCTGTTTTGCCTTTTGTCCTGTTTCCTCAGAAGCATGTGATCTTTGTTCCCCTTTTTGCCCTTTGAAGCATGTGATCTTTGTGACCTACTCCGTGTTCTTGCACCCCCTCCCCTATTGAAATCCTCAAAAAAGACCTGCTGGTTTTGCAGCTCAGGTGGGCATCAAGGACCTACTGATATGTGATGTCACCCCCAGTGGCCCAGCTGTAGAATTCCTCTCTTTGTACTTTATCTCTTTATTTCTCAGACTGGCCAACACTTAGGGAAAATAGAAAGAACCTATGTTGAAATATTGGGGGTGGGTTCCACTGATAATTAGCCACCTTATTTTTCAGTTAGATTGTGGTTAGGATTGTACTTCCTAAGCCTCTTTGAGATTAGGCATGCCATGTGCCTTGCTTTGGCCAGTGAAATGTAAGCCGAAGTGGTACAGGACTCTGTTATGCAATCTTCTATCTTCCTTTTCCCTTGCCACAGATGCAGAGCATATCAATAGCTGGGACCTGAATTAGCACCATATGGAGCAGAGTTCTCTTCCAGCTAACCAAGGATATGTAACAAGAATGAGAAATAAACCAAGGTTATTTGAGTAGATTATTTGTCGCCACAATATAACCTAGCTCATTCTAAATAATACAATATTTTATAGTTTTCTTTTCCTTTTTTTTTAAGAGATAGGGTCTCACTGTGTCACCCAGGCTGGGAGTGCAGTGGCGTGATAATAGCTTACTGCAACCTCAAACTCCTGGGCTCAGTGATCCTTCTGCCTCAGACTCCCAAGTCACTGGAACTACAGGTATGTGTCACCATGCCCAGTTAATTAATTTTTTTGAGAGATGAGATCTTGCTATGTTGCCCAGGCTGGTTTCAAACTCCTGGCCCCAAGCGATCCTCTCGCCTCAGCCTCCCAAAGTGCTGGAATTACAGGTGTGAGCTACCACACCCAGCCTATAATTTTCTTCATGTAGATTCACACAGTGATATTCCTAGACAGTGGTTGCATGTATATGTATGCAATTGATAGGCTGTTTTATGTTTTTTCATGATGGTACAATTTGAGATTGAGAATGTTTAACTGAAAAATTTTTAACATATTTCAGTGATATAGTTTGGGTATTTGTCCCCACCCAAATCTCCTGTTGAATTTTAATTCCCAATGCTGGAGGTGGGGCCTGGTTTGGAGGTGTTTGGATTATAGGGATAGATCCCTCATGGTTTGGTGCTGTCTTCACAATAGTGAGTTCTCACAAGATCTGGTCATTTAAAAATGTGTGGCACCTCCTCCCCACATAACTCTCTCTCTCGCTCCTGCTTTTGTTATGAGAGGTGCCTGCTCCTGCTTCATCTTCTGCCATGAGTAAAAGCTCCCTGAGGTCTCCCCAGAAGCAAATGCCACCATGCTTCCTAAACCACCTGCAGAGCCATGAGCCAATTAACCGTCTTTTCTTATAAACTACCCAGTCTAAGTTATTTCCTTATGGCAATGCAAGAATGACTTAATACATTCAGGTACTGTATTTCAAGGATAGTAAAACATCTAAATTTTTAATATTAATGTAGAATGCAACCACTGTTCAGAAGATAAATTCAATCTAAAAGATTGTCCATCTTCCATTTACTTCTATACAATTCTACCACCTGAAAATAATGCTAATTTTGTCTCATATCCAATAGTTTTATCTCTTATTTCTGTCTCTTGCCTTATTGTTTTGGAAAGAACTTCAAGACAATTTTAAAAAATAATGATGTATTTGTCTTGTTCCTGATTTTAATGGGAATGACTATAGTATTTCACCATTAAGTATGATATTGGAAGTTGATTTTTTTAAAAAAAATTATCATGTCAAGGAAATAATATTCTGTCCTGGCATATCTACATGTTTCTTTTCTTTTTACCTGGAAGCATCTATTCAATGGCATGAAATACCTTTTTTGTTATTTATCGAAATCATCATTGGGTACTTTACATTAATCAGTAGAATTAATATTAACATATTAGTTTATTTCCAAATGTAGAGAAATGCTATTTCTGACATATTGTCCACTAGATGGCCTTTTCTTGGTGTGTGTGTGTGTGTGTGTGTGTTTTCCCGAAGCCTTTCTACCATTAAGATGAGGCTAAGGCTTATAGCCCCAGAGAAGAAGAATAGAAATACTGCTCTGGAAGGAGAAAAAAACATTAAAGTAGTTGCTTTCAGACCAGAAGGGGAGATGGAAGCCTCCGCTGTTGCAAAGATGAGTTTCTGGGGAGAGAGATGAAGACAGGTAGTTTCTAGGGGATTAGAGAGCACATGCTGCCAAAGATGCAGTTCTCACTATTCCATTTGCACAGATGACCCTAGGCATGGGGAATCAAAGCACTTTCTAATTCTCCAAACCTTTATGTGTTCCTAGAATAAAATAACTATTTTTATTCCTCAGTAAAGGCAGAAGTTTAAAGCTTCCAAATGGAGACTACTAAATGTTTGCAATATAGGAGCTGAACGTTTTAACAGGCCTTTGTCCCTTATAATTTGGATGGTATATATATTTAGTGAAGTAGTCAGAATTCTGCTTGCAAAAAACAGAAACTCAGCTTCAAGTAATTAAACAAGAAAGTTAAATTTGTTGGTTGTATTTTTATCCTATTTGTGGTTTAATTTTGGGAACCCATAAATCTCCCTAATAGAACCAAATACCATTCAATTTTCCTCATTCTTTGCCCGTTCTTTCTCATTGTTAATTTTCTCTATATATTACTTTATGTCTCCCAGGTCTCTTGTTATTATGAAAGTGACATCATGGCCACGGGTATTTGAATGTGGGGTGGAGGCAAGGAAAAACCGGTTGGTCTTGCTGGGGTCATATACCTCAAAGGCATCAATATATTCTGTCCTGGAGATGAGATGCTGTGCAAGTGGGTCGTATGTCTGTTCCTTTGACCATAGGAGTTGGATTCTTTAATTGTTAGCTCCCACCTGAAATCTGTAAGGGGAGAGACTGCGGGAAGTATTTCACTAAAGTAATTGGTATGTGGTGACCAGGAGAATGGAGAAAGAGTTATTTGCAACCCACAGCAGCAAATATCTATTGCAACTAGGAAATGGAAACCCATGACTAAATATGTTCTGATAAACAAAAAAAGCAACATTAAAATGCGAAGTAAAGATAGGCTGAATTAACAGTTCAAGGAAGTGGATGTAATCAGTTGACAGTTGACAACTGACAGTTGAAAAAGAGGAAGAAAAAGAACAGTGAGGGGTTGATATTACAAATATAATCTGGATTTGCCAACTGAATGGCAACAATGGAGAAAGGAATTAAGAAATTGAAAACAATACAGTCTAGTGACTTAAATATTTATCAATAGATCTCAAATTACAAACAAATTTGCTATTAATGGAAAACAAAAAATTACGGTATAAGGTTATGATAATTTTCTGATTGAGAAAGAAAGGATACATGGAATCTTAAGGTGGTAATTGTAACTCTCTGCACCTGATCTGTGAGGAATCACAAACACTCCAGGCACAGGGAAGATACCCACAATCATGGCCTGTCACTACTGTCTCACCTGCCACTGTCAAGAGACCGTAAAAACAGAAGGTGGCTCATGGGGGATGGGTTAGCAATTAAGTAGTGATTTATTAATGAAGCAAGTAGTATAGTTATTAAGTAGTATGTAATTATTGTTTCTATCGTAAAACCTATGGAGATTAATATATGCAATAAGCATTTGAAGATATCAAGGTGACTCCATAGGAAAAGCTGAGATGAGCTAAGATTTTAAGTCAAGACAAACGAAGTATGTATTCGATAACTCTGTATCCATCCCCCATAGTCTCTCAGCTTACCCGTTTATTCCAGCTTTTGCTGTGGAATCCAGGTGTGCACTGCTGTAACCTTATAGCATCTCACCTCATTTGTACTCTGTAGCTCTCACTCTCTGCTTCCAAACTTTCATTCAGCCATTTTGATGCATTTGCAAACAAATGCAAGGTAGTTATAGGTAAACTTTTGACTAGTGAGAAACAGAATCTAGTGAATTAATACCACCGCTTTTCTTATCCTTGGACAGATAATTCTGAAGTCCATTCTACGTGTAAACCTCAGGGCTTTATAACAGGATCAAGTCTCAACTATCCATGATGGGTTAGGCTTGCAACTCACCCTTTGGATAATTTTTCCCTCCTTTCTTGTTGCACACCTACTGGTACTTTACTCTTGTTCTCAAAATAAACCACCTGTAGAAAAGCCCCTATTTTAGGCTTTTCTTTCAAGGGAATCTAAAATAAGACAAAGGCTTTTCTTTCAAGGGAATCTAAAATAAGACAAAGGAATGCATAAGTGATACATATATGCATCATATGTAATGTACGTATATAATTGTCACAAACCAATTCAAAGAGGCGAAGGGCCAAAACTGATAAAGTTTGCATGCTAAAGGGAAAAACTAATAAAAATACTGACTTTGTAAGTTATGATCTGGCCAATCAAGTGATAGTTCCATTGCTTGGTGAAAATGGTATAATGTTAAGGGATTATAGTGGAAAAATAAGCCTATTTATTTTCAACTTCACTATGAGAAACTATAGTGCTTAGGATAATGTGACTAGGAACAAGTTACTTGAGTTCTATTAGCCTCAATGTCCTTATCTGTAAAAAATAGGAATAATGATAATAAGTACCTTATTTTGCTGACATAATAATGAAATTAGGTAATGACTATAAATAAGTAAGCTATTTTGAAAACACAAGGGCCAATATTCCCTGCCTGAATGGAAAGAGAAACACCTTACATTGCATTCTGATGAATCAATACCCACTCAGAAACAAGACAGACATTTCTCCCTACAGATGTAAAATCAATAATTTCAAGTTAGTTATCAGTGGGTCATCCTACCATTCCAAGAACTTCGTAGAATACCCTATTGCTTTTACTAGCACTGTTTTTGCTTATACTCCCATCAATGCTATTACTAATCCTATCATCAATGTAATTTTATTCACATTTATACTTCTCGCATCTATCTAGTGTCTCACCTAGGTACTCAGTAAATATTTGTTGAATGCGTAAATAAACAATTTGCTAACTGTGAAGTGAAGAGTGGGAACAATTAACTTAAAGAAAGAGTTGATGGCTATACTGATGTGGAAAATCTTCTAGCAGCTTGGGTTCCTTGGTGGTACAAGTTTACTATAAGGAAGACAAATATTAATATAGGGTACCAGAGCAGAGAGTAAGTTATCATCATAATGTTTGTCTGCATCACAGGCATAGATAACAGGACATCTAAAGCTCAACTAGGAGGAGGAAGCATTTCCCATCCCAATATATTACTGTGTTGAAGAGTAGATAAACACCAAATTTACATATATTTCACAAAGTACACTTTAGGAAGGTAAATAATTTGATGACACTATAATCACAATTTGAAACTCTGAAATGCTCTGAATAAAATGCAGAATGTTGCTTGCAAAATAGCATTTAGACACAAATACAACACATGTAGGCCTTTACCAGCAATATAACCATATCACCCAGGAATAAAAGGCAGTCCCCACGCCAAGATAAAGGTGGTCAAACCAGTGAGGCCAACTTAAAAATTTCAAAGAACACCGCTGTCTTTCAAAGTCTCTGGACAACCTACAATTCTGTTTCTACCCAAATACCCTTATTTTTATTTTATTTTTTTTTATTATTATACTTTAAGTTCTGGGATACATGTGCAGAACGTGCAGGTTTGTTACCTAGGTATACATGTGCCATGGTGGCTTGCTGCACCAATCAACCCGTCATCTGCATTAGGTATTTCTCCTAATGCTATCCCTCCCCTAGCCCCCAACCCCCTGATAGGCCCTGGTGTGTGATGTTCCCATCCCTGTGTCCATGTATTCTCATTGTTCAACTCCAACTTATGAGTGAGAACATGCTGTGTTTGGTTTTCTGTTCCTGTGTTAGTTTGTTGAGAATGATGGGTTCTAGCTTCATCCATCTATGCGGCCAACAAACACATGAAAAAAAGCTCATCATCACTGGTCATTAGAGAAATGCAAATCAAAACTACAATGACATACCATCTCATGTCAGTTAGAATGGCAATCATTAAAAAGTCAGGAAACAACAGGTGCTGGAGAGGATGTGGAGAAATAGGAACGTTTTTACACTATTGGTGGGAATGTAAATTAGTTCGACCATTGTGGAAGACAGTGTGGTGATTCCTCAAGGATCTAGAACCAGAAATACCATTTGACCCAGGGATCCCATTACTGGGTATATACCCAAAGTATTATAAATGATTCTACTATAAAGACACATGCACACATATGTTTATTGCAGCACTATTCACAATAGCAAAGACTTGGAACCAATCCAAATGCCTATCAATGATAGACTGGACAAAGAAAATATGGCACATATACACCATGGAATACTATACAACCATAAAAAGGATGAGTCCAAATACCCTTATTTTTAAGTCCCCTTAATAAAACCAAGTGTACATGAGAATATATTAAAAAAATGTGATCACTCAGATTTAAAGGCCCAAATATATTGCATTTTAGTGTAAAAGTAAACTTTGAATTAAGATCTCAGTATCATGATGCCAATTTTGGAGAAACCATGATTTACTGAAGAACTGCCACATGATTACAGATAGGCAGACATTTCACTCGATTGAAAGCAGAACAGAGGAAAATGGTGAAAAGTGTAATAAGTAAACCTGATGTCCAGCTTCAACAAAATTCTAGAGTAGACTGGTAAACACATACACACTACACATTTAGAACAAAATGTGCCAACATTGGTTATCTAGGGAAAGTTATGTTAAACTAATCAAAGTGTTTAAACTATTGTGTTCATAATGTGCTATAAATCTAAAGTGCTTTAAGTTCATCAAAATACTTGATAAAGTGAGAAGATTTTGGAGGTGGCGATCCTAGGGTGAGCTGAAGCCTGAGTGATGTGACAGTGCAGCATGTGAAACTCTGATGAAGTGTTTTTCAGTGAGAAAACAGCAAGGGCAAATGTCCTGGGGTGAGAGAATGCTGATTATGCTCAAGGAACAAGGATGTCAACTTGAATGGAGTGGATGGAGATTAGGTCAGAAATGAGAGGAGACAGACAAATTATGTAGGGGCATGATCACAGTACAGAGAATGTTTTTTAATTTCATTGTGAGAGTAAGCCACTGTATTTTATAAGCAGGATAATTAAGGGCATAATCTGATATTTTTAAAGAAAGTTATTTTGGTTGCTATGGGAAAAATAGATTATAGGGGGGCAAGAATAAAATCAGGCAACAAGTTAGGAGGCTATTGCAGTGTTCTGATTTAAACACAGTAGTGCCATGGATATGCTGTCATGGAAGTGGAGGTGGTGAGGAATGATTAGATTTGCAATCATTTTGAAGATCAGCCAATGGCCTTGCTCTTAATTACATCTAGTGACAAGGCACATGGTTGGTCCTTGACAGATTTTTTTTTAATGAATAAAATATTTTGTGATGAAGTGAAATGGAAAAGTAGGGGCAAGCATCCTTCTTACTTTCATACCTAACATGAACTGTAGAAAATTAGGAAAGAAGTAAACTTTGTTAGAAGAATCAGGAGTTTTATTTTAGATGAGTTAATTTAGAATATCTATTTCATATATATTCACCTGGGATGTCAAAGGGTCTTTTAATAAATAAACCCACATGTTTAACTAACCTTTATTCAGTGTCTACTAGTAGAAGACACTAAAGATAAAACATTCTTTCTGTTCTTGTCTTTACCTTGGCAGATAAAATATATGCTCAGTGGGTCTGAGGAGAAAGCCAGCCTGGTGGGCTCAGCTCTGTAGAATTATTTCTTGTCAAGAATCAGAGCTACCAATTAGAGTAGCCCTTGAAATGTTCTGAAGATTTATTGTTTTTATAAAAGAAACACTATTCTCTCAACCTTTAGAGTGCTTCATTTCTTTAAACATTTGTTTCGAATGGTATTTTGTATTAGTTTCCTATCAATACTGTAATTACCATAAATTTGGTGTCTTAAAACAACTCAGCTTTACTATCTTATAGTTCTGGAGGTCAAAAGCCTGAAATGGGTATCACTGGGCTACAATCATGGTGTCATCAGAGCTGTGTTCATTTTTGGAAGCTTTTAGAGGAGAATCCATTTTTTCGCTTTTCAAGTTCTAGAGGCACTCTTAGGCTCATGCCTCCCTTTCATCTTCAAAGCCAGCAATGGTGGTGGGAGTCTGTCTCAAAATACATCACCCTGACATTGACTCTTCTGTATCTCTCTCTCCCTTATTGGGCTCACCCAGGTAATTCAAGATAATCTCCCAATCTTAAAGTCAGCTGATGAGCAACCTTAATTTCATCTGCCACCTTAATCTCCTTCTTGCCATGTAATATAACATATTCACAGGTTCCAAGAATAAGGATGTGAACATCTTTGGGGGATCATTATTCTCTCTATTACATATAAGTAATACCTATACCTATTACATATACCTAAAGTTTCTCAGGTTGATATTGTAGAAAAGAAGGAGGCAGATATTAGGCACAGCTATTGCCCTATTGATTTCTGGGCATTTTATCACATTCTGGGAAAATACATAAAAAAAAACAAAACATTTGCAGCATTTTGGGCATTTATTTAATCTTTATCAGAACATAGTCAAGTATTAATTACTAGATAAAATGCATGGGTCAATATTGATCCATAGAAATGGGTATGAGTTCAAAACTTGCTTATCGATAACACCACAAGGGACAAGTTTGGTAGAAATTATCTCTTAATGGATATGATAATTTTCAATGGAATTTAAAACTATGTATGTTTGGCATTGGAAAATCCTTCTTGCACTCCTTTCTCTAATTTATACATGAATGACTTCAGAACACTTTTGATAAGCAGGATGCATGATCCTTTCTTTTATACCCACTGTGGAAATTAAAAAAAACAAATGAATGTTACCTATAGATTTTTGTGACACACTCCCAGAACCACAGATTCTTATTTTAGTGAACGTTTCTGAAATTCTAAGCAGCAGCAAATATCAGATTAGATAGAGATGTTGTGTTAGTCAGGGTTCTCTTAGAGGGATAGAACTAATAGGAAATTATATATGCTAGTTTATTAAGTATTAACTTACACGATCACAAGGTCCCACAACAGGCTGTCTGAAAGCTGAGGAGCAAGGGGAACCAGTCTGAGTTCCAAAACTGAAGAACTTGGAGTCTGATGTTCAAGGGCAGAAAGCATCCAGCATGGGAGAAAGATGTAGGCTGGGAGGCTAGCCCATCTCGCCTCTTCACGTTTTTTTCTGACTGCTTTATATACGCTGGTGGCTGATTAGATGGTGCCCAACTGATTAAGGGTGGGTCTGCCTTCCTCAGCCCACTGACTCATATGTTATTCTAATTGGGCAACACCCTCACAGATGCACCCAGGATCATTATTGCATTCTTCAATCCAATCAAGTTGACACTCAGTATTAACCATCACAGATGTCTTCCTTAGGGAAACTTTCTCTGTGATCCTCACCTCTGGAGATTAGAGTAATTCCTTTAGTGATGTCTCTTCATGAAACTTTGCACTTTTTCTTCATACTTATTACAGGTGGAAGGAATTAATTGTTTTAGTTATTATTTGCTTGATGTTTGTCTTCCCTGAGTTGGAGCACTGCACCTGTCTCATTGACCACTCTGCTTTATCACTTGTTCTTTGCACACTATCTTGCTACCAGATGCTCAATAATTATTTGGTGAATAAAGAAATTCATCAGACTTAAGAATCAAGAGGTTTTTAAATTAAGCTAACTTATAGGTACTTTGTTTTATTTTTAATGTCATCTTGGGAATTCAGTAATGTATTTACTTTAAATAAAAGAAAACATCCTGACTAAAATTATTAGTCAGGTGAATTATTGTGGGCCTAGAAAAATTATTAGTCAGGTGAATTATTGTAGACCTAGAACAGATAATTGCTACATATCTAAAAATGGATCAAAAATTATTTAGAAAGATTTTTGCCTGCTGCATATCATATCCTTGGTTCACCCTTATGTAGGCCTTCAATAGAGTACATCCCTCTTATTAAAAATACCTTTGCTGTCATAACTTACCTTTAGATATAATAGTGACCAACATTTATTGAATATTTACTATGGGCTAGGCACTATTCTGAATGTTTTTCATGCCCATTTAATCCTGGCAACAATCCTACAATATAGGTATTATTATTACCTTTATTTTACATATGAACGGAGGCAACTGAGATGCAGAGAACATACTTACCCAAGGTCATACAATTGAAGGAGGTCCAGGATTTATGCCTGGTCTGATTTTTCTCCAATGTCCATGCTTTTAACTAGTAAAATTTATTATCTATACTCAACCGTTAACGTGATAGAAATTGTCTTTATTTCAGGTATTTCTTAAAGGGTATAAACTCAGTGCACAGCTACCAAATAGTTTTCAAAGCTCAAAAATGGAAAATGATTTAAATAACATGTTATATTCTAAATTAAAGTAAGGACAATCTGAAGAACCAATCGTCTGAGTATTCCTTTAGATCAATGATTCTCAAAATGCAGTCCCCAGACCAGCTACATCATCACCCCATGGGAATTTGTTACAAATGCAAATTCTCTGCCATGTCACAGACCTACTGAGTTAGAAACTCTGGGGGTTGGGCCCAAAAAGTTTATCAAGCCCTCTGGATGATCCTGAATGTGTAAGCCTAGGAGCCTCTGCTCTCCTACACAGTAAGCAAACGATGACCTGTGGGCCAAATTTGGCATAGAAACTTACTTTTGTATCACCCATAAGCTAGAAATTGTTTTTACATTCATAAAGAATTTTAAAAATACAATGAAGAGTAATATTTTGTGACGCAAAAATTATATGATATTTAAATTTCAGCATTCATAAATGAGTTTTATTGAAAGACAACCAAAGCTCGTGAATTTACATATTATCAACGTCCGTTTTTACACAAAAATTGCAGAGTTGAATAGCAGCAGCAGAGACTACACAACATGCAAAAACTAAGATATTTCCTTAATTAAAAAGTGTTTGCTGGCCCATGGCCCAATGAAACGTTGGTTTTCAACTGGGAAATCAGTGTCATGGTGATTAGAATCACCTGCGAGGCTTTGTGAACATATAGGTGCAGCCAGCCACCCGAGAGCTACTGAATAAGAAACACCCAAGATGGAACTTAGGCATATGTTACTACAACAAAGACTATTGCAATCATGAGGTGAGTTTGAGATGCAGCCAGAATGGGAAACCCCATTTCTAGAAACAGATTCGTCTGTAGTATCTCAGACATTTCTTACAATAATTCTGAGAGAGGAGTTATTTATTAATTTCCTCCTTACTGATGGGAACAGTCAAGTTCAGAGACATCAAGAACCTTGTCCAGTCACATAATTGGTAGAGTTTGAACACTGGATTTGAATGCAGGGCTGTACATCACAAAATCAATGTTTTAACTCCCTCCTTTATACTGCCTCTGTGCTTTTTTTGTTGAATGGTATTATTTCTGGGTCTCTTCCAAAGAATATCTTTAAATATTCTTTCACAGTCTCCTGGCTTCACTACTTAGCAGGTGTCTGGTTGCCAGCTTTTTAGAAGTTTTTACCATGTCTGAGTATTCCTTCTGGTTCTAAATTTATGTTTATCTGTCCAGGATCTGATCGTACTTTTCTGGCTTTGAGCTCATTTCCATTTGCCTGCTATTACCTGTAGATCCACCTTGATCTTGTACCTCTGTCAAGGTCAAACCTATTACTCTAGTTTTCAGCCTCAAAAGGAGGTGAGTGGTCCTTTACAAGGCACTGGATTGCTACATCATGGGTCATACCCTCAGCTGATGTTTAAACACCTAGCAGGTCGAGGCTGCAGTGACCCATGATCATGCCACTGCACTCCAGCCTGAGTGAGAGAGTGAGAGCCTATCAAAAAGAAGGAAGGAAGGAAAGAAGGAAGGAAGGATGGAAGGAAGGAAGGAAGGAAGGAAGGAAGGAAGGAAGGAAGGAAGGAAGGAAGGAAGGAAAGGAAGGGAGAGAAGGAGGGAAGGAAGGAGGGAAGGTGGGACGAAGGGAAGAAGGGACGAAGGGAAGAAGGGAAGAAGAGAGGGAGGAAAAGAGATGAGTGTGTGAAGCCACTATATTTGGGACTTCATCTGTCACAGAATCCAGTGTTGTTCACCTTAAATAATGCTGTACTTAAAGTCAACTCTGAGGAAAGGTTGTTTCCAACTTGGATCTCAATCAGGATTATGGCCAAACCAATCCTGCTGCAGAAGCACAAAATATTGCTTACAGAGTGATGGGAAAATAATGGCTACACAAACTGCATGGGTCAGAAAAATGGCATAGCACAGGAGCCTCATTTGTAGAGCTGTGCTTTACAAGGCCTGCTGTTGGGAAGCACAGACTCCCTGAACTCAGGACTTGCTAGATTGATAGCTTTCTCTAATATATGAACTCTCCTTTTGTTGAGCACATGGTCAGACAATATTTCTCAGGATCTCATGAGTGAAGTGTGGCCATATGATTGTGTTCTGGACAGTGGAATGAAAACAAAAGCAATATATTCAACTTCTAGGCTTGACCCTTGGGAATCCCCATACCCAATCATGGTTTCCTCATCTGTCAAAGAGATAAATCTGAGGACCTAGGGGAGGGTAGAGACAGCATGCTAGGAGCAGGAGTTTTGGTCTCTGAGTATCTGCATGGAGTAAACCCCAACACACACACACACACACACACACACACACACACACACACACACACACCAACAACCTGCCTTGGAATATGACATGAGCAAGAAATAGGATTGTGGCTGGACTCAGTGGCTCACACCTGTAATCCCAGCACTTTGGGAGGCTGAGGTGGGAGAATTGCTTGAGTCCAGCAGGTCGAGGCTGCAGTGACCCATGATCATGCCACTGCACTCCAGCCTGAGTGAGAGAGTGAAAGCCTGTCAAAAAGAAGGAAGGAAGGAAAGAAGGAAGGAAGGATGGAAGGAAGGAAGGAAGGAAGGAAGGAAGGAAGGAAGGAAGGAAGGAAGGAAGGAAGGAAAGGAAGGGAGGGAAGGAGGGAAGGAGGGACGAAGGGAAGAAGGGACGAAGGGAAGAAGGGAAAAAGAGAGGGAGGAAAAGAGATGAGTGTGTGAAGCCACTATATTTGGGACTTCATCTGTCACAGAATCCAATGTTGTTCACCTTAAATAATGCTGTACTTAAAGTCAACTCTGAGTAATCACATTAGTTGAGGTAATAAAAGTAGACGTCAGAGCCTAGGACAAAAAAGTTACCAAGTACCGTACTCCCCCTTTATCAGCAGTTTTACTGTCTTGGTTTTAGTTACCCGTGGTCAACCATGGTCCAAAAATAAGTACAATAAGATATTTGGGTTGAGAGAGAGAGAGAGGTATTGATTTTCACATAACTTTTATTACAGTATGTTGTTATAATTGTTCTTTTTATTAGCTATTGTTGTTAAACTCTCATTGTGCCTAATTTATAAATTAAACTTTATCATAGGTATATATGTATTTAAAAATATGGTATATATAGGCTTATTACTATCTGCAGTTTCAGGCATCCAGGGGCGTCTTGCAACATATCCCCTGTGGATACGGGATGACTGTTGTATAGATGACTCAAAGCAGAGAAACACTGCAGTTATAAAAACTTTTTATATAATAGCCTGTTTAATCTCCAAAGCACCTATTTTATGGATAAGGAAACCAAGACACAGGGAGGTTGAGAAACTTGTTTCAAGTGACACAGTTACAAGAAGCAGAGCTGAGATTCAAACCCTGATCACCTGACTCTAAAGTCTTCATTTATACTTGACTACTATGCAATAAAATATGCTATTATTCTTTTGTAATCTACAGATTATCCTGAGTTAAAAATTGCTTCCACCACTGTTTTTAAGAGCCTGTTTCCTAGGGTGAGGTGGGTACAGTATTCAGTATTTATAGGTCTGATTTCATTGAATATCTCGTAGCAGTGCTATTATCTCCACAGAAGAAACACTAAAGTTTGACAGTTTAATGGTCAAGATACCAGAGCTGTTTTGAGCTGTTATTCTTACCCAAATCTTCAGATTCCAGATCCTGTGCTCTCACAAGTATGCTCTGCTGTCTCAAACCTGTCAAAACACCCCTTCTGGAACACTGTTTTCCTCCTGGCTGGATTCCTCCTGTCTAGAGGATTGCTTTGTTAGTGAAATGACATAATATATGGGAATGTGTTCTGTAAACCAGGAAACACTGAACAAACATAAGGCATGATTATTACCAGTAGTACTTAGGACAGAGAACAAACCATGACAACCCAATTGCATGTACTTCCTTATTATTCAGAAAGGGAGCTCAGAGGAAAAGTCTTGCCTGGGGAATTCAGTACAATCTGAGTGTATACTCTGCAGTTCATTCAGAAAACTGATTCCACAGTTTCTGCTTCCCAAGTAATTGGGTAATATCCACGTACATGCAGTGCAGTAGGATCACCTCTGCCTCACGCATCCGTGCCTCATTTCCTCACTTAATGCCTTCTCAGTTCCGTTATTTATTTTCTTTAATATTACAGCAGTACAGCAGGATGAGTCACACTCCCTGCCATTCCCAGTAGCACCCTCGAAGGCCCACAAAACAATCCGGTGATTTATGAGGCCTTTTTCTACCCAAATGATACACAATCACAGAAGCTGGCTTTTCACTGCCTCGGTCTCCAGATCAGGGACAGGTTTCAGATATCAGCTCAGAGAAGGGGTTTGGATCCTTTGGCGGAGCCCGTGCAGTGGGGTCGTTCCAAGGCAGGGTGAATTGGATGACTGGATGGGGCAGAAATGGTGTAAATGAGGGTTTGGAAGACAAGCAAATGCAGTTTCCAGGAAGAGGAGTCATAAACACAGGAACTCAGGCTGTATACTATTGCTAATAATGAGAGGGCTGTATATCTAAACCAGTGATTCTCAACCAAGGAACCCTAAGGGGCACTTGGCAAAGTCTGTAAACATTTTTATTTGTCACTAATGGTAACAAGTAAAGTGGGTGCTGGTTGGGTACTACTTACACATAATAGATAGAGGCCAGGGATGCTTTTTAAATTTATTTAGTTATCTCTATATATTTATAAGAATTATATATATTTATGGTATACAACATGATGTTTTGATGTATGTATACATTTTGGAATGGCTAAGTCGAGCTAAGGAACATATCTACTACCTCACACACTTATTATTTTTGTGTAGCGAGAACATTTAAAATCCACTCTTTTGGCAATTTTGAAGTATATAATGCATTGTTATTAACCATAGTCACCAGGTTGTACAATAGATCTTCTGAACTGATCCTCCTTTCTAAGTAGAATTTTGTATCCTTTTACCAACATCTCCTCAATCCCCAACCTCCACTCCTGACCCCCAGCCCCTGGTAACCATCATTCTACTCTCTGCTTCTATGAGTTTCAACTCTAGATTGCAGAAATGTGAGATAAGGCAATATTTGTTTTGCTGTCCTGGGCTTATTTCACTTAGCATAATGTCCTACATTTTCATCCATGTTGTCACAAATGACAGGATTTCCTTATTTTTTAAGACTGCATATTATTTCATTGTGTGTGTGTATATATATAAATGTGATATATATATATATAATATTTTTTCATCTATTCATGGTTGATGGGCACTTAGATTAATTCCATATCTTGAGAATTATAAATAATGCTGCAATAAACTTGAGAGTACAAATATCCCTTAGACATACAGGATTGCTTTTAAGCTTTCTACAATGCACAGGACAGCCCTCTCACAACAACGAATTATCCATCTGAAAGTCAATCATGTGGAAGTTGAGAAAACCTGCTCTAAAATCAAGAGAAAGATCCTAGTTCCATTCAGACTTAGAGGTTGAACTATGGGACCATGATAAGGGGAGACATTGAGTCTCTAAACCCTTGGCAACACAAGTGTTTTCTTCTACCCAATGGTACCTGTTTTGAAAGTTTAATTATATCACCTTCTTAACTTAAAGATGGAGCTTTACAATTAAGCAAGAGGTGGTGACATTTGTGCTGGATAGATCCTAACTTGAATTCTTGGTCAGTTGCTTACTAGCTTTGAGACCATGCAGAATGTTTTTAACCTCTCTGTGCCTAAATTCCAACATCTGTACAATGAAAATAATAATAATTAACTTGCACAGTAGCATGAACATTTAATAAATTGCTGAAGTTTCAGATGTTTGCAGCTAAAGTTTAAGATCTTTGCCATCAGATCTACAGTCTAATATCCATGCCAGCAGAGAAGGCATTTTTGATGCTTGCTATGTGTTAGTGACTTTATACACATAATAATTTCACTTATTCAACAGCATTTAAAGTAGACTGTTGCAGTGGCTAGAAAAAGGAGAGAATGGGCACCACATTATCTCATCTAGACTGAGGTTTTCCCAGCAGGGATCTTAATTGTACTTTTGTGATGAGACATTTTCTTAGTGCAAAACAGGACAATATTTGACTCCCTAGAAAGACTGTTAACAAATTTTCCCTTTGCATCCTTGACATTATCCTCCCTCAGCTCCCACCTATCTCTTTGACTTTTTTTGTGTTTTGTTTGGTTAATCTCCTTAAATAATGCATTTTAAAGTTTAATGTATTCCTGAAATTCTGTCCTGAATCTTCTGTACTTCTGACTCTTTCTCATTCATTCCTAATTAACACCCCCCCTGAGTGACTTCATACACATTCAAGATCTCAACTGCTTCTTCTAGGAGCAACATCTCCAGAATTGATTTCTACCTAAAAACAATTTGAAGTCCTACAGAACATCAGCTTCACAAAGGAGGCAGTCTTGTCTAGTGGTGAACAAATACAGGCTTGAAGATACATAGAACTGTAGTAATGTTTGACCCTGGCACTTAACAAATGGAGCAAGTTAACTTCTCTGAGACTTCATCCTCAAAATAAAAAAGAATAGTACCACATTACATGGCTTTTGTGATGATTAACATATGGAGGGTCTGGTAGAGTTTCTGACATTTAATTTACCCACAATATTTTTACTCAACATAGATACCTTAAACGTAACTGTTTCCAATTGTAAATTACTTTTCCTGTATTTCCATTTGCCAAAGGAGAAATCCTTACTCTTTTTTAACTTCTACATTGAATACCTGTATGTTCTAATTCTAATTCTATTTTGGTTCTGACCTTTCCTTCCATTCTCAGTGTTTCTGCCTTAGTTTGGGCCTTTATCACTCCTTACCTGGATTACTACAATAGCCTCAAACTGTGTCTCTCTACCTCCCCTCTCCCCACTTCCCTAATTTCCTACTAAAAGAACTAATCACTTACATGAAAAAAAACTAATCACTTACATTTCACAAACTCATATTGGCTTCATTTGACTTTGAGAATAAAATTCAAACTGTTTAGTCTACAAGGTTTATGGTCTGGTTTCTGCTTTCTTCTTTAGCCCCATCACCACTCCACCTGATGAACTCTAATCTTCATTTTTCACTCACCTTGTAGCAGGCATTCTCCATCACCTCCAAAGATAGTGAGGCGCCTCTTCCTCTATGTTCCTACATCACTGGAGCTCACCTCTGTCGTAGTATGTATCACATTATTGTAATTATTTGTTCTGTGTCTGGCCAGATGTACTGAGTCCATATGAAAGATTTAATAAACATTTGTTTTTCAAAGGAATGACTGATGTATGAATTTGTCTTGCAATATGAAAGACAGCAGCTACTGTCTTTGGTGTGTAACTGTGCTTTACTAGCCTGTATTGCCTATCTCTTTCTACTATGCTGGGCAAGTTAAATTGGTTTATTCATACCTGAAGTTCAGAGAGAAAATAGTAATAAGTCATGCATACATACATAGAATCATACATACATACAGGTTCCCAGTATAAATGTAATCAGAGCAAACATTTGATAAACAGTTATTTGATTAGTGAAATTATCTTTTGTATATGCAGCCTGCAAGTCCATTGGGTCATCAATGGCCAATAATTCTCCCTAATTCAGCCTTTAAATGTGCCTTCATATTCTTATAAAACACATTTCTGAAAAAAAGACTGCTATATAAGGAAAAGGTCAAATGCATCTGAAGACTAGCTTTAAGAGTTGTAGTTTCCTTTGCCACGAAGGCTTGCCAGCACAGCCTGGTGCAGTAGAAGGGTCCAGCTTTTGCATCTAGATAAGTCTGGATTCAAATCCAGATGCTTACTATGTGAACACAAGCAAGTCATTTAATTGCTTTCAGTGGCCTCATCTATAAACTAGCAGTATTAACACTTGTCTCAAACAGCTTTGTGGGATTCAGTTGCAGGGTTTCTTTACATCAATACTATTCAGATTTAGGGCTGTGTAATTCTTTGTTGTGGTAGGGGCACTGTCCTGCGCATTGTAGGATGTTTAGCAAACACTAGATTCATGACAGTCTGCAGACATTGCCAAATGTTCCCCAGGAGGTGGGTGGGAAGTGATTACACCTGGTTGAGAACCAAATTATATATGTTATAATATTTACGATATGCCCAGAATATAGTAGATGTTTCATGAATCTCCTTCTCCTTTCCTTCCCTATTGGGGCTAATGAAATTCCATACTTATATTTTCTTGGAAAAATACTTATATATAATAATAAGCACCTTCCTGTCAATGCTTAGTCTGAGATGTGTGATATATTTTTCAGCCTTGCCTGGCTCTCCACAGCAGCTTTACTCAGAAAAATTTAATTATCAGTACAAAGTGATGGTCTGAATTTTCCAGTGATGAAGCTGGGGTTCTAATAAGTGGTTTTTGTGAAGATGGAAAATATGTACTTCTTTCAGTTGGAGAGGAAAGAGAAGGAAAAGCAAAAGAAACTACAAAGCTGAAATAATTTGAGGCTGTAGGTGTCATGGCAATGCAAGTTGAGAGATGATCGATTCCCCTAGATTCTGAGTGGCACATTCTGTGCACGGAGTGCCGGCTGACGTCAATCGGATTAAGTGGCCTCAATGCGAGCACTGCATGCAAGATGAGTGCAACGCAGGCCCCAGGATTTGTCATTGCCTCCAAAGGAAGGTTCCTACTTCATAGCAAGAATAAGGACAGTCTGTGAATGAGTAATGAGAAGAGGCACGTTCTTGCTTAAGGAAAAGCTCTCCTGGTTTGTAAAGTTGTTGCAATGCAGGTGAAATCTGAAAACACATAACTTTTATTGCGCATGCATTTATTCAGAATAATCGCTGCAGCAAAAATGGTGTACTTTTCTATTGGATCTGGGCAGTATAAGCTCCCCTGACTTCATTTTGTAAAAAGGTGATAGATTTTCAAGGCAATATGACCTTAAGACATGAATTCAGGGAGAGCAGAGGCTCAGAGTTCAGTAATAGATGTTGCCACTGCTTCTAAATTAATAATTTAAGTAAATTAATCCATTCAATCCCTTAAAATTGTGTCTGGCATAATAAATTCTATATAAGTGTTAATTATTTTTATTACTATTACTTCTGCTACTGCTGCTACTTTCATTTTTTATAAAATATTATCCTTCATAGGTCATCTGAGGGAAGATTTCTCAAAACCTCTAGGATGGATTAAGCTATTCTCTTCTGTGATTCCACAGATATAAGTTATCCCATTCATAACTTATTCTATTCTATTAAAATTGTCCACTTAAGCTGTTTCTCTTTTATTGCAATGACCTCTTTGGTTGAAAGGTCTTGTATTTTTCTTTTTCTTTTTTGAATTTTTAGCATGAACACATTGCTTGGTTCACATATGTTTGTGTAATTTACTGAAAATTTCTTCTCAGTAAGTACTCTTCATGATCTTTCTAGAATATTTCTGTTGTAAAGAATGCATGCCTGGCTAACCAGTAAAAGTGAGAAGAATTGTTAGAAACTTCTTAAACATCGTTGGCTTGCTTTTCATCAATGTCATTCATCTGAGTTGAATGGAGACTCTTTTTCCAATCCTGTGCAGTGAAGAATTAACCTTACTGAAAGAGAGGACTGGCCTTTTCCCTTAGCACCAAGAAGTGACCTCTAGGTCCCTGGAATGTTCTTTATAATAGGAGTGGTGTCTTTGTTGTCTGGGAGCTTTGGCCATCAGATACCCTGATGATATAATTTACGATGGGTACTTTGGGCCACACACTATTGGTTCTAACATATGGGGTGATTCATAACTAAAGGGATTAGTCTGACCTCTGGAAAGGGCTAGAAAGTAAGCCTGTGGATGGCATGTGATCAAGCCCCAGTAAAATTTCTAGACACCACAGACTCAAAAGTGCTTCCCTTGTTGGCAATACTCTTGTGTGTTTTGTCAGACATCAGGGCCAGGAGGAGGTAAAAATCTCCTTAACTTCACAGGAATAAAACAATTGGAAGCTCCATATTTGTACCCCTCCAAGACGCTACCCTATAAATCTCTTCTTTTAGGTACATTAGACATGCATCCTTTCCCTGTAATAAACCATAAGTGTCATAGCTTTCAGTGAGTTCTGTAAGTTCTTCCAGCAAATTTTCAAATCTGAGGGTGGTTTTGAGATACCCCTGAACTCAATGCCAGAAGTGAGGGTGATCTCATGGGTAATGTTCCCTTTAACTATACAGTTGGCTAAGACTACTGCATGCTGACTTGAGTTTCAGTCAATTGATGATGTTATCATTTATGGTTTGGGTCAGATTGGTTTAGTATTTTTCTTGGAGATCATTTCTCTGTACCTATAACCTTTGAGTCTACCCAAGACCTTAGCAGTAAATTTTCTCCCATCTGTTATTTGGCAGAATTGGGTGGGTACAGGGGCGGGGTGCAGTACAGATACAGTGAACACATTATAAGGGTATTACAGGATGAATTTACCTGAATTGTTTTCCCCCCTTTTTACTTGAATGGATATAATCTCACAACATTTCTTCACATGCATGTTATCCTTTGCTTGTGTTGTTCAAAGATGATCACTTTTTGCCAATCACTCAGGACTATACGTTCATACTTAGATACATTGTTGGATAATAGACATCATTTTCCATAGCTGAGTGAATCCAGGGGCTGACAGTTGAATGACACAGGATAGTTTGCCAAGAGGAATAACTACCCCCCATATTTGGAAGCATGCATTTTTTTCTACCTCTACACCCAAACCTTCTACCTTTCATCATGGGGCCACTAATAAGGCATATCCTTAGAATAAAACAAGTTTGCAAGTCATGAATCAGAGAAAGTTCTCAATCCTCAAATGGAGGAGTACAAGTATATAAGTGTACTTATGTAGTTACTTACGGATTCAACATAGCTTCTTTTTCAGGCCCTCATTCTCCTAGGCTGGAAGGAATCTTAAATCATTCTTTCCTGGGATATTTCATGATTTTAGTGGGCACATGTGTAGTTCCAGGACTTTGTAAGAGATGACAGAAAATATATGGTCTTAGAGATATCTAGATACATAAGTAATCACCAAAATGTTCATATCTACCGTCAGTTTGGTGGCATACTCTGTTTCTATGCCACTCTGGGTCTGAAGACTCTTTCTGTGAGCCTCTCATGATCCCATCTGTTGCAGTTAAACAACTTTCTCTCTCAGATCTTACTGCCTTCAAGGGAAACTGGTGAGAAGTTGGTGGCTGCACTTCTTCCTCGTTATTTGCCTCCTCTGTGTCTTAGCTTAGAAGAAAAATTATTCTCCCCATGTTTAGCCCATACGTATGTGTGTTCATGTATGTACACAGTGTAATACATATATGTACACATATATACATGTATATATGCAAGCATATGTGTGTATATGTATATATAAGATAAACAAAAGTTTTTACAAAAATTCATACCTCTACTACATTGTATAAAGAGTATTCTTTAAAAAGTACTTATGTCTATCCTATTTTGTTATTGATGAGGGTCATTAACCAGATTGATTTTATGAGCACTGATGCATCACAACCTAGTGTTTAAAAAACACTAATTCAGTCATGTGACAGTTCTGTTTTCACTGCTGAAAATGAACTTTCATGGGAGGTGCTGAATTCTCTTCAACTTTCAGGTCAGAGAGTCAGTGATCCATGAAACCATGCAATTGGAAGTATTTTCTTGCAGAGGATTACATTAAATAAATTCCAACTCCTATTAAGTCCTATGATTCTGAGAATACATGTTTGGAAAACTAAAATTTAGGGCTTAATAATCATTTTTGAGTAAGTGATCCCAAGTCTCATGTAATCACTTCAGCACAGGTATTAGTGTTCCTATTTTATTGACAGAAGGAAAGGAAAGGGAAGGGGAAGGGGAAAGGGAAGGAGAAGGGGAAGGGGAAGAGAGATTCTGAGAGATTTAACATCCTTAGTGTCACACGGCTAATAAATTTAGAAGTGGACCCAAATCCATATAATCAAATTACTAACCTCATTCACTTTATACTATATCACTTTGCCTTTTCAAGGACTGTTAAGCTTTATAAAGTGCCTATTACAAGCTAACCACTATTCCAAGACCATTGCGTGTAGTGACTAATTAAGCCTAACTGCAATCCTATGAAACATATGGAAATAATAATTTCCCCCATTTTATAGAAGAGGAAACTAAGGCAAAATAGATTAAGCCACTTGCTTGATAGCATATCGCTTTTAAAAGATTGAACCAGAATTCAAGCTGAGATGGCTCAAGAAAAACCTTTAGTGCAGAAGTCTGTAGGAAAAGTATGTTTACTCACTGGTCCAAAATAATAATAAAAAAAACTTGTGCTTTCAAAGGTAAATTTTAATGTCAACCTGTCACTATGAAGGTATATATATATACTTTTTATTTTTTGCTTAAGTACTTATACTTCATTATATATGCGTGTGTTTCACATATAGACAGAAAGTTTAACAAAACCTATATCATTAAACCATAAGCTAAGAATGGTCAGGAAAAGGGCTGGATGTCGTAATCCTAGCACTTTGGGAGTCTGAGGTGGGTGGAGTTCAAAACCAGCCTGGCCAACATCGTGAAACCCTGTCTCTACTGAAAGTACAAAATAATGAGCTGGGCATGGTTGTGGGCTCCTGTAATCCCAGCTACTTGGGAGGCTGAGGCAGGAGGATTGCTTGAACCCAGGAGAAAGGGGTTGCAGTGAGCCAAGATCACACCACTGCACTCCAGCCTGGGTGACAGAGACTGTCTCAAAAAAAAAAAAAAGGAAAATAATGATAGGATAAATAATATACAGTTATTACATAAAAATCATGATGAATGTCAGCCTTGGCCTTGACCACTTGGAATGGGAGGGATGATTTAGTGCTGATATTCTGTGAAATTTTATTTTTGATTACAGACAGAATTTATTAAGTAAAATAAACTTTTATCATAATCTAACATAGAAAAGTGGTTCAGTTTATTAAAATGTCTGATTAACACCAAAGAGGATTTATCAAACTAGCCCAAAGACTTTATAGTTCTATGGCTATATTAGGATTAAAGCCAAGTATTTAAAGTTTAAAAGCTAATAAATTGTTGGTAATATATAATAGGAAATAAATAGAAGTGGAAATAGTATAGATTGGAAATAGTATTGGAAATACTATTAACAGAGGCCCCATTGATTTAGTAGAGCTGAGACTGGAAATAGATAATATTATATTATTTGCGTGACTTTAGATGAAGAGTTAATTCTGTAGACTGAGTACAGCAGCAGGTCTTGAAGCTTTTTTTGTTTTCGTCACCAATGCTTGCATAGCAATGATTCAGTGTTATTTGCAGATTTTGGTGAAACATCAAACAGTTTTTCAAAAAGTAAAGCATAGCAACAATTTATTATCTGAACCAGGAAAAGCTTGAAAATAAAAGAGGAGTTATTAATAATTACACTGCGACAATAGGCATTAAATGGGACTGTCCTAGGCAAATTGAGAGGTAAAGGAAGAAGTTTCAGCCAGGATGGTTAAAATGTTGAAGTTCTTTTTCTATATCAGTTAGAAATTGTCCACAGACCCAAGTCTCCCAAATAGCCCTCATTGTTTCTTGAAGCATTTCAGTCCTTCCCTTAGGACCCACCAGACCCACCCGACCAAATCTTGATCCAGCAAATGAAGGGACAATGACTAGGCCCTCTTATAGCACTATACATTGGGGTCCTGGTATCCAAAAACAGGGCAACCATATTCCCAGTTTCTGCCCTGATTTAACTATTAATAGTGCCCCTTTAAATCACAAAAAAATGCTGTAAGTTGAATGAATTTGTTTTGACAGTCCTACCTGAACAAATGCAGCAATCCTGCTTGGAACAGGAAAAGAGAATGGAAACACTTCCCAGTTCCCAAATCCACCGAACTAAATAATGTAATAAGTACTCAAGTTGTGAAATATGGCATATAATAATAGCCTCCCAGTGTGACTGGTATCCTATGGTGTGGGTCTTGCAGCTTTACTCTAGAACACAAAGTTATTTGCCTTGAAACTGTGGACTTCTTTGAATGAAGATGAGTCAGACAGTCCTTTGGGGCAGAAAAAGAGGATGTATAATACTGCACTGGAATTGATTCCATTTCCTGTGAATATTCTCTTCCCCAGAAACAGCCTTTGGTCTCCAATAATTATTTTAAGATACTTTCTAAGTTGACATTGTGTTGGTTTCTTGGCACTTAAAATTGTGTTTATCTTGAAGCATAATGTATCTCAACCACCTACATATACAAATCTTATCAATGTCATACTAAGAGTGGTATTCTTCTGGAAGCTGAAAGTGATCAGAAAAGATTAAATTTGCTCATTCATAGATTTGACCAGTGATTAAGTATTTATGAATACCTCTTCTGTGTCAGGAACTGTCCTAAGTACTTGGAACACATCAAAGAAAAAAAACAGACAAAATAATCTTGGGGAGAAGACTCTGCATTTTAAAATAAGGTGGTCAAGATATTTCTTATGAAGAAAATGAGATCTGAGCAATGACTAGAAAGAAGTGAGAGATTTACCATTGTGAAAATTCTGGTGAAGAGAATTCCCCAAGGTGGGAGTAAGCAGTATACAGGTTCTGAGACGAGGTTTTGGGTAACCGTTCAAAGAATAGCAAGCAGGTAAAGATGACTGTAGCAGAGTGGACAGGGGAGAAAGTAGCAAGAGATGAGGCTGGGTGAGCCAGGAAATAAGAGCCAGATGATGTCAAGTTTATATAGGCCATTGTCATTATCTAGATTTTAATCTAAGAAAAATGAGATTCCACTGGATGGTTTTGTCCATATTTGTGACATTATATGACTTGCATTTTATAAGGCGTACTTTGGCTGTTGTGGGTTAGGAACAGGCTGTAGGGATGAAGGTTTGGAGCCCATGATAGTAATCCAGGAGAGAGATGATGTTGAGTCACAACAGGGTAGACAAAGTGGAACTGGTGAGAATAGGTAATATCCTCTCTACAGTTTGCAAGTTCAAAAACAAGAGTTCCTGAGGAATATGAAGTGTGAGAGAAAGAGAAAAGGGAAAATTCAGTGATGATTCCCATGCATTTGTTTGTGTTACTAAGCATCTGGAAGGGTGTTTCTGCTATCAATTGATATAGAACAAATGGTAGGGAGGTAAGGATTGGAGGAGTGAAAGCAGAAGAAAAGTTTAAGTTATGTTTTGGACATCAAATAAATATGTCATGTCAGCATTTAAGTATATATGTCAGGAATTCAAAAGTTTCATTGTGTTCAAAATTGTGTTGTATCCTGGAGCATACAAAATTATGAAAGATACAATCGCTACTCTTTTTGATCCTGTAACTCCTTTACTACAGATTTATTTTTTGCCTTCACAGTCACATTCCTAAAAGGTAGTTTATACTTATTTCCTCTTCTTTACCACAGATCATACCACCCACTACAATAAGGCTTCTTCCTTTACCAGTCCCTTAAAACTAACCTTCCCAAGGTAACACATAAGTTGTCACTCTAAAAGTTTTTAGTTATTTTGTTACTTGACCCCTCTATGATATGTGACACTGTTGATCACTTTCTCCTTGAAATTTGTCTTTCATTGATTAATGAGACAACTCTTCTTCTAGTCCCCTCTCATCTCACTATTATTTTTAATTTTCTCCTGATGGGTAGTTTTCTTCCGCTCATGGTAGAAATGTTAATATGGTCTCAAGTTCCAGTGTTTAGTCCTAAACTCTCTAACTCAACGTAACTCTCTGAGAAATTTTTTTACTGCCATAGCTTCAATTTTCATTAGCTATGCTAATAGTACTTAACTATATATCTTCATTACAGCCTTTTCTCTTTAGCTGTAGACTCATTCAGACAACTGTTTGCTTGGTATCTCCAACAATTTGTCCTATAGACACTTTAAGCCAACATAATTTCAATTTCCACACTCCCTAGACACACACACACATACACACATATGCACATGCACATGCACACACACACACAAATGAATTTACCTTCTCAGCTAATGACATTTCCTTCGTAAGAGGTCCTTCAAGCCAGCAGACTTAAAGTTACATTGATCCCTCCTTACCCCACTGAATTAATATTACCACATTTAAGTTTTTAATGTATTCCAAATATCTCCCTTTCTGATTATTCTTTTAATTCAGCCTCCTGTGCATACCTGCCAGATATTTCTGGACTTGTTAGCTACAAAGCTGGTATTATGTGCTAACTAGCTGAGATGATAAAGTGAATGCTAAGCTGTATTTTCTTGGTTTTTCCATGAACTTCCTTTAAGCTCATGACTTTATTTTTGTTGCCCACTAGACATGAAAATTTATCATCATAAGAAGAATGGTTCAGAGCAAAACCAAAGATCCAAACCCTGCACTTCTAATATGTACTTCACTTCTAATGTTTTAATGGTTTTATTTTTAATGATCAAAGAAGAAGTCCTGTTATAAAGAGGAGCAATTGTTGTAAGAATACTTCAAGAGTCTCTTTTTATTCTTTTCAGAAGTGATAAATACTCTCTGAGCTGGAAAAGAGATTTAGATGAGCAACTAAATGAGTATGATTACTATGTCATCTATAGTTTACCTTTAAATACTTCTGTAAAAATGGTTTTCAAACTTTTTAAAATCTTAATTTATAGGTTGAAGGACTTTGTTGAAGTTCAGCATGCACAAACATGCAGATACACACATGTGTGTATTGTAACTAATATGAACATTTTAAGAAAAATATTTACCCTTGTTTTTTATGTCCCAGTATTCTTTATTTTAGATATCATTTTGTAAAACTTCTGTTCTTGGCACATGAAATTGTTTTCTTGACACATTAATGGGTCACTGAAATCTGTAATTTGAAAAACAATAGTATACAGAGTGACATAGGCACATGTATGTGTAGTTTAATTTTAATCTACAATCAAAAGGCAGCTAGTTAAAATTTGAATCACTGTAATAATTTATCTGCGCTCATAGGTTGTTGGTTAGCACACACAAAAAACCCTAATCAAGGGTCCATGTCCCTAAACTTTATAACAAGTATTTCAAAAACTTTCTAAAACTGCACTAGCATATTGGCTAATTAGACTAAATGATGTTGGAAATATATTTTGTATGTCAAAATAAATAGTATTCAAAATATGAGATGGCTACAAGTACTGTTCAGGCATGTCTGATCTTGAAAACCTGTGAAAACCTGGTAAGTTCCATAGCCAAAACTTGGAATTGTACATTTGGTCTAAAAGTCCATGCTGTTCTAGGTTCCTACTCTTTCTCCTCACTAATGCAAAATTATCCTGTCTGATCTAATCTAACTAAAAGCATATCTGATTCTGCCATAGGGTCATTTCTACATTTACTTTGTAGTAAACCTTTCACTCAAGGTGGCTGTTGGAGGGCTTAGGACAACAATTTAAAAAATACTGAGGTTGTAGAACAGCTTGCTTGTATAACTGTCTTTGGACCTGTTTGTTAACAAATGTTTATGCCTGTGGCAGATTTCATTCTAGATTAGCTCACATTGTAAGAAAACACATAGTAGTGAGAAAGCTCAGGGAGCAAGAGCCTTCTGCACCTCTAATCATCGGAGCATCCTCATATTACCAAAAAGGAACAACCTGAAACATGTCAATGGTCAATTTAGCCTATGTCAGTTTGCAATGTAGACATTAGTGGTGTTTGAGAAGTGCTACAACTTCTTAAGCAATTTACCCAAAGTCACATAGCATAGACATAGTTATGTCTACATTAAAATTTGAGTCTGACTTTAAAAGCCGTCCTTCATGCTCCCACCTGATATTGTCATGTTAAACAAAGCTGAACACTATGTGAGGAAGACTCAGTAGATTGCCTTAAGAATGAGGGCAAGTCGGGCAGGCACGGGGGCTCAAATCTATAATCCCAGCATTTTCAGAGGCCGAGGCGGGTGGATCACATGAGGTCAGGAGTTCGAGACCAGCCTGACCAATGTGGTGAAACCCTATCTCTATTAAAAATACAAAAATTAGCCAGGTGTGGTGGCATGTGCCTGTAATTCCAGCTACTCAGGAGACTGAGGCAGGAGAATTGCTTGAACCCAGGAGGTGGAGGTTGCAGTGAGCCGAGATCATGCCACTGCACACCAGCCTGGGTGACAGAGAGAGACTCCATCTAGGAACAAAAAAAAAAAAAAAACAAAAAAAAACCACAATGAGGGCAAGTCATCCACACTACTTTTGGTAACATTTTGGAATATATGGAAGAAATAATTTACGACACCATTTTCCCAAAGGAAGTTCAACAAAGAAATTTCAGAGATATTTTCAGGTTGAGGAAAAAAATGGTTTGAAGTAAAATCATATAAATATTTTTGCAGGATAAGCAAGTAATTTTTAAGGTATAATTTTTTTACAGCCTACCAGCATTAAAGTACACCAAGATTATATACTTCAATTAAAGCTGAACCAATAGAAATCTTCCTGCTTTTGTTTATTTTAGTAGATACCACAGAATAGTAAATGAATTAGAAATACAGGATTTGGTTGTTCCTGATTGTTATAATTTTTCTTAGAGTTGGAAGTAAATTAATCTCCTTGGGAAATGCAGTAGCCTTTTATGAATACTGTACTCCATTGCAAAACTAATTTATCCTTTTTGGTTTATATGTAATTATTTAATGGAGGAAAATTTATGAATGGCCTGAACCAGTATTATATTATTTATGTATCACCATAAGTACCTACTAAATGATTATACACCATCATTTATTGAAGCCAGATCATGGTAAAAATTGCTCTATGAGTTAGACAAAGCTATGAGTGGTATAAATGAATCACATATGCCACTTGGTCTGGTGCTTAGACAGACCTCAATAAACATTCTTAGTATTGTTAATGTTGTCATTTCAGTAGTAGTTGTTGCTTTTTTATTGTTATTTTACTATTATAAGGCTCTAGAGAAAAATAATTCTATGGCATTTATATTCATAAAAATTATGTTTTATAGCTGTGGGTACCAACTTGGCATCATGATGACGACAATCATGATAATAATAATGATTAAAATATTAGCCTATCATTATTATTATCATTATTATTATTATTATTATTATTATTATTTTTCGAGATGGAGTTTCACTCTTGTTGCCCAGGCTGGAGTGCAATGGTGCGATGACTGCAACCCCTGCCTCATGGTTCAAGCAATTCTCCTGCCTCAGCCTCCCAAGTAGCTGGTATTACAGGCACCCGGCACCATGCCTGTCTAATTTTTGTATTTTTAATAGAGATGGGGTTTCACCATGTTAGCCAGGCTGGTCTTGAACTCCTGAGCTCAGGTTATCTGCCCGCCTCAACCTCCCAAAGTGTTAAGATTAAAGGCATGAGCCATTGCACCCAGCCTAGCCCATTATTAATAATAACAATATATACCTTTAGATTTAAATATATTATCTTATGTCATTTTTACTATGATTGTATAAGATGCTTTTTTGTTAACTCTATTTGGCAGATGATGGAATTGAGGTTCATAGAAGTTAAGATATATGTCTAAGCTCATCAGCCATTAACAATCTGTTTCTGGGTCTCTTCAAGCTCCATTTACTTTCCACTTCTCATGCTGCCTCTATTTTGCCAAAGTCCTTTAAATTCCCTGGGAGATTAGTCACTGGAAAGAGCATTCACCAGAAGAAACTCATGAGGCTTGAACTCAACAGTTTGACCAAACATCTCTATCACCACCAAAATCAGTTTTATATTGCCTAACTATTCTAATCTTCTCTTAAGCAACTGTTTGATTCCACCTTAAATACTCTCTACTTGGGAGATTTACTTTTTTGTTTTGACAAATTGTCTTCTGTTGCAGCAAGCCTTGCCTGCACCATTAGAAATGCTGCCAGCATATTTTTCACTTTTCAATAATCCTAACAAGGGCACTTGATGTTCTACAATAGATATATTTATTCTTTATTGAGGAAAGGGGCTTGAGAATAAAATGTTAAGGAGATAAACCCTAATTATTGCTTATCAAGTTTAGATGAAACAGTCTCACACTTAAAGTAAAATTGGGGCTTACTTTTTAAAGAGTTAGAGTTGCCTTCGGATGATATTATAGAAAACTAGCCTCAGGGTTAATATGCATAACAAAATCAACTCTATGTTTCTGACATCTTGTGGTACTCTGGGTCTGAATTGCCCTTATTGTGAGAATCCGTTCATCAGAGAACTTTAAGTATAATGGTAGCACTGCCATTCGCATTTTTCTCAATGCTTTTGTGAAGGTTGTGTCCAAGGAACCTCTTTGGGAATGGATGTGCGAGGTGAATGTCTTAAATCTACCACACTATTTCTCTCACTAAGTCTTTAGAATCCTTTCTCTACGTTATTCCAGGGAACTTTTGATACATCAGCCTCATTCAATATAGGGCATTGCTGAATCCAAATTTCAATCAACAAACTGAGTCAAATGACAAAGCCACTTTTAGCTAAGTGAAATCACACATTACTTCTGCAAACTCTAATATGTACACCCATATTAACACATTTAGCCCAGTGTATTATATTTCTTCTCCCTTTGTCTCTTACCCTTAGCATTTATTGATACATATTATCTAGTTTCTGCTGATATAGATTAGAAAATTCTTGCAAACTTTTTGGAGAATATTTCCTCTTATGTAGACATTGTACTACTGATCCCACTAAAGCATACTGGGATCTGACCCTGGTGTGTTTAGCGACAATGAACGATGGTTATAGTAGGTCATGACAAGAAAGAGCACCCCTTGCAAGACAACTGCCCCAGCCAACGTTACAGCAGGGTCTTCAAAGAAGGAAAAATTGGCTTCTTCAGACATAGAATAGCAGGCCTCTTCCACAGACAAAGAAAGCTTTAAGTAACTCAGGGGTACAAGATTTTCAGCTGCATGTCAGTCCAACCAGATATTCTTTTTCCAAATCTCAGGGTCGCACTCCTTCCTAAACAAAGCTCTATTTTGTACATGAGCAACTTGTGAGGCTGAAAAGTAAAACTTTCTTTTTTATTTTACAATATATAAAATCAAACTGTGTGTGATTTTCAATGAGGTCCGTTCCAAGCTTGCAATAAAAAAGAGAGTCTTTTTTTTTTTTATACTTTAAGTTTTAGGGTACATGTGCACATTGTGCAGATTAGTTACATATGTATACATGTGCCATGCTGGTGCACTGCACCCACTAACTCGTCATCTAGCATTAGGTATATCTCCCAATGCTATCCCTCCCCCCTCCCCCCACCCCACCACAGTCCCCAGAGTGTGATATTCCCCTTCCTGTGTCCATGTGATCTCATTGTTCAATTCCCACCTATGAGTGAGAATATGCGGTGTTTGGTTTTTTGTTCTTGGGATAGTTTACTGAGAATGATGATTTCCAATTTCATCCATGTCCCTATAAAGCATATGAACTCATCATTTTTTTTATGGCTGCATAGTATTCCATGGTGTATATGTGCCACATTTTCTTAATCCAGTCTATCATTGTTGGACATTTGGGTTGGTTCCAAGTCTTTGCTATTGTGAATAATGCCACAATAAACATACGTGTGCATGTGTCTTTATAGCAGCATGATTTATAGTCATTTGGGTATATACCCAGTAATGGGATGGCTGGGTCAAATGGTATTTCTAGTTCTAGATCCCTGAGGAATCGCCACACTGACTTCCACAATGGTTAAACTAGTTTACAGTCCCACCAACAGTGTAAAACTCCCCGATTCTGTGATCTTGATTGAGCTGAGACTGAAGAAGGAAGCTCATCAGTTTTTCTTCTGCAAGCTCTTCAGTGTTCAAACTCTACTATGATGCATCTACCCCACCACAGTCTTTGTAGTAACTACTATTGCCCTATTAGTTAAACACAGCAATGACTTGATATGTGTAGACACTTTCGTTGGCATTTCCAAATGCACAAAACACAAATAATAACTTTATCAATTAGGATGCTACAGTATGTGATGGATTACAAGTGTAGTGGTTTTAAAACATCCACGAGTTATTTGCCTTTCTTCCTAAAGAGAGATGGAGTCCCCATTCCAATCTCTTAAATCTTAGCTGGGCTAAGTGACTTACATGTAATCAATAAAATGCAAAATTATTCTGCATGACTTCAAGGTTAGGCAAGAAAAAGCCAACATGCTTCTACCTGGCTCTCTTGGTAATTAATTGACTTGATGCTTTTCTGTGTATCTCAGTGAAGACTGGGTTTAATAGTATTTAAACCTGGAAATGGATATATTTCTTCTATTATCAAGTTGTTATTGTGAGGGTGTTGAGTCAATGTATTCAGGAGGTGTTTGCTTCAGATTTTGTTGTTAACATTATTCCAGTATGTTTTGTCTTCTAGAGGTGAACTGGTGTTGTTTTGTGCTTAAGATGAGCACTGGAGTGCCAAAGGGGTTGTTTTTAATGATCGTGCTCCATCTTTGTCCTTCAGCCATCTCTGCACATCCCTGCTACAGAAGAGATCTTTCTCTATGCTCTTGACTGTAACCCAGCAGCAGACTATTGTAGCTAACCTAGTCTCAAGGTGGGAGCTGAGAATTCTGTTAGTATAGCCCAACCTCTCTAGTCTGTTCCCGTGTCCCTGGACCTCTTGTGCTAGAACTTTTTAGTATTCCTACCTCTCTTCAGCATAGCATCCAACTCTGCCTCGTATCTGTGGTTGGTCTCTAGTGGGTATTTCCTGCCCCAATGTCAACAGTAGCAGACCTTTGCTTTCTACACATTTAAAATATTGAACAGTTAAAGATTTCCTGCCATATTCCTCCTACTCTGTTAGAATTTTTTTTCTACTTTCTCTCATGTGCAATGGGTCTTTGACATGCACAGGGCATGTTTGAGGTTGCTGCCTCTTCCCAAGCAACCTAAAGGTTTTTATTATTTTTTTAATAGAAAGAAAGTATCCAGGAAGTAGGTGAAGTGGGTACCTTTTCCTTAGCAGTTGCTAATCATATCATCATCTTCAGGTGGGCGTTAACAAAAGGGATTTTTTTCTTTTTTTGAGGTCTCCTATCCTATGCCCAATCTATCTTGGGAGCTTCTGGTGGATGCTCAAGGAAAACAAGTGTTGTGTGGGTGCAAGCTCCCCTGTGTCATGGTTTTCCAGCTCTTCTGGACTAACTCTAGCTCACACTTGGCCTTTAAAAACTCATTAAAATGTTAACTAATTTTCTCCTTTCCTGTTTATGTGGCAACCATGCGTTGGCTGCAAGTGATCCAGTTTATAAGTCCAATCTCTCCCTGGAAAGGCTTGTCTCTTTAGGAAAATTAATGATTTTTGTTAATTATTTATTTTAAATGTCAGATTAGTATGTGTACATATTTATTCCATATTTTCTATATATGAGTATCAAAACAAATTCTACAGAGTATGAGTGAACTGAAAATCATGCAAAGAAACTTAAAGTTCATCTAATTTGATGAACTATCCAATTCATAAAGTTCTATTACAGCATTCTACCAAGTATTCATACTGCCTTTAAATTTTAAAATTAACTATTTTACAACAGTTTTAGATTCACAGAAAAAATTACAAATATAATACAGAGGCTTTCAATATACCAAAGGCCCATTTTTTCTATTTTTAATATCTTACATTTGTATGAGACATTTATTATAATGAATAAACCAATATTGAAACATTGTTAATTAAACTTAATTTTATGCTTTGTAAGAGTTTCTTAGTGTTTATCTAATGTCCTTTTTCTGTCCCAAGATCTCATCTTGGATCCCACATTATATTTATTCATGTCTCTTTCAGCTTCTCTTGTCTCTGACAGTTTCTCAGACTTACCTTTTTTTTGATGACCTTGACATTAAGGCAGCTCATGCATTTTATAGAATGGCCTCCAGTTGGGATTTTTCTGATGTAATCTGTTTTGGGGAAGAAGACCACAGAAATATATTACCTTTTTCATCACATCATATTTAAGGTACATATAATCAACATGACTTATTGTTGATATTAACATTGATCACTTGGCTGAGCTAGTGTTTGCCAGATTTATCCACTATAAAGACTTTTCTTCTCACTTCAGTGTACTTTTTTGGATGAAAATCACTATGTACAGTCCACACCTAAAAAGTAGAGAGTGACATTCTACCTCTTTCAGGAAGAAGTATCTAAATATTTAGAATTCTTATGCATGGGAGATTCATCTATTCTCCCAAATGTATTTCTTTTTTTCAGTTGTTGGTATTATTGGATATAGGTATCAGTATATATTTATTTTATACTTTGGATCAAAAACCCAATATTACTTTATCTAATCTGTTGATCAATATGTTCCATCTTTGGTCACTGGAAGCTCTTTCGGTGTCCCCGTGCCCTTTTGCCTGCCTCCATCAGTTTTGTATACACATATGCATGTGTATGTGTGTTTAGCACTTTCTACTTTTTGTCACTGCCAGATGTTCCTGGTCATGTTGCATATTTCCTACCCCAGTCTTAGATCAGCCATTTCTATAAGAACTTCTCAATCCTTTTGTGGGAACATGGAATTAGAAACCAAGACCCGAGTGTCAGGTGTGGTTGTTGCAACTGGGTTATCATTGCTTTTAGATCCCTCACTTGACAAAGCAAGGAAATATATGTGCATATATTAACAAATGTATATATACACATCTATTAATATTAGTATATGCAACCATCTGTGTGTGTGTGTGTGTGTGTGTATATATATATATATATATATATGAGCTCGAACATGAATTCAAACTTGTCTTCAACTCTAATCAATTTACTCATGGATCATTCTAGATTCTTCCCCTTGGTTATCTCTAACTACTCTAACAGTGAAAACCTGGCTCCTACATTTGCCATGTATTCACAAAATTGTTCAATTCTTGTATACATATACAGGATCAGAATCATGAAACTATACCCCGGTGGGATAATGCTTTATCAACTAAAGTACTATTCTTACATACAATTCCTTTTGAATTTACTTTTAAAGGTTTCTCTTACTATTACTTAGGTCGGTGCCTTTCCGTTCACCTCCTTCAGTGAGATGGTGTCACTGATGGTGTCACATTTTTTATATGGTTAGATTGTTTTGTCATTCTTTGCATTCCATCAAGAGATCCTGTAACTTCCTAAATAGTTTTTTTTATATTTGCATACACTAAGCTTCCATCTTTGTGCTGTAAAGTAGTATGGGTTTTGACAAATGCATAATGTCATGAATCCATCATTACAATATTATGCAAAATAGTTTCAACACCCTACAAAAAATCCCCAGTGCTTCATCTATTTAAACATCCTGAAACATCTAGTTTTCACCAATAAATATGATGTTAGCTGTAGAGGATTTTTTGGTAGATATTCTTTATCAAGTTGAGGAGATTTCTCTATTTCTAGCATTTCTGCTGCAAATTTTTATCATAAATAAGTGCTGGAGTTTATAAAATAATTCTCAATTATAATTTTGTTCTTTAACCTAATTGATATGGTGGATTACATTAATTCATTTTTGAATGTCAAACAAGGCTTGGATAGTTTTTTTTCTAACATATGCATTTAGTGTTATAAGTTTCTCTCTAAGCATTGCTTTCTAAACATCCATAGGTTTTGATAAGCTGTATTTTCATTTTTGTTTAAATTGAAAATATTTTATAATTTATTTTTCTCAAAGAAACTTCTATTTTGACCCATGGCTTATTTAGAAGTGTTTCCCTTAACTTCAAAATATTTGGAGCTTTTCTTGCTATCTTTCTGTTGTTCATTTCTAGTTTAATTGCACTGTGGTGTGAGAATATGCCTTGCCTGATTTCTATCATTTTAAACTTTGCTTAAGTATGCTTCATAGCCCAAAGTGATATCTATCTTTGTGAATGTTTCATTTGAGTTTGAAAAAAATTGTCCATTTTGCTGTTGTTGGAGGGAGTATTCTGTAAATGTGAATTGGGCCAAGCTGATTGGTGGTGCTCTTTAAGTCAACTATGTCCCGATTTTCTGCCTCCTTGCTACATATTTACTAAAAGAGGAGGGCTGAAGATATCAACTATCGGAGTTGATTTATCTATTTATCCTTTCCACTATATCAGATTTGGCTCACATATTATGACACACTGCTGTTAACGACATATACATTAAAGATTGCTATGTCTTGGAAAATTTTCACTTTTATTATGATGTAGTAGTCCTTTTTAAACCTGATAGTTTTCCTTGTTCTAAAATCTACTTTGTATGAAGTTAATATAGCTGCTCTAGCGTTCTTTTGATTTATGTTGACATGGCATATCATTTACTAACTCCTTATATTTAACCTGATATTTTTGTATTTAAAGTTGTTTCCTGTAAACAACATAAAGTATCATTTTTTGTTTTTTTTTAAATCCAATCTGACTATCTCTGTATTTTAATATGTGTATTTTGCACCATTCCCCTTTAAAGCGATTATTGGTATAGTTGGATTATCTACCAAATCAGTAAATGTTTTCTATTTTTAGCATTTGATCTTTGTTTATTTTTTCTCCTCCTTTTCTGCCTTCTCTGTTTTAGTTAAGCATTTCATATGGTTCCATTGTACCTTCTCTCAGCACATCAATTATGCTTCTTTTTAGAAAATTTCAGTAGTTGGTTTAGAGCTTATAATATAGTTTTTTACCTAATGTATCTCCACTTTCAAATAACACTATACTACTTCACATGTAGCACAAGTACTTTGTGATATAGTGTTCATAATTTCTTTTTATAGCATTGCTGTCATTAATATCACTTGGACATATGCTATAGTGACCCAAAACATCATTAGTGCAATTATTTACACAGTAGTTTTTTAGATCAATTAAGATACAAAGAAAATACTTTATTTTACCTTTATTTTATATGATATGTTTACTCTGAGACCACCATGAGGGAGGTCTCAGGTGTTCCCGTCAACACTCCCAGATTAACCCTCAGGTCATAGACAGTAGTAACTGCCAGTCATTAGAGAGACCTGTTGAAGATAGTGATTAGCAAACTATGGCCCGCAGGCCAAATCGACCCTCTGCCTGTTTTTGAAATTATTTTATTTTAACAAGGCCACATCTACTCATTGAAATATTGTCTATGATTGCTTTTGCACTACGATATCAAATTAAGGTAGTTGTGACCAACTACTTGGTTTATAAAACCTAAATTATTTATCACTTTTCTTTTTGGAAAAACCATACACCTATGTTTAGGACCTCCAGCCTAGTTGAGCCTTCAGATGACTACAGCCCCAGTTGACATCTGACTGCAAGGGACACTCTGCAAGAATCAACTGGAAGACTTGTTTCCCAAATTCCTGACCCACAAAATCATACATAAAACAATTTTTTAAATTGTTTTGTACAATTAAATTTTGGAGTGATTAGTTTCATGGTAATAGAAACAAGAACAATTTGTGCCTGGCTTCTGCTTGTCAAGAAGCTTAGCATTGTGTTCAAAATCAAGACCACAGTCTCAGAATCTTCTGTGAGGCTCTATTTGCTGCCACTGTTTTTGTTTGTTTGTTTGTTTTTAGTAAATACTGTGTCATTCAGGTTTTAATAAAGAAAACGGGTACACATGTGTTATTTTAAGAGCAAGAATTCCGTGCAAAGAATTGGCTGAAAGGGCATGAAAGAACTGGAAATGCAAGCAAGGGTTCTGAAGTAACACAGAGACACTAACTGCCAGAAGCAGTTAGGGAAGTATACTTAGGGAAGAATGAACAAATAAATAGAAGGGACTGTGAGAATTAGAACCTTACAGCTTAAAGGAGACACTTTTTCAGAACTTGGATTTTGACCTCAGAAGAGTTGGTGTTGTCTGATACAGGTATCTCGGGAGATAGAAGAAGCGACTGCTGACCATGGCTCAATTTGAGTTGGTGCCTCAGGAGCTCAGAGGAGGAATTAGGCAGAGCTGAAGCTCAGAATAAAGAGCAGGCACTGGTTAGCTGATGCTGCCTCTTGGGAAGGGCCATATGAAACTTGTTCTGGGAATATAAGAAAAACTGGACACAGAGGAGAAAGCCCCAATAATATGAAAGAACAATTACTAGGAACCTGTTGACAGGGATAGAAAGCAAAAGATAGAAAGCAAAAGAGGAAGCAACAAGCCCCTCTTATATCCTTCAACCATGTAGTCTCCCTCTAGCATCTCCTTTTAATTATTTATTTATTTACTTATTTATTTTTTGAGATGAAGTTTTGCTCTTGTTGCCCAGGCTAGAGTGCAATGGTGTAACCTTGGCTCACTGCAACCTTTGCCCCTTGGGTTCAAGAAATTCTCTTGCCTCAGCCTCCTAAGTAGCTGGGATTACAGGCATGAACCACCACACCTGGCTAATTTTTTTTGTATTTTTAGCAGAGACGGGGTTTCACCATGTTGGCCAGGCTGGTCTCGAACCCCTGACCATAGGTGACCCACCTGCCTTGGCCTCACAAAGTGCTGGGATTACAGGTGTGAGCCAACATGCCCAGCCTACAGTATGTCTTTGAAAATGTTGGCCTTTTAAACCCAGGAACACCAAAGAAAGAAAAAATTTCAAAGTAAAATGTTAAAGTAGCCTTGTGTTAAATTGGGTGATGACATAACTTGGGGTAGATCACTAATAGGAGACATGGGGCTTCATTTGTAGGAAGACAAAATGAATGTATGAGTGTGGGTACTATCAGATTGAACACATCATGTGTATCTGAGAAAAGGGATGGAAAACAAGGCAAAAAGACCTACAGAAGGATACCACAAGAAGTTAAGGGCCACAAGAGTAGGCCCTTCCCTACTAGTCAGGTAGGCTGAGGAGGGAGGGTTGCTTGAGTTCAGGAGTACAAGATTGTGATGATCTGTAAATGTACATCTGCACTTCAGCCTGGGCAACAGAGTGAGACTCTATCTCAAAAAAAAAAAAAAAAAAAGGACACACTGTGAACACTATGAAAAGCATTTGGAAAAGTTAGAAAATTTGCACATGGATGGAGATTGCCACTCCTGGTCCAGAGTTCTTTCAGGCCAGCAATAAATTTTGATAATATGCAAAAAACAAACAAACAAAAAGAATAAATGCTGGCAAGTCAATGGTAACCTGAAAGAATAATGAAAATGTATATCAAACATGAGGGTCATTAGTTCTTCCATAAGCCAACAAAATATTTTTAGGCTCTGTGGCTTTAACACATGCTACCTTATTGCCAGAGATTTTTCCTAATATGTCTGTCTAAACACTCATAGTCTCTCATTTTTCCTAGGTTTCTTCCTAAAGCCACATGACCATCTGATGGGGTCCAAATTTCTAACTAAGAAATATTTTCTTTTCTGAAAAATTATTGGCCAAGTGACATATACATTTTGACTAAGTCAGAAACTTCCATTAAACATTGATGAAAGAATTGAAGAAGAAACAAATACTTGGGAGATATTCTGTGTTCATGAATAGGAAGAATTGCTAATATGTCCATACTACTTAAAGCAATCTACAAATTCAGTGCAATATCTATAAAAATTCTATTGACCTGACCATTTACAATCTTTTAATACACACTTTTACATAAAATTATTCTATTCATTTGTTTGGGAAAACATACAATAAACATTATTAAGGTATTCACTCTGACTATATGGGTTCTAATGATGGCTCTACTATCTCAGTGACTTTAAACAGTACTGAAAGCATAAAAGCATATACAGTCAGTCCTCCATATTCATAGGGTTCACATCCATCGATTCAACTAACCACTGCTTGAAAATATTCAGGGGAAAAAAAATGGATGGTCGCATCTGTGTTCAACACATACAGACTTGTACATGTACTTGAAATGTATTTGTACATTTCTTGTCACTATTCCCTAAACAATACAACTAATTATATTGCATTTACATTGTATTAGATATTGTAAGTAACTCAGAGATAATTTAAAGTATATGGGAGGGTGTGTGTAGGTTATAGTATGCGATTATATAAAAGGGACTTAAGCATCTGTGGATTTTGGTATCCTTGGGGCATCCCAGAACCAATCCCACACAGGTAATGAGGGACAACTGTGTAAGTGTTTCCTTTTATTCTAACAGACTCCGTGAACTGTATTTTCAAGAAAACATCAAGATCATTTATTCATTTTCTTACTGATTTACTAAACTTGAAGAAAACCAAAACTTCCCAATGGATTATTAATAGTTTAAAACAATAGTACTGCCAAAGCAAATATTATTAAATAATGTATCAAATACCTGTGATTAACTGAATCATCAAGATTTTTAAAATGGCTTAATTTTGTGTAAATATAAATTGTGGCTCTTTAAAAAAAAAAAATTCTATTGACATTTTTCACAGAAATAGTGAAAAAAAGAATCCAACATTCACGTAGAACCATAGAAGACTCACAATAGCAAAAGCAATCTTGAGCAAAAGGAACAAAGCTGGAAGCCCAATACTACCCAATTTCAAAATATACTACAAAGCTTAGTAGTCAAAATGCCATGGCACTGACTTAAAAACAAACATCTTAACCAATAGAACATAATAGAGAGTCCAGAAATAAATCTATGCATTGAACATCAATTGATTTCAACAGAGCTGCCAAGAAAACACAGTGGGGAAAGGACAATCTCTTTAATAAACTGTATTGAGAAAACTAGATATCCACATGCTGAATAATGAAATTAGACACTTACCTCACACTGTACACAAAAATCAACTCAAAATAGATTAAAAACAAAGTTGTAGTATAGGAAACTATTAAATCATTGGAAAAAACATAGGGGAAATGCTTCTTGATATTGGTTTAGGAGATAATTTTTTAGATATGATTCCAAAATCACAAGCATTAAAACTGAATATAAGCAAATGGGAATATATTAAGCTAAAAATACTTTTGCACAGCAAAAGAAACAATCAGCACAGTGCAGAGACAACCTCTGAAATGGAAGAAAATATTTGCATACCAGACATCTGATAAGGGGTTGATATCCAAAATATACAAGGAAACTAAACAACTCAATAGCAACAAAACAGGTAACCTGGTTTTAAATATGGGCAAATGATCTGAGTAGATATTTCTCAAAAGAAGTCAGACAAATGGCTACAAGTATACAAATAAATGCTCAACATTACTAATAAAGAGGCAAATGCAAATTAAAACTACAATGAGATATCTCCTCACTCCTGTTAGAATGGCTATGATCAAAAATACAACAATGACAAGTGTTGGCAAGGATGTGAAGAAAAAGTAACTCTTGCACACTGTTTTTGGAAGTGGAAATTACCATAGCCATTATGGAAAACAGTATAGAGATTTATCAAAAATTAAAAATAGAAATAAAACATGGTCTATCAATCCTACTTTTTGATATATATATACAAAAATTTAATTAGTATGTTGAAAATATGTCTGTATTCCCATGTTCCTTGCAGTGTTATTCACAATAGTCAAGATATGGAATCAACCTTTGTCTATCACTGAATGAAGAGAAATAAAATGTGGTATATATACTGGAATACTACTCAGCCTTACAAAAGAAGGAAATCCTGTCATTCTGTCTGTCACTTGAGACAACATGAATGAACGAGAAGGACATTATTTTAAGCGAAATAAGCCATTTAGATGAAAGGAATAAGTTCAAGAGATTCCATTCAAGAATACAACATGGTGACTATAGTTAATGACAATGTGTTGTATTCTTGAAAATCACTAACAGAGTAGATTTTAAGTGTTCTCATCAAACAAAAAATGATAAATATGTGAGGTTATGCATGTTATTTAGCTCAATGTAGTCATTCAACATGTATGCATACTTCAAAACATTGTGTTGTACACAATAAATACACTTTTGTCACTTACTGTATACACTTTTGTCACTTTTGTATACACTTTTTTGTTAATTAAAATTAATTAAAAATAGTAAAGTAAAAAATAACATATATAATTGGATCATTAGAAAGAAAACTTCCACCTATTCCATTTTAATCCACAAGAACATATTAAGGGTCAATAGTATATCAGGTACCGTATTAGTCCATTCTCACGCTGCTAATAAAGACTTACCTGAGACTGGGTAATTAATAAAGGAAAGAAGTTTAATTGACTCACATTTTCACAAGGCTGGGGAGGCCTTAGGAAAATTACAATCATGCCAGAAGGGCATATTTATTGCTTTTTGTGTGATGAGAACACTTAAAATCTACTCTATTAGTGATTTTCAAGAATACAACACATTGTCATTAACTGTAGTCACCATGTTGTATTCTTGAATGGAATCTCTTGAACTTATTCCTTTCATCTAAATGGCTTATTTTGCTTAAAATAATGTCCTTCTGGTTCACTCATGTTGTCTCAAGTGACAGACAGAATGACAGGATTTCCTTCTTTTGTAAGGCTGAGTAGTATTCCATTGTATATATACCACATTTTATTTATCTCTCCATTCAGTGATAGACACAGGTTGATTCAATATCTTGACTATTGTGAATAACACTGCAAGGAACATGGGAATACAGACATATCTTCAACATACTAATTAAATTTTTGTATATATATCAAAAAGTAGGATTGATAGACCATGTTTTATTTCTATTTTTAATTTTTGATAAATCTCTATACTGTTTTCCATAGTGGCTATGCTAATTTCCACTTCCACCAACAGTGTGCAAGAGTTACCTTTTCTTCACATCCTTGCCAACACTTGTCATTGTTGTCTTTTTGATTATAGCCATTCTGACAGGAATCAGTACCCAGCCAAGGGGGGAGCCCTTTATAAAACCATCAAATCTCATGAAAATTAACTCACCATCATGAGAACAGGATGGGGGAAACTGCCCTCATGATTCATTTATCTTCACCTGGTCCCTCCCACACACGTGAGGATTATGGGAACTACAATTCAAGATGAGAATTGGGTGGGGACACAGGCAAACCATATCAGGTACTATGATAGAAACTAGGAAAAAAATGATGCATAAGACAGATATACCCTCTCCTTTTTAGATCCTAGAGATAGTGCAAGAGAAAAATATTAAATAAAAATTTCCAACTCTGCTGGATCTTAGGGTTGCCAGATTTAGCAAATAAAAATACAAGACACTGTTAAATTTTAACTTCAGATAAAACCATGTATTTTTAGTTTATGTCCTTTGCAGTATGCGTGACATACCAAAAAATTGCTGTTTATTGGAATTTCAAATTTTACTGGGCATCTTATATTTTATATAGCCACCCTAGATAAATGTTATAAAGAAAGAATTATAATTTGAGGTATGTTTTCTAACAAGGACTGATCTCTATATCTTAAAGTCCTATTAAAATAATAATAAGAATGAGCCAGCTTGAAAAAAGGATTATGCAGTGCATTTCTATGGGACTTTTGTTCCAAATTTATATTGAGATAAACAATCAAAAGGGTTACCTTTTCTTTAGGAGAGAAATCTTCCCTGAAAAGGACATAGCATTCTACTTTAGGAAATTCCATACAGCTTATGTAGTGTTGTCATCTGTGAACATTGTTGAAACTAATCATAAACCTGCAAAGACTACCACATCAACACAGACAAAAACTTCTCAATCAGGATGGGAAGACGTCAGTGTGAGAAACTGGAAAATTGGGATATAAATGATAAATTCAGTTGTAGAGAAACATAAAGTTCAAGGGCTAACCTGGATGACAGTCCCATGCTTTTCCATGACAGTCCATGCAGTGACTGCCACTGTCTCACACATGGTAGGCTGTTGAGAGCTGTTGACTTTTAATTTGGGCATCTGTGTCTTTCGATGTCTGTTTGTTCTTGTACTAATTGGTAAAAGTGTATTAAGATTTACCTCTAAGATGTCACCACCCAGTAACTAGATTGTAGGCCTAATTCTACCAGTCTATGAGAGTTGCCTAGTTTTATTTGAATGCATTTAATAATGATAATCTCTGACTTTTTTTTAGTACTTAATATGTGTTTTGTCTAAAGCTAAATATTTGCTTGTATGCAGTATTTTAATCTTTACAGAAACATTAATACATAGAAACTATATTATCTCTATTTGGCAGATTAAAGAACTGAGGTTCAGAGTATTTATTTGTCTAACATTCAGTTACTGAGAAATGATAGATATGGGATTAAAACCAAGACAGTCTGATCCCAGAGCATGCACTTTTAATCACTGTGAATTCAGTCTCCAAATGATAACAACTACCAGTTTTTCAGTGCACTGAGTATTTTATATGCATTATCTTATTTAATCCTAACAAGAACCCTATGAGAACATTAGCTTAAGGAGATCAAGTAACTTTTCCAGGGTCACACAATAAATAAGTAGCACAGCCAGGATTCAGTCCTAATCTTTCTAATTCCTAAATCATGCTCATAATGACTACTAAATGATAACTATTTCTTCTTATATAGGAGGAAACTGATGATCCTGAAAATTAAGTGGCTGACCTACGTTCACATAGTAACAGGAATGGGACTAATAAATACACCATCTCTTGACTTCTCATTCAACAAGCTTTTGATTATTTCTCTGACAGTTTTCTCATTTAGTTGCTTTCAGTTGATGCTCATTAGTTATCAAATTTAGAGAGACTCTTTCTCTAAGTGGCACTTTCTCCAAATCATGACTTCTAATAGAAGTCATGATTTCTGCCATAATCCTCTCTCCAGCAGGCAATGGCCTTTAGGGACTCTGCTGACCTTGCCAGCTTGCAAAATTACAACTTATGGGCTTCAAAGGGGCCAAGTGCACAGTTACAGAGTGCATGTATAGCCTGAAATCATGATTTTAAATACGTTGTCTTCCTGTTGCTGGTGATAAAATTTGGATGTTGTGTCCTCAGAAGTTAGACATAGATATCAAAAATCTTCAACTTCCACTTATGTTTCTGTCTCACTGGAAAATTTGCTTAAATGGGAATTTCCAAAAGTTATGCCACAGAATATTAGTTATTCTGCTAAAAAGGGAATTCACAGCCAAATGCATTTGAAAAATATAAGATAGTATAACCATTTGTGTAGACTGATGATAATATCAGAAAGCTAAAGTGTCTGAGAAGGCTGAAAGTTAAGAAACTTGTTTAGATTTATTCAACCCATTGTTTTCCAAACTTTTGATTGATCATCAAATCTTTACTGTTATTGCCATTGCTGTGCAAAACCTAATCATTCAATGAATCTAGTGTTATAGTCCAATGTTTTGTAAACTTTAATATGCTAACAATTCACAGGGATCTAGTTTAAATGCCAATTTTGATTTATTAGATCTAGGGTGGTCTAGATATTCTGCATATCTAATAAAGCCCTGGTGATGCTGCTGCTATGGGTCACTTAGGTAGGAAGGTTCATTAGAAAGTACTTTAGAATAATGTTGTAAAGCACTCTCAAATTGATTAATATTTTCCATTGTACTATATAGAGTGAAAACCCGAAAAGTCAGCAATGCAGCTAAAAATTGTAAAGGATTGACTTTCACCAAATGCTCTACTCCAAAAAATGGATACAAGTCACAGCTACTCAAATAATTATGCTATTTAGTAAGGTGTATTGTAATTCTCAATTAAGCATATCTTACCAACAGAGTTAGGGTAGTAATTTTCCATGTTTTGCATTTTAATAATTTGTTTCCTAGCTAACATATCTGGGGATAATAAATAATATAGAACAAGCAACCTTTTTCCTACTACCTTGCTAGCACTCTTAATACTAAATTATAAATAAACTTGATAGAAATATTTCAATATATTTTGTTTAATATGCCAAAACAACCAGATTAAAGTAAGTCCTAATACAATCTTCACTTTGAAGGTGAAAAAACTGGTGAGAGATTATGTGCCAAAGGTCTCAGATACTACATTGAAACCCAGGTCTGCTCACCCTTAATCCTAATCATAACCACTAAGAAAATCAATAAATTGCACAAGTAATAAGGTATTTTATCAGAAAATGTTAGTGCTCATTCACTAATGTCACTTATAAAAGTGTTATAGAGAACATGTTTTTCATCCAGATTTTCTACTCTGTGCCCAGCTACTGGTGTCTGATTCTCATGCTCTAGCTTGCCAAGAACTCATCTGAGTCCTCTTATACAAGCTTAATAAGACCTGTGTTGGTACCACATATGTCTGAACCCTCTGCCCTTACTTCTTTTCATTCAAACTTAACAGCCCAGTGTGGGAAACTCTTAATTAGTTTTTAAAAATCTTTACTTAATGAAGAAAAATTGACTGCTTGTTCCCTGAGATCATGAAACAAAGTAGGATGTCTGTTCTCATCACCTCTATTAAGCATATCCCACTACAATTTCTAGTCAGTACAATAAGGCAAGAAAAAGAAATAAAACTGTAAATATTGAAAAAGAAGAAATAAAACTGAGCTTATTTGCAGATAACATGATTGTTTATGTAGAAAATCCCCCAAATATAATAAAAACTCCTAGAGCTAATAAGGATATTCAGCTAGGTCTCAGAATACAAGCTCAATACACAAAAATCAATTGCACTTCTATATGCTAACAACGAATATATGAAAACCAAAATATAAAACAATACAGTTTGCAATTGCTTAAAAGAAAAACCTAACATAAATTGTATATAATCTTGCTGTTCCTTATAAAATGCTGATGAAAGAAATCTAAGGAGACCTAAACAAATTGAGAGATATACCATGTTCATCTATGGAAAGATTCAATATAGTAAATAAATCAGTTCTCCCTGATATAGCTATAGGTTTAATTTAATTATTACTAAGATAATAGGAAGTTTTTTTATAAATATAGACAAGATTATTCTAAAATTTATATGGAAAGCCACAGGATCTGAAATACTAAAACAATTTCGAAATAAAAAATAAAGTGGGAGGAATCATTCTACCTGATGTTAACGCTTATAGCTTAGTAGTCAAGATAGAAAAATATTGGCAGAAGGATAGACATATAAATCACTGGAACTAGAATAGAGAAGTCACAAACAGATTTACATAATATGTCCAGCTGATTCTTTTGTTTTTATTATTTTCTTAAAACTAAGAGCATTATTGAAATATACTGTATACCATAAAACTTACTCTTTTAAATGGTGAAAAATTGTTTTGTAGAATATTCATATGGTTACATGACCACCACTGCTATCCCTTTTTAGAATATTTTCATAATCCTCAAGGAAAACTCCATATCCATTAGTCATCATTTCTCATCTTTTCCTCCCCTCAACCCCTAGCAACTCTTACCTACTTTATGTCTCTAAGGATTTGCTCATTCTGGACATTTCATATAAATGAAAACAACCAATACATTGTATTTTGTGGCTGGCTTCTTTCACTTAGCACAGTATTTTCAAAGTTTGTCCTTGTTGTAGCATGTGTCGGTACTTCATTCATTTTATTGCCAAAATTATACCACTGTGTAGACATACCATATTTTTTTATTCATTCATTACTTTGGATTGCTTCCATTTTTGGTGTTCTTTTTCTCATGCTGGAGCATGTAATTTTTTGTGTCTATCATAAACATTGCTGCTTTTAACATTTCTGTACAAATTTTTATGTAAACTTTTTTATGTGTTCTCTTTTTCTTGAGTATATACTTATGAATAAATTGCTAGGCCATATGGCATCACATTATGTTTAACATTTTGAGGAACTGCCAAGCTGTTTTCCAAAGTGGTTGTACCATTTTATAATCCCACTAGCAATGAATGAAAGTTTTAATTTCTTCATATCCTTGTCAGTACTTATTATTATCTGTTTTTATTTTATCCATTTAGTGTTTGTGAAGTAATATCATATTGTAGTGTTGATTTGCATCTTTTTCCAATGATTCATGGTTAGAATATCTTTTGTGTTTATTAACCATTGTATATCTTCTTTAAAGAAATGTATTTTCAAATCCTTTTCCTATTTTTAAAAGTGGGTTTTTTGTTGTTGTTGTTGAGATGTTACTGTTCTTTATATTTTGAAGATATAAATCTCTTACCAAATGATTTGCAGAAATATTCTCACATTCTGTGTGTTGTCCTTATATTTCTTGATGATGTCCTTTGAAGCACAACATTTTAATGTTGATTAAATTTATCTTTTTTTTGTAATTGTGCTTTTTGTGTCACATCTAAGAAAACACTGACTAATCAAAAATCATGAAGATTAACATTTACCCTGTGTTTTCTTCAAAAATTTTTATATTTTCAAGTTTTATGTTTAGGTCTCTCATCCATTTTGAATTAATTTTTGCATATTGTTTTAAGTAGGAGTCTAACTTTATTTTTTCTTAATGTAGATATCTACCAAATGATTTTTTTTAACAGTTGAACTGCTTTAGCTGAACAAACTTTTCAACACATGATGCTGGCTGGAGCAATTGAACATTCATAGGCAAAAAGAAATGAATCTCATCCTAAACCTTATATCTCATAAAAATTAACTCAAAATGGATCATGGACTTAAATGTAAAATATGAAACTAAAAAACTGGTAGAAAAAAAGACACAAGAAAATATTTGGTATCTAGAGCTGGAAAGGAGTTTTTAGAAGAGAGAAAATCATACCTGATAAAGAAAGAAAATGTTAAACTGGACCTCATCAAAATTATAAACTTTTGCTCTATGGAATAACCTGCTGGGAGCATAAAAGCTATAGACTAAAATAAAATATTTACAAACCACGTATCTGACAAAGTAGTCATGTCTAGGAAGATATACAGAACAATATATAAAAACAATTCAATTAGATAATGGGTGGAATACATGGCAGACATTTCACTGACAAGAATAGGCAGATGGCAAATAAACACTTGAAAAGGTGTTCAACATCACTAGCCATTAGAAAAATATAAATAAAAACCACAATTAGATATCACTATAAACATATCCAAATGGAAAAATAGTAAACCAAGCAAATGCTGGTGAGGATAAAGAAAAACTGGATTATGCTTTGCTGGGGGAATGTAAAATTGAATATCCACTCTGGAAAATCATTTGGCAATTTCTTATAAAACTAAACATGCAATTTACATATAGCCCAGAAATTGCTTTGCACTTGTGCCACAGAAATAAAAATTTAGCACTTGCAAAAAATACAGGAATGTTCATAATGGCTTTATTCCTAATAGCCCACAACCGAAAACAGTCCAGATGCCCTTCAATGTGTGAATGGTTAAACATACCATGGTACATCCATACTGTGAATTTCTACTTAACTATTTAGCCATAAAAAGAACAGACTGTTAAGACCACAGTAACTTTAATGGATTTCAAGGGAATTCTGCTGAGTAAAAAAATAAAAATAAAAATATTTAAAGAGCTACACATGATCACATGCTATCTATTTATATAACATACATGAAATGAAAAATTATAAAGTAGAATAGATTACTGGGTGCCAGGAATTATGGATGGGGGAGGGAAAAGATAAGTAGTGAGTATAGCTATAAAAGTGTAGCACAGAGGATCTTTACTGAGAAGAGACTATTCTTTATCTTGACTGTGGTGATGGTTACATAAATACACACATGTAATAAAATTTCATAGAACTAAATACACCCTTGAATGTATATAAGTCTAATAAAGTCTGAATAAGATCAGTGGATTGTAAAAATACCAATTTTCTGGTTGTGATATCATCTTGCTGTTGTTCAAGATGTTAGCGTTGGGAGACATTAGATGAAGAGTATATGAGGTCACTCTATATTATTTCTTACAATAGTATGTGAAACTACATTTTCATACAAAAAACAGTTTAATTGAAAAAATTTTCCCAAACTGGATTTTTTGATCCTGCCATAGATTATTCCAAAGATAACAAAAGTTTTTCTATTTCTGAGCATGATTAAAGAGAAGATAAAGAGTGCCTCTATTTCCTCTGAAGACAGAATAAACTATTTTCTTTTTGGTAAGAAGACATGCAAAATACCACTGAAACAAGTCCCACACAGTTTAATCATCTCAGAGCAACCAGTGAAATCTTTCTAAAATGTATTTAGAGCATATTTGTCTTATGCTGAATAATCCCCACTGTTTTCCCATTGTACTTGAAATAAAATTCAATTTATTTGCTATGGCATATAAGGTCCTACATAATGTGACTCCCTTATATACTTTGATCTCATCTCAACTTCTTTTACTAATTTTATTAGTTATCTATTGCTGTGCAACAAGCTACTTTAAAATATTGCAACTTAAAAGAATGCACATTTTTTTATCTGCAATTTCTGCAAAGTAGAAATCTGGGCATAGCTTAGCTGGGTATTCTGCTTTGAGGTCTCTCACAAGGCTGTAAACATGTCAGACAATACAAAAGTGTTACCTGAAGACTCAGTTGGAGAAAAATCCACTTCCGAGCTCACCGACGTGGTCGTTAAGAGGATTCAGTTTCATAAGCGCTGTTGCACTGAGAGCTTCCATTCCTTGCTGGCTGTTGGCAAGAAGCTACCCTCAGTTTCTTGCCACATAGGCCTCTCCAACACGCCCCTTGTTTCATCAAGGCTAATGAGACAAGGGAGAGAGAGAGAATCCACAAGCAAGACAAAGTCAGCATCTTTTGTGACTTAAGTAGAAATGGGACATCCTCTCAATGTTGCTGTATTTTATTGGTTACAAGATAGTTACTCTAGGGGAAAGCATTACACTAGGTCCTGAGTAACAACAGGTGGGGTCACTGAGGGCTATATAAGAGCCACCCTATCACACTAGTCTTCTTGCTGTTTACTGTATATCTGATCCAAGATTGTTAGAAAGCTGACTCCTTGTCATTTGGTAGGTCAGAGTTAATTGTGGAGAAGACCCAAAGTCTATAGAAGTGGAGTTGGAAATGGAGGTATATTGGGCTGATTGGCAGCTGGTAAGCTACCTGGGTGTGTAGGTGTGTCCGCAGATTGGTAAATTGAGTTAGGCTGGCCTGAAGTGAAGATTGCCAAATTCAACACAACTGTGATAGTGAAAAATTAGAAAATGAAATATTCATTAAATATCTTTTATGACTCAGCCACCATGTTTGTTGTTTTGCACACAAAATGTTTTACAAAATTATCTTGATGATATCATCCTAATCTTTTAAATAATGAAATCCAAGGCAGAGAGATTAAGTATCTCCAAAGATTCCACAGTTGAAAAATAATTCAAACTCCTAGTCTTTCTAACTTTAATAACTGTTCATTTGCCACTGTCCCACAGTGGCTTCTGAGATGTCAGGGACTTCTCAGAGGAGCTGGTGGCCCAGGCTCGTGCTTTAGCTGGGCTCTCCTATTGAGCTTTCTCCAGGCTCCAGCGATGCTCCTTTGCATTCTGCTGCTCCCTTATGGCCATGACTGTAATTACAGCTAAGTTTACAGCCCTGGAAGAGGTTTCCAAGGGAGGGAGGCAGGAATCTGAAAGAACATTGGAGCATCAACCAAGAAAATAAAGAATTTGCAAATGAGGAAAAAAAGAGAGAAGAAAAAAGAGAAAAGAGGAGGAGGATGGGAGGCAGGAATCTGAAAGAACATTGGAGCATCAACCAAGAAAATAAAGAATTTGCAAATGAGGAAAAAAAGAAGAAAAAAGAGAAAAGAGGAGGAGGATGGGAGTTAGGACACAGAAGAGAAGGAGGAGAAGGAGAATGGTATGGTTTGGCTTTGTGTCTCCACCCATATCTCGCCTGCAATTGTTGTCTTCATAAATCCCCACGTGTCAAGGGTGGGACCAGGTGGAGGTAATTGAATCATGGGGGTGGTTTTCCCCATGCTATTTTTGTGATAGTGAGTGAGTTCTCAGGTGATCTGATGGTTTTATAAGTGTCTGGCATTTCCCTCTTGCACTCTCACTCTGTTCTGCCACCGAGCGAGGAAGATGCCTGCTTCTCCTTAAGGCAAGTTTCCTGAGGCCTCCCCAGCAAGATGGAACTGTGAGTCAATTACACCTATTTCCTTTATAAATTCCCAATCTCGGGTATTTCTTCATACCAGTGTGAGAACAAACTAATGCAGAGGGGGAGCAAAAGCAGAAGAGGAGGGAGGGAGTTAAAAAAAAGAAAAGATTGTGGTTGGACCGCTCCAGGAATCAGACAAGTTTATTAGAAAAAAACTTCCTTCTCCGGCCTTATAGAATACATGAAAGCTTGATAGAAAAGCCAAGTATCTGCTAAATAGTGAGAGGACGGCCATGCCTCTTATAATAAAAGTATACTCAATAAAGCTTAATTATAAAATAATACCTGTAAATATAAAAAGTAAAATGAATTTTCATTTTATTTCAGATGCATTATTACATTTTATTAAAAGAAACCTGTGAAATAGGATTCTCATTATCCCTATTTACAGAAGGAGAATTGAGGTTTGGGGAAATTTAGACTTGCCTTTTGGGTCACTCAGCTAAAACGTAGTGGACCCCAACAGTACTTCATATCTTTTCATGCCAAACTCTGTCTTTTGCTTTTATATCATATGTCTCTGTTGTACCTATCTTTCAGTTTTAAAGATTCTCTTAACCTACTGGTTCTCCCTCCAGGAGGTCTTCTGGGTTTCCTAGATCCTTTTTGGCTTCAGTTCGTAGTTGCATTATCTTAGTCTTTAAATTACAGGAATTGCTCAGGTACGGTACATTTTCACATCCAGACCACTAGTTCCATGCTTTTCCCACTCACAGATGATGCATACTTAGAACATTTGAGGTCATATTGCACAGACCTTTTAAAGAGAAATATCAGTGAGTTTTTAAAAATCTATGTCTTTATCTCCTGCAGGTGATTGTGGGGGGGGGAGGGCACGTAATTGAGAGTTAATTGATTGCATGTTTTCCCAACTAGAGTTTCATTACCATCCTACACTTCTATTATATGGGTCTTGAGGATCAAGACTTCCAAGGCCATCGATGATTCACCAAATTAATACAGACCAGAGCTAGTAATCACAGCTTGGAGATGAGGGAATGAGAGCACACTGATAGAAGTAAAGGGCAGTTTGGAAGGGAGGACCAGGGCTGCTTCCTCATTGTTTTTCCTGTCTGTCTGCAGTTCATTGTGTTCTTGAAAATGTTACTTTTCCAGTACCTAATGAATGATACATCAAGGCCTGCCATGAAACTGTAGGGAGAAACTTTATGGTATGACTCATGAGCCATGCTGAATTACAGATCTTTTCTCATTAGTCTGATTAAAAACCTAAGCTCATTATGGCTCAGGAAGTGATTTAGTTTCAATGCCTTTTGGTTATGTTCCTTTTTTATTTTCCAGGAGTGCATATTTTGGCTAAGAATTCATTTTCTATTTTAAATGGTTCTAAATTTCAATTCTTAAAATGTGTGTTCATTATCATATCATTCAGACCTGTAAATGTTCTTTTTATATTTTAAGAACTATTATTTATAAGCAAAGTGATTTTAATTTTATCTCATGTAATATTTTCCTTCACAAATGAGAATCTTCAAGAAAGACTTTTGGCATGTTATTTTTTTGACTTTCTGAATAAAATACTTTTCCATAATACTGGAGAGAGAATGTTGGCTTTGGAGTTAGATCTAAGATGGATGCATACGTCAGTCATTTCCTATAGTCTCATATTGGACAATTCATTTAAACCTATTAAGTCTCAACTTCTTCATCTTTTAATGAAATTGGAATAATACTAGTGGCTTAATAGCATTGATATGAATATTAAATATGTTAATATATGTAAAGCATGTAAAACAATAGTGGCCCAACAAATGTGAGCCTCCCTTCCTCCCTTTACTAATATGTCAGTGTAGGGATTTTATATTTTAGTGCTAACAAAAAAATTCTTCAATCAGAGAGGATGATTAATTTTTAAATATGCATCGCTGATAGGATTTAAGTGTGTGTTCACATGTCTCTGGGGTCACATGTGCCTCTCTAAATGTTAACTAGGAGTTAATAGCTTAAAACTCTTGGGATTATTTTTCAGAAATTCTGTTACAAAGCAGGCAAATGAATCACGGTCTATATGTTAACTGTTAACAGTTAACATATGTTGGAAGGTGCTTACTGTTATAGCATCTCACTGAAGAAATTCTCAAAACAAACAACTTTGTCTTTGAACATTGGAAACAGCCTGATGATAACTACAATAGTGTTTTCTATCCCTTAATACCTGGGATTCCATATTAGGTGTATCCAACTGATCAGCTGAAGGGACATCAAGACCTTGTCTGGCATGTAAACATGCCCCTTGCCAATTGTGACTGAGTAGTTGTCCCTCAAACAATAATACATGGTTCTCACTGGAGGGTGGGCAATTTTTGCCCTCCAGGGGGCATTTGATAATGTCTGCAGACATTTTTTATTGTAAAAAATGCAAAGGTAGTACCGGCATCATATACAAGAATACTTACTGCTAAATGCCTTATAATGCATAGGATAGCCCCTCCTAACAAATAGTTGTGTGGCCCAAAATTTCCATTGCACTGCTATTGAGCAACTCTGGCCTGATGAAATCACCATTTTCCTCAAGAATATTCCTTTTTGTATCCTGTTTTTGATGTCATGTAGAAACAGCCAGAGGCTTACAAAATCTAAGGGGTTGTCATGGCTATTGAGTAGAGATGTGACCAGCTGTGCTTTCTTTCGATTCAGGACTGATCAAGTGAAAATAGGTCTGAGGTACAAGAAACCTAGTTTGAAATGAGGAAGAGCTTCCTCTGAGTAAAGAAATACAGTGCCAATAACCTTTGTATTGGAATTTTCATGTAGACTATGTGAATTGCTTCCCTTGTAATATTTCACATTGGAGGTCATTATATCTTCCAATATCCCAAGTTGGTCACAATCAGATAAATTAGTTAAATGGCAAAGGAGCCTAGTGCGGATTCTGTAAACTTTTATTACCTGATACTTCTTGTGAACCCTACCATCTTAACTCTTGGGCTTCCCAAAAAGTACCACTTCATCATCATCATAAAATTCTAGATTAAATGCATTTTTTTCTTTTCTTTTCTTTCTTTCTTTCTTTCTTTCTTTCTTTCTTTTTTTTTTTTTTTTTTTTTTTTTTGAAAGAGGGTCTGTCTCTGTCACCCAGGCTGGAGTGCAGTGGTGCAATCATGGTCTGCAGCCTCCATCCCCTGTGCTCATCTCAAGCTATCCTCCTACCTCAACTTCCCCCAGCTTCCTGTCTGGCTGAGTAGCTGGGACTGCTGGGACTATATAGCTCAAGCAATCCTCCCAAAGTGCTGGTATTACATGCATGAACCGGGCCAAGCTTTTTTTTTTTTTCTTGAAGTAATGCTTGATTGTTTTTCTCCCAGCATATGTTTTTAACATCTATATTATTGCCAAACTTTCTGTTTCCATGGAAGTCTACAGAAGGCTCCTAAACAAAAGAATAAAAGGATATATGTATGGTTGGTGCATAGAAAATATTTCTGAAACTTTCTGTTATTGTTTTGATTGTTATAAAATTCATAATGAGAGGCAGCAGAAGTAGAATGGGGTACAGTTGGATAAATGTTCATAGAAACTTGGGCCTAAAGTCATTGAGGTGGAAAGTTTTAATTATTTTAATAGTTATGGTTGATTATTCCTCTTCATCTTCACAATTTTAGATCACCCTTAACTAAGAGCTTATTTTATGATTAAAAACCTATAATTCCATGGCCTAATACACTCTAATCTTAAGTATTGGTTTTTAAAGACATTGTTTTCCAAACAACGTTTACAAATCATTGTTATCAATGATTTTTGTTAATTAACTACCTCAGAGACTCTAAACACTTATGCCTTAAAAAATCCACCTATAAATCAAAAGGGCATTGCTATTACCTTCTCATATTCAATTATTATGCTTCTTTTATTTGAGTTATCTCACTAATCAGAGTATTAAGTTTAGGGAAACATGGAGGCTAATTTCACAGGTTAATGAAAGTTTTCACTGTATGGAAGTATTAAACTTCAATTTGAGGATACTCCTTAACTGTTAGTGGATGTTTAAATTGTAAAATCTTTATGAAATAAATTGGAAAAAAATTATCTCAACATTTAAGACAGGCATTTATTTGATTCAGCTATGCCATTAGTAGAAATCTACATAAATACTGAAAAAGTACACATAAATGGTTCTGCAAGAGGCATTGTTTGCCATTGAAATTAAGCTAAATGTACATCAATTAAGTAGTAAAACAAATTGTAACATCTATACAATGGCAGTCTAAGTAGGCATCAAAAGGACAAGATGATTTATATGTATTGGCATTGAAATTTCTTCACATCATATTAAATAGAAAAAGACTGCCCAAATAATATGGTTTCACTCATGTAAAAACTACACACATACACACCACAGAGAAAGACTGGAAGAATAGTCCTTTAAATGGAAATAATCACTTCTTAGGAGAGAAGCAGGGATTTTGTCAGATTTTTATTCTTTACATTATATATTTCTATATTGGTGGAAGTTTTTGCAATGAGTATGAAGTCATTTTATAATAAGACAAATAATTACAATAGTTCAATTTTGAAAAAGTAAATTAAAAAATCATGTTGAGACAGAAAATTACCATGGCTTATACTCATTTGCTCAGCAAATGTTTGGGAGCACCTGCTATGCATCGGTCACTGTGCTAGCCATCAGTGAAATGCTACTTTTCAAATAGAACTCCTGTGTAGTTTGAAGTATGGTGGGAGAGACGCATATTGAAGTACTTACCACTCATGCATACAGTGGTCATTTTTCTTAACATATTGAAAGTACATGAGTGGTAAACTACACTAGATCACCTCTAAGAAACTATTCTTAAAAAGTATCCAAAAACAAATGGAGTCTGAGATCCATGGAAGCAACGCACTTAATGATACATTAAAAATGTGCAACTATTTGGGTACAATCATAATGACAAGAACGCAACTTCAAAAATATACAATTAGAATTTGAATATATTTCTGAAACCTACAACTTTTCAAAAGAATTAAGTGACCTGTTTAACGCCCAGAATGAAGAGGAGGCTAAAAGCAAGATTTTTGTCAGTGCGTTTCCTTTGTTCTGGGAGAAGCCTTGTGCCCTGATCATTTGCATTCTATCTACTTGGAAGGTATATTCCAAAAGATGGACACATTGATTCAACTCCTTTTGCTAATACTAATATTCCATGAATATTAAGCAATTTTCAGATTATAATTTAGTTTCTTTTATTACAGTATGCTATAGGACAAGAACATGCTGCTCAGCTAACCTGGGCCATCCTCATAAGATTTACAATTCCATTTAACATAACATTATTAAATGGGCATAGTTATCTCTTCAGAATGAATCCCTCTGAATCAAAGGATTGATCACTTTTGAACAGACATGACAAAATTGAGGACCAAGCTGGAGCTTGGGGAACTCAGATATTTTCCCTGTAAACCCTTCCTGAATGACAAGATATTACCCCTTAGCCTCCCAATCTGCCTTGAAATTCATGCTACTAGCAGCTACAAGTTAATAAGCCAATCATCACAGAAGCAAACTATCATGATCCATGTAATCTGTGTTTACAATCCCTGAAAGCCCAGTCAATTGTTTTGACTGAAAGTTATGGTTGGAATTCTTCTAGTAGCCTGTTGTTACCAAATAAACAAGTAATTCAACACAGTCACTAAGAGCACAGTATGTAGAGGTAGATTCCCTTAACGTTTGAATCTAGTTCTGCCTCTTGCTAGCTGTGAGATAGTGGGCAAAACAATTATTGGAGTTTAGGCTTTACAACTATAAAGGAAAATTTTGACTTTAAATAAACACCAATAGCAATTACATGAAATAATATATCTGAAGTTCATAACAATAGTGTCTGATGGAGTATGTCTTCCATAAACAATAACTATTATTATTTTTATTTATTTTATCCTTCAAAGCTCTAAAGTCTTACCTCTAAGAATCTCTAGATAGATTCTATTTCCCATGCTTACAAAAAATCCTCTGCACATGATGCTCTTGTTTGTCTACGTTGCCAATATTTTACTTCTCTGTTTCATGTGTTCTCTGATCAGCCATATTTCCATGGTGTAAAATAGAGACATCCTCCCTAAACTTGTACAATTGTCACATGTTTTAAATTCTAAATCTTGGCAAATATGCCTGGGACAAAAATGGATGTTTGATATTGATGATGGTAAAAGGAATTTAATGAGTATGTCTTACAATTATATTCCAATAAACAATTTAAAAAAGGCCAGGGTCTATCACCAAAATGAATAGAAAGTAAAATCCCTATCAAATGCCAGGATGTTTTCTCTTTGATTTGCCACATATCATCCATGCTTGTCTTGAGCTGCATGCCAGCTATATTGCAGATGATACTCATGCTCATGAAGATGAGCAGGTGCAATGGCTTATCCCACAGGGAGGGCAAAGATTAATGAAGTGTGTGTGTAAATTCTAGGAATACAAGAGGCAACAGTCAGCCTTTTAATAATACCTTAATTAACACTGATATAATGCATTAACTAACCCTCAGCAGCACATTTTAACTCATTTGCTAATCTTATTCCTTACAGCAGCTGTTCAACTATATCCAAAAGCATCGTTTTTTTATTGGATGTTTAAAATCCCAGAGCCATATAAAGGAGCCTATAATCTTACCATGCTTTTTGGCTGAGAGTTGGTTGTCAGTGAAGACAAAAAGAACACAAAACATTGAAAGTATAAATTTTGAGTTATTGCTTACATCTTATGTCATATGGGTTTTTCTGGTATTGCAGCAAATCAAATTTTGTATGGAATTTCCCTAATAATCCCTGACATTTTACATGTTCTCTCTTGGTTTATGCTATTTGCTAGCCTAGAACAACTTTCACCACTTTTTTTTTTCATTGTTCAAAAGCTAGGTCAGATTTCACTGTTTCTCTCCATATTTATATATTCTTGTCAGATCACCTTCATTTGTGCTTCTCTTACCAATTTATTCTCTTCTTGCATTTTGGCCACACTTTTATCTGAAAGATAAAAGATTTCAAATAAACAGATTAAAGACTGGAAATCCATAAAAGTTTGATCTGTTTAAATGTATCTGACAAACCATTCAATTTTTGAGTATTGGTGGTTAAGAATGTGTATTTATCCTTGTATCTCTAGAGTCTGGCACAGTGGTTGGTTTCTGTCAGCCCTCCAATCATACTTGTGACATGAATAAGTTAATTATGAGTTATTAAAACATTTGATTGGAATCAGTATTCCTTTATATCCTTTAGTTTCAACAATCCACAAGATTAATGAAAATCATATTTTTAAGAAATATTGCCTATTGTATTACATAAGATAGAAAAAACAAATTTAGTACTAAAACTATAGCCTCATATGCATAGACAGGGAATAAGAGTTCCTCCCATTCTGTTTACCATAACAAATCATTTTGACTGCCCAATGGCTATTATTTCTGCTGAGTGTCATAACTAGACAACAATTAAAAAGGAATGCCAGATGCTAGAAAACAGGCAAGTTGCTCTCTCAGCAAATTTTCCAATTCTCTTTAAAAATACAGTTCTCTTTTTCTACATCAGCCACTCTATTACTTCTTTACAAGTTTAACTGTTTTCCATTTTTCAAACTCAGCTTCACTGAAGCTTTGAGATAGACCGTCTATTACACTGTGTACCTATATCCATCCAAGTATACTATGCGTTAATTTGTTTTATTTAGGAGTATGTTTTTTGCTAATCTATCAACTTTTAGATCACTGAGGCCAATTATTTTAATCTCTGTATCCCTTCAGAGTGTTTGGAACATAGTAGGTACTCAAATATTTGATGAATAAAAATTGTTATTTAATCTAAAGAGTGGCTTTGTGTTACGGCTGTGTTTAGTTTCCATGATGATTGTATTTTGGTAGAAACATTTTCTTGTCAGTGATAAATGTATTTTAAAACATAACTGAATATATGATAAAAGTTTCCAAAGCTTGGCTTGTGTCTTGGTGTTCCATCTTTCCTATGTCATTCTTGAATTGAACTCATGGTGAGTTTAGTGCTTCGAGCACTATATCACTCTGTAGCTTACTTGATTTTCTGGAATAACCCAATGCAGTGTTCATGTCTTTAAAGAATGGGTCACCCAAAACAACAGGCACTATTGGGAAATAAACCTAATAGAGACTTTTATCTAACATCAGTTCTGGAAACCCTTTCACCATGAAGTGATATTTTGTAGTGCAGCATTGCTACATCAGGTATGTGGAGATTTAAAAAGATAACTCCTTTGACTTTCCAGAGCTCTTTCTTTGGTTTCCAAGAAATATGAACAGTTATGGGATTTGATAAATCACAAGCTCTGTGTGATGTTTGTTATTATTTATGGTGGTTGGATTTGAAAATTTACCATATAAGTTTGATTCACTTCCACATCCATTGGAGTTGCTTCCACCAGTGAATAGTGCTCTGAATGTTTACAGTTACAGTAAGTTTGCAAAGTTGAGTTAATGATTATTTGAACTATTTACTGCCTTGACTCTCTTACTAGAGTCAGAGTTCCTTGATATAGACTTTGTCTCACTCATCTTTGTATTTCCATTTCCTTAATGCATAGTACCAGACAAGCATTAAGTATTTAATAAATGCTTGTCATTGGAAACAGTTGTTGAGTTCCCAAACACTTCTATATTTTTTCTACTATCACACAGACATGTGCACACACATTCAAAATATTCTGGGCCTACAGGAAATTCTTGAAGGCTAAATTACTTAAATTACTGTGAATTGAATCTCTTTTCCTATTCCTAATTGCTAACATTACCTGCACATTCTATATTACATTTTCTGTTTTCTGAATTGTGACTATTGAAGACACATTTGTCCCTTGGAAGATTCCATGCAGCTCATAATTTAAAAATTATTTTGATATCCCAATGGCACAAAACATATAAGTAACAATTCCTTCTGCAAAACTCGACGTTGTGAGTTGCACAATGGGGAAACACATGGTTGCTAACATCAGACTGACAAGACTGCCAGGATTTGCTGACAAATGGGATGAGATATGAAAAAAATGACTTCAAGTTTTTTTGTTTTGTTTTTGGAATGGAAGTGTCATTTATGAAGATGGAGTGACCATGGGAGGGTCAGTATCTTACAGGAAGCCAATTATTTGTATAAATTAGGTTTGAGATGCCTCACAGATATCCAAGTTAAAGATGTTGAGTAGGCAGTTGGATATGTCTCTAAAATTCAGAAGAGAGAGGTTTTCCACTAAAAATAAAAATAAGGAGTGAAAATAGTATTCCAAACTAGAAGATTGAATTAAACACACCATAAACGTTGGAAGTTATTATTACTGTAGTTATAATTGTCATTGTCATCATCATCACCATCCTCATCAGCAGCATTATTGTCATTATGTTAGCCCCATTTTCCTTTGTAAGGGCATCAGGATTAAGGTTCTCTTTGGAGATATGGTCTAGTATAGAGATTGCGATGTTGCAAATAGTTTTTCTCTATTTAGATAATTAAGAAAAAGCAGACATGAAGGTGGACTGGGAATACAGAGTGCTGTGATTTTATATAATATTGCTGAAGCAGGAAAGATTTTGGGGTTGATTAAAATATTGTCAGGCCTAAAGGTCTTTTGAACCCATTTACAAACCTGATCAAGAATAATGAGAATAGATTAAAGCTGAGCAATAAAATAAACACATGCATGTCCCAAGGAGAGACAGGTTGAGTAATTAAGGGCAGATCTGCACTTTTATTTCATTAGCATAATATTTGCATTACATATTAGAACTCTATTAATCTGACAATTAGTTTTTTGGCTCACAATTCCCTTTCTTAGGCACTGATACTGAAAATGATTCAGAAACCACATGTAATAAAATTCCTTCAGCAAAATTCAGCCAACCGAGGCACCATTCAAAATCAATCCATCCACCTGGTCATTTTCTTCTAAATATAGGTCGAATTATAAACAATTGGTAGCCTACACGGTGAAACTCTGTGTATGGAATAGAAATTAAAATGCCCAATTCTGAAGTGGGATTTATCTAGTCTTTACAACAACATGCCTCCTATTTCATTTTTTAAATTTAATGTTCTATTTATTTATTTATTTATTTATTTATTTATTTGAGACAGGGTCTTGCTCTGTTGCCCAGGCTGGAGTGTGGGGCACTATCATGGTTGACTATAGCTTTGACCTTCTGGGCTTAAGCTATCCTCCTACCTCAGCCTCCTGAGTAGCGGAGACTACTGGTGTGCACCACCATGTACAGCTAATTTTTTATTTTTATTTTTTTGTAGAAATGTGGTTTCACCATGTTGCCCATGCTCGAATTCCTGGGCTCAAGCGATCCACCTGCCTCAACCTCCCAAAGTGCTGAGATTACAGGCATGTGCCACTGTACCTGACCCATAAATTCTATTTTAGATTTAAAAATAATTCTTCCATATATACTATTAGTAATATTAATACATTAATTTCCAATTATTTGACACCCACTATGCCAAATACCCTACTAAACCCTTGGAGAATACCATTTAATTTAATTCTGACATAACCTTATACTGAAGCCATTATCCGTGCTTTATAAATGAGAGAAGTAAAAATAAGAGAGCTTAGGGCAATGTTTCTCAAAGTGGATTCAAATCAATTGGTCTGGAATGAGGCCGGGATTCTGCATTTCTAACAAATTCCCAGCCTTAGGGAACTTGGCTTTAGGGATTAACAGAATTGACCTAAATTGTTCATCTGATGCAGAGCTGCTGCTTATAACGTACTTATAACATATTTTTAACCAGCTATATTTCATTGTAAAAAGTTTTGCTTCTTACAGCTGAGTTTCTTCCTGCAGTATCTATCCTATGGCAATCCAGCTGTTGCAGGAAGAGCAGCCTATTTCATGTTTTCTGTATATTACTCCATGAGTGTGGCCTAATACTTGGACTTAATACATCCCCTATAACTGTTCCTTCCTTCTGGCTACCCAATCAAATCACAAGTCCAAGTTCTGCTTTTAGAACCTGTTTCCTTGACTGTGGTAAAGGCCATGAAATTTTTCCTTCTCTGCCCAGTCTCTAAGGATCAAATTCAAGGGCTTCTCTAGATTGCCTAAGTAATTGCCCACCCTTTCTCACCATTCCTTTCTCTTCTGTCTTTCTAGATTAATTATCACATACAAGGTGTGGAGGAGTAAAGAACTCACTGTTCCCTCTATACTCTCACCTCCTACCCTATTCCCTACCATGCCTTTCTCACTTATATTCTCACTCATGCCATTCATTATTCTTGGAACAACCTTTTACTTAAAGTCTACCTTCTTTCCTCTTTTTCAAAGGTTTTCTAAATCTCATCTCCAACATTAAAGTCTTCCAGAAATAAAGCCAATGATAATCATCTTCCCAAGGCTGATGAGTGATGAGTAACTCTCACATTTTTCATCCCACAAACCACAAACATAGAAACTTTCTTTAATGAAAATGTCTATTTAATTACTTGAGTCTTTTCTATAAATTTTTTCCTTCTACAGCTGTATATATTATAGATTCATGATGTTAAACCTGGAAGCTACCTTAGATTTGATATGATTTCAGCAAAAACTCTGTACAGTGTTCTGCAACTAGGTAATTAAGCATAACAAAACATAGTTCATTCCAGTGGTAGGTTTAAACTCCAACCCCCACTAGCTATGTGTCCCTGAAGAAGTTACTTAACATTGTAATATCCTTAGATTTATTTTTCCATCTGTAAAACAAGAATTTAAAAAGTTACCAAATGCTAATACCATTGTGAAGATTAAGTCAGAAAAGCAATGCTACATGCATACCTGCATAAGTGCGTGCCAAAGGTTGAAAAAATAATGCTAAAACAAAATGTTAATAGCAAAGTTTATGAGAAAAATTGCTGGGAACAAAAGTGGTTCAGCACTCATTTACCTCTGTTTCCATTCAACCATATTGAAATTAAAGCATTTTCAATTTCAGACTTTGAAAATAATGGTATAAAAGGAAGTAGCTGCATTTTTGGGACTCAAGGTAATAGGATATTCAAATCTTTCTTTGGCCTCTACAGTTAAGGTGCACCTGTCTTTCAATATTGGTAGAGGATATATGATCAGAGAGCATTCAAAGCTTTTTAAATCCAAAGGAAGGACAGAGCAAGACGGACTTGAATGTGTAACCTTCAATTAGTCTAATTAAAGGAATAATAGTGACCATAAGGCATCATTAGAGCCACTGCAGCCCTAAGTTCACCTTCAGTTCCACGGATATTGGAGGCATCTCCTAAAGTTGTCCTATAAACTTTCAAAGGGAAAAATCGGGAAAAGAGAAATGAAATAGTTCTTACTATAGTCCAGACTTTCTTTTACACAATTTAGAGCTCTAATAGCCTGTTTGATGTAACCATCTTTAATTATAGGTACCTGAAATTGGGCACTTCTAAAACAGAACTTCTCATCTCCTTCTAATCATTCTCTACCTCCCTTGTTCTCTTAAAATCATTGGCTCTTCTTCCGCAGCCAGGGCATTTGATGTCATTTTTTATACTAACCCCCTCTATATCCCATTCTTTCTATTTAAACCATATATAGAGTATCAGTTATATCTAGAGATTTTTTAAGATCCATTTCCCATATCTATCTCAACGGCCAATGTGTTAAATCCCATCCCTCATCATCTATCACTTGAAAAACTGCAACTACAACCAAATGCTCTGGGTGCAATTCAGTTTTCTAAATTGTCACAAATTTTTACTCCCTAAAACAAGGATGATTTTATCATCCTTTGGACAATATTTGCTACTGGATCTTTGTCTTTTGGATTAGACCTCACCTTTCTAATTAGCAGGGAAAGTCTTCTGCAATCGGGCACAGCACAAAAATCTGTCTCTGATAATGTTACATAATGATCAGAGAAGAACACTGAACTGAGTCTTAAATACTAGAAACCACACATTTGCAGATTATTTTTGTTTTTTTTAAATTATTTTTATTATACACAAGATTCATAAGTCTTTATCAAACACATAACCATCAGCCAACTGAACTGAGTCCCAGATACTAAGAATCAAGGATGTGCAGTTATTTTTATTTGGTGTTTTTTTTTTTTTTTAGTTTTTATTATAAAGACTAAAGATCCATAGGTCTTTATAAGAAAACACAGAAAATTTGAACCAAAACAAAACCCCAAGAAGTCAGAGTGCAAAAGTTTACTCGTATAAATATTGGGTAACATTCACTTTTTAAAAGGATGTAAGGTCTGCATTAGTTGCCTCTGGTAGGTTGACTATCAAAGCATTTAGTTCATGTTTTTCTGTATCTATCAAGTGTTCTCAGTCTTTGTGGAATATATGCTTTTGTGGGTTAGAAAATATTTTAATTTCAATTGGTTATCTGGTAAGATTTTAACCAGACACAGGAAATTTCTATGTGTGCTATTTGATAATAAAAGAAAACTTCTTAGCTTTAGGGAATTATTTTACTTTAAAAATTGCTAGATAAAATATCACAAGAAAGAATAGTTTCTTGGCCTGCTTCTATGAAAACTTCTTTGGGTGAATACATTTGCAGAGACATATAAAAGCATTCATTAGAAGTGAATCATGGTGTACTTTCTTCAAATAATTTTCCATTCAAGTGACACTTAATTCATAGTTTATACATTCAGGGCCAATAACTACACAATCCACATTCCATAAGGAGTACCAAAAATGTATAAGATGCTCTAGGCTTCCTGAAAATCGAGCATATTATGTCTACACAGATGATAAGAAGAGGAGTGAAATGGTGAGATTGTCAGCATTCCTTTGATGTCTTTTAAACAAAGATCCTATTGAATGTTGACTCATTTTCACTCCATGTGATCTTATGGAAGAAAAATGTTGTTTGGGTCTTGAGATCTTAGGCATGCAATGAAACTAGATTTCATTCAAACACTTTTTTCGTTTTTGTAGTGGAAATATTTTTATTCTTCAGATTTCAGCCTCATTAAATTTTCAAGCTACAAAGACACATAAATAGCATTCAGTGAATTTCTAACTGTATGACAGTCTCAATAATTGCAAGAGGTCTTCACTAATTTACCATTCTATGCACTCAAAGTAGAAAATTTATCTCCTGTAAATTGTTTAACTGCTAATTCTGGATACCACTGAGGACAGCTATCTTCAATATGTTTTTAAATGCAAAAAACATATTTTCCTAAAAGAAATAAACAAGGACTCAATTACTCTGTAAAATTATTCATTTGCTGGGAAGTACCATCTTACCTCCATTCATATACCATTTAGAAAGTAGGTTTTTTATGTTTTTATTTTAATTGCTCTTCAGTTGGCCTGTTCAAATAGATTCTCCATTATGTAGGTATTCCCCTGAGATGGAAAGTTAAGTGTTTTGTTATATGTGTTTAAGTCTTTCAGGCTACCAGAAGGATAGCAAGAGTTTGGGAGAGCTATTGAAGGAAAGGTTCTTTATGGTGGGGCTTATTTAAATTACAATAATTTTATTTTCTTGGGACTTCTTCAAGGACATGTCAGGTAGACTGAGAATTACACATCTGAAAAAAGAGAGACAGAAAATAGAAGAGTAAATATAGCAAATGAATATTCCCATGGAACAGAAGTATTGTTACATAATATTTGCAGATAATTTATTCTTAATATTTATCAAAAGTTTTCTGCTTAACAAGTGTGAGGTTTTGGTTTTCAACCCAACTATCTCTTCCATAATCCCACAAACAGTTTTTTTAAAAAAGAATTATGAAGAAGAGGTAAGAAAGGCTGTTTCTTTCCCTTCAGACCTCTCCTGTCCCCAGACTTCATAGAATGAAGCCTACTTAAACTCCTTTTCGAATCTGTAAGGGAACTGAGCACCTCTCTGACATTTCCTAGTGGAACAATGAGAAGAGCCTTTTCCCTCTGGACATCTGCACGTGCATCTGAATGTATACAGAAGAGCCAAATATGCCATGTAATATTAATTACAGTGAGATGGGGAAGGAAATATTTCTAGTGATACTCCAAATAAGGCTTAGAAACCCCAGCAACACTAACTACAAAACGCCCTTGACAATACAGATATCAACAAACAATTTATAATATGTTGAAAAGGAAGCAATCTAGTGGATGATACCAATCATTAAATCTTCCCTAATCATTAAGTCAGGACAATTCCTTTATGAAATATTGTGGTGAGAAATATAGTGACCATGATGATAGTACAAACTACAGAATATACAAATACAATTCCAATAGATTCCATGAGATTCCAGAGGTCCTTAACAATGGTCACAGAGAGGAAATTATGAAAACTACTACTGATGGTCTGAACAAGAAGGTGTTGCTGCTTGATTTTAAAGCCCTTTGTGTTAGACAACAAACTGTCGTCCATATCAGGCTTTTAGGATCAGGTTTCCCACAGCAAGAGCTGTTTGATCATAAGATGCAGCTTTAAACTTGCCATCTGTTGTCAGAACCAATCTGAACTGAAGCCGAAGTTTTTGTTTTTTACTTTTTATTTATTTTTCGTCAGTAGTACAGTGTACCTTGGTTCAGTCCATTCTTTTAAACTCAGATAAATTTGAGTTTGGATATCAGACTTGGAACTCACTGCTTGCTTTGTTTTGAGTAATTTACTTGTCCATACTGAGTTAGGGCTTTTTCATCAGTCAAGTGGAGATGGATGGCAACTCTCTTAGGGATTTTGGAAAGAGTAAACCTAATTCCTGAACAGCAGTAGTAATGACAATTCTGCATCAGTTATCTTTATCTAGAGCAAATCTTCTACTCAAATATGAAAGTTGGGATATCACCTCACTTCTGAGCTCTAAGCCGTACTTCAATACTTATAAATGGTCTTGTTCCTTGGTTTTTACCCGTATGAACCTGTTTTGCTGATTTGCTTCGGACCTGGATTCCCTAGTATGTGGAACCCATCCTTTAACTAGAAGTTCCTTGTTAGAACTAGACCTCAAACTATGACATGCCTTATCTAGAATTCCCTTAAGTAGAAGACAGCAAGGCAATAGCCCTGATGAGTTGCTGCATATAAGCTTTCCTATGTGCTGACCTAACCTACTGTTCTAAGATGGTTCCTGATAACTCATATGAATTGTGCCTAGTTATTGCTGTGTTTCTTGGGCACTAGACTTTGTCTGCCAGCAGAAACTCTTGCTTAACTCCTCTTGTTTGGCCAATTCCCCCAGAATCTGTCCTTTCTGGTGAGTAGGTTTAATTTCAGGGCTACTCTCTAGGCCAGTAATATTTTATTCTGAGAGGAACAGGGAAATGCATGGCTGAGTTCCAGGATATGAAAGCACAGGTCCTTGACAAGATGTTAGGAGAGTGAGTTGACTTCCAACAATGAAAATATAATAGAATAATGATCATTATCGATGGAATAATTTCTAGATATATTGTACTTGCTGCTTCACAGATACTATCTATAAGCCTCAGAATAAACCTAAATGGTAAATATTCTCATTTCACAGATAAAAAGTATTAGGTTCTAATACACTAAGTTACTTGCCCAAGAATAGATTGTTAGTAGAAACCAAAATTGAATTCAAACAATTCTGAGTCAAAAATCTATATTCTTTTTACCACGTCATGGTTCCTTACACATTATCATGAATTAGGCCACTATTTTGATGCTGTTAGAGAAAAATTCTAGGATCCTTGATAGTTTTGTTTAACATAATGAAGATATTCTTTTCAGAACAAAGTAGACAGTTTACACTAATATCTATCACCAATATCTATGGAGACTGGTCTTTAGTTCACTAACACTAACAATTTGAGTGTTTCCTTTAACTTGAGGATTATATTTATATAATTATATAATTATAACATATAATTATATAATTTGTATAATTATGTAAATTATATTTACATAATTATATAAATGATATTATGGTGGCTGTTTCACAGTAAGGCTTTCTTGAGCTTGGTGGCCTTTGACATAATTTGGTTATATTTTTATGTGTTTAAATTGGTCAAAGCATCCTTCTCTAGCCACAGCCCCTATTTCTGCACATAACATCAGTCCCTTAATTTAATACCCTTCTAGAAAGTGACCCTAGGAAATAGAATTAATAGGTATAACGATTGGAAGAATCAATGCCTTGTTTATAAGTCTCCATCTTCAGAATAAAGTTGGGGAACTGAGGCAGTTATTTCTATGAATTGCCCTCCCACTGGGACTGGGGCTGAAATCACTAGCACCCTATCTCTAGTTTGCATATGCTGACCTTGGTTAATACTTTTATTGGAGCTGCTTTGTATTTGTCTGGATAAAGGGGCACATCATGGAGCATACATCTTAACACTATTATTCATCCTATTATAAATGATGCTAACAAATGTGAAGGAGGGGCCCACTTAGGATGTATTCATGACACACTCCTTTTCCACCATCCCACATCTGCCCGCCTTGACATTTCTGATCCAAGCTATGTAGTAATTCTTCTCCTCATCCTATGTTTTCCACACATTCTTTTAGATCAGTACACAGATGCTTTTACTTCTCTGAGTTTGAGAAAATAAATCATACTCCCACACCCATCTATAAAAGATTATTCAAGGTCATGACGATAACAACTCTTTCTTCCTGTGCAAAAAAGAATACCTTTGCTTTCTTACAATGAATCTTCTTTGGTGTTTGTCTTAAAACACTCTTGGGGTAAAAAAAAAAAAAATAGATGGAGTCTCCATTGCTATTCATGATTTCAAAATGGCCTGCTATATGACCTAACCCAAAATATCTTAAGAGCCTCCCAGGTGCATTATAACATCTAGACCAGTTAGTTCTTAACCCTGGATGCACATAATAATCACCTAAATCACATTAAAAATATTTTTTAACCTCAGGCTCTGAGGTTTCATATTCTGATTAAAATAATCTAGGCTAGGTCCCCAGCATGATTATTTATTAACATTTTCAATGTAAACCAAGTTGAAATGCATCTAGACAATATGACACAGGGGTTATTAACACAGACTTCATAGTCAGACAGACTGCAGGTTGGATCTTAGTTATCTCATCAGATATTAAATCCTGGGAATTTGCTTAACCTTCTTCAGCTTCAGTTTCTTCATCTATAAAATGGCTTGATGATGCTCAAAAGTTGCTATAGAAACAGAATAAGAATTAATATAACATACTTGAGTGCCTGGTACTTAGTTATTTCTCAATGCATATATATATATATATATATACACATACACATACATACATACATATATATGCAATATATATACATACATATATATGCATATATATACATACATATATGTATATATATATACACATACATGTATATGCATATATATATGCATTGAGAAATAACTATATATGTATATATGTATACACACACACATATATATATATTTGCTATGTGATTAGATTTTTCAGGATTTTGAGATGTATGTCTAAGATAATACACGAAGCAGGAAACAAGTATTTTTGCTGACTAAAATTTTACTTAAATCTCCAAATTCAAATGTATCACAAATATTAATGATAATAATTGAGAACATTTATTCACTACCAAAGTATGTGACAGGGTCTGTGTTGAATGTTTTACATGAATTACATTTTCAACTTGTTCAAAATTTTAAAATCTGTTTTACTACATATTTAAAACAGAAGACATCAAATTTGAGAGCTTACAATCTTTTCTCAAATTATCTAGTATGAAGAGTTGGGATTTGAACTTAGGTCTATATAAATCTAAACTCAGATTTTTAACCTTTACACTCTGTTGCCACCAAAGCAACAGATCTGCATAAGATTTACACAGGCTTTTTAAACTAATCACCCTTTCTCATTGCCTCCCTGACTAAATTCAGAAAATAAAAACCACAGTCAGCTTCATAGGTTGTAACCACACAGTTATATACACAACTATATAGGCTGCCATGCTCAAAGGGCCCCACTCTTGGGATATAATTCTTTGCAATTGTTACCTTGAAATTCTTAATAATTTCATTTTTAAATTTATGTTTTATAAGTGAACTCTGATAGTCCAATGGAGGATATACTTACATAACTTATATTTCTGTTTTCTACCTTTTTTTTTTTTTTGAGATGGCTTCTTGATCACCCACTCTCCACTCTATGTTGCATGGACTCTACCTAGCTTCTCCTTGCAAGTTCCCCCTACTTCCTCCCCATCTCCTACATGGGTGCCTCAGTCACATTAACTGGGGAGAAGGCCTGTATTTCATGCCAACTTTTGCCCTTGGCAGGGGCCTGAGTATGGGTACAAGAGAGTCAAATTTAGGCGTGCACCCTACTGCATCTCTGAGGAAAGCAAGGAGGCAGTCATCCTCAATCTTCCCTGAAAATGTCATGGCTCATTCAGCAGGAAACTTAGTAGAGGCTCTTACCCACCATTTTTCCAGGTACCAAATGTCTCTTGATGGAAAAGTTGCAATACCTTAGAGGTCACTCATCTGTTTTGGGTTGGAGTAGCAGCGTGGCAAGGGGAGATTTACTTCCCCAACCCTGACTGGAGACCTGCATTTTCATTTTACATTGGCCCCTCAAATTATGTAGGTAGCCCTGATGAAAATAAATGACAAAATACAGAAAAGTTCCACAAGGAGCCAGTGGGGTTTGGTGTATTTGGAAAGGAACAAGGCAAGGTGAAGCTACCCAAGCCTGGTGAGACCCAGGCTGGATAAGGTGTGTCCAAGAGTTTGGAATCATGGGCTCTGGAATTTAAAATATTCTTGCTATAAATCCCAGCTTTGCCCTTATTAGTTGTGTGATATTGGGTAAGTAACTCACTATCTCTAAATTTCAGTTTACTCTTCTATAAACTTAGCATAATAATTACACTAACCTCATAAACTTGAGATAGGATAAAATAAGACAATGTGTGTGAAACAGTTGTTTACCAGTGTCGGGGACAAAGTAAGCACTGGATAAATGCGGTTTTTGCTAGCTATTTTAATTTTCTTCTTGACTGAATATCTCTGGGTTGGGGCCATGTTTGTTGCAATGACTTGGCCCTGTAAAGAAGAAAAGATTGCTAAAATGAATGCCCCTTCTTATCCCTCAACCCATACTTTAGGTCCTACTGAACCCATATAAACCTATTTTATTTTCTCAATCAGATGTAAGAAAATTGTAGTTTCTTATATTAGCCATCTCAGAAAATAGATCGTGTCTGAAATTAGAAGTCTGGGTTTGCTTCCCTTCTTTACACTCTCTGAAATGCCATAATTGTAGTGGGATAGAAATATTGAAGGAATAATTGTCTTCCATCTTCTACCCCAATAAAACCCACATGAACATCCACATATTCTCCTTCCTTCTTGCTCTCCTCGTTCTCTCCTGGGATACCCATTCCCATACACATGCTAATGTTCTTTGAAACATTTAAGATGCATTTCCAAGTGACAGGAAGTGCTACCATACAAAAGCATCATCTTTTTTTTTCTTTTATGTTAATCTCCAACACATTAATTGGTTGAATTGATTTTCTGGATTAGGAAGGAGGGTAGTTAGTTATGCATTAAAGAAAGATTGATAGGATTGCACAATTGTTTGTGTTTCAAAACACAATTTTCTCAGAAATAAATATATAGGATATTGAGGAGCCTAGAAAGATCAAGGAGTACATTTCTTGCCTTAATTCATCTAGGAAAAGATATAGTTTTCTGCATGAGAAATTACATTAACAGTTGTTAGCTAGTAAGTCATCTAGAGGAAGTGTGGGAGGAAAATAAGGACACAACGAAATCTAATCCCATTAATAATTGAAGTTAAAACAATAGTATCCCTCTTTGCATTTAAAAATTTAACAGACTTTTTTCTTAAAACTATTATAATTTTTTTTGGAGAGGGTAAGTTGAGGTAGATACCCTTATAAATTACTAGTGAAAACATAAACTGTGAACCTTTCTGAATTGTAACATAAATATATTTCCAGAGCCTCAAAACTCTTAGGGCCTTCAGTTACAATTATTCTAATCTAGGAATGCTGTCTCAGAAAATTATAGGAAATCTAGACAAAGATCTATACACCAAAATGTATGTTTGTACCATCATTTATAACAGTAAATAATTGACCACAAGCTGAATTTCAAAATATAGGAGATAAATTATTTTTAGTTCCTCTCCTCTAATTTCCCCACTAGCAGTTCTACCCTTCCCTTTTCACTCACTGGATATTACTACCTCTTCTGATTTGATAATGTTTTTCTGAGGGAGAAGAGGCAAATGAGAGGAAGATTCAACATTACTGGCATAACCTGCATTTGCTCCTCTCTGAAAGGCATTTGTGGGCTATGGGAATATGACTACCATTGGGGATCTTACACCTTTCTTCCTTCTGGGAGGCATTTAGTTACTGAAAGTCCACTTGACGAAGACTGTTGGAGATTCCATTACTTTTCCTGGATTACACTTATGTCAATTCTTTATTAAATGGGTATAGGAAGACTGTTATATGGTCCATATTTTGTCCATAAGAAGTATATATCCTTTCCCCTGAAAATTCTAGATATCCTTAACTTCCCCAATAGAATCACCTTTCCTTTTCCCACCTTCACAGTAGCTACCAAGACCAAGTCTCACAATTTTAGCCTTTTCTAGGAAAGAATTTGGCATCAGTTGAGGTACCCCTGTAGACACTAGTGAACACAGATCAAGATGACCAAGTGGTCTTATGGAATTGTCTCTCATTGGTCTTGAAGGGACATGGAAACACCCCCTCCTTGCTCCATGAAAAACGATTTATAGTCTTATTGCAAATTGTTTTTCCAGATAATTTTTTCTCTCAGATTTAACCTCAATTCTTTATCCTTGAATGGGTGCTAAGCTAAGGTTGAAAACAAAGATATGGTTTACCTCCTTTGTCAATTTCTACAATGATAGTGTAGCAATGCCTTTGGAATATTAGAGTAGGCGGCAGCAGTTATCTTTCAAGTTCTGCTCAAATTGAGACTAAAATAGGCTTATTTTTGCGTTCTGCTACATTGTGCAACATTAATGGAGGAGATACACAGTAGTATGCAGAACACAAGAGATATATCAATTCAGACCTAGCATCAGGGACGACTTTCTCAAGGATACAATCCCTAAATTGAAAACTAAAGTATAAGTACAAGTAAGCATGAATGGAGCAATAGTGAGACCGGAAAAGGACCAGCATTAAAAGAGAATATAGGCCTGGTGCCGTGGCTCACGCCTCAGCACTTCGGGAAGCTGAGGCAGGCGGATCACGAGGTCAGGAGTATGAGACCATTCTGATTAACACGGTGAAACTCTGCTTTCACTAAAAATACAAAAAATTAGCCAGGCGTGGTGGTGGGTGCCTGCAGTCCCAGCTACTCGGGAAGCTGAGGCAGGAGAATGGCGTGAACCCGGGAGGCGGAGCTTGCAGTGAGCCGAGATGGTGCCACTGCACTTCAGCCTGGGCGACAGAGTGAGACTCTGTCTCAAAAAAATAGATTAAATAAATAAATAAATAAAAAGAATATAGTGGGAAAGCAAAATGGTATGGCCACTTTGGAAAACAATTTGGCGATTTCTTACGAAACAATGCAAATGTTCCTTACCAGTGAATGGAAAAACTATGGTACATCCATACAATAGCATACTACTCAGCAATAAACTGGAACACATTACTGATACAAACACTGACATGGATAAATCTCAGAAGTATTATGCTAAATAAATGTATCCATATTCAAAAGGTTCTACGCTATTTGATTCTATGTATCTGTCTTTCTGGAATAAAGAAAACCATAGGAACAAAAAACTGATTATTGGTTATCAGGGACTGCAGGTAGGGGGAGGGGCTGACTAGAAAAGGTCATGAAGGAATTTTGGGGTGACAGAAACGTTCTACATATTGCTAATGTTGGTAGCCTTCTGTACTCATTTATCAAAGCTATAAATTGTACAGGGTAAAAGGTGAATTTTACTTTATGTAAATTATAACTCAACAAAGAGTTCCTTCGAGATACTGAAAAATAGTTAATACAGAAATTAAATGAGAAGCAAGGAGTGTTAAACAATGAAGCAGGAAAGATACATGGGTAAGAGGTCATTAAGTTGTTGTAAATTATGCTCAGAAACCGAGACTTTATCCTTTAGATAATGGTGAACACTGAATGGTTTAACTTGATTGCAAACTATTTAGAGGGATCACTCAGACAGTAGAGTGAAAGCAGGAGGACTAATTGAGATGTTAGGCAGAAATGTAGTAAACTTGGTAGAATATATTGCTTTCCTGAATTAGAAAAGTATGGGAATTTATTCATTGTTTACTCAATGTGCAAAATGTCTATTACATTACAGACACTGAGCTGGTTCCTTGAGATAAAATGGTCAACAAAAACCACACACATACTCAGCCCTCTCTGAGATCACAATCTGCTGGTGAAGACAGTATTCACATAAGCAAATACATAATTTTATCTATGGTAAATTCTATGATAAAAAGATATTATGAAAGTGTGTACTAATAGGGACTGTGTTAGACATAGTTACTCACCTAAAATCTATCTTCCCTCTCTTAATAACAGAATCTCTGTTTTTGTTTAGGGCACCTATGTGTTAGCATTTAAATAACAGGATTTCCTAGCTTCCTTAGCAGTTAGGGCTGGTCATGTGACACAATTCTGGCCACAAATATATAAGTGGAAGGATGTTGGATATTTCTAGGAAGATTTTGCCTTCCCGATTATAATCTCTCCTTGCTGCATCCTTTCCTTTTCCTGTCTAGCACATGTGATAACAGTAGAATTGATGGCAACATAAATATATGTGTTGCTATAGCACAATTTCAATTAATTTTAAAATTTAATACATGATGATAATTTTGATTGTTATTTTTATAAGACCTGTGTTTGTTATTATCCCTCTTCTGCCTCCCCTGCCTAATAGCTCAACAGAAATGTAGCCCAAAATTCCCTCATTCATGGCATGGTTCACCCCATTAAATTTTAGTCTCTTACCTGCCACCCAAATATCAACCCTAGAGTACTTGGGTACATCATGTCTAGATCAGAGTAAAGTTACTGTTTTGGAGTTGTTTTTCTTGGTTATTGTTATTTTTTGTGTATAACAATGCTAATCAATTGGCACTACCTTTTCCCGAACACCATGTACACCCAGCTTCAGCAGGAGAGAGCTTTTTTTAAAATAAATAACGTCTGCCATGTACACAGAAAAATTGCAATGAATATATTTTATTAACATGGAAGCCTTCCCTTTGAAAATAAGGAAGGTGAGAAGATGTTAGAAGATGTTATAGATGTTGCTTGGTATACTCAAGGACACAGAAACAAGATTTTGGAGCATGCATTAGCCTAACTTACATAGTTGCTGGTCTCTGTAGATGGACCTAAGGACAGTGAAGCCTCTCCCAGGGACAAAGCCCTAAGGTGCTTTGTGGCCAGCACATGTGGCCCAGGTAGTATAGCCCTGTGGTACCTGTGCCACATGTGCCACCCTATTGCTTTGTAGCACAGGGCTATGCTATCCGTGCCACCCTATTGCTCTGTCCTAGCCCTTCATCTATATCTGCCTCCACAGAGGTGAGCTCTCATGTCCTTTGAGTTCATTTGCCATACTTGGAAGCCAGTTACTTCCTGCCCAAAGGAGGTGAGGAGAGGTGAGGAAGTGGAGCATGAGTGAAAGCAGCCTTCTTTGCCAAGCAGTCAGGTTGCAAACTGAAAGGAGAACAAGCCATGAGGTTAATTTTGTCTGGTCTTAAGTACAAATTATTTTAGTTTTGGGGGAAGTAAAATGAAGCAATTCAGAAAGAAGAAAGAATTCCGGAAAGAAATTCTATTCTTACCAACCCAGCAGGGATGTACATTTCAATTGCTGAGAGGAAACAATATTAGATGTAATACTAGAGGCTCATTGGAAGCGGAAACAGGAGCCCTAATTTGAAGCGGGAGCCATTCATAAAATGACTCACAAACTTGCTCACAAGAATTAAACCAAGTTTATGAAGAGTAATTCTTGTTTGCATTTTTTTTTCATTTCCAGCAAGTAATGAATAGCAATGTGGCCCATACTCAAGGTTACATTATTCTTTTTCTGATTTTCAAACATGATTATTGTTAGAGCAGGGGACTGACAGACACATATGTTGAGTAGCCAAGGACTGACTGAAAACAGAAGGGGAAATATTAGAAAACCCTGACTCCCAGTCACACACTGGATTAATAAGAGAAGAGAGCAGTTAATGGTGTTTCATACTTTAGGTAAATCTGAGGGCCAGATTCCTCCCAGGAAGGACATTAGGCAGCAGTTGAGCCAGTGACAAGCCTTTCATAAGCCAGCATGGCTGCCTCAAGGGATCAGCATGATGAAAGCAGGAGATTAACAGAAATCATGTTTTTCACTGTGGGGCTTTTACACATTTCCTGCCGGACAGCTCTAGAGTCAGACGGCACCCTTTACCAGATTAATTGATCAGATTAGTACCAACGCCATGCTTTGTTTTGTGTCCTTCTCCACATTCATGTATCTCACCTCTATCTGGGACAGAAACAGCTTTGCAGGCAGTGGATGCCAGCAGAGCTTCCGCAACTCAAAACCAAAAGAGTAATATCTTCTGACTCATTTCTCAAGACTCCTGACTCTTACCCACTTTGTATCACATTATGGGGTAAGCAAGCTGCTTTGGATCACAGAGTTGCTATGCATTCCAAACTTCCTCCCCAAGAGGGAAAACACAATGTAGTGTGAAGTCATGGGTCTGAATGAATTTCGATTCTCCACACAGATTGCTGTTGTCTTGCCTTACTACCAAGGGGAATGAGCCTATGTCACTTGTTTCTTAAAGCTTCCCTATTGCAGTTGGGACTTTACTTTCAGAGAGAGTATTGTACATTTACTTCCATGGGAAATCTAATTCCAGTGTCAAGCCTTTCTCAGCTGAAAGATGGGTCAGATGTTAAGTCTATCCCTCAGAGTAGGGGGACTTAACCTCTCTTATTGGTTTCAAGTTCTTGTTCCTCCTCTGTCATTCTCCATCTTCCTCTCCAAAGACATATTTTCCAAGGGTCTTAGGGGGAAAAGTGGGTACATCATCATTTTGTAGGGCAATAAAGTTGGGAAAATCATTTTAAAAACCAGTTAACATTTATATACCACGGTTCCTGTGTTCCTTTCTAAGCAATTTATTTAAAATAACTCATTCAAACAATAACTCATTCAAAAATAACTCATTATACAAACAATGCGGAGATCAATATTATTTCTATCTTCATTTTATAGGTAAGGAAACTGAGGCATAGAGAAGATAAGAAATTTGCCTAAATTCACAAAGTATTAAATATATTGTATAGCTAGTGTTCTAATTGAGGTAGTATGACTCCAGGGCATAATTAAGTAGCTTTTACACAAAGACCTACTTGCTATGTTAGCATGTTTCTTGACGTATTAAATTAGTGCTATTAAAGAGTTTTGTGATAATGAATATCCTTAGCTAATGGAAGGTGCCAGATAGCGAACTAATAGGAACTGCATGAAGGGATGCATCATAGAGGGAGACATACAAAGACTCTTCTCTGAATCACTTAAGAACTGTCTATAGCTGTTCCACATTTAAGTAGAAAAGAAAGATGCATCTATTTTTGTATAGTTTCAAAAATATAAACAAGGTGGGTATTGACTATTATGGAATTAATAGGCTAAGTATGCAAAGAATACTAACAGAAAACAAGAGCAAAATAGAAAGCAGGTAGATGATGTTCTAAGAAGAACCTAGGACTTAAGAAAACTTCTTAAGCTCATTTTCAGTGTTCTTTTACTTTTAGCTCTTCTAAAAACCTAATACGCAGGCAATGGCTATCAGGCTGACTAGAATATGAACTTGTGCATTCATGTATGTATTTTTTTCCTTTACTCAGAACATGCCTACTACATGTGCCATTTCAGAAAACTTTCTTCAATCATTCTAGGACTTACTTTCTTCATTTTCAAATGGAGATACTAAAAGTAAATATCTGATAAGCTTTTTGTGAAATTTAATTGAGATGTAGCATGTAAGTCATAAGCACAGCTTGGCCCATAGTATTGTTCAGTTACTACTTATTTAAAATCATGGTTTTACTACGGATTGGAAAAAGAATAGGAAAAGCAAGCAGCTAATATTAGTTGAGCCCTAACCATGTACAGGGCCACTGCAGCTGGAAAACAGGAGAGTTGCAGTATGCAGAGATCACATAAGCAGAAATAAACAGGCATGCTATCTATTTCTGCTTACATGATCTCTGCATACTGTCTTCCTTTTACATCCTATCCATTCTTCCGCCATTGATTTTTATGCCTTTGGAGTGGGGCAGTTTGGTCATGGGCCAGTTTGTGTCACTACCTTCCTATATATCACTTTCTCCCCTGGCTCATTTCACACTTGGTGTATTTTCAAAGGTCTGACTTTTCTTTCAGACTGTCTCTCATGATCCAGAGCCTCATTCAGTTCAATCCAATTTAATTCAGTTCAGTTTGGTTAAAAGAAAAACAAATCATGTGTTTTCTACAACATGATATGGAGATGATTAAGGCAAAAATCCTGCCTCAACTTTTTTACAACCTTTCCTTGTTCTGTCTCAGGTCATGCAGTTGATAATCTCCCTTTATAATTGGAATTTTAGCTCAGTCTTTATCATGCCACCTTCTTATTTTTAACATGCCTAAGCAAGTCAGAAATCTGAAGACAGTTAGCTGACCCTAAAGGTGCAAGAATAGCTGTCTCTGAGACATCATTCATTATGTGCAAACTGCACAAGCGCTTTTTCAAAAGAATGGTTAATCTTCCACTGCATCAAGAATTTAATAAAACTCTGTGAGTCGGGTATTTTTCAAGGCAATAATGAATATAACATTAACTGGCCTTGCTTCTTAAGAGCAGAGTACATTTTAGTTTCCTTTTTCTAGTGTCTATCTATATGAAGCTAACTCAAAAACCTCCAGCATGACCAATGTATTCTTTTATCCTCTAAATTTCCATCCTTTCGTTAACAACATCATTACTCCAACTTCATTTAGCAGTGTAAACACTTCCCTTTGTTTGCATTAGGATATACCAACCCAAATACCACAGCCATAAAAGAGAATTGAGTCTAATAAAGCAGATAGGTATACATTCTGCCCAGTTGCCATTGTTTTCCAGTGAAGTAACATGTTTATTTGAGTCTAATGCAATACCCTGACCATGCAAGGTAAAGTGCAGACTTTAAAAAAGCCCATTAGGCTAAGACTCCATTATGTCCAGAACTGATTTGACAATGAACACAACAGACAGATCAGAAAGAAGGGAAACTGAGATGCCGGAAATGAAACCCAACTATTTGATAGTATGGCCATATTTTGTTTCTTGTGCTGTAATAAGATATTATGGAAAATTACTAAGCTTCCCATGACGCTGATGCCATGACCCTGATGTTAAAAAATCATTTTAAATCTTGTGAGTCCCTCATGTGCTGCCTCCACTACAGAAACAGCTTCTTTGTCCTTACAGAGTGATTTGTCAATTTTAATATATTTTCAAAAAAATGAACTATGGACTTTATGTGTCTTCTTTATTGTGCATTTATTTTCTATTTTGTTAATTTATGCTGTTACGTTATTTCCTTGATTTAATTTTTTGGGGCTTAATTTCCAGTTTTTCTAAGTTATCGAGCTCTTTGCCTAGATAATTGATTTTCAGCCTTTTAAATTAATAGTACATAGTTTCCTCTAAGCATAGCTATAGCTGACTGGTGACCCAAAAAAAAACCAGTAATAATGGAAATTATAATGGAAATAAATAATGGAAAATAATAATAATAAACGGAAATAATGCTGCCAGAGCAGCAGTGTCTGATGAAAGATACCTTGACCTAAACTTTATGGTTTAGAAAGCAGCCAACTGCCATGATTCTTTTAGTGTTGAAGAATGGGGGTAGGGGGTGCTTATCAGTACATTCCTGTCTGTACTGACATTTTTGACTTCTTACCCTGATTATAGGGAGAAGACCACTGTTTAAGCAATGCTCATACTTTCTGTCCTTTACCACCTCTTGTTCCTAGGATTAGGTATAAGGCGGACTTTGTTCCCCTCAGTAAGAGCTGAACTATGTTTGTAAGGTCCTAGGTGTACTTTCCATTTGGATTCTTCAGCCACTCTTAGCTCCCACTCATTTTAATGCAAAGTCTCTTACTTTTCCAAATTGCAACCCTACCCATTTAACCCTTAAGCATCATATTTTGATCATGAATGAATCTTCCATTGCTTCAGAGTGCAGAACTATATACATGGCTATAGTATACATCTACAATACACAAGTTACAGTAGGATATATATTTTAGAAACCAATACCAATAAGAAAACACAAAATCTGTCCTTCTACATCTTCAAACTATACCACCATGAAATGCAACTACTACATTTCCTGGCCATAATGCTTACACTCTTTTCTTTGACCAAAACAAAATGAAATGAAAACCTATGAAGAGGAAAATAGTTTTACTTACAATGTCTCCAGAGGACCCAGATACTCAAAGGAAATGTTTTTAGCCAACAGGAATTCCATGTACCCCGTTTGCCTCTCAACAGATCCAGTATTATTCAAGTAATAAGCTGAAATTATTGATATTTGCAAAGTTAGGAGCAACTGCAACGTCTGGGCAATGAAAATGTAGAAGGACATTTTTAGAGGTTATCTGGGAAATACTTTCTTTTCCAAGAAATTATAGTTTTTTTGGAAAACAAAAATCTTTTTTTAACTTTTTCTAACTTTCTAGCCCAGGTTCCTCCTTTTTCCTCAATTCCTGCCTTTGTCCTGGAGCTGGGGCAGCCATCTTCTGACTGTGGTGCAGTGAGTTAAGAGTGAAAAGTCAACCCACAAAGAATGACGGAGAAAATGTAGAAGTGAGCCTTGATGAAACTGTTGAACAGCTGAGTAAATGCCAGCAGCCGCCTACCTCCAGTGTTCTTATTATGTGAAATCAATAAACCCCCAGTTGTTTAAGCTGTCATTAGTAGGATATTCCATTATCTTTGGCTAAAATGGATTTCTAACAGATAAACAACTTTACCACCATCTACACTAACTAGAACTTTACTTATTTCCTGAGTCCCAAAGCCTTCGAACCTACCCTCTGACTAAACTGGCAAACTATTTTATACACAAAGTATTCATGGTTAATGGTGATTTAATGAGTTACATTATGCCAGGAGGCTTTTATGTTTTAAAAGTTGGCTTCAGATGCTTAAATTAAAAAGTATGATAATAAGGGAATAGCTGAACTAATAGGAAGATGTTTTGGGACCAAAAAGTAAACTCCTTTACTTCTCAAAACACACCTTTGCTGATTTGATCTGTTTGAAGTCAGCTTAGATAAGAGGAAGTTGACTGTGGAATTTATGAAATTGAACCTCACTACAATATGGTCAACAGGTAGAGTCATGTATCAAAAATGACCAAAGACTAAAGGAAAAGTGATTGTGAAATTTCCTCAGCTGTTGGTAAACTTCTCTGAATCATTATTAAGAAAAGACAATCTCCATGCTCAACAACCAGTAGAGATTGAAGAAGGCAACTCTTTATTCTTTCAAGAGAAGAGGAAAATTCAGACAATCAGTTTCTAAGAATTTTCCATGGGCATCTCAAACTCAGTGTTTTCAAAACAGAATTTAAAATTATTTTACTGAAATAGTTTTATCTTCATCTTCTCTGATAGGCTCCCTGCTGCTTGTGATCATTTCACCCCATTCCCATTTAATTGTGTTATCAAATCTAGTGAATTTTTCCTCTTAAATTAATTGCTTGGAATTTATCATCTCTTTTCACTCTAATTGTTCTACTTAAGGTCATTTTATTTCTTGTATGACCATTTGCAAAAGCCCCCATCGTTAGTTGCCTTAGAGCTCACTGTCTTTCATCCTGTATTCATAGTATTATCTCTAAAATTCAAAGCCAGTTATGTTACTCCCATGAAAAAAATTCTTCTATAGTTCCCCAGATGTCCCTTACAATCTAGACTTCATTTGCTTCTCTGATGATGTTTCCTATCATTTCCTTTATATACCACATGCCCCAGCCATACCCAAATCCTGGTAGTTATTCATCCATGCCACACTGTTTTATGCTTTGTATCACTTAAAATATATTATTTTGCTGGGAACCTCTTTCTTTCACTTCTAATTCCCTTTCAGCTTACAAGAGGATGACATGAAATCATGGAACAATGGGAGAGTGGCATAATTGGAGACTGCTCAGATGTTATTTCATTTTTTCTTTTCTTTTTTTTTTTTTTATTTGAGACAGAGTCTCGCTCTGTCACCAGGCTGCAGTGCCATTGGAGTGCAATAGCATGATCTCAGCTCACTGCAATCTCTGCCTTCCAAGTCAAGTGATTCCTCTGCCTCAGCCTCCCGAGTAGCTGGGACTGCAGGCACAAACCACCACGCCCAGCTAACTGTTTTGTATTTCAGTAGAGATGGGGTTTCACCATGTTGGCCAGGCTGGTCTCGATCTCCTGACCTCGTGATCCACCCCCGTTGGCCTCCCAAAATGCTGGGATTACAGGCGTGAGCCACTGCACCCATCCCATATGTTATTTCTTTAGACATGCCTTCCTTTTACTCACAGTTTAAGAGGGTCTTATACTACCTGATATTTGTTGACATCAATAGTCTACTATAGTATAAAATGATATAATTATGTATCCCTTTCCCATTAGACAAGTGGTTCTCAAGCCTAGCTTTACAATCTAGGGAGTTTTTAGAAAATGCTGATCCTTGCTCTCTATTTTCGACCACTTGCTATGTTTTGTTATAGAACAAATGTCAGATATTTGGAGAGCCCAATCTTTTACTTCCTGTTTTTTTCAACATGCATAGGGTGCTGTTAGTTGGCAATCTGACTCAACTAGTCTATGTACAGTTCTCAATTCATTTTGCCAAGTATGAATTCAGAGTCAACTTTTAATATCTGTAGCTGCCTTCTCCAAGCTTGGAACCTCTATGGAGTTCTGTCTGGCAGGGCGCAGTGGCTCACGCCTGTAATCCCAGCACTTTGGGAGGCTGAGGTGGGCGGATCACAAAGTCAGGAGCTCAAGAACGTCTTGGCCAACATGGTGAAACCCTGTCTCTACTAAAAATACAAAAATTAGTCGGGTGTGGTGGCGCGCACTTGGTAGTCCCAGCTACTCAGGAGGCTGACGCATGAGAATCGCTTGAACCCGGGAGACAGAGGTTATAGTGAGCTGAGATTGTGCCATTGCACTCAAGCCTGGGCAACAAGAGCAACACTCCATCTCAAAAATAAAATAAAATAAATAACTTCCACCTCTATAATGCCTGTGTGCTGTTGAACTGCAACTTCCTCCATTCTGGTTCGTTTTTCAATGAAATACAAATTGCTTTTAGCCTCACAGAAATTATTCAAATTCTCCTGCCTTGTGTTAGCTTACCCCTTCCTCTTATTGTTGGAGCTTCTATGTATTTCTTCTCTTCCGAGTATTTTAACTGTGGTTCCAATGGGATGTGGGAGGGAAGGAAGGAAGCATATTTACAGAGGCTGTCATTTTGTCTTCAATGGCAACTTTAGGTACCTTATTTTAACATTTTGTAGTACTAGAATTAGTCACTATATCCGTTAGGCATGGGTTAAGCTGCAAGTAATAAAAAGTATTAGTTGATGGGTGAAATAAAGGTATAATTTTGAATATAGGAAATTTGGAAATAAGTAATCCTAGATGTCACACATTTCCCCTTGTGTCATAAAAGGCCTATCCTCAAGACATCTAATTTTATAAGATGCATTTACACCCTCCAAGAATCATATCTATATTCTGGGCTGGAAGGAGAAGAAAAACAGAATAAAGGACACACAGCTATATCTCTGTCCCTTTTATTAGAAAAGTGATAGTTTGCCTGGAAGCCCCTTCATCATATTTACTATTGCATGTACCTCAGCATAAAGGGATACTGTAAAATTGACTATTGGACTTTCCAGCCTCTGAGTACAGAAAAGCAAAGGAGGGAGGTAGTAAGAAATTAGTATTTGGTGCACTGGTTTATGAGTCTAATACAACTACTGACTGTTTCTTAGATTACAAGCAGTTAAAATGAAATTCTATAAAATAAGCATGTTTGTGTCTAGTTGAGAGAGAAGCTGGGAATTGATTCACTGGTTTGGAGGAAGGAGAGGTACATAGAGAAAAAGTCGAGTCGTAGCAATGAGCCAGAAAGCAGTTAGATGAGTAAAAAGCGGAGCATAGGCAGCTCATTCCAGTCTTTAAAGCCTTCCCATGCTTTAACTTTGATAGTGGTAATGCAGGGTCCAGATACATGCACGTGTAATTACTCCTGAATTTATTTCTCTGTATCATTATTTTAAGTTGTATTTAACTAAGAAGCTTTCCTTCAAGGAACTAAAAGTCTGTAGCTTCTACTTTTAGATTTTTGAAAAAACTCAGTAGTTATACCTCTTTAGTACTATCAAAGACCTTATTTTCAACAGACTACCAAAAAGACAACTTAATGATGGCTTAAATTTACATTGTAAAAAGAAAGAAATGGTTTTCCCTTCTATGTGTCACAGAAAGGCTCATTTCTCATTATTTCAGCATGGACTTCTGCAGTTTCCTCAATGTAAACCCTAAATACAAACTAGAAAAGCTGAAGCTGGTCATCACAACCTTAAGAGGTGTCCTGGAGTTCCCTCTTGTTACACTGTTATAGTAAACACACTGTCAGCAGTGACAATAAAGTGGCAAAATACTCATGACATGATTGTGTGTCACTTACGAATAGTCAACTGAAGTGGGAACTCAGCATAGAAAGTGTGAAGTTGTTTTTCTCATAAAGACCAAACTAGAACATGTACTGAGGGCAAAGGCATAAACCTTCAACTCATAAAAGTATGTTGCTGTTGAAGGTTCTGATCCAACATGTCTCTGGAACTTGAACAGTTATCTTTTTGTCCCACTCACTCAATATTATCTAGTCAACAGTTCTACTCTCAGTAGGGCTCTCTCACTGAAGTCCCTTTTCCCTGCCAATCAATCTCCAGTTTCCATCTCACTTCTTTATCAACATCTCCACCATACCAAATCTATTCCTCCACACCAAAAGCCCCATTGATTCACAGTTATATATTAGGAAATGTCTTTGAAACGTTGGCTGAAACCATTAGCAACAAATAAACTGGTCTACCCTCAAGGTCATTAAATTCAATTTCTAGAGGGATTAGCTTGTTTCAAATTTGAGTTAGATTTCCCTAGTCCATAAAAAGATCTACAAGCTCCTTTTATTGCATTTAAGGAAAAATCAAAACAAACAACAAAACAAAACAAATATTTTGAATTTTCAGATTAAAGTAATTATCCACCATGAGCAAGGTCACAGTTATTGACATCTTCTATCTGTAGACATCTGATTGAATTTTATTCCTGAGCTAAGGTACTGAATGATCTTTCCACAAGTCAGTTGGGCTATCTGGGCCTTCCTTGGTTTCCTTCATTGGAAATGTGAGACTGGAAACAGGGCTGATTACTGAAAATCATAATTTGAATATATCTTTTATTAATGACCCATTTTTGCAAATTGTAAATTTTAGAATGACTTTCTTATGCTTTTAGTGAAAAAATCTATGAAGAAAATATAGGAAATATTCATTCTCACCACTTAGAATGTAAATTAGTAATATTAATCTATTTCTTTTTATGTAAATTTTTAAAACATAAGTATAAATCAAGACTTCATTACCCATATTTCCTTAGTAATATACACATTTCCTCTCTTTAAAGGGTAATAGAGCTCTATTTCATGAGCTTTAGCTATCTTCCATTCCTAAGCTTAGAGTATCTTTACTGTGTTAGTTTGCAAATTAAAAGGCAAAAAAAATTAGTCTTGTTTTCCCTTTCTCTCAAAAATTACTATTAGAGTATATGTAGTAACTGTTTTGGCTTTGGAGTCAAATGTTTATTGATATAATGCCTGACTCTATTACAAACTACTTCTGACAACTCAAATAAATTCATCTTACTGCTCTTGGCTTAGTTTCCTTATCTGTGAAAATAACTTAAGTAATAACCATAATTATTTCATAAAATTATTTTTATTTAAATTGGAAAATGTGCTTATACCAATGGCTAAATAAATGTGCTTGAGTGTGCATTAGTACACACACACACAGACACACACACACACACAGAGTCTGTGATGTTCTGTTTGTATTCTCCTTGATGCAAAGCCCAACAAGGAAGAAATTCATTCAACTGTGTGGATGGTGTGATCTTATAATGTTTAGAAATACATACCCAGATTCTAGATAATGTTCTGATTTTTCTCTGGCTTATTTATGATGACACCATGGAGATCTAGATTTTCCCTAGTTTCACCATCTTATTTTATTCTCAGGTAGTATATAGCTGGTGCTCAATAAATTCATGTTGTACTGAATTGAATCAGTCAAGGGGTTTAAATGACCATATTTCAGAGAGGCTTATCTAATATTTTTAAAAGCCGGAGTATGTAACATAATGTTTGAAAACTTTTCCCACAGTGGACTATTGAGAACCTAAAAAATCCTTCTTCCTACTACATTTGTATTTCAAACACACACATATCAAATAGCAACTACCAGAAACTGGAGTGTTTATAACTAACTCGAAGGCTGCATAAATGAAGAGGGTGCACTAACAAGAAATGAATATAAACTAAATCTTTGGCATTAACTTACATGGAGACTTTCATTCCTAGAAATTCAAGTATCAAAGCAGATAGATCTTGTAATTGTTATTGTGGTTTGGCATAAATGGAACCTTTCTTTAAGAGAAACAATAAATTAGGAATACTTATATTTTTATTCTTTTCTTATATATTTATTTTGAAAGTTAGAAGCCCCCAATATTGTCACCTTTAGGAATACTAATAAAGTAATATGATGAAACTGAAATATTCGTGCTTATTATGAACATGTAATATTCTTAGACATCATCTAGCCTAATACTGCAATGACTAGCTAGAACCTTGAGAGGTTATGGAGCACCCAGTCGAAGTTGATACATGGAAACTGTTTGTACTATCTTTGCAATTTCTCTGTAAATATAACACTGTTCTAAAATGGAAAGTTTATTTTAAAAAGTAAATATACCAAAAGTTATATGTTCAGTTGCTATAAGTACAAAATATTCTATCAACATTCTTTCTCATTTTAAAGACAGTATACAATTAGCACTTTTATCTACAATTTATAGAGTTAGTATTTCTCTGGGCACAGCTCTGCATTTGTTATACCAAATTTTGTTTACAGATCATCTACATTTAAATATAAATCTCTTACAATATTGAACATTCTATCAAGATGAGTTGAAAGGATATACAATAAATATACATAAATAATACAACCATTAAAATGAAAGCAAAATATCAAGACTGTACAGAAAGGATATGAAAGAGAAATATAGTGTTTAAAGGGCAGAAGAAAGCAATGTCCCTAGTACTAACAGTAATGAAAGTATGCACTTAGGAGTGTTGCTAATATTACCTTAAAACTTCCCTTGACTGCTAGATTATTTGTAACTCATATTAATATAGTAAACACTTTTTTAATATATCAGTTGTCACTGTTTTCAAAGTTGTGGACTTGAACAGATGGAAAATATTAAATACTGTGGGTGGCTTACTCGGCTTGGCATCGGAAATTGAATTCTATAATGTGAAAAAAAATTCTGTTGAATTTAATTTTACCTATTCTACCAACACCCCCACCAACCTGCTACTCTGCCCAGAAGGGGATATCCTGACAACTCAAGGCTCTTATACATACATTTGTCACATAATTTCTTTCACTTTCCAATTCCACAGTCCCTCAAAATAAAATTAAAAGTGAAGCAAGTGGGTGGTTTCACAATCTTCTCATTCAAACATTGAAACCAATATCAAATTATTAACTTATGGAAAAGAACAAATAAAAGAAGGGAATCCCATCTCATTAAAAATGAAAGAGCCTTGTATGTGGGGAAGACTAGGATAGAGTCTACATATGAAATCAGTTTGAAAAGAGAAGTGCTTCTTGGTGTCACCATTGTTCAATTCGCAGACCATCTTTAATGTAACACTTATTACAGGTATCCTGATTTCTCAGTGCCTTTGGGCCAGCAGTATCCTGACAGGAAAACAAAATTTTGAGAACAAGAAAAAAATAAGACAATGCTATGTATGGCATCAGACAAAAACCAGGCTTAATTTCTAACCCTGTCTCTTACCAGCTGTGTACATTTGGGTAAATTACTTCATTTCTCTGAGCTTTACATTCCTAATAGGTAAAATGGGAATAATAATATAAACCACATTGAAATTGTATAAGAACTAAATTAGATATTATAAGTTAAATGCTTAGCACTGTGTTAAAAGTTCAACTTGAGTTGCCTAACCAGAGATGTGGTCCACACACCTATAGGCAAGCACTTTGTGATTCATTTGTTTTTGTATTGAGTTTCCTGGCACGAAAACTGGAGTTCTTTGTTGTGATATAGTATCTCCTGATGGCATTCTCTGCAACACTTATATCCCAGGATCTTATAAAAGTCAGTGTTTTATTAGTAAATTAAAATACTCCTGAGAAGAAACCCTTTGAAATATCATTTAATATTGATTGTGTTAATGTAGTTTTCTCTGGTTTCTGGGAATTCCATTCGTGGGAATGTAATAGGTGGTTCAGCTCACCTAGTACAAGCTGTGATTGTTGGGTGTGGTAGCCTGGCTCACAGTATCCATCTCCATCTAGGTGCCTTTTTGTATTTCTAAGTCTGGAAATGTAAATGCTAACTTTCTAAGTTTCTCTTGTAGTTATGATTCCGGATAGAGATTGCATTCTACTAATTGGATATGTTTGCATGAAATCTGGAAGGTTGTTAATGAAAAGAAACCTGTTTTCCTTCAGTTATAACTCTAAAAGCAAAATCAGTGAGACTTAAGTCTTGAGAGTCAGTTTTAGCACCTAGGATTGAAGTTTGCTTCATGGGTGTTGAGTGCTGATGGTAGTGGTGGCTCTGGATACATGATAATTCACATATACTTGAATTCAATACTCCTGTAGCTATTCCTGAACTCCCTGTCCTCCAGCATTTCCAATAATTTTGTAAACACCCAATTCTCTTTACAAAATCCCTTTCTGTGGGAGCTAACTAGACTTCTTTCTGTTTCCTGCACTGCACTCTGACTGATAAACTATAACCTTCAGAAAGACTTTGTTTTGATTTCTTAATTTCCTAGATGGGAATAAGAGCAGGAAAACGAAAACTAGATAATTTTTAGGGTCTAGTCAAGCATTAAAACTGCTACTACTTCAGTGACCATTGCCATTCTAGAAGAAGGATATCCATTTCAATTTGAGGTTCATTTGTGCTATATATTTTCTGTTTTCCCCTCCAGATCCATTCCTCACCTTTTATTATCCTACTCTGTGTCACAAGAGGCTCAACTTTATACCTTTATGAACTACATCCACAGACTCCACATTGTCTGGCTACTGGTTGGGCTTAGCCAATGAAAGGCACTAGCAAAATACTGAATAGTGAGGGGAAGGGGGTGAGGCTGGAATGCCTGTTTTTTTTTTGGCTTCCTCTCTTCCGAGTGGCCTTGGGTTGACAGTGTCCCTCAAGTGAGAACCATTGTTTCTGTAGTCAGTCCTCTTCTCAACTACCACCATTTGAACCAGGTTCTAGTAACTATTTCCCTTCATAATTTAGGCCTGAATGTACGTTCTTTGTTGCATCTAAGCTTGGAGTACTACACAATTTGTTGCTAATTTTTCTTAACCCTTTTTAAATAGTCATTTTAAAATAGTCCTTTTATTAAACTTTTTAAATGATTTTTAAATAGTCCTTTTAAAATAGTCCTTTTATTAAACTATCCTCAATATTAGTATGCCATCTATGTCCTATGGGACTTTTACTAATACAAATGAGAAAGTAAATGAATACTGTGACTGTAAAAGTAAAATCAAAACAAAAAAATAAACCTCCCACAAAACTCTGACATAGGGTACCATATTAAACCTTGGGAATATCATATTTTATATCATAATACAATCTGGCTGTATTTTCCTTATTTCACCCACATACCCAGCTATCACATCCCTACCCATAGTTGTTCTATGCTTTACTGAATTAATCTTCTTAGATTATTTTTGTGTACTGTCAACTTTATTTCAAATTTCAGGAGCTCCTTACTGCCTCAGAATCATGTAAACCTTTTAACTTGGTGTTTCAAGTTATCTGTGCTTCTCTGGAATACATTCTTATCCTTATGTTTTATGCCATTCTATCATTGAAGAACCTTCTGTGATTTTTGTGCCCCTGAGCCTTGATCATTCTGTTTTCCTTCTCTACAATGACCACCTTGCCTTGCCTTTCAAAATTCAATTCAGTTACCAAGGGCTAGCTCAAGTCCTGTCAACTTCTTGTTTACTATCACAAGCAGTGTAATTTCTTTCTCAACTAGTATCAGTATATTGGAAACGAGAATGTATGATGTATTTTGTATTATCGAATTGTACTCTAAGTTGATTTTTCTTTTGTCTCTTTATAATAATGAAAATAATAGTTAACATTTATTGAATGTTTACCACATATTGAACATTGTCCTAAACACATCACATACAAATATTACAATAACTCCATGAAGTAGTTACCAAAATCTCTTTTGCTAGCTCTTGCTAGCTGTGATATGTGTTGGTTAATTAATCAGTTTTCACCTCAGTTTTCTTATTGTAAAATGAGCATTAATGATCATTCTAACCACACAGACTGTTGCGAGAATTAAATGAGTTAATATATAAAAATATTTAGATCAAAAGCTAATACATTGTGAGCACTCTACAAATACCAGTAATTATTAAATTATTATTATTACTGTATCCTGTTTTACAGAGGAGAAAACTAAAACATAAAGACATTAATTATAAGCTGTAGAGCAGAAATATGAGCCTAGAAGAGTAGTTAAGAGTAGATTCTGCACTCTTAAACTACTCAATTCAGCCACTAGATTATATGTGGTTTGAGAATTTGTCTTGTTCTTGTTCTTATACAGAGGGCAACACAGAGTAAAATCTTTTAAGAACTAATTGTCATAGAAAATCTGGCCTCTACTGGAAAATCTTGTATGTTTTCTTTAGTCAGGTCATGGAAATGACATTATCATTTGTTACAGTCTTTACCTTAGACGTGGCAGAAAGACCAGAATAAAATGTAATGTTCAAAAACAATAGTTAACATTTGCTAGGATATTGGTACAAATTATTCCTCTTCTTTCAATATAATTTGGATAATATATTTCTATTTCTATTTTATTAAGGAAGTAGGATATGTGTATTACTGCAAAATAAATTTTGGACCTAGATGAATAAAATTTATAAATAGGTAATTTATAAATAAGTATTTTAACTCTATAATATCATATTGCCTAATCCAGTGTATTTTCTGTAGCTGACATACAATATATATTGTTTGATTAGGTCAACCAAATATTTGATTTTACTAATAAAATCAGTAATTACTGATGCACAAAAAAACTTAGCATCAAATGCAGCTAATTAAAATTCAACCAGATTTCTTGGATTTTTAAATGAGAAAAGTCTCAGGGAGTTAAATGAACTTCCTGTAGAAATGTAAAATTTCAATTCACATTTCATTCGGTATCTCTTTCAAATTTTCCTGCCCAAACTATTGTATTATGCTACAATTATGCAGAGGTGCTATTTTACACTTGGATTATTATTTCAGAAGCTCTGCTTCCGATGTCTAATAAGGTTTCCACATATAACTCCCACACCCCAGAGCTACCTTCAAAGGTCATTTTTCTATCCCGTTCTTTGCCAACATAATTGCACCTGCCAGGTGAACTGCAAAACAAGTCCCAGGCGCACACGGTGAGTCAGTCGCTGTCATCCAAGCTGCTTTCCTGTTTATGCTCATCCCGAGCATTATGGGCTGGGAAGGCTCTGGGGCCATTTGTAGCTTCTCTTTTTGATAGCCAGAATTTTCCATACATTGGCTCTCAATTCCCAATCTCCCTTAACAGGAAGTCGAAACAGACTTGATATCAAAGAGGAGAGTTTAAGATGAGCTCAAACAAAGGGTAGAAAAAGAGAGAGAGAGACCCCTAACGTTTTCAAAACAATCCAATTTGAAGAGGGAAATATGTCATGTTCCTGAAATGGTTTAAAAAGGCATGCAGCTGACTGGCAAATCTTTTGCTCGCGTTTCTCTGTCATATTTACCTTTCTTGTAATCTCCCAGGGCCTCTTTCAGTTGAAATTCACAGCATTTCCTTATTGCTAGTTGCAAGTCTCATAGCAAAGTCAAGTATTTCTCTGTGAACAAATAGATGTGCTTAGTATTCTCCCATCTATCTTTTCAATTGGGGAAATAAGTGAATATTTTCAAAATCCTATCCTACCGTTGCACTATGATTTAGTGATATGACCTCCTAACAAGTATCCTAAACATAAAGAATGATGTAAAAGGTATAATTCTATAGCCAACAATACCACCTGTTTGCAGTCAACAATTATGTTTTTAAAAATATGAGGTATTTCTAAAGCCTTGAAAACATGAACATAAATAAGATATTTCTTGTGAAATAGAGTTGTTTTTTTTTTGTTTAAATCTTGGAACTGAGAGTAGATTATTCAAATACAGAGTAATATTCAGTAGAGCATTAACTGCTATAATAATTCAGATGCTTTCTTTTCATAGCATTCAACATAGTGCTTTCAGTATTTTTTTAAATCCCACTGGGGAAAGGTTTCAGGTAAAATGACCCTATGAATGTTTAAAGAGTGCTGGGTACTATGCTGAACTCCTCAGCTCCCCTGGCGTAATTCCCCTGAGATAGGTATTCGTATTCTCAATTTATATGTGAAAAATACATTCAGTGGTATTTTCTGCATAAATGATACAGCTAAAAAGAAATTAGTGTATACTATACCTCAGATAAGTCTGACTTTAAACCTTGTGCCCTTTTCTTTATGCCAGAGCTACCTAACAGAAAACATTGTATCATTAAAATACTATATAGTATCACTATAATAATTATATCATATATTATTGAACATTATAATAATTTGATATGATAATCACAATAGCAATATAACGACTCTAAAGAAGGCCATGACTAGCCAGGAGAAACATTTAGAAATGAAGCCTAGCTGATAAGAAGCCAAATCAGGGCACCCTGGGGATGACTATACAAATAACATAGGAAGACAAATGCTTCCATAGATAGCAGCAAATTTCAAGGGTAAGGCAAGCAATGGAGGAGACTTGCCTACCTGGAGAACTCATTTGGGACAGAAAGTAGCATGAGGTAGGGGTCTTTCAGAAATCCATTTCTGCATAGGAATGTCACTTTAATTACTTTTTGGAACCTGATGATATGGTGAGCTCCTTGTTTAAACGTCAGGATGAACACTTCATAGGTCGAATTATCACAAGTCGCTGACTGATCAGATGATCACAGATCGACTTTTGAAACTACAATAGTTTGGATACTCCATTGCTGGAGTCCCTGAAGGGGTCTTGATACCCCATTGGCTACTTTTTCTTCTAGTTCGATTTGGTTTCCAAGTCCAGTCTTAGCCCTTTCACAATAAATAAATAAATAAAATAAATAAATAAATAAAACCACTAGATAATTTTTCCTTCTCTCTTCTCATCCACAGTTTAAAAATACAAATAAGTAAACAAAAAGGATTAGTATGTATTTAAAACTAAGTGTAAACAAGAAGAGACGGTAATGTCATTGGGAGAGAGATTCATTACTCATAATTTATAACATTTTCAATCATATTCCGACTTATAGTCTCTACCCCATTCAAGCCATTCTCTATGCTGCCTTAACTATGATCCTTATAAAATGAAAATATTATATTAACTCTATGCTTAGAATCCTTCAAATTGCTCTGCCTCATATCAGAATAAATTACGAATCTTTTAAGATTGCAGGCGAATCCTTTTATAACTTGGACCCTGTTTTCCTCTCCAACTTCATTGCTTTTTTTTTACATTTTAGCAATGCTAGAATATATGTGGCTCCCTGAAGATGCCAGCCATTCTGTTTTATTCACTGCAAGCATTTGCATTTGCTACTTCTTTGGTTTCTAATGCTTTTCATCTCTCTTGTCCAACATATGAACCTTTTAGAGTAAATCATTTTTTCTATGCTCTTTCTGTAGCTTCTGCAAAATTATTGTTGCATTTATTATACTATAGATAGATAATATATAGATAGACCGATGGATGAGAAGATGGTTTATTACAGGAATTGGCTCATGCAATTAGGGAGGTTGAGAAATCCCACAATATGACATCTGCAATAATTATTTATATAATCATTTGGTGACCTTTTGGAATTACTTGCTAGACTGGTGGGATCTTTGGAGTCAAGTCCATGTCTTACATGTTTCCCCACAGCTATTCTTAAAGCATAGAAAACACAATTATGTTAGTTCTGTTGCATTGGATTTAATTGTGTCCCCAGATCATTAGAGTCACTGGAAAATACATATGGAGGCCAAGAAACTGCTCTGGGTTACTGAATCTTTGTATTCACTTGTGGAGTGGTAGGTTCCTTTCAGACAGCTACCACCTGACTTTCCTGTCAAGCTCAAAAATCTCCAAATAGAGCCCATTTGTAACTTGGACCATATGAGGTCTTGCATGAGGTGTTGATTTGCATTGACAGAGTCATGGAAGTATATTTCAGAGCAAATGCTCCCTTTTCCTTTTTTAGTACTCTAATTTAGTGTGCCTACTGTCTATGTCAATGATGGCAAATGTGTGACACAAATGTCACCACTCTCATCTCCTGCAAAACTGATTGCCATCTGAATCTATTGGAGAGTTCCTTCTTTGGAAGGGAAAGCTTGATTTATTCATTGGACATCTGGTTTTAGCTGAGTGGAATATTTTACACCATAATACCTACACTGTTCACTTATGTAATATATTTGAGATAGCAGAATTTTCTGGCTTAATTTAATAATTTATTATATTATATTAATTATGGTGCAATTCCTGGTTAATTTGGAGATTTCCAAAAGGGCCTTCAAAAAATCACATTCTCCTTCTACCTACCTGCATCTGAAAAAAATGAAGATAACATCAAAAATTAGACATAAGTGCCAATATATCACCTTTATAACTGATAGAGGCTGAATATGAGCATATGACTTTAATCTGATGGCAATTGGCCTTGGTAATACTAAACCCAAGAATCAGGCACTTCTGCACCCAGTATCAGTTACTACCATACTGGAGTAGACATGCTGAGTCTGCCCAGGCAGGATTCACAGCATGAAGGAGTGAAGAACATATGTTCCTTGTGAACATTTGCTTTCAAGAAGGGCAAAGCTAATCAGACAACACAAATGTATCTCTGCAAACATTACCAGTTGGATAAGTCACTCCAACCTCTGAGTGGAGGTAAGACTGAAGCAGGAAACAGAGTCAAAGCATAGACTTAAGAAAAACTTCTCCTCATATGATATGATGGTTAATTTTAAATATCAACTTGACTGGAGTTAAGGAATATTCAGATATTAGGAAATGCACTATTTCTGGGGATGTCTGTAACGGTGTTTTTGGAATATATTGGCATTTGAATCAATGGATTGAGCAAGGAAGATCTACTCTCACCTGATTAAGGTGGGCACAGTCCAATCAGTTGAGGACCCATATAGAGCAAACGACAGAGAAAAGGCAAATTTTCTTTCTCTTCTGGAGCTGGGACACCCATCTTCTCCTGCTGTTGGATAATCAGATTCCAGGTATCTCAAAGCTTTGGACTTCAGGTCTTGCGGCTTCCCAGGTTTTTAGGCTTTCGGCCTTAGACTGAGAATTACACCATTGGCTCTTTTGGTTCTCAGGCTTGCACTGAACTAGGTCATCAGCTTTCCTGGTTCTCTAGCTTGCAGATGGCATATTGTGGGATTTCCCAGCCTCCCTAATTGCACAAGCCAATTTCTATAATAATAAACCTTCCTTTCATCATCTATCTACCTACTTACCTACCTACCTACCTATTTATCTATTATCTCTCTCTCTATGTATCTATCTATCTAATCTATCTATCTGTCTGTAATCTATCCTATTGATCTGGAGAACCTGGACTGATTCAGAGAGTCAAACTTTGGGGAAGAGAAATTAGCTTCTATCACTTAGTTCCTAAAAATTGTACTATGATTTAAAATGTCTAAGAATTTGTCCATGTGTAATATTCCTTAAAACTGACACACCTCTATGAGTTAGGCAGGTCAAGTGCTCTTATATACATTGTCTATATAAGAAAACTGAGAACTTTTTATAAACAGACTCATGGTGGATTATAGCCAAAACAAACATTTTATCTAAATCCTAATCCAAAGAACTTCCAATCTAATATACATTATCTGTCTTGGTTTTATTTATAAATTGATCTCATTTCATTTAGAGGAAATTTATTTTTACTAATGTCTATATTTTTATGTGTCTAGGGCAGTGCTGGGAACATAGTAGGCACTCTATCAAAATTCATTCAATGGTGCCAGTAGTTTCTTTAAAAAGCAAGCTTAGTGCACAGGGTTTATTTTATATTAACATCTTTGGTCTTTCTTAGCTATGCATTTTCTGTCTTCCCATAGCTCTTGAACAATTCCAGACAGCAGTTTTGTGCTCAAGAAGTTTTATTGTCATTAGTATTATTATTCATTAAATTGAATTTTAAGGTAGATATTTGAACATTTTTACCTGCTTAAGACAAATAATGATTTAAAATTATGAATATCTGTTGTAATGTTTAAATTTTAAACATAGATATAATGGTATGTCACTTCCTCCTTTGTTTCTCTATTAATTCAGCTAAAAATTAAGCTTAATTGAATTAATTCTAGGTTTCTGTCAATTTTTGAAATTCTTTTTACAGAGAATTTTTCAAAATTGCAAATGTGCAAGAAGTGGCATATTTTTATTTTCACTTTATTTTCAAGTCTTAGTGCAGAAACTGCTTATTTAGCAAGTAATTCAAACTTAGTTATTTCTGGATTGTAGGACTATGCAAACTTCTCAATGATTTATTTAACCTCAAGGCATTGATGGTATTCCTCCATCTATTACTTGTTAGTGTCTACTGGCTACAACCAAGACCAACATTGTCCAGTTCACTTTGCCCTTCCAACTCCTATAGCTTTATAGTTACTGTATTAATCACCTTCCTTATTCTCATTGCAATCACCCATTGCCACCACCTTTACATAATCTGTCATCATTTAATCACCTCCCCAGTACTATTATTATCACAAATATCTTTGCCATATTGCCAGTAATATCCACCAGCAGCACCTTGTCATTGTCCACATTGCCACACCATTTTTATTGTTAATTTTAGCACTAGCACTAAATTAACATCACAATCATCATTGCCATCACGTGCTTCATCACCACCACCATTAACACATTCTCAATAATTAACAATGGCAAAAGCACTAACACTTTTATCCAAATGTGGTGTTTTGATTTCACATTCCAAAGATAATTATTTCATGTATTTTCTACTTTTCTCATAATAGCTTTTTAATAATTAAAACCTTCATATTAATTAGGATAGGCATTATGGAAAACGGTATGGAGGTTCCTCAAAAAATTTAAAAAAAATACTCCCATATGATCCAGCAATCCCACCAGCAGGTATATATTCAAAAGATACAAAATCAATATGTAGAAGAGATATCTACATCCATATTTATTACAACATTGTTCATAATGGTCAAGATATGAAACCAACCTAAGTGTCCATCAGTGGATAAATGGATATAGAAAATGTGGTATACATACACAATAGAATAGGACTCAGACTTAAAAGAAGGAAATCTGGTCATTTGCAACAACATAGATAAAACTGGAGGGCATTGTGTTAAGCAAAATAAGCTTGGCACAGAAAGACAAATGTGGTCATGATCTCATTTATATGTGAAATCTAAAAAAGTTAAACTCAGCAACCGAGAGTAGAATGGCATTCACCAGAACCTGGAGGGTGTGCAGATAGGGGAGACGTTGGTCAAAGGACACAAAATTTCAGTTAGATGGGAGAAATAATTTCAAAGTACTGTACATCAGGGTGACAATATTTAAAAACAACATATTATTGACTACACTTAACTTATATGTTGGTAACTGTATTTAATAGCAATGTTTAATAACAACATAGAGTATTGTTATTGACTTGAACATTGATAAAGAAATCGATTTTTTGTTCTCAACACACACACTCATACACACACACTCACAGAACCTTCACTTTAAGCTGAATATTTGAAAATAGCAAAGGCAAGCTATCTAATCATTTCTTTCAAGGTTTTTAGCTTATGTTAGTAGGTGTGCTCATCGGACATAGTGTCTCAGATTACTTTGAATGCTATATGAATGATCTCCTAAAGAAAGTAATTTCCTGGAATATCATTAAATCCATAAATAGATACCTAATAAACAATTCCAGTGTGTCCAATCATTTGCTAGTAGGAAAATACTAAATATATCAATATAAAATCAATCCTATAGCCTCGAAAAGCTGACATTAGTTCCTTAGAGATCAAGCTTAAACAAAGGGAATTGATATAATTCTGCCACTTATAGAGTACTATTTATGTTCCAGATACTGCACAAATTATTATAAAGAATATGAAGATGAATGTCATTGTCTCTATGGAATTTATTGCTTGCAGTTTAAAAGTCACACTGTCCTGCTTTTCCTACCTTCTGTAATACGCTGTGATCAACTAATGGGCAGAAATCTCTATTTACATTTCAAAAGCATCTAGCATAGCAGTTCTCTCACAGTAACCACTTAATTTTTTTTTTTTTATTGAAGGAATGCTGTTTGGATGAATTACTTAACACAACCAACAAAAGGGTTTGTACAATCTAAACTGTGACCACTAAAGATGATAACAAACTTACGTAGTAGTTGTTTAGCTTACCTGCAGCTATTGGGAAGCTTTATAAAAATAATTTTAAATCCCTATCCATAAATTCTAAGGTATGATATGTGTTGTGAAGCATTTTAAGATGCAGAGGAAAATTATTCAGGGCAAAGTGCATCTATTATCAATTAATGAATGTTTCCTTGAAATGAAAATTGAAGCACCGCCTTACTTGAACTTCTTGGAACTAGCAGCCCACAGGAGATTCTTGAGATCTCCAGATAGCAATCCTACCACTACCGTCTGTTGAATATGACCTCATTGTCTACTTTTTTTTAAAATTTCTATTTTGTAAGTTAAGGCCACCAGGAACAAAGATCTCTGCCATGACTCTGGAAATTTGAATTTGGAGAAATCTTGAAAGAATCCACAACTTATTTTATTCCTCATGATCCTCCACTGTTCTAGAAACTCTGAGGTTTCTGTTCCATTTTTACTTCAACTTCACTATTTTCCCTCACACTTAGATAGAGAAACTTCATTTTAAAAAGGTTTTGGAAATCTCCACATTGCCTCAAAATTCTTCAAAGTTAATCTGTCTAATCAGAGATTTCCAGGTCACTGGTCTTTTCTTTCTACTTTTACTTCAGTTTCTGTCACCCTCTTTTTTTAGACCACTAGGTTAATATCCCAGGTTTAAATATATTGTACTAGAAGAAATGATGGTGGCACTTAAGAGGCAAGGGAAGGACATAAGTTTTGAGAAATATCAACTATAAAAACACATACCTTTTAGAATGTTTCCACTGTGTGTTAGGAATAAAATATAGCATTTGAATAAAGGTTGAAGAATTGGATAATATGAAATAAAAGGAGCTAGCTTAGATATAGAAGGTAATAACATAAAAAAGACTTATACAGAGAAAATATAAAGGAGCTGAAAATTCAGGATTTTAATGAACATTAGAAAATAGAAGGCACAGAATCTACACTGCAGGAAACAACAACAAAAACACAATGTGAAGAATAAGTCAGCGAAGTTCCTTTAAAATAAAGAGGTAAAATACTAACTAAATAGAGTAAGAATAGTAAGAAAAGTAATACTGATGTAACAGAGAGTTGGCAATGAGATAACAGAGTGAAGAAATTGAATTGATATAATGTGTGTTTCTAAAGAAAAAAAGATATTCACAGAAATTTTATCAATGGTAATTAAAGTATAATAAAGTCAAGATTTTCTGAGCCAAAAAAGACCCTTTCTAAATCACAGATACCCATTTGCAAAGGTTATATAAAGTAAGCAATGCTTACAAATGGCCCAGCGAAAATTTTGAAAATCGAGAATAAAGAAATTAGCCTGCAGCCACTTAGGCTAGAAAATGAAAATGAGAATGGGACATATTACTTACAACGGAAGAAAAATTGGAGGGGCCAAAAAATAAAGTCTTTGTGTCCCTAAATTTAAACTCCAGAAGACAATGTAGCAACCTCCAGAGAGTTTCTATACTCAATTAAACTTTATTTCATGGAGGAAGGAAATAAAAAGCAAAAAAGTCATACAAGGCCTAAATATGAGGACAAACATGTTCTTCCTTAAAAAAAATAGTCAAGATAAATTTCAGCCAAAGAAGAGATAGTTAAAAAAATAAAAATCATGAGAATTTGTAGTATAAAAAAAAGTGTGGGTACTAAATCTAAAAATTATGGAACTAAGTATAAATGATTGTTTTAAATATGACCCCAACATGATAGTAACTACTTAATTTCAATTATTCACTCATTTATTTCAAAACATTAAATACTTAGTCTTCTGACAGCTGGGGTACTGCCCTTAGGAATTTATTTTGTAGTTTGGAGATCTATTCAACAAACTGTCGATGAGAACAGCCACACTCTGTAAAATATTTGAAGAGATTTATTCTGAGCCAAATGTGAGGACCATGACCAGTATGTACGGACCCAGGAGATCCTAAGACATGTGCTCAAGGTGGTTGTGTTGTAGATTGGTTTTATATGGAAAACATATAAAAACAACATGATAGCAATCAATTCAACTAGCAACAATCAATTCAATTAGCAACATGACAGCAATCAATTCAATTAATACATGTAAGATATGCATTGGTTCAGTCCAGAAAGGTGGGACAACTCGAAAGGGTAGGAAGAGCCTTATAGGTCATAAGTGGATTTAAAGATTTTCTGATTGGCAATTGGTTGAAACACCTGAAAGTTATTATTTACAGACCTGGAATGAATGGAAAGAAGTGTCTGCTTTAAGATAACGGGTTGTAGAGACCAAGGTTCTTATTAAGTATATGAAGTATCATAGGTGACCACCCCCAGAGGCAATATATGGCAAGTTTTTTCTATTCAGACCTTTAAAAGATGCTGCATTCTGTGCTAACCTCTTCAAGATCAGAAACAGACCTGGAAAGGGATGGAAATTCTCTACAGAATGTGGATTTTCCCCACAAGAGATAGTTTCTCAGCATCATTTTAAAACATGCGAAAGAAATATATTTGGGTACAAAATACTTCAATTTTCATCAGGGCCTGCTATCTGTCATATGATGCTATACTAGAGTTAAGTTGGAATTTGGTATCTTATCGCTGCAAAGAATCTGTTTTGTCAGTCTTAAGATATCTGTTTTTGTAGTAACACTGGTCAGCTGCGGCTGAATTCAAGGGAGGAAAGTATAATGAGCCATGTCCAAGCTTTCCTTCCCCTCATGGCCTGAACTAGTTGTTTCTAGGATTCTTTGAAATCCCACTGGCTGAGAGGAGGGATCCATTCAGCTGGTTGGGAGACTTAGAATGTAAGTTTTGGATGATATAACCAAAAAGGACATATGAAAAATAAAGTTATAATATGCATATGATGAAAAAATTCATCATATGATATGTGATAATGACGTAAGGAAACTTTAGATTGGGGTGCCAGTGAAGACCATTTTAAAAGGTGATATTAGGGTGATTTAGGGTATAAATGTCCAAAAGATGCTTTTTATGTAACAATCTAGAGGAAAAGTATTCAAAGTAAAGGAACAGTTAACTACAATAGCCTAAGACAAGAAAGAATGTGATGTTTTGAAGAATCAGAGGAAAACAAGTGCATCTAAACATATTAACCAAAGAGGAGAATAATTATGGGACCATACATATATCTGTTTCCCTTGAATACACCCAGTTTATACCTGTTGCAATGTATTTAGTACCCCTTTTTACTTTCAACTGTGGCCTAATTTGGACAATAAATTATATGGACACCTACAAAGGGGTGTGAAGTGAAATCTGAATGTTATTCAAAATCAGAGAAAATTATTCACTCCTACTCTACTCCTTCCAAGGTGTAGTTTTATTGAGCAATACATCAGATAAGAGTAGAATGGCAACACAGATGCTTAAAAAGTTTATTTACAGTATCTGACTAAGGTCAGGGTGAGTGCTGTTAAAGCGTTAGGTTTTCTCTACGTTATTTTCCCATTCATGGTTTTTTTTTTTTTTTTGATGCAGTACTTCTATAAACCCTTCCATATACCTTCCCCCAAAGAGTAGCTACATAGACCATGCTTTGATCTCCCTTGAATTTGCATGTGGCTTTTCTACTTATTGAATAAATATCATTATACAGGCACTTCATCACCAAAGCAACAAGATGTGGAGCATGAGCAGTTCAACCTTTGAAGATAACTCAGATTAATTTGGCCAGCCTCTCTGTCTGAGGGTCTGAGATCATAAGAAGGTAAACATTCTGTAATTCCTAATTTTTTTTTAAGAGTGACTTGCAGGTGAGTACATTTCACCATGAATCTACTTATTTATTTTATTTCTATTAACTTATGGTGTTGTGCTTTCCTTCTCTAATAACATTCCCTTCTGATCAGTGTTCAGTTGGATGAACACAGTACCTGACTAAAATGCTGTAGGGGCTTTGAAAACCAGGCAAAAGGATTTGAATTTCATTCCGAGTGTCATAGGAAAACCATGGCATGTTCAAAGCAGGAAAATGATATGACTTGATGATTGATGTGACTGTAGTTGGAGGGAAGTAAATTAGAGGAAAGTAAGAGTAGAAACAGAGGGAGCAATTACAGGGTTTTAACAATATTCTAAGTGAAAGGTGACTGTGGCTTTCAACAACATGGGGCATTACAGGTGGAGAGAAATGAATAAATTTAAGATACATTTTGAAGTTACAGTTAACAGATTTGCTAATGAATTGGTAGGAGAAGAGAAAATTCAGTGAAGTACAAACCAAAGGAATAGCCTTCATTTTGCCTGGTTATTTGAGTAGAAAGTGTGACCATTTATTTATATGAAGAGACAGAGGTATGTCAAGAATGCAGTTTTGAACTCATATTTAAGATGTCCATAAAACAGCCAGAAAAGTTAAAGAAATGCAAGCTTGGGGATGATAGGATGAGGTTTGGAGTCAGCAATATTAAGACATTATTTAAAACCCTCAAATTTAATGAAATTGCATATGAAGTAAGCATAGCTAGAGATGAGATGGGATCTCAAGGCTGAGCCAGGAAGAATTCTCATATTAAGAGGATCTACTAAAATGGGAGCCAGAAGCTCCTATTTTATCCAGCAAATGGATGAAAGACACCCACATGACTATAGCTACTATAGAGAGATAAACACAAAAATCATAACACCTTATTCTCCTGACTACAGTGCTTGGTTTAAGAGAGAAGAGAGGAATAGATATGACTCTAGTAAGGTCATTAAGAGTTATACCTATTTCTAACTGGAATTTTCAGAAAAGATTATACTCTCTAGTTTGTGAAAATGTGAGGATTGAACTAATAATTACCAATATAATCAGATTTCCTACATCTTAGAGGAAAATGGTTTGCAGGATAAAGCTTATGCTTGTATTATTCATTTAACTAACCATTATATACTGTATTAGCCCATTTTCACACTGCTATAAAGAAATACCTGAAACTGGGTAATTTATACAAGAAAGAGGTTTAATAGGCTCACAGTTCCACATGGCTGGGGAGGCCTAAGGAAACTTACAATCATGGTGGAAGGTGAATGGGAAGCAAACTTGGACCTTCTCACATGGCAGCAAGAGAGAGAGGAAAGTGAACAAGAGAGAACTACCAAACACTTATAAAACCATCAGATCTCATGAGAACTCACTCACTATCAAAAACAGCATGGGGGGAACTGCCCCTATGATCCAGTCACCTCCCACCAGGTCTCTCCCTCAACACCTGGGGATTTCAATTCAAGAAAGGATTTGGGTGGGGACACAAAGCCTAATCATATTGTATACCATTTAACAACACCGAAAAACTATAATTTTATTTTCTATCCCCCTCTGCTAAAATAAAAGGTCCCTGGGGGAGAAGACTTTGTTTTGCTCATGTGTTTTTAGTCCCTAGAATGGTATCTGGCACAAAGCAGATGCTCAAGAAATACTTTTGAATTTATGTAATATTTATAACGTATATTGCATTATCCAGAAAAGACAAAGTTCTAAAAAAGTTTTGCTTTACCTAAATGAAACAATACCTTCTCTTAAGACTCTTTGTTCATTAGTATTGATATATGACTAGTCTCATATTATTTCCTGTCTCCAAAACACTCTCCCTTTCATTTTTCTATATCTGTTTAACGCCTCCTGTCCTCCAAATCCAAAGTCAGATCCTTCTTGAAGTATAGCTCATATCCCATAGGGTGTTATTATCTGTGTTACCTAGTAGTTAACATCTATTTCCCTGCTATTTTTGTCTTCTTTTCTGATGTGAATATAAGCTTTCTAAGGATCAGTATAATAGACATATTCAATGGTCATATTCAGTGGCCCCAACTACATCTCTTTCTAAAGACCTAGTCCTTTCATAGTCCAGAGAGAGACCAGGGATACACATTAGAGACCAAACCAGGCACATTTGCAGTTCAGCCCCTGCTGTCTGGAAACAGATAGGCACCTTGCCCAAAGTCCTTCAGTCTATTTTCTGTCCAGAAACCATTATCTTTTCTCTGAAGAGAGAATTTCAAATGAAAGACTGTGATGCATTTTCCTCTGACCTAATGTTTGTATGAAGCCAAAGCTGGAACCAGCACCATTACAAGGCAAAGTCATGTGCTACCCGTTTTTATAGGAGAATGAAGACTATGACATAGGTGCATAAAGATAAATTTTAGCCACACAGAGAGGTGTTTCTTTTGTTCCTAACAGTTTCCTGTTTCCAGAAGGCTGATTTGTACTTTGTTTTCTGTCCTTGGTGTTATATATCATTCTTCTGTGTTCCAGTCAATGGAACCCCATTATTTGACCTAGCTCAAGTGGATTTCTTCTTCTTGAGGAAATCAGCTTTGACTGAAACCACAGAAACTAAATTCTCTACTACTTCATTTTCTTTAAATCTGCCCAGGTGCTCTGCACATAGTAGGGCATTGTGAAATTATTATTTTTCAATAAATCTATGGCATTGTGTTTATCTTTTTACAACCTACACTTCCCCCTTTCCAATAATTAGTTCAGTATTTGCCCACAAAGGTCATTATTATCTTTGTTTCTTACCTCAAGCACTTCATTCAACACATAGAAGTAAGTCCTATTCATGTTTGAGTCACCAGATTGATAATGTGCAACTTCAACCTGTTGTTTCAGTTGTTGGTGATAAAGGATGAGTACTAGATTTTACAAGAGCAGATTAAAAATATTTCTTTAAAATGTCAATGGGAAAAGATGCTTTGAAATGGTCTCTTCATACAATATGCATCTCCAGATTCCTGCAGTTATGGTGCCACCTTTACTTACATACAAAAGGATTATTTTAAGTCAAGTTGTTTTCCTCAGTGCTGTCAATATTCACCAGATTTATTTGCCCAATGAAGTATTTTTTTTGTTGTTGTTCTTCATCAAAACATCTCTCGTCCTTGCTGGACTGATGGTCGAGGATCAGAAAGCAATATTCCAGCTGTTCTTAAAACCAGCATTTCTTAGCAAGGTTAAGCAGTGCCTTTTTAAACTCCCAGTGCTGTTTGCGTCATCTCCTGGTGAGTCAAACCTGTTATGTTAGTACATTGCACAGAGAAAGGCCAGCAAACTTTAAAACTTTTAAAAAGCAGCTATTTTGTGTGGTCTGCCTAAAGTAGCTTGAAATGTATTTATCAGGACTCCACCTGCCACTTTATACTCAATAAGCCCTTTCTTTAAACAGCTGATGCCACTTCCTATTCTAGGACACTGAACTGCCACTACATCCCTAACCTGGAAGATATAAGGAAAGAGGATATAGAATCAGAGGCTCTTTTGGGAAGAATTCACTTGGGGGGGTTCCCATCTTTAAGAGTTTTCCTTTGAGAGAAAGCCCTGAACAACAAGGCAATGACCCTTCTCTGCCTTAGCACCTGATACTTAATTACATTTCCTGACATTTCAAATGCCCTAGATCCTAAACTTCAGATTTCCACCACACCAAAAGAGGACATGCCCTAGTGTATTAGTTGGTGGAATGCAAATAAATAGAGAAGAGGTATTATAAGGCTAAATAATTTGGGAAATGCTGAGCTAAACAAAGCTATGGGTTTTTTACTGCAGAAATTCTGTTGTCTTTAAAATGGTAAAATGCATTCTGCATTTTCAGGTGGAAGACATTAAATGCCTGTTTTCCAGGTTGAATTGACTACTGAACTCTATGTGGTGTGAAATATATTAGGGTGTCTTTCTTTAGTGCAATTCTTGGCCTTGATCCCTTGGACTTCTGACTATGGATTGGTATGGGAAATCAGGTTCCTATCTGGATCTTTGATGATTAGAGGGTTTCATATTCTACTTTTGGCCAAGTCCCTCATGTCTCCATTCATCTCACACTCATCCTTTATTTAGGTTCTGTAATTCAGTACCACTAGCTCTTATTTACACCATCATGTATATACTATTTACATCATATCAACCTAATACTTCTCTATTCAAAATTATTGTATTCCTTTTCTCTCTGGCAAAACTCAAATTTATCTTTTAAGTGTCAACTCAAATGTTATTGCCCATGTCATGGACTCATAAAATGATAGAACTGGAAGAGATCTCAATAATTCTGGTCCAAATCTCTTTCTGATGAGAAAAATTTAAGGAAGGCAATGTAATTTACCCCAGGTCACATAGGAAGAGAGTGCTTCAACTGGCATACTGACCAGACCTCATAAGGGATAAGGTTTCCATGAGTACTATAGTTGATTGAGAAATCCTAAAGCAGGGGAAGAAGAGTCAGAGTTTGGGCATTGTCCCCAAGATTCAAATGAAATCACATATTAAGTTCAGATAATCAAATATACAAAATGTGATAGGATAAGGAAAAGCAGCACTGCCCATGGTCAAATCATAGATTATATAATTATAATGCATAACATGGGAAGTCCAGAAGTTCTGGGTTATTTGAATTAATTAATCAGTAAGAATTATTCCTTGAAGATCCAAATTTCAATTCCTATGATATAAATATCTGGTACTTACAGAGAAAGGCCTTTCACTTCTTGCAACTTCACATCTGACAGCTAATGCTAATACCTAGGCCTCCTGACTCAAGAACTGCTCTCTTTTCACTATACCATACTTGTTCACTAAATGGGAATTTGCTAGAATTTCAGGGAAGAAATTCATTGGCATTGGAAGAGATGGGGTAGGACAGTGAGATATCTTTTACTCCAGCAGAAACTACAGTGCGAATTTTGCTTTGCTAGGTATGGGGAATAATCTTTCCTGAGTCATCCTTATTCTCTCATATGTTACGCTTATGAACATAGTTTTTTAAAAATCTGCTAACTTCTTTTTTTAGAGTTGAGATATACCATATTAATGCTTACAATATATTGCACATTTCAAGTAACTGCTTTCTACACACTCCACAGTCATTTTTAACAGAGATGTTTGATTTCTAATGCTGAAGACCTGTTATTTAATTATTCTTTGAAATGGAACTTTGAAAATGTTTTTTGAGGTCAACATTGCTTTGATGTGCTCTGCAGGTTAGACCACTTGTCTAAATTCCTTATCTGTACACGTGTCACTAAAGATTTCTACTTGACAGACCATTGGTGCTTAACATTTAATGCTTCCAAAGTAGAACATCTCCTTCCTCTGAAACATGCTTTTCCTACGCATTTCCTATCTCAGAAAATAGTATCTGCATCCTCTACCCAATAGCCCAAGCCCAACATAAAGATTTTATCATAGATTAGCCTTCCTTTTTATCTCCATATCTACTTAGATCTTAAGATGTGTTGCTTTCTTATCTTCAGTGTTTCCTGAATCCATTGCCTCTTTTCTACCCCAGGACCATGGTCTTTATCCAAACCCTCATCATTCTAACTTAAAGTATTATGGTATCCTCTTTGGTGATCTCTTTGTGTCAAATCTTTACTTCCCACCATTGCTAGGAATGATCCATCTGAAATGATATCAGAATGTGCTACTTCCATTCATAACATCCTATAATGAATACCTTCCTATCACATGTGGGACAAGAGATGTCAAAGATCTCTACTATTGTCTTCTCTCATTCTTTTCTCATCTCTCATTATATCTCATATCAATTTATTCAATTATCTAAAACTATTTGCAATTTCCCAGGTTTCCATCTTTCCTCCCCAACATTGCTTTTGTTTTTCCTTCTGTCTAGAATAACGTTTCCTCTTCCTTACTCATATTAAAGATTCACTTTGTATTTTCCTTGTTCTAATAAATTTCCCTCAGACCATTAAGATTAGGTTTGTGCCCTTGCTTTGCACCCTATAGAACCAGGGAATGTACTTATTGCTGTGTTAATAACGCCCTATAATCAGCCATTTATATGCCTGTTCTTTTGAGGGTTCTGCAGGTCCCCAAGATCACTCTCAGGTTCCATGATCTGCTAGAAAGACTCACAGAACTCAGAAAATTCATCATAATATTAGGATTCATTACAATAAAATAATACAGATTATAATTAGCAGCAAGAAAAGCACATGGGGCAGTGTACAGGAGAATTCCAAGCACAAGCTTCTAGTTGTTCTTTACTGGGGTTGTGCAAAGAGCACTTACTTCTCCCTGCATAGAGTATTGCCAAACAGGAAGCTCAACTGAGCCTTCAGTCCACAGTTTTTATTGTGAATCAGCCATATAGACACAGATGACCACCCTCATGACTGATCTTAGTCTCCAGCCCATTCAGAGATGGAGCTGATACAATGTGGCCCAAGGCCCATTGTCACAAATCACATTGTTAGCATAGGCTATCTGGCATGGCCCAAGGCCTCCAGTTAAACAAAGATATGCTTATGATGAAGACTATTTTAGGTTTACTTTCGTGAGCCAGGGACAAAGTCCCACACCATTCTCTGGCAATGTTAATCTCTACTTTACATCTTCCTACCAAAGTGTGATCCCCGTAAGAGTAAGGACTGTGCCATGTTCACTTCTGAATTCTCATTGTCTACACATGTTCAACCTAGAGTAGGAGCACAATGTATGACTTCAGAATGAATAAACAAGTTGATGAATATGAATAATTAAAGTGTTTTTTAACAACTCTTCAAAAACACCCCAACATTACTACCACCTTCTGAGACTTTAACTTAACTATATTAAACAGATTCCTTTACTTATATCTCAACAGACATCCGATTTGTGTCTGTTCTATCTCTCAGTACAGTGTACTCTGTTAAGAAGGGAAAACTAATAGTCAAAAGAAAAAACCCAGTCTGCTACCTTCTCCCATACATACCAAATTATATAGACCAGCCCTAAAATGGAAGGTGGGAAGAGTACTGTTCCTTCACCAGAGATATGTAGACAGGTTCCAAAAGAGAAAACATGTCTGCCTCTTCCTTGTGTACGGCCTCTCCAATGAGTTTAGTAAAAAGAAAGTTGACTATCACATATTATTTCTGTGGCTGTAAGAGGGCTTCTTTGTTTCCAGATATCTACTCCATAGACATCTCACTTTGCCAAATATCTCACCATTAGGAATCTATTTCTCTGAATATGTTTTTTTCTTTATTGTTTCATTTCTTCTAAAAAAATGCGGGATACATGTGCAGAACGTGCAGGGTTGTTACATAAGTATACACATGCCATGATGGTCTGCTGAACCTATTGACCCATCCTCTAAGTTCCCTCCCCTTGCCCCCCACCCCCCCAACAGGCCCTGGTGTGTGTCATTCCTCTCTGTGTCCATGTGTTCTCATTGTTCAACTGCCACTTATGAGCGAGAACATGTGTTGTTTGTTTTTCTGTTCCTGTGTTAGTTTGCTTACGATGATGGCTTCCAGCTTCATCCATGTCCCAGCAAAGAACATGATCTCATTCCTTTTTATGGCTGCCTAGTATTCCATGGTGGTATTTATACCACATTTTCTTTATCCAGTCTATCATTGATGGGCATTTGGGTTGGTTCCAAGTCTTTGCTATCATTAAATAATACTGCAATAAACATACATGTGCACGTGTCTTTATAGTAGAATAATGTATCATCCTTTGGGTGTATACCCAGTAATGAGATTGCTGGGTCAAATGGTATTTCTGCTTCTAGATCCTTGAGGACTCTCCTTACTATCTTCCCCAGTGGTTGAACTAATTTACATTTTCATCAACAGTGTAAAAGCATTCCTATTTCTCCACAGCCTCATCAGCATCTATTGCTTCTTAGCTTTGTAATAATCACCATTCTGACTGGCATGAGATGGCATCTCATTGTGGTTCTGATTTGCATTTCTCTGATGATCAGTGATGTTGAGGTTTTTTTTTTCATGTTTGTTGGCCACAAAAATGTCATCTTGTGAGAAATGTCTGTTCATAACCTTTGCCCACTTTTTGATGTTTTTTTTGCAAATATGTTTAAATTCCTTGCAAATTCTGGATATTAGACCTTTGTCAGATGGATAGATTGCAAAAATGTTCTCCCATTCTGTGGGTTGTGTTACTCTGATGATAGTTTCTTTTGCTGTGCAGAAGCTCTTTAGATTAATTAGATCCCATTTGTCAATTTTGGCTTTTGTTGCAATTGCTTTCAGTGTTTTAGTCATGAACTCTTTGCCTGTGCCTATGTCCTGAATGGTACTGCCTAGGTTATCTTCTAGAGTTGTTATTGGTTTGGATTTTACATCTAAGTCTTTAATCCATCTTGAGATAATTTTTATATAAAGTGTGAGGAAGGGATCCAGTTTCAGTTTCCTGCATATGGCTAGCCAGTTATCCCAGCACTATTTTAAATAGGAGATCTTTTTCCCATTGCTTGTTTTTGTCAGGTTTGTTGAAGATCAGATGGTTGTAGATGTGTAGTGGTATTTCTGAGGTCTCTGTTCTGCTCCATTGGTCTATGTGTCTGTTTTGGTACTAGTACCATGCTGTTTTGGTTACTGTAGCCTTGTAGTATAGTTTGAAGTCAGGTAACGTGATGCCTCCAGCTTTGTTCTTTTTGCTTAGGTTTTTTTTGGCTATATGGGGTCATCTTTGATTACACATGAAATTTATAATAGTTTTTTTTTCTAATTCTGTGAAGAATGTCAATGGTAGTTTGATGGGAATGGAATTGAATCTATAAGTTACTTTGGGCAGTATGGCCATTTTCACAATATTGATTCTTCCTATCCATGAGGATGGAGTGCTTTTCCATTTGTTTGTGTCCTCTCTTATTTCCTTGAGCAGTGGTTAGTAGTTTTTCTTGAAGAAGTCCTTCACGTCCCTTGTTAGCTGTATTCCTAGGTATTTTATTCTCTTTGTAGTGATGGCGAATGGGAGTTCATTCAAGATTTGGCTCTCTAGTTGCCTATTGTTGGTATAAAGGAATGCTTGTGATTTTTGCACATTGATTTTGTATCCTGAGACTTTGCTTAGGTTGCTTATCAGTTCAAGGAGTTTTGGGTCTGAGATGATGGGGTTTTCTAAATATAAAATCATGTTGGCTAATTTTATTTCTTTCTCTTTCCTGATTGCCCTAGCCAGAACTTCCAATACTGTGTTGAAAAGGAGTGGTGAGAGAGGGCATCTTTGTCTTGTAACAGTTTTCAAAGGGAATACTTCCAGCTTTTGCCCATTCAATGATATTGGCTATGAGTTTGTCATAAATAGCTCCTATTATTTTGAGATATGTTCCATCAATACCTAGTTTATTGAGAGTTTTTAACATGAGGGGACGTTGAGTTTTATCAAAGGCTTTTTCCACATCTATTGAGATAATCATGTGGTTTTTGTCTTTGGTTCTGTTTATGTGGTGGATTATGTTTATTGATTTGCCCATGTTGGACAAGCCTTACATCCCAGGGATGAAGTCGACTTGATCATGGTAGATACATTTTTTGATGTGCTGCTGGATTTGGTTTGGTAGTATTTTATTGAGAATTTTCTCATAGATGTTCATCAGGGATACTGGCCTAAAGTTTTCTTGTTTTGTGTGTCTTTGCCTGGTTTTGGTATCAGGATGATCATGGCTTCATAAAATGAGTTATGGAGGAGTCCCTCCTTTTCAATTGTTTGGAATAGTTTCAGAAGAAATGGTACCAGCTCCTCTTTGAATTTCTGAAAGAATTCAGCTATGAATCCATCTGGTTCTGGGCTTTTATTTGTTGGTAGGCTATAAATTACTGCCTCAATTTCAGAACTTGTTATTGCTCTATTCAGGGATTTGATTTCTTCCCAGTTCAGTCTTGGGAGGCTGTATGTGTCCAGAAATTTATCAATTTCTTCTAGATTTTCTAGTTTATTTCCGTAGAGGTTGTTTATAGTATTATCTGATAGTAGTTTATATTTCTGTGGGGCCACTGGTGATATCCCCTTTATCATTTTTTATTTTGTCTATTTGATTCTTCTGTCTCCTCTCCTCTATTAGTCTATCTGTGGTCTATCTATTTTATTAATTTTTTCAGAAAAAAAAAGCTCCTGGAATCATTGATTTTTTTTTTAGAGGGTTTTTCATGTCTTTATCTCCCTCACTTCTTTTCTGTTCTTAGTTATTTCTTGTCTTCTGTTAGCTTTGGATTAGTTTGCTCATGCCTCTCTAGCTCTTTTAATTGTGATGTTAGGTTGTCAATTTGAAATTTTTCCTGCTTTCTGATGTGGGCATTTAGTGCTACACATTTCCCTCTTAACACTGTTTTAGCTGTGTCCCAGAGATTCTGGTACATTGTCTCTTTGTTCTCATTGGTTTCAAAGAACTTTTTTATTTCTGCCTTAATTTCATTATTTACCCAGGAGTCATTCAGGAGGAGGTTGTTCAATTTCCATGTAATTGTGTGGTTTTGAGTGAGTTTCTTAATCATGAGTTCTAATTTGATTGCACTATGGTCTGAGAGACTATTTCTTATCATTTCAGTTCTTTTGCATTTGCTAAGGAGTGTTTTGCTTCCAATTATGTGGTCAATTTTAGAATGAGTGACATGTGCCACTGAGAAGAATGTATATTCTTTTGATTTGGGATAGAGAGTTCTGTAGACGTCTACTACATCCACTTGATCCAGAGCTGAATTCAAGTCCTGAATATCCTTGTTCATTTTCTGTCTTGTTGATCTGTCTAATACTGACAGTGGGGTGTTAAAGTCTCCCACTATTATTGTGTGGAAGTCTAAGTCTCTTTACAGGTCTCTAAGAACTTGTTTTATAAATGTAGGTGCTCCTGTATTGGGTGCATATATATTTAGAATAGTTGGCTCTTCTTGTTGAATTGTTCCCTTTAGCATTATGTAATGCCCTTCTTTGTCTTTTTTGATCTTTTTTGGTTTATAGTCTGTTTTGTCAGAGACTAGGATTGCAACCCCTACTTTTTTTTTTCTTTCCATTTGCTTGGTAAATTTTCTTCCATCCCTTTAATTTGAGCCTATGTGTGTCTTTGCATGTAAGATGGGTCTCCTGAATATAGTACACAGATGGGTCTTGACTCTTTATCCAGTTTGCCAGTCTGTCTTTTAATTGGGGCATTTAGCCAATTTACACTTAAAGTTAGTATTGTTACGTGTTGGTTTCATCCTGTCATCATGATGCTATTTGGTTATTTTGCACATTAGTTGATGCAATTTCTTCGCAGTGTCATTGGTCTTTATATTTTGGTGTGTTTTTTCAGTGGCTAGTACCGGTTGTTCTTTTCCATATTTAGTCCTTCTTTCAAAAGCTGTTGCAGGGCAGGCCTGGTGGTAACGAAATTCCTCAGCATTTGTTTGTCTGGAAAGGATTTTATTTCTCCTTCACTTATGAAGCTTAGTTTGGCTGGATATGAAATTCTAGGTTGGAAATTCTTTTCTTTAAGAATGTTGACTATTGGCCCTCAATCTCTTCTGGCTTGTAGAGTTCTTTCTGAGAGGCCTGCTGTTAGTCTGATCGGCTTCCCTTTGTAAGTGACCTGGCCTTTCTCTCTGGCTGCCCTTAACAGTTTTTCCTTCATTTTGTCCTTGGAGAATCTGATGATTATGTGTCTTGGGTTGATGTTCTCACGGAGTATCTTAATGGTGTTCCCTGTATTTCCTGAATTTGCACGTTGGCCTGTCTTTCTAGGTTGGGGAAGTTCTCCTGGATAATATCCTGAAGTGTGTTTTCCAGATTGTTTCCATTCTCCCTGTCTCCTTCTGGTACTCCAATCAATTGTAGGTTCGGTTTTTATATGAAGTCACATATTTCTTGGAGACTTTGTTCATTCCTTTTTATTCTTTTTTCTCTATTCTTGTCTGCATGCCTTATTTCAGCAAGGTGGTCTTCAAACTCTGATACCTTTTCTTCTGCTTGGTTGATTTGGCTATTGATACTTGGATATGATTCATGAAGTTCTCGTGCTGTGTTTTTCAGCTCCGTCAGGTCATTTATGTTCCTCCCTAAAGTGGTTATAATAGTTAGCAATTCCTCTAACCTTTTATCAAGGCTATTAGTTTCTTTGCATTGGGTAATAACATGCTCTTTTAGCTCAGCGTAGTTTTCTATTACCCATCATCTGAAGCCTACTTCTGTCAATCCATCCATCTGATCCTCCGTCCAGTTCTGCTCCCTTGATGTGGAGACACTGCAATCATGAGGAGGAGAAGAGGCACTCTGGCCTTTTGGGTTTTCTGCATTTTTTTGTTGATTCTTTCTTATCCTTGTGAGTTTGTCTAGTTTCAGTCTTTGAGGCTGCTTACCCTCAGATGGGGTTTCTCTGAGGGCTTTTGTGTTGTTGTTGTTGATCCTGTTGTTGTTGCTTTCTGCTTGTTTGTCTTCCAATGGTCAGGTCCCTCTTACCTAGCTGCTGCACTTTGCTGGGTGTTCACTTCAGGCTCTATTCATCTGATTCACTCTTGTGCATGGAGATGTCACTCAAAAAGGCTGGAGAACAACAAACATGGGTGCCTGCTCCTTCTTCTGGGACCTCTGACCTAAAGGGAACCAAACTGATACCAGTAGGATCACTGCTGTATAGATTATCTGACAACCTCTGTTGGAGGGTCTCACCCAGTTGGGTGGCACGGGGAACAGGACCCATTTAATGAAGCACTTTGTCTCTTGGTGGAGGAGGTGTGCTTTGTTGGGGGGAAACCCAATCGTCTGGGCTGGCCGGATTCGTCAGAACTACCAGGAGGAAAGGCTAAATCTGCTGGTCTGCAGACTGTGGCCTCCCCTCCCACCAGGGGCTCAGGCCCAGGAAGATCCAGGTACTGTCCCTGAGCTTCTGGCTGGAGTTATTGGCGTTCCTGCAGGGAAAGCCCCACCCAGTGAGGAAGGATGGGTCAGGGTCAGGCCTGAAGAGTCACTCTGGCCACAGACTGCCACAGCCAGTGCATTGGGCTGTGGGAGACAAGTCTTTGGACCAAGCCATCCAGCCTCTTTGGCTCCAGCTGGGGAAAAGCACAGCCTAGAGCTGTAGAGATATGTGCCACCCTTCCCCAACCCAGGGAACTTAGCCTGTTAGGCAGTTGCTAGTCCCAGTGCTGGCTGCTGCCCCTCCCCCAAGGAGCTCAAATCACTTAGACAGCAGGAAGCTGCAGTCCAATACTGGATGCCCCTGCTTCTGGGATTTCCCTAGGCTTATGCAGATTCTAGCTGAGAGGCTGTAAGAATCTGCGGGTTCTGGTGTTGGGATGCTAGGTTTACAAGTGGGATCTTTTGATCTTTGGGTTGTGGAGTTCTGTGGAAAAAGCAAGTTTCCCTGGCTGGTTAGCATGCTCAGTCACTGCCTCTTTTGGCTGGGGGTAGGGGACTTCCCTGCCCTGTGTGACTCTCCGGTGGGCCACCGCACCATACTGTTCTTCCTTCTCTCCGTGGGTCATGCTAGCCTTCTAGTCAATTTTGAAGAGAGAACCTGGATACCTTTGTTGTCAGTGAAGGATTCACGTGCTTATTAGGATCTTTTTCAATGGGAGCCTCCGAAGGCCGCTGCTTTTATTTGGCCATCTTGGCCCCACCTCTTTCTGTCTCTTCTTCTATATAAACGTAAGAATTATCTGTGTTATCAGAATCAACTTCTAGTTCTTAGAAGTGGATTATCCATTTATTCCTTAATAGTTTACTTGGATAACACTCTGGTTCCAAATTTCCATTTCCAATGATACCTCAATGTCCAATGTCATTCCATATCCCTTTCCGATATGCTTTTTTAAATTGCCCTTTTTGTTGTTAGATATAATGTTATCCCTTTACTCTCAGTGTTCCATGTAGTCTCTGTTTGATCCTTTAAAAATGCAAATTGGTTCACAACATTACTACTCTGTTTATAGCCTACAGTGAGGACCCTATGCCATTTAGAATAAAATGTGTGTTTGGCCGGGCGCAGTGGCTCACGCCTGTAATCCCAGCACTTTGAGAAGCTGAGACGGGCTGATCATGATGTCAGGAGATCGAGACAATCCTGGCTAACACGGTGAAACCCCATCTCTACTCAAAATACAAAAAATTAGCCAGTTGTGGTGACACGTGCCTGTAGTCCCAGCTACTCAAGAGGCTGAGGCAGAAGAATCATTTGAACTTGGGAGGCAGAGGTTGCAGTGAGCCAAGATCATGTCACTGCACTCCAGCCTGGGTGACAGAGTGACACTCCATCTCAAAAAAAAAAAAAAAAAAAAAAAAAAGTGTGTTCTTGCTATGGCCTACAATACCGTAAATCCCACATGATCCAGCCTCTGACTGCCTCCCGATCTCACCTACTCATTTTAGTGTTTCGGTTTGTTTTGTTTTGTTTTGTTTTTGTTTTTGTTGACAGTCTCTCTCTGCCTCCTAGACTGGAGTGCTGGAGTGCAGTGACACAATCTTGGCTCACTGCGACTCTCCTGCCTCAGCCTCCTGAGTAGCTGGAATTACATGTGTGTGCCATCACTCATGGTTATTTTTTTGTATTTTTAGTAGTGACTGGGGGTGGGGGGGGGGGTGGGGAAGTGGTTTCACCATGTTGGTCAGGCTGGTCTTGAGCTCTTCACCTTGTGATCCTCTCACCTCGGCCTCCCCAAATGCTGGGATTGCAGGTGTGAGCTACCATGCCCAGCCTATTTCGTTTCTTAGTAGCAACTTACAACTCTCTAGCATTATCTTATTAATGTCTATATTCTACTTCCCTCTGACTTGGATGAAAGTTGCATAAGGTCAAGACCCTTAAATATCTTGCTCACTGTTTTAGGCCCAGGGCTTAGAATACTGCCTGGCACGTGGTCGACTGTAATCATTCATATGGAAGCATTAATGGGTTTTACCAGAAGGTGAGAGAGCAGCTCACTGAATGACTTCTACTGTAGGAAAAGTGGGGAAAATATATACAACTGATCAGTGCCGTGGGAATGCTAAGCATGGAGGTTTGAGTACCTAGGAAGTGTGCAACACCATCACACTCAAAAGCAGACATATTGCAAAAGAATGTGAGAGGAGAAAACACAGGGAATAACTAATACCACTTCCACCTTTCTAGCCTCTCTCTGAGTTTAGTGCCTTCTCTATCTACTCTCAGTATCCTTACGCCACCACTCCCATGATGCTTCTGGTATCTAGGAACAGAAGAAAATAACATAAAAAATGTCTCCTCTCTTATGTGTTAATACCTCATTGACATCCAGAAATATCTAGTTTTTTAAATATCTTCAGTAGCTATTATCCACAAGATAAATTAAGACACCTACAAACTTTAATTTATGAACCTAAGCTATGATTGGTGGCTCAACTGTTGTCACTATTCCCAATTACCCCGTGCACTGAAGAGCCCTTTCTATTACTAAATGGTGTTGATGGCAGTCAGGGAATAGAGTTAAATTTCTCCATCTCAATGAGGTAGAAACACTTGAGAAAATATCAAAGAAAGACATTTCTCCAACACACCATGGTTGTAAGGGGAACAGAATAAACTATCAGTGGAAACCTACTTTATGCTGATAACATCCTGTTTTACAAATGAGAAAGCAGGTTTTAGCTAGAATAAAAATTAAGAGATCATGGTTCTGGTTAAGTAACAAAACTGGTTTTAAATCTGTGTCTGCTTGTCCCCAAAGCCCTCCCTCGTTCAGGTACAGGAGGATGCACATCTAGGGTGAACCCCAATTAAAGAGCATTCGGAGGAATTTTGAGACTGTGTTAATTAATATTGATGTTTAGAAGACCTTTCTTCAGGCTCAGAATATGCATACACACCAATACAGCAGTTAGGATGTTTGAAAGCCTCACATTATGCATTTTACTTATTCTTTCCTCGAAGAAGAGCAAAAAGAATCACCTAACCTGATCCACTGAGAAGGAAACATGCTTAGTTATTTCCCTTTCTCCATCTTACAAGAAAGGGAGGCAAGAGAGCCTGTGCTTGTGGACAGAGAAACAGCTGTCTTTCTGCAGGACACGGGCTCTTTAGTTTAGCAAAGGAGACAGGCAAGCAGCCCAGAGCTAATCAAGAGAATCATCTTTCTCCAAGTTGCTAGTGTGAGACCCTCAAAGGGTTAAGGATGGCAGATTTTTTTTTTTTTTTTTTGGTTGCTATGTGCAGCCAGAGAACAAGCAGATTGTTCCCGACAATTCCAGGAGCACCCCCTTAATAGGTGAAGGGTGGACTCAACCACAACGCACTCGCTGACGTGCAGTTGATCCCCAGAGACTCGAGGCTGTTTTTGTGTGTGATCAATGTAATATTCCACTGCTAAATTTAGGAACTCTGCATCCTATGAAAATGGCACCTCACCATGACTAATTAGCAATGAAAACTGTGGATGGTGACAGGTTTAATTATTTAATCTCCAAGGTTTTGATTAAATTAAAACCTTTTCTGCAGGGCAAAAAAATTTATATGTACACAAGTTAAGATTATAAAGTAATGAGGCTGATACCACAAATCACAGGAGGAAAAGAGTTTCATGACACAGCCCGTCTGTGTGTATATGAGATTAGTTACCTGTGTATTTGTGTGTGTATAAAAGCCTGGAGATGACTGTGTATATATGTTATAGAGGATATTGGTGTGAATTTGTGTATAACATGAGAGATGTATATGCATATGCATTTCCAAAAATTTATGGATATACAGGGAATGTGTATACATTCCTGGGTATGTGGGCATGTATGTGTTATATGTAGGAAAAACTCTGAGGATTCATATGTGTATATCCAACACTAAAGAAATACCCATGTATGTGTGAACAACACTGGAACTGCATGTGTATATACAACACTAGAAATGTGGCTGTTTGTGTACAGAACTCTATTTTGTGTATTCAATAGGTGATATGTGTGTATGTGTTGTGTGTGTGTGTGTGTGTGTGTGTGTGTGTCCACTTTTGGAGAATGACTATGCTGAACTTAGCATAGTCTGGCAATGTGTGATTGCCAAAAATGTGTTACAGAGCTGCAAATGTAGGCAAAGTTGTGTGAGATATATATATATATATGGATATATATGTATATATATATCCATATATATGTATATATGAGATATATATATCCATATATAAATATATATATGCACACACATATATATACACACGTATATGAAGTTTCATGCATTTATCAAATATTTCAGAGACCGTATGTGTCCAAACGTAAGAGAATTGTCAATATATATATTACATTGCCATTCTACAAATGTATATGGGCATTTTTACAACATACAAAAATTCTATGTGGATGTATGAAAATGGTGTGTGGATATTTTATATGTAATGTGTGTGTTGTATGTATATATATTATGTAAATATTCAATATACAGTGATACAAAATATTTTATGTATACAATGAAAATACATTATATATAATACATTACAACATAGGTGTGAATATATCCCGTGATATACAGGTATATCCATAAAATATTTGTGAGTAAATATTATATTATAAAATACAGTTGTGAGTCCTACTTGTTAACACTGAAAATATCCATATGAATTTATATTTAATGTTGAAAGTATGTGATATATTAAAATACTAAAGATAGGTGTGACTATGTTTATCATATTAGAGATATGTGTATAAATATTTACCATACAGGAAGTGGGCACAACACTACAGATATGTTGTGTTTGCATTCAATATTTTTTAATTGCATAAAATAAGCATAGCAAAGTTTACCATTTTAAGCGTACAGTTCAGTGGCATTAAGTACATTCACATTGTTGTGCAACTATCCCTATTATCCATCTCCAGAAATTTTCCTCTTGCAAAACTGAAACACTGTACAAGTTAAATAATAAGTCCTCATTCCTCCCTACCCTCAGCCCATGGAATTCACAATTCTACTTTATGTCTGTATGATTTTGACTAGTCAGAGTACTTCATATGAGTGCATTCTTTCAGTGTTTGTCCTTTCGTTGCTGGCATATTTCACTTAGTATAATGTCTTTGAGGTTCATGTATGTCGGACCATGTGTCAGAATTTTCTTCCTTTTTAAGGCTGAATAATATTCCACTATGTATATACTACACTTTGTTTATGCACATATCTGTAATGTATACTTGGGTTGCTAGTGCGTTTTGGCTATTATCTTTTGGTTATTGTGAATATATTGCTATGAACATGGTTGTATATATATATCTATTCATCTCCATGCTTTCAATTTTTTGAGTATATATCCATAAATTGAATTGGTGGACCATATGGTAATTCCACTTTTAAATTTTTGAGGAACTGTCATATTGTTTTTCATAGAAGCACCATTTTGTAAGTAATATTTTTATGTATGTGTGTGTTCACTATATAAGACACATCTACAACTAGGCATTTATGTTTTCATTTATAGAAATGTAGATATAAATGTGAATAAAAAGCACTGACTATATAAGCCCATATATAACACTGAAGCTAGATTTCTGAATACAGTTGAGTATTTTCTAATCCAAAATGCTTGCAACAAAAAGTATTACAGATTTCAAAGTTTTTCAGAATTTGGAATATTTGCATATGCATAACGAAATATCTTGGGGACAAGACCCAAATCTAAATATAAAATGCATTTATGTTTTATATATACCTTATACACATGGCCTGAAGGTAATTTTGTACAGCACATGTAATTATTTCGTGCATGAAACAAAGTTTTAACTGCAACCCATCGCATGAGGTTAATGTAAATTTTCCACTTGTGGTGTCATATCAGTGCTCATTTTGAGGTGTGTGTGTGTGTAATACTGATGATTTGCATTCATTGTACTTCCCTCACTAACAATCAAATTGTGTCTTAATGACCTGTATAAAAAACACTCCAAATGTAGCACCTTAAAATAATAACAATAAATTATTTTGCTCATAAACCTGAAATGCTGCCAGTGCTTGGCAAGGACAGCTCTTCCCTTGGCGAGGAGAGCTCAACCAGCATAACCTGGGGTGGCTTGATTGGAGCTAAACAATTGGGTTTTAGGAGGGCCACTCACAAGGCTGGTCAATTGATGCTGTTACTTGAGGACTCCGCCATGGCTATGGGCCTCCTTCTGGGTGGGTTGGACTTTCTTACTACATGGTGTCTGTGTTCTAAGTACAAGTATCTCAGTATCTCAAGAGAACCTAGTGGAGAATGTATTGATTTATATGACCTAACTCTGAAAGCACATGGTGTCACTTCTGTCCCTCAGATTCAAGAGGGTGAAATGTTGACCCTGCCTCTGGATGGGAGAAGTGTCTGAGCCACATTGTAAAAAGAATATGTGGGATGGGAGACGTTGTTATGGCCATTTTTAAAAAAGGACAATCTGCCACAGTCACAGGTTATTATTTCTAAACAGTTCGAACATTTATTTTGTTCATGCAACAAATATTTATTGAATGCCTACTATGTGCCACTACTTGGAGTTCAACAGTAAACACACACATGCACACACACACACACACACACACACACACACCACACAGTCATTGCCCTTGTGGGGCTGATATTCCATTGAATAAAATAAGAGGAAAATAATATCTGCCATGTCAGATGATAAATATTATTGTGTTAGGGAAAAAAGAAAACCAATGTAATGGGGAAAGGAAACGTTGGGAATTAGAGAAGTGCTATTTTGTATAGCATGGCCTGGGAAATAGTCTCCAATAAGGTGACTTTGAAGAAGACACACCCAAAGGAAAGTGAGGGAATGAGCCTTGAGGGAAAAGGCATCAGGAGGTGGTAATTCTAAACAGAGACATGGCTAAACACTTTAAAATCTAAGGATGTTTGCTATGTGTGAGAAACAGCAAGGAGGCCAGTATGCCTAAAGTATGAAGGGGAGAGTTGTAGGAAGTGAAATCAGAGTGGACACGGGTGCCAGATCATGTTAAAGTAATAAAGTGTATATTTCTATTGCAACAAAAAATTCCCAAAGGCAACATACCAATAATAATTCTTTTTAGCTGCATTGTCTTTATGTTGATCACATTCCTTCCACAAATACTGAATACCAAAGAATAAGCCTTCATGTGATCAGTTAGGGGCATCAGCTGTTGTCTGAATCAGTGGGAAGTTGGCCAACTGATTGAAATTGCTTCTAACCTTGGAGATGAAAATTCAGGTCTCAGAAGGCCACGAGACATCCCTTTTTTCTGAATCTGTTCTCTCCGCCTGCTTCATGCCACATCTGTGCACATAAAACACCAACATATTCACTGACCTGGAAGGCAGAGGTAATAATGGTGTTGGCATTTAGATGTTCAGGTTTGTAATCATGAAGGGAACTCACCGAAAATACTGAAGGTTGGTTTGAGTGCCCTTCTGTGCATTTCCCTCCTCTCCAACTCCCTGATAAAACTAGGAAAATCCTTCACCTTGACATCATTAACATCATAAGTAATAAATGGAGAACAGCTGCAACCAAACCGGCCAAATACTTGGCACAATTTAAGTTACTTAAGAAGTTGCTTCAATGGGAAGTTTTTTCAAACCTCACTGAAGATTAGCAGCATCTTGGGATCTTTGCCCACCTCAAAGCTCTGGAGTTGGGCCCAACTCCATAGCGTTTTTTTTTCTTTTCTCTCTCTCTCTCTCTCTTTTTTTTTTTTTTTTTGGCTCCCCCAGGTGATTCTAACACGCAGCCATAGTTGAAAACCACTATTGCTATAAAGCTTTGCCTTACTAGATGGCACAGGATGACTCAGATTTTCTTATGCCTTACACACCATCATCCAACAGAAATTAAAATACCTGAAGACTGGAAACTATTAAAGTTCTAATTTCCAAATGGTTTATCTGAAGGACCATTCTAGGTATGTGCTGCATTTATAAATATCACTGGAAATGTTTACAACAGTTCTTGTCCTATCCATCACCCTACTCTTTCCTTCCCAATTGCATTCCTCATATTATTCAAGAGAGCAAGCAATATCACTTCTTTATTTTAATAATTCCTTCTGAATAAGGCTTGTCCCTTGCAAAAGTCCCTAAGGCTATGTTTTCATATGTTGGAATAATGAAACACACATATTGATAAATTTTTAAATGTGTCTTCTGTGTCACTTTGCTTTTTACTTTTTCTTTCCCAACTTTTCTATTGGCATGTAATACAATTTGGATATTTGTCCCACCAAATCTCATGTTGAAATGTAATCCCCAATGTTAGAGGTGGGGTTTGGTGGGAGGTGTTTTGTCATGGGGACAGATCCCTTATGGCTTGATACTATCTTTGAGATAGTGAGTTAGTTCTTGTGAGATTTAATTGTTTAAAACTGTGTGGCACCTCCCCTCACTCTCTTTCTCTCACCATGTGATATGCCTGCTCCTGCTTCCCCCTCTACCACGAATAAGAGCTCCCTGAGACCTCCCCAGAAGAGTGCAGATCCCAGTGTCATTCTTGTACAGCCTACAGAATCATAAGCCAATTAAACTTCTTTTCTTTTTATATTATCCAGTCTCAGGTATTTCATTATAGTAATGCAAGAATGGCCTAACACAGCCTGGTAGTTAACTTGTTTATTCTATCAAATGAGATGAAAACATTGATTAAATGGATACTCACGTTGTTAAATAACTTTATAGGTTATGAGGACAGGTATCAGTGATTTGAAAAGGAGATCTACAGTGAAAGCATTTCCTCCATATGATTTCATACAATCATCTTTGATTACCTCTTGTCATTTTTCTTTTCCCCAACAATAAGGCAGGGACACTTCTTGAGGAACCACCTGGAAAATATCGTATTAGGATTACAGTTGATAGTCTTCCTTACTACTGAGGAATGCTCTGGCATAATGGCCTACTGGATCTAACACTATGCAAAACCAAAGTCTACTTCTCTGTCATCTACCCCAGTATGATGTTAGTCAGTGATGTCACCTTAAGCACAGTTTCTAAGCTAGAATCCACTGGAGTTATCATCTACTCAAGTGAGTTTCAAACATTTTCTAAAGAAGACTTTTCTCAAAAAATAATGTTTATCACCATAGTAAATAGATAAAAATAAAAAGTTTTTCTTTATGACTTTAGAAACTAAAAGCCTCAACATTTTTGCCTCCCACTTTCATCCTGATTACTATCCTTAGGATATGTCCATGGAACACTAAGTGATTTGCAAATTACTTCTCTACAGTAGCTTCTCCACATGCGGTCAGTTATCAAAGCCTGTAATCTTACCTCAGAATGAATGCCTGGATGCAGCAGTTCTTCCTCATCACTACTAACCCTGCCCATCTCTCATCTGGACCATTGCAATATATTTATCTCCTTTCTCCAGGTTGCTCTCCTCTGAATCCCCTTGCCAATGATTTTCTCTTTAAAATAAAGTATATCAAGTCTTGTCACTCTTTGCCTTTAAACCCCTAGTTGATTTCATACTCTTGATGGGATGCCGGCCAAAGACTAAAGTTAGAGCCAAACTTCACTTCATCTCTATTTTCTACCATATTCTCTATTAATTGACTGCCATTCTCTCAAATTGCATAATGCTCTCATCAACGCTTGTTACTTAGAATGCCATTAAAATGTTAAAAATCCCCAAATTGTATCTTGAAACCAGCACACTCTCTGAGTCCAAAGATTTTTTGCCACCTCCACTGCTGCTACCATTGCTTTTTGCCTAGCAAGATGTTCTTGCATCTATATTCTGTTTTCCATAGGACAACTATATCATTTAGTCTGATCAGTAAATACCTCTGCCTAAAACTCTCTAGTAACTTCCTATTTCTTCCATAATAAAAGGGTCTTCCTTCCGACTGCATCCAAGGCCCTCATTATCTGGCATTATCCGGTCTCACTCTATTCTTACTCGCCCTCTCTCACTCTGCTCTTGCCATACAGACCCCCGTGCTATTTTTCCAATGCAATAAGCATATTTCAGTCACAGAACTTTTAGACTGTGTTTCCTCTGCCTGGCATGTTTTTCGAAATATCCACCTGACTTTCTCCCTCATTTTCTACAGGCCTCTGATCATGTCACTTCATTAATACTGTCTTCATTGACCATCCTGCTCACTATGCCCAACACTCCTAGCTATATACTTTCCTTCTTTTAATTTTATCCATAGAGCTTTTTACCATCAGATATACTCTATTTTTTTGTTGTTTTTCAACCACAATTAGAATATAAACTCCATAACAGCAGGAAAAACAGGGATTTTTATGTTCAGTCACTATTGTGATGAAAATATAGAATAATGCATTTTACACAGAAGTTGCTCAATAAATACTGTAGGATAAATGAATGAACAAATGTACCCTGAGCTCCAGCCACATAATCTTTCACTATTTTCTGAACATACTAGAGGTACTTCCCTAATTTGTTATTTGTATACAAGTTGTTCCTTCTGCTTGGAGAACAATTCCCACTACTTAATGCTTCAAGACCTCTGCTGCTACCTACACTATGAAACCTCCAACTCCCTCAGTCTATTGTGGATTGGATTAGCTGTTGTGGTCCAATAGCTCTTTGTCTATTAGCATAATTATTAGAAGTATCTATTAGAACTTTGCAGCATGGTCTTATAATTTTTTGTTTCTATGTCTGTGTCCCTTACTACAGTTCAGGATTCTTAGGGATAGTAACGGTATTATTTCTCTTTGAATAGGCAGTATAAAACTTAGAATGTCAATACATAGTTTCCAAATGCAAGAATCAATTATTCAACAGTGCAGATCTGTATATCAATCTGTGAGTTTCCAGGAATGCTGACTAGAAACAAAAGGAAAGAGCAGCAAGAAGTTAAAGATTACAGATAAAATTGCATCCAAAAAGTGGAGAGTGTTTGTTCTGCACATTTCATTTACGTGAAGTGATAGGAAATAGATATTAAAATGAAAACCAGCTAGTGGAATTTGTAAAAAACAAGTCGGGGTCAGAATTTGGTCTTCTTTTTACTTGCAAACAAAGATGCTGTCTGGTTGGAACAAGGCAGGAGAAATGGCTGTTAGAAGATGTCTATATAGTGCTACTAATGAGAACTGGGTCATAGTGAAAGCAATTTTCCAATAGTAGCACAGGCTATCTCTTCTGTCTTCGAAATTGTGACAATGGTTTTTATGATTCTAATTCAGGGACTCTAACCAAGCTCGAAACTTTGCCTGGGCAGACAAAAACTCAGATGTGATTGCTCTTGCAAATAGCCCCTTTAGTGTACTATAGGTGTGAGTATGAATGTGTATTGAGGGGTTACTTTCTAAGTCCCTGCCATGACAAGATGAGTGAGGGAAATCAATTGGGGCTGAAAATGCCAGCACTATCTCTGATAGTAGCAAACAGCAAAGCCACTATGTTGGAGATGACATCATACCCATCATACCCATTTATAGCTAATATTAAACTTAATGGGAATAAATGGAATCATTCTCTTTGTAAGATCAGATCCATGCTAAAATTAAAACAACAACAGCAGCAATAACAAAAGATTATTTTGGAGGTCATAGCCAATGTTGATGAAGAAATAGAAACACATAATTAAAAAATAAAACTGTCTTTATTTGCAGAGTGATGGTCACTTTCATAGAATAAACTAAGAAATCTACAAATACCCATATTATACACCCACTGGAGACAGACTTTGAAGAACCATTTCCTATTGACCCCTCTGCATAATCTGAGACCACACTTATGAAAATTGCATTCGTTTGTGTAATTCGAAGCTATTCTAATTCTTAGAACTAGAGCTAATAAAGTCTTTGTCAGCACTTGGTTTTGTCAGTTGCTTGTTTGTTATAATTTTAGTCATTCTTGTGAGTGTGTATTCCTATCTCATTGTGTTTTCATTTGCATTTTCATTATTAACAATGTTAAACATTTTTTCATAAACTTTATCTACTCTTTGTATATCTTCTTTGGTAAAGTTTCTACTAGACTCTTTTGCCCATTTTAAAAAATTCAGAGTTTGTTTTCTTAGTATTGAATTTTGAAAATTCTTTACATATTTTGGGTATAGTACCTCTAGCAAATATTACTCCCATTCTGACTTTTTATACTCTAACCTTGTCAAATTTATGTATTAGTTCTAGAAGCATTTTTGTAGATTTCTTAGTTTATTCTATGAAAGTGACCTTCACTCTGCAAATATAGTTTTATTTTTTAATTATGTGTTTCTATTTCTTCATCTCCATTGGCTATGACCTCCAACATAATCTTTTGTTATTGCTGCTGCTGTTGTTTTAATTTTACCGTGGATCTGATCTTACAAAGGTAATGATTCCATTTATTCCCATTAAGTTTAATATTAGCTATAAATTTGTCCTAGATGAGCTTTGCCAATTTGAGGACATTTCCTACTAATCCTAGTTTGAGAATTTTTTTTTTTTTAGTGTAATGACTGGGTAGTGAATTTTGTTAAATAATTTTTCATATTTATTGAAATGATCATATAGATTTTTTTCCTGTATTGTGTTAATATAGTAATATATTCCTGTATTCAATGTGTTAGGTATTGTGTCCATGTTCATGAGTGATGTTGCTCTTTACATTTACTCTCTTGTAATATTTTTGTTGAATTTTTTTTATGAGGGGAACGCTGATCTCATGAGTTAAGTGGGAAAGTCTTAAATTTTCTTGAGGATTTTGTTTAGAATTGAAATTACTTCTTTCTTAAAGTTTTGAGAGGAGTCATTAATAAAACCATATGCACCTGGAATTCTCTTGGCATAAAGCTTTTTAACTGCAAATTCATTTTTAGTATGTCTAGCTTTACTCTGATTATCTCTTTCTTCTTTAAGAAGACTTGATAGTTTGTATCTATCAAGAAACTTGTGAAATTTGTTCATTACGGTACCTTATACTGTTAACAACTGTAGGAGCTAATAGTAAAGTTGTCTATTTCATTTCTGGTGTTGGTAATATGTTGCTTCCGTTTTGTTGTTGTTGGGTGTTTTTTGTTTGTTTGTTTGTCTGTCTGTTTATTTGTTTCTGAGACGGAGTCTGGCTCTGTCCCCAGGCTGGAGTGCGGTGGCGCCATCTCGGCTCACTGCAAGCTCTGCCTACAGGCTCCTGCCGTCAAGCCTGGCTAATTTTTTGTATTTTTAGTAGAAACGCGGTTTCACCCTGTCAGCCAGGATGGTTTGGATCTTCTGACCTCGTGATTCGCCCGCTTCAGCCTCCCAAAATGCTGGGATTACAGGCGTGAGTCACCGCGCCCGGCCTTTTTTTTTTTTTTTTCTTTATCAATTGGACAAAAGATTCATCCATTTTATTGATCTTTTCAAAGAATCAAGTCTTGTTTTTATTGATTTTCTCCGTTGTGTCTCTGTTTTCAAAAATAAATCCAGTCTCCATTATTTCATTAGAGCTAGATGTTGAAGTCTCATACATTATAGTGTGATTAATTCTATTTTTAGCAGCCTTATTCTAAGTGTTCTCAAATTGTTTTTCAAAAGTTGGTGGACTTTTTGTTTCCAATTAAAATGATTTAGAAGGGATGCTAAAAATAAATCAGGAAAACTAAATTTGGAATTTGAGTAGATCTACTGAGTCTTAAAGTAAGAGATAGAGAATCATAAATACTTTTGAGATAAACTTGTGTAGCTATGAATTTTTCTCCTCTGTCCTTTATCTGTATTAATTTAACAAATGCTGTTTTGACTGTAGAACACTATTAGAAATAGGAGACTAGGGATAATAACTAATACCTGACCACTACTTTAGAGTTGTTTATAGTCAAGCAGGGAAGATGAAATTTAAGAAAATATCTACAATGCAAGGTAGAATGAGATAACTGTGGTGACAATATATGGATAACCATATTAATAGAATTTCATTTTACTATTTTTGAAAACAGTTTCACCATGGCTATAATTAGTATGAGAATCAAAGGGGATTTAAATATTTTCATTAGAAACTCTAATCTGTTTTTTCTACAATAGATTAAAAAATACTAGGATTCCAGAGATATGTCTTACTACTTACATGTAAAGAACAGAGACTGGGTGCAGAATTAAGTAAAGAACTAGAGTATGGTAGGGAGAAGCAGTGTGATTAACGCATTGTCTTGATAATGGTTACTCCACTTTGGATGATGTATCCCAGATGAGTGTGATGTATCAAATAATTGCCTTACAAAAAACTCTTTTAGACAGAATATACTTATGAAAATATAGGTGGGTCCTGAATTGAAAATGAGTTTATATTAACAAGTTTGGTTCAGAAACTATTTTCTGGTTAGTAAATTATAAGATATTTCAAACATGATGCATATGGAATTTATTGCTTATCATTTCGTTGTTTCCAAACTTCAGGGGAGGGATGAATGAAAATCAATGTTTATGAGATAAAAGTGCCAATATTCCACTCTATTATTAAGAGAAAAAAATCTAACAGTTAGAATTTTAGAAAAGTTTAGCTAGAACATGTGACCTGCCCTGTGGTATCGTATTATTATCATATGGTATCATAAGTGGCAATACCTTACTGCAACAAGAAATTGTTTGGAAATAGGTTTACCACTTCAAAGCAATTTCTGTTGTGTTGAAACTCTAACCATAGCTCTATAAAAGAGACAAATTAGAAAATTAGACAAATTAGAAAATATATTTAAATATATATTTAATTCTTTTATTGTATGAAAAAATGATTATAATAAGTTTACAAAACAAAATAAACAAATAGAAAGTGTGACTGAAATTGCTCTGTAAAGAAAAATATATTTAAAGGCTGGGCACGGTGGCTCACACCTGTAATCCCAGCACTTTGGGAGGCCTAGGTGGGCATAGGATGGCTTGAGGTCGGGAGTTTGAGACCAGCTTGACCAACATGGTGAAACCCCATCTCTACTAAAAATACAAAAATTAGCTGGACATGGTGGTGCACATCTGTAATCCCAGCTACTCGAGGGGGTGAGGCAGGAGAATCACTTGAACCTGGGAGGCGGAGGTTGCAGTGAGCAGAGATCATATCATTGTACTCCAGCTTGTGAGACAGAGTGAGACTCCATCTCAAAAGAAAAATATATTTAAAAATAGATTAAAGGTATACTTAAAATATTAACAATGCTTATCTCAGGGATGGTAAGATAAGTAATGATTTCATTACTTAGTTGAAGTTATATGTATAAATATATATATTTATATATAAATATATAAGAAGTTGAATTATATTCAACTTCTCTCTCTATATATAATTAAACTCTTTCTAGATATTTAGAATTTTTCTAAAATTGAAAATATCTGTAAAGTTATCATTTTTAAAATCTAACATTAAATAATCAGCAAATTAGATAAAGTGGATTATCATGTTTTAGAAAAAGAATTATGAAAAATTTGTCATCTTAATTTTGAGAGGATTTCAGGATCATAAATTGTATTTACCAGGTGATAATTCTGTAGCAACGATCTCATTTCTGAATTTATAAATTCTGCCTTATGTATTTTGTTCAGCTTCAAATTCTAGTGCTAATTTTACATCTTCACCTTGATCATAAGTTCCTTCTAAATTTACTGAATTTAAGCTCTCTTTTCAAACCATTCTGGGACATATGCAGTGTTCTGTGTGGTCAGCAATGAAAAAATGTTGATCATCTAATCCTTTCCTCCTTCCCAAAAGAATCCTGATTTTGTCCAGTGGTGTTCCCATTTGACATGTCTACCTAACATTTCCTTCTTCTGGCGACAGCCATAGATTGAGAAAATGACTTGGCCCAGCTGGAATCAACCAAAATGAGAGTTTGCTGGGAGCTTTTGGGCAAGCACTCTCAAGAAAGATGCATGAATAGAGAACTTTTATTATTCTGCTTTTTGTGAGGAGTGGATGTGGATTGCAAAGACATCATCCTCTCACCCATTTAAGAATGAACTCAGCACACTGAGGAGGGCAGAACCAAGCAACTCATAGGACATTGAGCCAGAGCCACTTGATTAAGTCCATTTTAACATCAGATCACTTCTCAACTTTCTGTTAAATTCGTGAAAACATTCCTAAATTTTTTAACCAGTTTGATTTGAATTTCCTGTCACTTACAGCCAAAAGCCTCCTGAGCAAACAGGTAGAGCCATGCTTAGTAGGGCCCTTTCTTTATGAAGCAGGTAGTTGGATTGCCTCAGAACTACCCATGCTACAAATTTTGTTCCTCAATCATTGTTCTCTAAAGTTGGTCTCCTTTTCTGGTCACCAGATTTCTTTACCAGAATGATAAAAAAGGATGTTCTATGGGTGTTATTGAGAATACACTTTTCTCCTAGTCATACAAATTGCCAATCTGAACAACTTTTAGTGATATGTATGTGTTACACATTTATTTTATTAGCCATGGGCAATGGTTTAAATATCTCCTCCAAAGCTCATGAAAATTTAATGGCCATTTTAAAAGTATTAAGAGGTGGATCCTTTAAGAGGTGATTAGGCCATGAGGGCTTTATCCTCATAGGTGAGATTGCTGCCATTATAAAGAAGTATGACCTTCTCTTGCCCTCTCTTGGCCTTTCTGCCTTCTACCACGGGAGCAAGGAGGCCCCTGCCAAATGCTGGCAGTATGATACTGAACTTCCCAGCCTTTAGGATTGTAAACAAATAAATTTCTGTCCATCATAAATTACCCAGTCTATATCATGCTGTTACAGCTGCACAAATGGACTAAGACAGAAAATTGGTACCAGAAAAGTGGGATGTTGCTGTACCAGATATATAAACCTGTAGAAGCAGCTTGGAATCTGGTAATGAGTAGTGGCTGAAAGAGTTTTAAAGTGAATGGTGGAAAAGACCTAGATTGCCATGAACAAATAATTAAGGGTGATTCTGGTGAGGGCTCAGAAGGAGAAAATAGCTGTAGGGAAAGCCTGAAACCTATTAGATATTACATAAATGGCCATGATCAGAATATTGGTAGAAATGTGGATGGCAAAGGCAATTCTGATGAGGTATCAGGTGGAAAGGAAGAGCAAGGTATTGGGAACTGAACCAAGGTCCATTCTTCTTAAAAAGTGGTAAAGAACTTGGCTGAATTGTGTCCATTGATTTGGTGGTTGTGTAGAAGACAGAATTTAAGACTGATAAAGTAGAAATATCTGAGCAGCAAAACGTTCAGGGTGCTACTTGGCTTCTTTAACCACATAGAGTAAAATATAGGAAGAGAAAAATTAAAGAGAGAATTTATAATTAAAAGGGAATCACAGTGGAATAAAGAAATACCTGAGACTGGGTAATTTGTAAAGAAAAAAGGTGTAATTGGCTCACAGTTCCACAGGCTGTACAGGAATCCTGATGCTGGCATCTGCTCAGCTTCTGGGGAGGCCTCAGGAAACTTACAATAATGGTGGAAGGTCAATGGGAAGCAGGCATTTTACATGTTTGGAGCAGAAGCAAGAGTGAGAGAAGAGGTGTTACACACTTAAATGACCACGTCTCATGAGAACTCACTCACTATTGTGAGGACAGTACCAAGCGAGATGTTGCTCAGCCATTCATATGAATCCATCCCCATGATCCAATCACCTCCCACCAGGCCCGGCTTCTAACATTGGGATTACATTTCAGTATGAGATTTGGGCATGGACATACCTCCAAGCTCTACCACACAGCATGAAGATTTGGATACCTCTCAGTGACCATTTGATAAGATTAGTACAGATAGAAGAACAAAGCCAGAGACTATTCATCAGGATAATGGGAGAATGACCCCAAAGGCACTTCTGAGATTTCCAGTATGGCCCCTTCCATCACAGGCCCAGAATGACAAGGCCTGAGGAAATAAACTATACCAAAAGAGAGGTCAAAAGTACACTAAGGAACTTGGGGCACATTGCTCAGGGGTACCTCAAGTCTCCACTCCCTGCATTCTGGTACTCTTCATCTACCCCAGCTATCACTCAAGCAGGTACAGGTGTGGCTTGAGCAGCCCTTCTGGAAGTTACAAACTGTAAATCTTGGCAGTGTCCATGTGGTACTAATTTTGTGGTGCACAGAATCCAAGACCTGTGGGGACATGGCTTCCTCTACCTAGATTTCAATGGATGTCATAGATAGCCTGGAGGTTGGGACAGAGATTTGTGGTAGGAGGGCACTACAGACAACCTCCACTAGGACAGTGCTTACTGGAGCCACGTGGGTGAAGCTGCCCCTGAGACCCTGGAACAGTAAAGCTACCATGTGCAACACCAGCTGGGGAGAGCTACAGGCACAAGAAAACTTGTGAGAGCTACTCATTTTGCTGAGCCAAGCAAAGCCATGGAGGCTGGGCTTTCTGAGCCCTTGGGGACCCAATCCCTATCCCAGTGAGTGTGGAAAGCTGGACATAGTGTCAAAGATTATTTTCAGGCTTTAGGATTTAGATTGTTCACCCTGTTGGGTTTTGTACTTCCTGTGGCCTATTTCTTTTTTCTTTCCTATTTTTCCCTTGGAAATGGGAATGTTTATTCCATGCCTGTTACAGCATTGCATTTTGGAAGCTCATAACTTGTTTAATTTCATAGGCTCGCAACTGGAGGGAAATATGCCTCAGGATGGATTGTGCCTTGAATCTCACCCATATCTGATTTAGATGAGACTCTGAACTTAGATTTTGAGTTAATGGTGGGATGAGTTAAGACTTTTGGGGCTATTGGAATGGAAAGAATGCATTTTGTATGTCCGAAAGACATGAGTTTTGAGAGACCAGGAGTGGAAAGCTACAGTTTGAATATTTATCCTCTTTAAAACTCCTATTGAACTTTGATTGCCGTAATAATGTTATTAACAGGTGAAAGTTTAAAGAGGTCATTAGACCAGGAGGGCTCCCCTCATGGGTGGGATTGGTGCCATTATAAAATTGAGGGTTTGGCCCCCTCTTGCCTTCTGGCCCTTCTGCCTTATGCCATGGGAAGGCGCAACAAGAAGTCCCTCACCAGATACCAACAACTGGATATTAAACTTTTCAGCCTCCAAAACTGTGAGTCAATAAATTTCTGTTAAATATAGATTACCCAGTCTTTCGTATTTTGTTATAGGAGCACGAAACAAACGAAGACACCATGTTTCCCAAAGAAGCTTTAGAAGACCCAATTGGCATTTACCAACGTTTTCCTCAGGGAGATTGAACTGTACTGTCTCTGACTGTACTGTGGTGTTTATCAATGGAAAGAGTTTATAAACTCAAGTGAATACCAGTTCAGTCAGCTGCTGGCTATGTGCCCTGAGCAAGTTATTTTATCTTTCCACGTTTAGTAATATTCTTGTAGTGATAATATTACCTATCTCACATTGTTGTTTACAAGTTTAAATGAGTAACATTAAATTTAGCATCTCAGATCCCAGCACAGGCAGTGAATTAAGTGTTTGCTTCCTCTTCTTATTTCTTCGCTTATGAGAAAAAACCCATGAGTAACTCATCATCTGATTATTCCTCTACTTCAGAAATGTAAAATCCACAATTCCTACAATCCTGTCAAAATTAGAAGGTCCAATACTTTATTTCTATAGTGTATTTTTTTATTTTTACATATTGGAGCTCTTATAATTTTTCTGAACTTAAGGCAAATTCCTTGGCACCATCTACTAAGTCTATTTTTTTTTCTGAGGAAATTAAGCAACTCCAAAGGAGTTCTAATGCCTCACAGAGAAGTCTTTCAAGCAGTCTAATTAAACAGAGGTAATCAATAGAGAAAAACCTAATCCTACCACTACCCTTTTCTCTAGCAATATAAATCAAATTCCCATGACCCATCTGCATCTGCAAGATATAAAGATATTACATTTTTTTGGTCTTGTTTTCAAGAATCTAAACCCACCCAAATATTCTGCCTTTCAAGAACATTTTGCATATTTATGTGGAAGTCCTACAGTTGCCATGACTTTGCAGTTTGCTATTAACATTTTGTGTAGACTTTGTCCTAGCTAAAGATGTATGAACACATTTTACATAGAGCCCAAATGCTAGCCAGACCTTCCTTATGAATAAAAGACAGATCTTTCCCTTGGAACTAATTTTCCCCTAAGATATATTACAGAATGTGCTACATTTTTCCTGGCCAAGAAGAAAACCACATTCTATTCAATATCAAATGAGTAAATTGATACACTAAGAATTTTCAATAATCTTGGGTTTCCAGACTAGTAAAGAAATAGAAGCATTTTCAATTTCTAAAAGTCTACTTAGGTTTTCAGTCTGGTATGTGAGAAGCTTGAACGTTCCACTCCATCCTAACAACCAGTAGAAAGAAGAACAGGCTGAAAAATAAGCAACTCATTTCAGATTTGCCAGAGAAGTGAGGTCACAGGGCCAACCACTGCCCTCAAAATTGGAGGGACAGAGAAGCAAATACAGAGAATCTCAACTTACCTGTACAAAACCCACAAGCAATGATTTCTGTGTGAACCAGTGCCCAAATTAAAGAACCTAAACTGTAATTGATGAATTGCTAGAAGTTCAGCATGGACACTTTTGAGAGTTAAAAACTCCAGGGGATCCAGTAATGGAGGGACGCATTTTTTGAGTTTTACCTCCAGGAACTTGACCAGGTTCTCACTGTAAATATCAGAGAAAAATCCCTTCATGCTTCCAGCAGAGGGAAAGAACAAAGGATCATTTTAAAATACACCACAGCATTTTTTCCTTCTTTACAAGGGCTGCCCTGGGACAATACTATTTAACCAGAACCTAAACTGCTGGAGTTTTATCAGAGCCTAACTAACCTGGAGGAAAACTCAACTCTAGCTGGCTCCAGCCAACATATTCCATCTAAGGCAGGAATGAGAAGCATACTAAAGTTCGCAATCTAGAGGTGCAGGCTGACTAAAACATTAAGTCCTAACGATGGGACTATAGAATGCTTCCTTTCCCCCATTCCTTACCACCATGTGACTAAAGGCCTATTTACTGCAGTTCCTTTTACGTAGTATATTTATCATGTCCAGCTATAAATAAAATGTTAAACGACATTAAAAGGCAAAAAGTTCAGTTTGTAAAAAATAAGCAAGCATCTAAGTTAAACTCGGATAGGAGATATGTATTGATATTATCTGGGAATTAAAAAAACATATGATTAATATGCTAAGGATTCTAATGGATAAAGTAGATAGCTTGTAAGAACAGATGGGCAATGTAAGCAAAAAGATGGAAATTCTTAGAGGGAAACAAAAAGAAATGCTAAAGATCAGAATCACTGTAACAGAAATGGAGAATTTTTTGATGGGCTTATTAGTAGACTGGACACAGCTGAGGAAAAAAAATCTCTGAGCTTGAGGATATCTCTGAAAATAGAAACCTCTGAAAAATCAAAAAGAAAGAGAAAACCTGAGATAAAGAGCAGAATATCCAAGAACTGAGGGTCAACTAGAAATGGTGTAACATACACATAAAGGGAAGCCTAAAATGAGAAGAAGGAAAAAATACGCGACATATTTGAAACAGTAATTACAATTTTTTTTCTCGAAATAAGACCCAAATCTGCAAATCCAGGAAGCTCAGAGAACACCAAGCAGGATAAACGCCAGGAAACTTCATCTAGGCATAATTATTTTCAAGCTATAGAAAATCAGAGATGAAGAAAAAAAACTGTGAAAGGAGCCAGAGGGGAAAAACACCTTACTTATAGGGGCACAAAGATAAGAACTGCATCTGACTTCTTAGAATCCATGCAAGCAAGAAGAGAGTGAAGTAAAATATTTAAAGAGTTGGGAGAGAAAAACAGTAACAATTAAAAAAAACAACAACAACACAGCACCACCAACCTAGGATTCTGTAGCCAGAAAAATTCTTCAAAAGTGAAGAAGAAATAAAAGCTTCTCAGAAAAATAAACATTGAGGAAATGGGTTGTCAGTAGACCTGCCTTGTAAGAAATGTTAAAAGAAGTTCTTTAGGGAGAAGGAAAAATACACAGGTCAGAAATTTGGAGCTATATAAATAAAGACAAATACTTAGAGAAGAAATTAGCTAATGTAGAATAAAAACTTGTAAATTTTCTATTATTCAATTATTTAACATATAACATTTTTTTCAAAATAATAGCAATGTAATAATCTATGTGTTTGTGTGTTTATAATCTATGTGCTTATGTATAAGTAATATAAATGGCAGCAATGATACAAGGGATGAGAGGAATGAATTAGAGTTATTTTGTTTCCATAAGATACCCACACTGCCAGTGAGGTAGTATTGTGTTACTTGAAAATGGACTTGGGTTAGTTGTATTAGTTGTATATGTTTATTGCAAACTAGGGAAATCACTAGAAAAAGTTTTTAAAAGCTATAATTGATATACTAAGAAGAAAAAATGAACACATGTAAAATGCTCAAAATGAAAGACTGAAAAAGAATGAAAGATAAAAATGGGCACAAAGATCAAGGGAAACAAATAGAAAACATCAACAAATAATCCAACTATGTCACTAACCAATGAATGTTAATGGTCTAAGTGAACTAATTAAAAGAGGTTGTCAGAGTGAATCAAAAAATAAAACCCAACCATACGTTATCTATAAGAAACCAACTTTAAATATGAAAACACACATAGATGAAAAGAAAATGGATGAAGGAAGATACACTATGTAAACACTAATCAAATAAAAGCATGAGCAAGTTTATTAATTTCAGACAGACCAGACTTCAGAGCAAGGAAACTTATCAGAGCTGAAGAAGGGCACTGAATAGTGATAATGTCTGTTCTCTAAAAAGACATAACAATCTTTAACATGCATATCCCTTCTAACAGAGCATCAAAATAATGCAAGGCAAAAGCACATAGGACTGCAAGAAGGAATCTATAACTCCAGTATTATAGTTGGAGACGTCAACACCCTTCTATCAGAAATGGAGCGATTTAACAGGCAGAAAATCAGTAAGAACACAATACCATCCATACAGAATACAAATAACATCTATAGACCACTTCATTCAATAACATCAGATTACAACTCCTCAAGCTCACATGGAACATTCACCAAGTTAGACCACATTCTGAACCATAGAACACACCCAACAAATTTAAAAGAATCATATAATGTGTCTCTCAGACCATGATGGATTTAAACTAGAAATCATAACTGAAAGATAGCTGGACAATTCCAAAATACATGGGGATTAAACAACACACTTCTAAACACATGAGTCAAAGAATAAATATCAAGAAAAAATTTAACACCGCATATTCTCACTCATAGGTGGGAATTGAACAATGAGATCACATGGACACAGGAAGGGGAACATCACACTCTGGGGACTGTTGTTGGGTGGGGGGAGGGGGGAGGGATATCACTGGGAGATATACCTAATGCTAGATGACGAGTTAGTGGGTGCAGCGCACCAGCATGACACATGTATACATATGTAACTAACCTGCACAATGTGCACATGTACCCTAAAACTTAAAGTATAATAATAAAAAAATTCAAAAAAAAATTTGAACTAAATGAAAATGAAATAACTGATTAAAATTTGTGGGATGTAATGAAAGCAGTGCTTAGAGGGCAAATTATAGCATTGAATGTACATAAAAGACATGAAGAAAGATCTAAAATATACTCTAGGCTTCTGCTTTAGGAAACCTAAAAAAGAAGAGCAAATTAATCCAATTAAGCTGAAAAAAAAATCAGAGCAGAAATCAATGAAATTGAAAACAGAAAATCTATGAAATCTAAACCTGGTTATTTGGAAAGATCAATAACACTGAAAAGCATCTAGCCAGGCTAAATGAAAAAAAGAGAGGACAAAAATTGCTAATATCAGAAATGAAAGAAGGGACATTATTACATATCTCATGGATATTAAAAGGATAAAAGTCTTTTATGGACAACTCTGTGTCCACAAATTTCGTAGCTTAGGTGTAATGGGCCAGTTCCTTGAAAGATACAATCTGCTACAACTCACAAAGAAGAAACAGACAATCTGAATCAGTTATATCTATTAAATAAATTTTATCAATAATTACCTCCCAAAACAAGTGTCAGGACCAGATGGGTCCAATGATGAATTCTACCAAATATTTAAGGAAAAATTATACCAATTCTTTATTATATCCTTCAGAAGACAATCAAAGGGAATACTTCCTAACTCATTCTATGGCATTAGTATCATCCTAACAGCAAAACCAGACAAAAAATTACAAGAAAACTATAAGCTAATGTCTGTCATAAACATACATGCAAAAATTCTCAACAAAATATTAGCATATCAGATCCAACAATGTATAATAAGAATTACACACCATATATAGTATTTATCTCAGGTATGCAAAGCTGAGTCAAGATTTAAAAATCAATTTGTAATTCATCACATTGACAGGATAAAGAAGAAAACTCACATGTTCCTATCAATAAATGCTAGAAAAGTATTTCACAAATCCAACACCCATTCATAACTAAATAAAAAACTCTCAGTAAACTAAGACTAGAGAGGAACAAACTCAATTTGATAGAGAATATCAAATATCAAATATCAAATCCTACAGTTAACATTGACTTAAAGGTAAAAAACCCAAAACTTTCTTATTAAAATTGGGAACAATCAGTACTTTTCAGCATCATAATGAAAATTCTAGCTGATGCAATAGGACAAGAAAAGGAGAAAAATGGTATACAGATTGGGAAGAAAGAAATAAAACTGTCTTTGTTCACAAATGACATGATCGGCTATGTAGAATACCTGAATAAATTCACAAAAACCTCCTGGAATTAATGAATTATTATAGCTAGGTTGCAGGAGACAAGATTATACATAAAAGTGAATGTCTTTCTTACTAAAAATGCACAAGTGGAAGTTGAAATTAAAATGCCATACCATTTATATGATCATAAAAAAACTAAAACACTTAAGTATAACAAAAGATAGACCAGTTCTATATGAGGAAAACTGCAAAACTCTGAAATGAATCAAGCGCTAATGAAATAAAATGAGAGATATCCCATGTTTGTGGTTCGGAAGATAGTAGTGTCAAGATGCCAATCCTGCCCAACTTTATCTACAGAGTCATTGCAATTCCAATAAATATTTCAGCAAGTTATCTTGTGGATATTGATAAACCAAGTCTGTAGTTTATATATAAAGAAAAAGACCCAGAATAGCCAACACAATATTGAAAAAGAAGAACAAAGTTGAAAGACTGACACTACCTCACTTCAAGATTTACTATAAATCTACAGTAATCAAGACAGTATGTATTGTCAGAAGAACAGACAAATAGAATAATGGAACAGAATAAACTGTCCAGAAATAGATCCGTATTTATATAGTCAACTGATCCTTGACAAATGAATGAGGGCAATGCAGTGTTGAAAAGATAGCCTTTTTTGACAAATGATGATTGACAACTGTATTTCCATATGCATAAAAAGAAAGAAAAGAGTGAATCTAGACAAAGACTTTAATCCCTTCACAAAAACTAACTCAAAATAGATCACAGACCTAAACATAAAATATAAAACTATGAAACTCCTAGAAGATAACATGGGAGAAAATCTAGATGACCTAGGGTTTTGTAACAAATTTTTAGGTACAGCACCAAAGAAGCAATCCATGAAAAAATGATAAGCTGCATTTTATTATTTTTTAAAAATATGCTCCACAAAAGACACTGTCAAGACACTGAAAGAGAAGACACAGGCTAGGAGAAAATATCTCCAAAACATATATATAATTAAGGCCTGTTATCCAAAATATAGAAACTCTTAAAACTCAACAATAAGAAAATCGGATTTGTAAAATGGGCCAAAAGTCTAAATAGGCACCTTACCCAATAAGAAATACAACGGCAAATAAGCATATGAAAATATTCTCTACATCATATGCCATCAGAGAAATGTAAATTAAAGCAACAATGTATATCACTGCATACCTATTACAATGGCCAATATCCAGAACATGGACAACAAATACGGCAAGGATGTGGAACAATAGGAACTCTCATTCATTGCTGGAAGGAATACAAAACGGTGCAATGACTTTGGAAGACAGTATCGCAGTATCTTACAAAACTAAACATGCTCTTATCATACAATACAGCAATGGTGCTCCTCAATATTTACCAAAGGAGGTAAAACCTTATGTCCATGTAAAAACTTGCACATGAATGTTTATAGACACTTTATTCATAATTGCCAAATCCTGGAAGCAACCAAGTTGTCCTTAAGTTGACGAATGTACAAATAAACTGTGATATATCCACACAATTATTCAGTGCTTAAAGAAAGTGAGCTATCAAACCATAAAAAGATGTGGAATAAATTTAAATGCATATTACTAAGTCAAAGAAGACAAATTGGGAAGACCACATATTATATGATTTCAAACTGTATGACCTTCTGCAATAGGTGAAACTATAGAGATGGTTAAAAAGACCAATGATTGCCAGGAATTAGGAAGGAGGGAAGAATGAATAGGCAGAGCACAGAAAATTTTTAGGGCAGTGAAACTACTCTGTATGATACTGTAATGGTGGATACATTTGTCTAAACCCGTAGTGTACAACACCATGGGTAAACCTTAATGTAAGCTTTGGACTTTGGGTGATAAAGATGTGTCAATGTAGTTTCATTGTTTTTAAAGATTGTACTACCCTGTTAGGAAATTTGATAATGGGGAGGCTGTGCATGTGTAGGGACAGGGGAAATATGGGAAGTCTCTGTACATTCTACTACATTTTACTATGAACCTAAAACTGCTCTAAAAAATATTTAAAAACAAATCTTATTCTATTACTAGGACCAAATTAATGAAAAACAAAAACAGCAACAAAACCAATATTTGAATATCTGTTATGTGCCAAGTGTTGTACTCTGAGCTTTGTGTCCATTTCTCAATCTTTAAAATATTCTGTTAAGTATGCACTATGTGTTGTGCCAATCATAGAAGACAAAACTGAAGCTTAATGAGGTTAAGAAATTGAACCAAGATGACTGGGCTAGAACATGGAGAAAGGAATTTAACGTATTATGACTAAAATTATATCTAATCTAGAACTAATATTGCTGATTTGGATATGATCTACCATTCTAAAAGATGGGTTGGGTTTATACTTTGGTTTAAAAACATGATCAAATAATTAGTCCAATTTGAGATGCACAAAAGAAATGGATGGTGTTATGGTTTGGCTCTCTGTCCCCACTCAAACCTCATGTTGAATTGTAATCCCAAGTGTTGGGGGAGGGACCTAGTGAGAGATGACTTTATCATGGGGTCGGATATCCCCTTGCTGTTCTCATTATAGTGAGTGAGTTCTCACAAGATCTGGTTGTTTAAAAGTGTGTTTCATTTCTCCCTTCACGCGCTCTTGTGCTCTCTCTCTATCTCTCCTATTGCCATGTGATGATGTGCTCACTTCCCCTTTGCCTTCTGACATGATTGTAAGTTACCTGGTGCCTCCATAGCCATGCCTCCTGTACAGCCTGCAGAACCATGAGCCAATTAAGCCCCTTTTCTTTGTAAATTACCAAGTTTCAGGTAGTTCTTTATAGCAGTGTGAGTACGGACAAATACAGACGCCAAAGAATTGATGAATGTATTCATATTTCATTTATAATACATGACTTTTCTCTTAGTCATAAGCATAAATATTTACTAATTTGAACAGCATTTAAAGAGACCTCTCCAGCATACCAGATATGTATTTCCATATGTTTCCCAATGAATTCTTCCCATTGAATTTGGAAGACCAAATTGACATTTATCAAATTTCAATTGGCTTACTTTATTGATTATACATGACACTGATCTCACATTTTTCCAGAAAATCATGTATATTGTATCTAAAAGATTCATCACTGGAAACTTTGATTTTGAGTTCTCTTCAAACTTTATTTTCATAAGCTTGTAGAATATAATCATTGAACAAAGACAGTTTAAAAGAGGCTGAAGCATTAGAATGATTATTGGCTTAGATTATCATAAAAGCTGTAAATCTTAAATAAATTGTAACAGAGAAACATCTTTAGCTCTATAAACTATTAGCCAATAAGTTGAAAGAGATAGTGAAACTTTTCAGGTAAAAGGGAGAGACTTATATTCTGCTTTGTTACCACCAATTCATTTATGTGTTCATATATATATATATATATATATATATATATATATATACACACACACACACAAATATACATTTATGTATATATATTTATAAATATATAAATATATAGCAATATATAAAAATGTATATATAATACAATATTTATAAATATATAAAATATATAACAATATTTGTAATATCTCTATATATTTATGTATATATGAACACATGAATTTGTTATATATTGTTTATATATAAATAAATATATTTTTATATAACAAAAACACAAACATTTATGTTTAAATTTATGTATTTACTTATATGTAAATATATGTATATAAAACCACTAAGCCTACAAAATGGGAGAAAATTTTCGCAACCTACTCATCTGACAAAGGGCTAATATCCAGAATCTACAATGAACTCAAACAAATTTACAAGAAAAAAAAACAAACCCATCAAAAAGTGGGCAAAAGATATGAACAGACACTTCTCAAAAGAAGACATTTATGCAGCCAAAAGAAACATGAAAAAATGCTCATCATCACTGGCCATCAGAGAAATGCAAATGAAAACCACAATGAGATACCATCTCACACCAGTTAGAATGGCAATCATTAAAAAGTCAGGAAAAAACAGGTGCTGGAGAGGATGTGGAGAAATAGGAACACTTTTACACTGTTGGTGGGACTGTAAACTAGTTCACCCATTGTGGAAGTCAGTGTGACGATTCCTCAGGGATCTAAAACTAGAAATACCATTTGACCCAGCCATCCCATTACTGGGTATATATACCCAAAGGACTATAAATCATGCTGCTATAAAGACACATGCACACGTATGTTTATTGTGGCACTATTCACAATAGCAAAGACTTGGAACCAACCCAAATGTCCAACAATGATAGACTGGATTAAGAAAATGTGGCACATATACACCATGGAATACTGTGCAGCCATAAAAAATGATGAGTTCATGTCCTTTGTAGGGACATGGATGAAATTGGAAATCATCATTCTCAGTAAACTATTGCAAGGACAAAAAAAACACCGCATGTTCTTACTCATAGATGGGAATTGAACAATGAGAACACATGGACACAGGAAGGGGAACATCACACTCTGGGGACTCTTGTGGGGTGGGGGTAGGGGGGAGGGATAGCATTAGGAGATATACCTAATGCTAAATGACGAGTTAATGGGTGCAGCACACCAGCATGGCACATACATACATATGTAACTAAACTGTACATTGTGCACATGTACCCTAAAACTTAAAGTATAATAATAATAAAAAAAAATTAGCCAAGCATGTTGGTGCACACCTGTAGTATCAGCTACTCAGGAGGTTGAGGTGGGAAGATTGTTTGAGCCTAAGAGTTCGAGGCTGCAGTGAGCCATTATCATGCCTCACTTCAGCCTGGGTGGCAGGGGAAGATCTTGTCCAAAAATAATTAAAAACAAAACAAAAAAAACAAAACAAAAAAACCACTAAGCCGGTAAAATTAATTTGAAACCTATCTAGTAGTATATCTATTTTAGGCAGAAGACTATTGTCAGTCTTGATTATAGAGCTATATTTTTGTAATCTATGCAAAATTGACCTTTACCAATCAATGTTGTTATAAGAATTACTAAGAGATCTCAAAAAACCTAGACTATCTTTCTCATTCTTTCTGGTATTATTTAATGTTTTTATATTGGATCCATAATGTTATAATCAAATTATATTATAATAAAGTCAGTCAGATGTTGTCTGATATGTATAAAGTATATCTGTGAAGTAAAGCCAAGATACAACTCTAACCAAGAAATATCCTCAACCAACGATTTTCCCATGAATAATACAAGGCAAATATTCTCAGCTTTGTGCCCTTCTTTACTGATAGCTTTAGCATGGCACATGGATTTATATTACATAAATGCATAGGGACTGGTCAAGACCCATAACAAAATGCTAGGAAGTCTAGAAAACTTCCTCTTATAATTAAATTTCACATTTGAAAAAAAAATGAGACACCCCCAAAAAGTTAACTTCCATCCCACTGTTACATTTTACATGGAGAAAATGAGACCTCCACTCCCACAAAAGTTAACTGGTCATTCTCCATTTTTTTTTTTTTTTTTTTTTTTTGCCACCAAACTAATTAATAACAGAGAAAGGACTGTGCCATTATAGGTCATTAATTTATTTGTTAAATAACTTTCCAATGAAACAGGTGAAGGCAAGGTTTTGAGAAAATGGTGCATATGTTTTAACAGGCAAGGTAAATGTTTTTATTATGTAAATCTAGCCATTATCTTACAAATACCATTTCAGAAGAGGGATGCAACTATCTTCCCATGATAAATGAAGAGAAAATTTCAATGGAAATAAATACCCCAACCAAATGTTCTCCAACACACTAATCCCATACCTATGCTTTCTATTGGCTGCACTCAACCAGAAACTAGGTGACAAATGAGTTAACTGAAGCAGTCCCTGAGGATAATTCCTCTGGAATAGCCCCTCCTGGGGTATGCAGCATGGAGAGGAAGCAGGGAATATGGAAGGCAAAGATCAAAACTAGGCATATCCAACAAAAGATCATACTAGAACTGATGAGGTTGTGATATTGTCTTATTTCTTACACAAATGTATTTATATTCTTCAATTTATCCTTGAATTTAATGCTTAAGGTGGTACTACTACTTTTCTACAAGCCAGTTTGTTTCCTTTTAAAAAATAAATATATACTTTTGCATAAAATAGAACCTTATAGAATTCCAGGGGAAGACCATTGCAGTTAGAAAAAGGAATTCTTACTAGCTCTCTTTCCTTCTTCTGCCAATAAGATGGTGGGAACATAGTTTTAACAAAATATTGCTAAATGAAGAGTACAGTTTTGAAAACCTTACCATGGATTTGGAAAGAAAGTGAGCTAGTGGTTAACATTTGGCACATATTCTGAACAATTGTGTCAAAACTGGAATGAGTAGAATGAAAACAGCATCTGCTGCTGCTGATTTGCTTTTCCCCAGAGACTGGGCAACATTTGAACCTGTGATGAAAAGACAACAGGTGTGTCACACAGGATAAATCCCCCAAGCTCTCTGTTAGCCTTTAGGAAAACTACCAGCAAAAATAATAAAGAGAACCATGTACGAACTATAGGCATACGTTGTAAAAAAAGTATTCACTCTGTTGACAATGGGCTACCACCTGGATAATTAAGAATGGGTTGAAAGTCAGGAAGGACAAGATGTTTTAGTTCTGAGCTCAAGTTGCAAAGCACTAAAATAAAATGTATTCCCATGTGGGACTAAAGACTGAAAGGCCAAGATGGTAGGAAAAAGAGAAGTGAACTTCCTCACATGCAAACCACCACAGACTTAGACATTAGTGCACTCTTTCCTGTGTAATCTTATGCAGAACTGGAAAACACACCACCATTGCCTTGGCATTTTTCTTTGTTTATTTTGGCTTTTATTTTAGGTTCAAGGGGTACATGTGCAAGTTTGTTGCATGGGTACATTGCATGATGCTGAAGTTTGGGGTATGGATGATCTCATCATCCAGTTGGTGTGGGTAGTACCCCATAGGTAGTTTTTCAACCCTTGCACTCTCTCTCCCTCTGCCCTCTAATGGTCTGCAGTGTCTGTTATTCCCATCTTTGTGTCCATGTGTACTAAACGTTTAGCTCTAACTTACAAGTGAGAACATGTGGTATTTGGTTTTCTATTCCTGCATTAATATGCTTAGGATTATGGCCTCCAGCTACATCCCTGCTGCTACAAAGGACATAATTTCATTATTTTTATGGCTGTGAAGTATTCCATGGTTTATATGTACCACATTTTCTTTATCCAGTCCACCATTAATATGCATCTATGTTGATTCCATGTCTTTACTATTGGGAATAGTACTGTAATTGAGTGCAGTTGTCTTCACGGTAGAACGATTTATTTTTCTTCAGGTATATGCCCAGTAATGGCATTGCTGGGTTGAACGGTGGTTCTGTTTTCAGTTCTTTTGAGAAATCTCCAAAATGCTTTCCACAGTGGCTAATTTACATTCCACCAAAGATATATAAGTGTTTCCTTTTCTCCCCAACCTCAACATCTGTTATTTTTTTAGTGGGAGGTGGTGTCTAATTGTGGTTTTGATTTGCATTTCTCTAATGATTAGTGATTTTGAGCATGTTTTCATATGTCTGCTGGCCATATGTATCTCCTCTTTTCAGAAATGTCTGTTTATGTCCTTTGGACCCTTTTAAATGAGGTCAGCATTTTTGTTTGTTATGTTTGTTTGTTTTTTGCTTCTTGAATTAAGTTCATTATATTAAATTGATTCTGGATATTAGATTTTTGTTGGATGCATAGTTTGTGAATATTTTCCCCCATTCTGTAGGTTGTCTTATTAAATTGTTGATAGTTTATTTAGTTGTGCACAAACGAGCTCTTAAGTTTAATTAGGTTTCACTTTTATTTCAGGTGTTTGTTATGATTGCTTTTGAGGACTTAGTCATAAATTCTTGGTAAGGCTGATGTCCAGAAGGTATTTTCTAGATTCTCCTCTAGTACTTTTATAGTTTTAGGTGTTACATTTAAATTTTTAATCCATCTTGAGTTAATTTTTTGTATATGGTAAAAGTTAGAGGTCCCATTTCATTCTTCTGCATGTGGATAGCCAGTTATCCCAGTACCATTTATTGAATAGGGAGTCTTTTCCCCATGCCTGTTTTTGTTGAATTTGTCAAAGATCAGATGGTTGTAGGTGTGTGGCTTTATTTCTGGGTTCTCTATCCTATTCTATTGGTCTATGGGTCTGTTTTTGTACTAATACTATGCTGTTCTAGTTACTGTAGCCTTGTAGTATAGTTTGAAGTTGCGTAGTGTGATACTTACAGCTTTGTTCTTTTTGCATAGGGTTGCTTTGGTTATTCAGGCTCTTTTTTGGTTCCATATGAATTTCAAAATAGTAGTTTCTAATTCTGGGAAAAATGGCATTGGGGATTTGATAGAAATAGCATTGAATCTATAGATTGCTTTGGGCAGTATGGCCATTTTAATAATATTGATTCTTCCAATCCAGGAGCATAAAATATTGTTCCATTTGTTTGTGTCATCTATGCTTTCTTAGCAGTATTTTGTAGTTGTCATTGCAGATCTCTTTCTCCTTGTTGGTTAGACATGTTCCTAGGTGTTTTCTTTTGTGGGGGCTATTGAAAATGAGATGGTGTACTTGATTTGGCTCTCAGCTTAAACATTATTGGTGAATAGAAATGCTACTGATATTTGCATATTGATTTTGTATCCTGAAACTTTACTGACATTGTTTATCTGTTCCAGGAGCCTTTTAGCAGAGTCTTTAGGTTCTTCTAGGTATAGAATTATATCATCAGTAAAGAGAGATAATTTGGCTTCTTTTACTTTTTGGATGCTTTTTGTCTCCTTCTTTTGCCTGATTGTTTGCTCTAAGACTTCCAGTACTATGTTGAACAGGATGAATGAGAGTGGCACACTTCTCTTGTTCCAGTTATCAAGGGGAATGTTTTCAGCTTTTGCCTATTCAGTATGATGTTGGCTGTGAGTTTGTCATAGAGGGCACTTATTGTTTTTAGGTGTTTCCTCAATGCCTAGCTTGTTGACTTTTTTTTTGTCATAAAGGGATGTTGAATTTTATTGAAAGCTTTTTCTGTGTCTATTGAAATTATTATATGGTTTTGTTTTAATTCTGTTTTTGTGGTGAATCACATATATTGATTTCCATGTGCTGAACCAACTTTGCATCTCAGGAATAAAGCCTGCTTGATCGTGGTGAGTTTTTTATGTGGTAATGCATTCAGTTTGCAGGTATTTTGTTGAGGATTTTTGTATTTATGTTATCAGGCATATTGGTCTGTAGTTTTCTTTTCTTGTTGTGTCTTTGCTACATTGATGCTGGCTTTATATAATGAGTTAAAGAGGATTATCTCCTCATCGAGCGTTTGAAATATTTTCAGTGGATTGCTGCCAACTCTTCTTTGTATGTCTGGTAGAATTCGGCTGTGAATCCATCTGTTTTAGGGCTCTTTTTGGTTGGTAGTTTTTGTTTGTTTGTTTGTTTGTTTAATCAAACTCAATTTTGGTCTGTTCAGGGTTTCAATTTCTTCCTGATTCAGTCTTAGGAAGTTGTGCGTTTCTAGGCATTTATCCATTTCTTCTATATCTTCTAGTTTGTGTGCATAAAGTTATTCTTAATAATCTCTGAGGATATTTTGTATTTCTATGGGATCAGGTGTAATGTCTCATTTATCATTTTTGATTGCATTTACATGATTCTTCCCTTTTTTGTTGTTAGTCTACCTGGTAGTCTATAGTTGTTGTTTATCCTTTCAAAGAACAAGGTTTTGGTTCATTGATCCTTTGTATGGAGTCATGGGTCTCAGCTTTATTCAGTTCTGATTTTAATTTAGTTATTTCTTCTATTAGCTTTGGGGTTAGTTCTCATTTTTCTAGTTCCACTAGGGGTGATGGGGTGATGTTAGATTATTTTGAGATCTTTCTAACTTCTTGACGTAGATGTTTAGGACTATCAGTGTTCCTCTAACACAGCTTTTGCTGCATCCCAGAGATTTTGAAATGTTGTGTTTCTGTTTTCCTTTATTTCAAAAAAAAAGCTATTTCTGCCTTAATTTTGTTCTTCACCCCAAAGTCTTTCAGGAGGAAGTTGTCTAATTTGTGTGTATTTATATGTTTTGAGAGATCTTGGTATTGATTTTGATTTTTATTCTACTGTGGTCCAAAATTATGGTTGATATGATTTTGATTTTTTTGAATTTTATAGAGACTTGCCTTATGATTAGAGCATATGATCCATCATATAGTACGTCCTGTGTACAGATGAGAAGAATGCACATTCTGTGGTTGATGAATGGAGTGTTCTGTAGATGTCTATTAGGTCCAATTGGTCAAGTGTCAAGTTTAAGTGCAGAATTTCTTTGTTGTCTGTTTCAGTGATCTAATTCTGTCAGTGAGGTGTTGAAGTTTACTGCTATTATTGTGTGACTGTCTAAGCCTTTTCATGGATCTAGAAGTACTACTTTTATAAATCTCAGTGCTTCAATATTGAGTGTGTATATATTTAGGATAATTAAGTCTTCTTGTGGTATTGAATCCTTTACCATTGTGTAGTGCCTTTCTTTGTCCTTTTTTCCATTGTGGGTTTAAAGTCTGTTTTATCTAATATAATAGCAAGCCCTGCCCTTTTTATTTTTCTGTTTGTGTGATAGGTCTTTCTCCAACTCCTTACTTTGAGCTATGGATGGTGGTATTTGTGAGATGGGTCTCTTAAAGACAGCATATGGATGGATCTTTTTTTTTTTTTTAATCTGTGCTTGACCATCTGTGCCTTTTAAGTGGGGCACTAAAACTGTTTACATTCCAAGTTAATATTGATATGTGAAATGTTGGTCCTATGATGTTGTTAGCTGGTCATTCTGCAGTTTCTGTTGTATAGTTGCTTTACAGGATCTGAGGGCTATGTATTTAAGTGCGATTTTATGGTAACACATATTGTTCTTCCATTTCCATGTTTAAAACTCTCTTAAAGATCTCTTGTAAGGCTAGTCTAGTGATAATGAATTCTTTTAGCAATTGCTTGTCTGAAAAGGATTTTATTTCTTTTTTACTTATGAAACTTAGTTTGGCGGGATATGAAATTATTGGCTGGAATTTCTTTTCTTTGAGAATGCTGAAAATAAGTCCTCAGTCTCTTCTGGCTTGTAAGGTTTCTGCTGAGAAGGCAATGGTTAGTCTGACGAGGTTCCCTTTGTCTACCTCTCTAGCAAGATTAGAAACATTTTTCCTGAACTATTGTTGTGTACAATTTCTCCTTCTTTCTCAGGAATTCCAATAATTTGTAGGTTTGCTGGCTTTACATAATCGCGTATTTCTTGGTGATTTAGTTCATTTGTTATTTTTCCTGAATTTAGTCTGACTGGGTCAATTTAAAAGACCAGTAATTAAAGATCTGAAATTCTTTCTTCTCCACAGTCCAGCCTATTAATAAAAAGTTCAATGTACTTTGAAATTCCTTAAGTGAGTTGTCTATATCCAGTAGCTCTAATTCATTTATTTTAAAGATGTTTATCTCTTCCTTTATTTTCTGGATTGCTTTAGAAATATCTTTGTGTTGATTTTCAACCTTGTCTTGAATCTCATTGAGCTTCTTTGCAATCCGTGCTTTGAACTCTTGATCTGTCTTTATGAGTTTCCATTTTTTGTTAGGGACCACTGCTGAAGATCTAGAATGGTCCTTTGATGGTGTCATAACAATCAGATATTTTATGGTGCCAGAATTCTTATGCTGGTTGCTTATCACCTGAAGAGGAGTGTATTGGGTAGAGTCTTTTGATTTTACTTCTATAGCCCTATGTACTTTCTGTTGGCAGGTTTTATATTGGGCTGTGCACTTCAACCTACAGGCCAGTAGATGAAGCTTGTGAGTAAGAGCTAGCTGTGACACTAGCAGATGGGTATGTACCTCAGCTTTGTTTACTGTGAGTCATTTTCTGTTGCTTCAGGTGAAAGGCTGGACAGTGGAGTGCCTAGTGCCCTGAGCTTCCTGTTCTGTGGGGTTGGGAAGACACCACTGGGCAAATCTGAAGCTCCTGTCTTGCCCATGAATGCCCTGATGTCAAGTACAGGAGCCAGTCCTGATGAGGATGGCTAGGAGAAGCTTCTGGTGAAGTGTGCTAAGGTCTCTGCAGGAAGGTCAGGTGGCTGCAGTAGCTCCCTGTCCTAGATAGGCAGGAGCCTGCTGTGTTTCTCTATCAAACCCCTGTTCCAGGGCTTGTGACTCCCAGTTCAGACACACACTGTAGTCTATCTCCAAACCACAGTGTGGCTGAGAACCACAGGAAACACCTGTTTGGTGATTCTGTGGGAATAGATTCAGGGCATAACTTCATCATGTTACATGATACAGATTGCTTTATGGTCCACCTATTCTCCAATGTGATAGCACTGCTGCTTCTTGTAAAGGAGCAGGCTCTATCTTTGGGCACGTTGAGTGGGTGTTAGTTGTGGTGGTATTGGCTGGTTGGGTCAGTCTGACTTCAGGGTCAGTCTGACTTCAGGCACTGGGGAAAGGGGTCAGGTGCCAGTAGAGTTGCAATGGGGTAAGTGGTTTCCCAGTTTTCAGGCCCCTAGTTGGCCTACTGGACAGTGTGTATGAGTCCTGAAGGGCTGGACTGGAGTCAGGCTACCCCAGAGTTTCAGTGCTGGCTGTGATGTGGAAGGGTGGACTGATCTCTGGGTCATCAGCTGAACTTTCAGGCTGAGGTAAGGCGGAACGCATAGGTGGTGAGAGCCTGAGAATATCACAGGCAGGTGGGGATTGAGTTTTCAGAAGAGCTCTGGACTGCAGGTGAAACATGCAGACAGGGGCAGGGCATTCCTTGACTTTCTTTCTGATGATTTTCACGCATTTTGTCAGCTTTATGGCAATGCTTACTAAACTATGCATCATCTTCACAATACCTGCTCTCCTTATTTCAGTGTTACATCCCTAATACCAGCATGCCTAAGTACTGTTCTAAACCAAATCAATCCCTCTCCATCATAGTTTGTTAACTTATACTATGCCAATTGTTAAGAATGGCTCAAATATCTCTTATATTTATAGTGAACAAAGTTATTCTGAAGTCTAAAATCATAAGAAATACATTTCTACTTTTATCATTCTAGGCAGCCAGGGAGTAACTGACTGTTAGAAGAACTTATATTTTGTACATCTTGGACAACTGTGCTTCTTGATGATACTATTTTTGATATTTCTTTTATTAGTCCTGTCTTAAGGCAATGTGGATAATCAACAAGAATGCTGTTCCTGATTTCTGATTTTTTTATGCTGAACTCGTGCCAGCAAAATTTGACTTGTTATATACTTACCCATATTTACCCATTAACTGTAATGTCTTCTCAAAAATTATGTGAAATGGTTTTGTTCCCTTAGTAGATGTGAAGGATTAAGATGACACTATAAAGCCAGCATACCCTCTCAACCTCCCAGCATTTGAGTGAAATAAAAGAGCATTAAATCCAAGTCAGATTGAAAGCCAATGGACATAAATGTTCCCCATTGTAATCTTTACATATTGCTAAAAACTAGAAATGGAATAGTGAGATGTGAGGTGCAAAGTTTTTAAGTGAAAATACTTAGATGAATTCGCCATCTTAGCCCACTCAGCCAGCCAAGAGTGAGGGTACTTTTAGATGTTTATACATTTGTTTGCTCATTTGTTTATTTATTTGTTCATTTTAAAATATGCTAGATATTTGGATACACAGACACAATAAACTTCTCTCAAGAAACTTGTAGTAATTTAGACTCGTGATTCCAGACTTGAGTTCAAATCCAAACTCTATCATCTAAATTTATGAGCATTTGGGCAAACAATGGCCTCTGTGGATGGTTCCTTTATATGGAAGATCACATTAGATCGTCTTAATAAAGTTCCTAGCAGTGGTATCTGGCACATTTTGGGCTTTGTTAATGAGAATTATGATTTTGTGGTAAAGTGTATAAAATCTGAAATCAGGTCATCTCTACCCCTTGTTCTTTAACAAGAAAGTTTTCTGCTTTGCGTCTCCAGTTTTTTTCTGTATAAAATGAGGATGATAGTAGTACCAATCCCATGGGAAAGTTATGATTACTGAATGAGTTAATATATGCAAAAGACTTAAATGGTGCTTGGCTTGTAACTAATGCTGGTTGAGTGTTTTCTATCTCTTTTAAAAATAAGAATAGTTAAAAATAACAATTCTCATTATTGTTATTACATATGATCTGTATACAAATGACTATAATGCAAAACAGAAAATAGTGATTCAATTAGAGATCTATAAATAATTATAGGACTTTTTAAAGTAATATTTTAGGCTGAGAGGTGGTAAAAAATTTCCAGGAACTATGATAGTATTAGGCATGCTAAGTTGAGCGGTCAAGAGAAAAACCTATGGATAAATAAAAGAATGTTAGCAAAATGATGTGTAAACTGTGGATAGTTCCATTACTATACATGGGAAGATATTATGAGTGATGTGGTTACAAACATAGGTTAAAGCAGATCATGAAAGAACTTGAATGCAAGCCATAGGCTATCAATTAATTTTCTCAGTAATGGGAAATCTCTGAGGGCCTGTGGCAAGACCTATCTTGTAGAATAATTTGTAGAGCAAAGAAACAAGAAATAGAAACGCCAGATAGGAGATTTCTGCATAGCTCAAGCTAAATGTACAGGAGAACTTCACTAGGTTAGTATCAAAGAGAGATGGAATGAATGTATGTGTTGAAGTGAATTCCCAAACAAAACAGTTTGAGTAAGGGTTAGATTGGATTTTTTAAATGAATACAGCACAAATCAAAATTGGACTTCTCTCATGTCTTCCCTTCTCCACTACCACTTTCCCTTTTTGAGAAAGAGATATAGCTTCTATCTGAGGCATTTGAAAACTTAGATGCTTACGCAAAACAGGCAGGTAACCTGGATAAATAAGGAGTGCCTGCCAGAACGAGGCTATGGAGAACTTGGGGTCTCATGACCCATCTCAACTGTGAGGTAGTCTTGGGGCTCCAGGCAACTATTGTTATGGAGAAACATTGCCCAGCACTGCCAGTTATTCTGAGTTTTCCAAGAGAACTAGGAAATCTGGATCTTCAAAATGTGAAAACTACCAATTTTTACATGTTGGCAACTACTTTGAAATTTTTAAAAAGCCTCTTTAGGCCAAACAAAACATGCCTGTGGCCAAATGTAGCATGTGGGTCACCAGTTTGCAAAATCTGTCTAACTCTTGTTATCTGGCAAGGTAATGAAGCATTCTGGTTAGTCAACACTCTGACTGAGTTTCCACATACGTTATATAAGGCTTTTGAGCCTTCCAAGAATCGGGATACATCAGCTACGCTGAACATGAAAGTTCTACTTAACATTTACCAAACTTTCCCCTGTTGATTCAAACACTTATTCACTCAGCAAATAATTATTATTTGGCTATGTTTCATACGCAATGATAATAATTTAGAAATATATAAATATGAATGAGATAACCCTGATCTTAAGTAGCTCAGTTTGATGAGGGTATAAACACAGGTCACAGATACTGATAGTACAATCAGTTTGACAACTCAGAATCATTTAATATCGCAATATCATCAATAGTCATGTAAAAATATGGAGAATGGCATAGTGTTTTCCAACTGATAGGTATTCCAGAAGTTCTGTCTAGAACTCTAACTTTCAATACTTAACATTTTCTCAGAAAGACCATTTCAGACTCTCAAGCAAGCTTCTGTACTAGCTCCTGTCTTTTTTCAAAATGCTTTTTCTTAAGATACCTCTTTCAAAAATTAGGGAATGGGATCAGTCTTCCAAAGATAAATAATCCCATTCTAAGATTCCTGGGCTCGTGATTTAAATTCCATAGGTCAGAAGTAGGAAGAGGAATCACTCTGGATGGTTTATGGGGAACACTCTATTTCCATTTAATTCATATCAACAATTTGCCTCCTAAAGCAACCCCTCCTTGCTACACTGAAGAACAAGGAACACAGTGTATTCCCCTGCTGAGGTTAATATTGTTCAGCAACTTGAGAGAAACTTCTAAAGAAGTAACTATTAAAATAAGTACAGTATTATTCTGTCTCCTCTAGCATACAATTTCTTTGGCTACATGATGATTTTTTAAAAATATATCAAATTAGTGGCTTAAATGCATTTCTTCTTCAGGCAGTAGAAGGGAAGGGAAGACATACATTTAAATATTGAATTTTAGACAAATATTTGGGGAAAAGCTATAATCGTTTCCCTGTTACTACAAACTCAGTGACTCTCACATAACCCTTTCCCCTCAACTACCATCATTTGGTGTCACTAAAAGGCTGTCCCAAAAGGTCACATTCCAAAAAGAAATCATTACTTTGTTTTTATAATTGATATATCCAAAGATATGGGCAGAGCTATTGCAAAGGAATTTATAGGTCAAAAAAATAAGACTTAAAAGTGTAAAATACTTGGTTCCACAGTATATGAAATAACTATTTTTCTCATTAGGTGCAGTAGTATACATAACATCATGTACTTTGAGTAGCACAGAGAATAAGAACTGAATGATACAAGATTAATTACTACACTATTGTCATCTCTAGCTAATAACAACATAGAGATTAACCTTGCTGTTAAAGTCTCTCTGGATGTATTTGTTTGCCAGTGGCGTAATTAGGGAGGCATGCAAGTAGAAAAAAAGCACACAAAATAAAGTTTGTGTCTCGGGAGGAACAGAATTTGTTTATTACTTTGTCACTGCAGGCAACAGGGTGTGAAACCAGCAAGAAATCAAGCCAGTTCTTGACGTCAGTTATTCCTAATTTGGAGCAATTGAGTGCATCTTTGACTTATGTGCCAGGGCTGATCATTGATTAAGCTGCAGGGGTGTTTCCTATGGTGTTCCTTTGGCCTTATTACTGTGACTAGCAATGCGTTATCAAGTTGCTTTTTGTTTTGTTATTTTCCTTCTCCAGAAGACCCTGAATTAAAATATTACTGAAGTTAGTTACAAGTAAACTTAGTAATTTCCTAAGTATTAAGTACATATTTTCTCTTGATTTTGATCTTTACCTTTGGAGAACCAAATGTCACATTTTGGACGTTTCATAGTTACAGAAAACATGCAGTGAGCACATCTAGCTGATCATGATCACACCTTTTCCCCCATCTTTTTTGAAAAATTGTAAATCTGATCATATCAACATGTATGAACTTAAAATATGGAGAATATTATGGAAGAAATAGTTTATAAGTTTGTTAAGTACTTATAACATGGTGTATCTTTTTGATTATTAATTTTTTATGCTAACCATTGTTTCTGTAGTTAAAATTGTTTTCTTGGTGTTATCTTTTCTCAAAATAAAATTAGAAACTTTTGATGGAAAAAAAAAACTTTTTTAACCTTGTGTTTTCAGGTTTGGATAAATGGTACCAAAGCAATCCTTTGGGCAAGCAAAATGAACTTCTCAATTGTTACACATTATTCATTAGACTGTTTCTATTTAAATAAAATATTGCTTGAAAGCAAAAGTGATTCAGATCTTTCTTTCAGGGTTTAGAGAAGTTACAGGCCATTTTAATGCTTGATAAAAATGAACAACCATTATGAAACTTTAAGGAAATGGCCAACATCCTGAGGTTGCCATCCAGAAAAAAATGGAAAGAATCTACATCTCCAATGACTTTATAGAACTCCTGAATTAAAATTCTGTCACTACAGACTCTAATCATATTTGTTATGAGATTATCTTGCTTTAAAGAACGAATTTTCTACTTTAAAAACTTATCAAGAGACCAGACATGGTGGCTCATGCCTGTAATCCCAGCACTTTGGGAGGCCAAGGCAGGAGGATAGCTTGAGCCCAAGACTTTGAGACCAGCTTGGACAACATGGAGAGACCCCATCTCTATGAAAAATTTAAAAATCACCTGGGCATGGTGGTGCACCTGTAGTCCCAGCTACTGGGGAGGCTGATGCGGGAGGATCATTTGAGCCCAGGAATTTGAGGCAGCAGTGAGCTATGATAATGCCACTGCAAACCAGCCTGGGTGACAAAGTAAGACCGCATGTCTAAAACACACACACACACACACACACACACACACACACACCACCCCAAAGAATTGTATCTGCATTCTAGATGCCAGCTAAGGTCTCTCTGACTTTTCAGTATTTAATTAAAATGGCTTGGAGACCACATTTCACTTTATCTGAGAAGTCTAATATCTTCTTCAAGAGTTCTCAGAATATTTTCTTGTTTTGAGATACTGGAATACTATGCAGCCATAAAAATGATGAGTTCATGTCCTTTGTAGGGACATGGATGAAACTGGAAATCATCATTCTCAGTAAACTATCGCAAGAACAAAAAACCAAACACCGCATATTCTCACTCATAGGTGGGAATTGAACAATGAGAACACATGGACACAGGAAGGGGAACATCACACTCTGGGGACTGTTGTGGGGTGGCGGGAGGGGGAAGGATAGCTTTAGGAGACATACCTAATGCTAAATAACAAGTTAATGGGTGCAGCACACCAGCATGGCACATGTGTACATATGTAACTAACCTGCACATTGTGCACATGTACCCTAAAACTTAAAGAATAATAATAAAATAAAATAAAATAAAATAAAATGAAAAGAGATACTAACCTTGCTGGATTCTGTCACTTGCATGAGATAGCTCTTTCTTCTTTCTGGTTAGTGCCAGCTCAGATGTGAAAATTGGCCTCTTTGTGACATTTGTGTAAATCATAGAAAAAAGGTACAGGATGCATAGAAGATTCTGCTGAGGTTCTGAGATGGAGAGTATTTTCCTTGAGCAGTAAAGAGAACTTAAATGTTTCTTTTTCATAAAATGCCCTCCATTAGTCTACCACAAGAAATTACCTATCTGCTTTGTAGAAAATTTACCGGTCTGATTTCTACTGTACCCTTTCCCATCCTTGCTCCTCTTTTAACTTCTTCTCTCTGAATTTTATGTATACTTTTTATACGTAGTACTTTAAATACATTATTTCAACTTAAACTTACGTAGCCAGGCACTCCTTTTACTAAAGACATTTCCCTTCACAAATGCAGCACTGTGCCGTTTGATGTGTATGTATATATGTGTGTGTGTGTGTATATATATATGTGTGTATGTGTGTGTGTGTATGAATATACGTGCATATGTGTGTATGTGTGTGTGTGTATATATATATAGTGCCATTTGATGTGTGTGTATATATATATATATAGTGCCATTTGACGTGTGTGTGTATATATTTAATCTGCTATACATGTCTAGAAATTTCTCTACTGTTTTTGTGAGGTGTGGTATGGGAATTGAAAAATATAGTATTTACATCTTCACTTAGGGCAAACAACTAAACCAATGTAGATAGATAATAAAATGTTAAGATATATAACCTGAAAATAAATAACCTGAGTTGTTAATTCCTTAAGTCTTACACACTTAGGTGACTTACCATTCTCTTTCTCAACTCCTCAGGGACCAGCTCCACTACCGTTGAGATATAAATATTTTTGGATTCACAAAATAAGTTGATCATTTATTACTGGACAAAGTAAATACAGTTTCTTTTAAATTTAGTATCTGATCTTTCATAAGTATGAGACAATTCTACTTACATTCATTCTTTTAATTCATTATAATGAAATTTGGATAAAGGAAGTATTGCTACAAGATGGCCAACTCTTAGGCGGGCTAATAAAATTGCTTAAATATCACAGCAATTAAGTATTAACTCCAGGATTTCAAACCAGCTCTGTTGGACTTTGAGCTCACGTAATTCCATTTGCTGATTCTGAGCACAGTCATCCTTACTCCATCTCATTTCCAATGTCTTTTAATAAGAGGGCAGAGGTGGGAAATGAGATTTTGCTGAGGCCCTGTTATTTAACATAAATGTGTTGGGTTAATAAAGTAAGTTATTTTTAGGACAGAAAAAAATTGTAAAAACTGCTTTACAAGTCACAAGATTAAAGGAGAACGGGAAAACAATGAACAAAGGGTAGGCAGAGTGACAGATGCTGGGACAGATTGTGTATCTTCTCCCCAGCCTCAATCTAGCAAAGAAGGGGGGAAGGGAGAAAAGGAAAAGGAGAATGAGAAAAAACAAATCTGATCCACTTACACATGGTCATTTTAGGTCTCTTCTGGCATAGTTGATGTGCACCTCTCCTAAAAGTACATGGCAAATGTTCCATCATCCGCTGTACACCTCTCTTGTTGGCCAGAATATAACAACTGGCTCCTTGCTGTCTTGCTCAACTTTTTTTTTTTTTTTTTTTTTTTTTTTTTTTTTTTTCCTCTCTGAGACAGAGTCTCGCTCTGTCGCCCAGTCTGGTGTACAGTGGCGTGATCTCGGCTCACTGCAAGCTCCGCCTCCCAGGTTCACGCCATTCTTTTGCCTTAGCCTCCCAAGTAGGGGGACTACAGGCGTCTGTCACCAAGCCCGGCTAATTTTTTTGTATTTTTAGTAGAGACAGGTTTTCACCGTGTTAGCCAGGACGGTCTCCATCTCCTGACCTCGTGATCCGCCCGCCTCGGCCTTCCAAAGGGCTGGGATTACAAGCGTGAGCCACCCCGCCTGGCCAATGTTTGGTTACAATTATCTAAAACAAATTCCATGTTTTTCCGCTGTGTCTGCATAAAATAGGCTTAAGATGCGCAGAAAATATAATGTAAACATTTAAAAGCTTTCCCCCGTATTCTCACTTCCACATTTGGGAGGCATTTTGAATTTTTCTGCCGTTCTTCGTGTGGGATACCCCGTAGTTTATATGTGGGTTCTCTCACTTTTTAATCACTTCTTTCTTGCTATGCTTACCCCCATGTTTGTTTTCGAAGTCATCAAAAAGGAAAAAAAAAATAAAACCATCCCAGTGTATTAATTGAATAAAAGACTAGGAAAAAAAATAATTGTAAAAAAGACTGAACATGGTCATTAGGATGTGAAAACATCTGGCTGCAATGTGAAAAGTTTAGTCAATTGATGGGCTCTTTTTCAAAGATATTATGTTTTTGCTTCTGAATTTTGGGGGCCTGTTTCTGGATTCACCAAATCTATGGGTTGTCCACATTGGCATAGTATAAACTTATCCAATGATTGATTTTGATCTTGTAGATAACTTGCAAAATATGAGGTAACTAGAGCTTCATTTTATTTTTTTATTCTACTTTATTTAATTTTTTTATAGAGACAGGGTCTCTCTCTGTCACCCAGGCTCCAGTGCAGCTGTGCAATCATAGCTCACTGCAGCTTTGAACTCCTGGGCTCAAGTGTTCCTCCTGCCTCAGCCTCCCAAGTAGCTAGGACTACAGGTGCACACCACTACACCTGACTAATTTTCTTTTATCTTTTTTTTCCTTTTTTTTTTTTTTTCTTAGAGACGAAGTCTAGTTATGTGGCATAGACTGGTCTGGAACTCCTGGCCTCAAGTGATCCTCTTGGATTTGTCACCCAAACTGTTGAGATTACAGACATGAGCCACTGTGCTTGGCCAAGAGCATGCTTTAAATACATCTAAAGAGGAAGAGAGAATTGATCAATTGATTACTTGATCATTTGTTATTTTAGAAGTTTTACACTTAATAATCTTCTTTCATTTTCCAAAGCAATCAATGAGAAAAAGCATGTAATATTTTATGTTTGCCACTATAGAAAATACTCTATCTATCTATTGTAATATTTACAATTACACTATGAAGTAAATATTATCCACAATTTATGAGTGAAATGTTCAGAGAACTTATGGAATTTCAGCTGCAGATTTAATTAAAATGTGAAGCTAAAGTTGAAATTTCATCTCTGGAATTTAAAAACCTATGCTTTTTCCACTAGGCCAGTACAGTGCTATAAAATCATGTCTCTGAGCCTACACAAAATTGAATTTACAAAACATTTATCTTTTAGTTATTTAATAAGGATCTTTCCAACACATAGTGGGTGAACAAAAATCACACACTTCTCAACAGATGAAATAAGAAAAAAACTATTGAATAGTAATATTTTAATGCATCGCTTATTTCAGCATAATTTAGAATGCTCCAGCCACATCTGAAGATCTTAAATTAATTATTTGGGTCCTGAGAGGAGAGAGTTTCTGAAAGAGCAGGGTAGAATTAACTTTCATCAAGCACCTGATATATGTGAGGTGGTATCATTTATTTAACTCTTTTTTATAGGCCGGAACCGTGAGAAATGCTAAGCATTCTACACTTAATACATCCTTTAATATTATTAATAACCCTGTGTGGCATGACACATTAATATTAACCTCATTTTACCCAGTAACAAATTGAAGTTGGTCAGTAGTAAAGGTGAAATTTGAACCCAGGTCCTGTTTTTTGAACCTATGTACTTTCTCAAATAATTGCTGGAAGACACATACAGAGCCAGTAGTACCTCCAAATAAGTTCTGCTTTGAGTAACTGCATAGTTGCTTCTTACACCAGCACATGAGCAGATAATTTTTATCAAAGATTCATTACTTGGGATTTCCATTCATTTATTTAATGAAGTCATTCCTCAGCTAGTGTTAGTATTTGGCCAGGCTCCTGCAGTCTCTCAGCCTCTTTGTGTTTATGGACAGGTCAACCAGTGGAATAATTTTCATTTGACAAGCCCCAGTTGAACTTGTTTCCTGGATCATTAAGCACATTGGCATGTACATTAACAACCATTTTCTGCCTTGTTGGTTTCCATCTATTTCATTCACGAATTAATAGGTACATAAAGAGAACTCAGTTAATGCCTCTTTGCATACCACCACCAGCCTTCTTGGTGGGTGGCAGGTATTGAAGCTGTGATGTTGAAAGAGACTGAAATCAAGCAGAACTGAGACTCAAATCAAGATTCATTTATCTTTTTTGGACCAGAAAACTATGCCAATAGAAATGAATCACAGATTCGTAAAATCAAATTTGCTTTTGATGTTATCAAGATTCCCTATCAAGAACCTTCTAATCAAGGGTTTTTCAACCTCGGCACTATTGACATTTGGAGCTGGATAATTATTTGTTGTAAGGGCTGCTCTGTGCTTTGCAGGCTGTTTAGCCACATCCCATCCTCTACCCACTAGATGTCAGTAGCACCACCATCCTCTTCCTTGAAAATTAAAAAATAAATAAATAAATAATAATGCCTCTAGACATTACCTAATGTCTCCTAGGGCAGCAAAATCACCCCACTGAGCATCACTAGTCTGTCCTCATCAAGAATTACCTCTTTGTTTTAGTCCCCTGGACTCCAGAAGAACAAGTGCTAGACATCATGTTCTTTCTTTTTATTTATTTATTTATATTTATTTATTTATTTATTTATTTATTTATTTATTTATTTAGAGATTGAGTCTCACTCTCTCACCAGGTTGGAGTGCAGTGGCGCAACCTCAGCTCACTGCAACCTCCGTCTCCTGGGTTTAAGTGATTCTCCTGCCTCAGCCTCCTGAGTAGCTGGGATTACAGGCATGCATAACCACGCCCAGCTAATTTTTGTATTTTTAGCAGAGACAGGTTTCACCATGTTGGTCAGGATGCTCTTGATCTCCTGACGTCGTGATCTGCCCGGCTTGGCCTCGCAAAGTGCTGGGATTACAGGCATGAGCCACTACGCCTGGCCCTTTATTTTTATTAGTAGGGAAACTAAAACCTGAGAAGAGAGGGTTGCTTAAGTGGGGAATATTTGATGAGCATTTGCTATGTGCCAAGACATTGTAGAAACACTAAGAGGATCCTCATGAGAAAATTCTTGCTACTCTTATTTTTAAAATGAAAAACTTAGGAGACGATCTTGCCCCAAAACTCATATATGCTAAGTTGCCTTATAAGACCCAGGTATGGGAAACCAGGTTTTAATATAGACATACCTCAAAATGTATATTTTAAAATAATTCTAAAGATTTGCAAATGTTTTTATTGAATATTTACTATCTAAAATGAAAATCAGCTCTAATGGATTCACATGGTCACAATAGAAAAATATTTCAGTTGCCCTCAAGTTCAGGCAAAAGGATATTGAGTTGTCTGCAGTCATAACTTAGTTGTGCTTTTCCAGTTGATATCATTTATTTCTTTGTGTTTAGCATGTTTGTATCATTGTTATCCTCATCTTTTCCTCCAAGATGCTATTCTTCATGGGTCTCTGGTATTTCTTCTGCCAGGTCTGGGGACACTACCAACCAGTTTCAATTTACTTAATTTTAGCATCTTTAATATTATCTTATTGCTTGTTTATATAAACATTTCTTAAACAGCTTTGCAATTAGGGAAGACAGAAAACCTAATTCAGATCTGGTACTCTACAACATTGGAACCCACTGTACAGATATCTGAGTTCATTAAGTGTTAAATAATTTGATAATTGGCATTTTAAATGCAGTATTTGATGCTGAACTCCTAGTGTTAAAGCATGTTTTAGTACTATTTGGTGAACTTGTTCAGGGCTTTTGGATGGGCTGGAAATACTGTATTTTACCATTTATAGCATATGAAAATTCAATAGCCAAGACATTGACAAGAACAGATTAGATATTATTTTGAGAGATCTCTCTAGTCCTTTTTTCTAAAAGTATCCAGGATCTTTACACTTTTCATGATCTCACAATAACCTATTTTTCCTGAAATTTCCACCTTAGTTAACCTTTACTCTTACCTCAAACTTAATGCCAATGAAGAGTATATGTGGAAGCTTTAAATTACAGATTTCAATTCTTTGACAGCCTTGTCTTCAAGGTCAAGGTTTGTGTTCCCTCCCTGGGAATCCAGGAGGGCTTGTGGCTGTTTTGACTGATTTGTCAGAAGTGATGTCATATGACTTCTGAGACTAAATCATAGGCCATGTAGCTCCTGCCTTGGTCTCTTGGAAAGCTCATTTCTAGACATTCCCTCTGGAGATGTTCCATCTAAGAAGTCAGGCTCCATTATGTAAGAAGCCTAAGCCACATAAATAGTTCAGGAGTAGTGACTCTGGTCAATAGATTATTTAGCTGAGGAAAGCTTTGGGTAACCCCAGGACAGGGGGCATACATGTGAGTGAAGAAGCCAACTTAGATATGTATCCTCCCACTTCAGATGTTTGAACTCATAGCACGTCAGTCACCCTATCTCTTAGACTTTACAATTCATGTCCCAGATGTTATGGAGCAAAGTCAAACTATCCCTGGTGTGCTTAATCTGAATTCTGGACCACAGAGTATAATAAAATGGTGTCATATTATGCTGCTAAATTTTTGAGTGGTTTGTTATTAGGAATGAATAACTGAACCATTGCATATAGCGTGGCCCATTCTCTTTAGATCCTGCTCTCTGATAGAACATGATAGAAAATACCTATGACCATCAGGTAGGACTCATGCATTTTAACCTAGTTAAAAAATAAGAAACTTTTTCTACAAAGTAACCTACTTGTTAAATATTTCAGGCTGAACATTTATAAAATTTTACATCAGAGCATTTTAGAAAGTAGGACTAGTCACTCCCTTTATAAATTTCTAAGGATATAGAAAAGAATGCAAAAGTAAGTCCTAAGAGATATAAAGAAAACAAAAATGAGAATATGAAGATAGAGAAATGTTTTGAGATTGACAATATTAATAATAAAAACTTTCTATTGCAAGTTTTTGATCTGAACAGGTGAAGCTGACTTTCACTGTCAAGGGGCAGCTGGATTTGAGTCGTATTTTACAAAGTATGCTTTTCAGAATAATGGTTCCCACAAGGTAGATGTAAGTTTTATTTACATTCACATACACAGTGATGGTTAAATATTTGTCTAGGTGTTACTATGAAGGTGTTTTTCGGATGTAACATCTATAATCAGTTGTCTTTCAAGATTACTTTCAATAATGTGGGTAGGCCTCATTCAATGAATTGAAGACCTAAAGAGAAAAAACTGAAGCTTTCCAGAGAAGGAATTCTGCCTCAAAAATGTGACATTAAAACCCCTGCTTGATTTTCCTGTCTGCTAGCCTGTCTTCAGATTTTAGAATTGCCAGCCCCGTACTCAAGTGAGCCGATTTCTTAAAATCATTACCTCTGTCTCTGTCTGTATCTCTATCTCTCTTTACCTATGTATCAGTCCATTTATCTACCTATCATTATCAGTAGGATATATGTGTGTGAGTGTATGTGTGTATGTTTATGTATGTGTGTACTATGGATTCTGTATCTTGAGAACCCTAACCAATAGACACACTTAAATATACACATGCATATTTATACACATACGCATATATACACATGTACATACATATACAAGAACTGAAATTAAGTGAGTTCGGAAAACACTGAGATAAGCCAATATCTGTAACAGAAGAATTTCTCTAAAAGTTGCCATGCATGTCACCATATTTCATCATGTATACAGTATTTGTCAAACTTGTTTTTCCATGGAACTCTTGTTACAAAGCATCCTCTGAAACTTGTGTTATATAGAAACAATTTGGACTTTCTGCAGTGGGTTTGCCGCCAGAACACAGATGTCCTGAAGATGACTCCTAAAAGCCAAATTGGAAAAGAATAGAGTCATATCAACATCATCATCATTGGACACACAGATCTGGGCCAGTCCACCACTGCTGGCCATCTGATACACATATGTGGTGGCACTGACAAAAGAAACATTGAAAAAGCTGAAAAAGAGACTGCTGAGATGGAAAAGGGCTCCTTCAAGTATGCCTGGGTATTGGATAAACTGAAAGCAGAGCATGAACATACTGCGTCATACCACCTCATCCAACTGCAAGCCCCTTTGCTGCCTCTCCAAGATGTCTCTAAAATTGGCGATATCGGTACTGTCCCTGTGGGCTGAATGGAGACTGGTGTTCTCAAACCCAGTATAGTGGTCACTTTTGCTTCAGTCAATGTTAAAACTGAAGTAAAGTCTATTGAAATGCACCATGAAGCTCCGAGTGAAGATCTTCCTGGGGATAATGTGGGCTTCAATGTCAAAAATATGCCTGTCGAAGATGTTCATTGTGGCAATGTTGCTGGTGACAGCAAAAATGACCCACCAGTGGAAACAGCTGGCCTCACTGCTCAGGTGATTATCCTGAACCAACCAGGCCAAATCAGTGCTCACTGTGAATCTGTACTGGATTGTCACACAACTCAAATTGCTTGCAAGGTTGCTGAGCTGAAGGAAAAGATTGATTGCAATTCTGGTAAGAAGTTGGAAGATGATCCTAAATTATTAAATGCTGATGATGCTGCCATCCTTGATATGGTTCCTGGCAAGCCCATGTGTGTTGAGAACTTCTCTGACTGGCCTCCTCTGGGTTGTTTTGCTGTTTGCGATATGAGATAGACAGTTGCTATGGGTGTTATCAAAGCAGTGGACAAGGCAAGGTCATCAAAGGTGTCATCAAAGCAGTGGACAAGAAGGCAAGGTATTGCCAAGGAGCTGGCAAGGCCTGCAAGTCTGCTCAGAAAGCTCAGAAAGCTAAACAAATGTTATCCCTAATACCTGCCACCCCAGTCTTAGTCATTGGTAGAAAACATTCTCAGAACTGTTTGTTTCAATTGATCATTTAAATTTAATAGTAACAGAGATTAATTATAACAATGCATTGTTAAATCTTCAGAAGGAAAGAATGTTTTGTGGACCATTTTGGTTTTTTCTGGTATGTGGTCATTTTAAGTTATTCATTTTAAAAATCGGTACTTTTTAATGGAAACAACTTAACCAAAAATCTGTCGCAGAGTTTTAAGAACCATTAAAACAAAATTTAATGAGAAAAAAAAAACATTTGGGAAATTCTCATTTAGCATTTGAGGGAAACAGAGAAAGCTTGGAGTAGCTGCCCCAGGGAGGTGAATGAAGAGTCAAGGAGGGGTAAGTCAAGTGTTTTTTACAAAGCACCCATAACTTAGATATTTTATGGAACACAAATATTGTACAATTGGTTAGTCTATTTTATTTGCTTTCTTTATAAATAAAGTAGATATTGAAATATACAAAGTTTTGGGTGTTAGCAAAAGTTAGAGGCAAAAATCAAGAGGGTATGTAATACTAAATCATTTAAAAATTATATGTATAAAATGGTTAGACTATGGAAAGATTTTCTTCCATTTATCCACACTATTTACCTAAGCCAGATGACTGGCAATTTTATCTAAATTTCTCCCTTATCATCTCACATCAGGTGGGTTGCAAAAGCATATCGTTACACTTCTTAATTTCACTGATATCTACATCCTTGCCTCAATCTTTATTGCTTTAAAAGGGTCCAATTATTTCCAAGTTACATTTAAATAATAGCTTCTATGTTTGAATGTTTGTGCCCATTCCCCACCTTGCCCCTGTAATTCATATGTTGAAATTCTAACTTTCATGCTGATATTAGGAAGTGTGGCCTTTGGGAGATGATTAGGTCATGAGGGTAGAACACTCACAAATGAGATTAGTGCCTTTATAAAAGCATCCCTAGAGAACTGGCCCATCCTTTCCATAATGTGAGTACACAGCTGGAAGGCACCATCTATGAACCAGAAACAGGGCCCTCATCAGACATTGATTGCCCCTGTCAGTGCCTTGATCATAGACTTCCCTGCCTCCACAGTGGGAGGAATAAATATCTGTTGTTTATTAACCACTCAGTTTATGTATTCTTGCTATAAAAGCCCTAATGAACTAAGACAATAGCCTTACAGGTTCTCCTCAGTTCAATCATCAAAGGATTCTCCTTGCTGTAGCCAACATGATATTCTTAGAAAATGAATAGGATCTAATTACTCTGAGGATTAAACCTGTTACTTTAATGATACGATCCAAACTCAGACGGTCCATGATGTGGATATTAATAAGCCATGGTTCTTCTCACTTTGGATCTTACTATGAAAGTAATGGAACAAATTGAGTTAGGATCTTCATTCAGATCTATCCTTTACCCTATCTCCACATCAACCCTTAATCCAAACAACCAAATATGATTCTATTTCCTCACTCAATTTTCTCCAATAGCAGATGCCTTGCTTATGCTTTTCTCATTGCTTAGGATGCCAACCAATAAGCCACTCAGATGCAAAGGAGGAGCCATGTCTAAAAATTGTACCCAGACTTAGATGAGTAAAAAGAAAGAAAATAGATCTAGGCAATTAGAAACCTGGACAATTGCTTCAAACAGAGGATGGGGAATTCAGAAATGTATTTCCAATTAAAAATTATACATACATAAGTATGTGGGATATTTGTGGCGTATCTGCAAGTTTTAATTAAATAGGGTCAAATGCTAATAAGTGATGCTGTATCTCCATTTTCTCCTTTTTTTTTAACATTACAGTTTTAAATGTATGTTAGTATACTCTGAAGCTAGATGGCTTAGTGTATAATTATTGCAATTGAAATAGTATATGTATACTTATGATAAAAAGGGACAAATAAGTCATACTAACAATTTATATCTTAAAAACCTAAACTTATAACCTTTCTGCTACTCAATCAGTTCTTTTTTCTCACTTAAAAATTTAATTTTCTTATTATAATTGTAATATGACTTTTTATTTAAAATTTTAAAATATAGATATGAATAACAATAAATCTGTGTTCATATGTGTATTGAAAAATACTTGTTACTAACATTTTATTTTTGCTTATATCATTCTGTCCTTTCATTTATGCAAATGTAATCTTTTTTATTTACAAAACTGGATTGAAAAATAATATTACATTGTAAACTGTTTTTCTTCAATAAGATATACTATGTTTATCTTTCCATGACATCACATATTTTTCACGGAAAAATATTTTAAAAATATTTTTCAAGGCTGCATAATATTGCATAATATGAGACCGCTATAATTTAATACATTTTCTATGACTGGGCATTAAATTTACTTTCACTGTTTTATTATTACAAGACGTAAACTACAATAAGATCCTTATAGCCATATAATTGTAAAAAGCCTTCCTTCCTCCTTTAGGATTGATTTTTACAGGATAAATAGCTACATCAAGAGGTATGCAAGTTCGATATACTAATAATGGGTTGTCACGTTTGTCTTCAGAAACACTGTAACAGATTTATTTCCATTAACAAGAAATGAGAATCCCTGTTTTCTGCACTATTGCCAAATTTAGCTACCTAACCATTTCTAAAATGATTCTTTAGATTTTTTTCAGCTTCTATTTGCAACCAAATTCCCTAAGCCCTTATCTTTTCTATTCTGGTTTTCTTTTATTTAAATAAAAGAAACTTCCACATGGAAAATATGACTTGTAAGAAATAAGTCCAGAAGCAACCAAATAATCCTAGAATAAAGGAGCAATGAAAGGGAGGCAGCTCTTGCAAAATTTCTAGGAAGGAAATAACAACAAAAAGATACAAGAACTTAACTACGTGATTTTACAGTGCCTATGCCTATTATTTTATTAGCCAGTTAGGTAGTACAACAAAATCAGAGAAAAGTATGTGATTGTGTTTGTTCATTATTTTGGTCAACATAAATTACCTTTATTAAAGAAAAATTAGGTTTACAATCAGATAAGGAAAATGTGCGGTAAGATATTAAAATAGAAAATGATAAAATTCTACAGGACATTGAGGTTGGACCTTATAGTCAAGTGGATAGAACACTTTAAAAAGTAAAGGAAAAATAATAAATTCAATTGTCTGATTTTTAAAAATTAGTCATAAAAATAATGATACATTCACAAATCCCTATAAGCAAGAACTATTTAACTAAGCAAGCTGACATTGACATTCAGCTGATATTGGCAAACAGCAACAGAAACCTGACTATGGTGCATAGCGGGTTAGAAAACACAAGACTGTCCTTGTGTCTGTTTTTACACCTATGCAGCCTCGCTTCACACATTCTCACAATACCCATCTTAGTTTAACCAGGCAACCTGTACATTCACATTTCAGGAGTTTCTAGATCACCACAAAGGGCACTATTTTATGGAATGAGTGTAATTAAAGCATTCCATTATTATCATCTACATTTTCCTCTCTAGAAAATACAATTGTTTCATTTCAGTAAAGCCTGTGTGTGAAATGAAGAACAACCCGATGAATTCTTTGTACTCAGGAAATAAATATTACATATAAGCTTTTCTTTCCCTTTGGGAATTTCCCAGAATTAAGGAGGGCTTCTACTCTTCCCGGTCAGCTAGGAGAAATGCTGGTCAGTGCAGCAAAAGCAAGACATTTAATTATTTTAACACAAGTTGGTAGCAGTAAAGGATAAGAAGAAAATACCGTCATTAGCTGAGAAGGCAGCACTCTTCCTCCAGCAAGAACTGATCACTCTCATAAAAATATAAATGAATTAATCAGGTAAAAAGTATGAGAGAACTGAAAAGGTGGTATCATGTGGTCCTCCATCATTTCTTTAGAAATGCATAAACTTTTCCAGTTAAAGAGTGATCAGGGAAAAGGGACTGAGGCTGGTGTGAAGAGAAACAAGTTCGAGACAAAACCTGAGGTCCTTAAGCAGGAAGACATTTTCTGTGTGTGCTCTAAAGCAACTTCTCACAGGTTTCTCCATTGTTGGAGCTGGACTGGAGAGAGACGAAGAAATGACTCACTCTAGATTCACACTGAAGAAACCCACCCTGGTTTCACATTAATTAGCAGGTGGTATTTTCCATGGTTAGGTAAGAGTATAGCTGTATTTTCTCCACTCTACTCTTTTTATTTTTTAACTCTTTGAAAATATGCTAAACAGCATCCTAGCAATTATCAAAGCTCTGTGTGTGTGTGTGTATGTGTGTGTGCGCGCGTGTGCATGCATCTGCCTGCTTGTATGTATGAGTGCGATGCTACCTGTGTGTAAATACTCTTACGATGACACAGTACCTGACCATTGCTATCCTCCATGAGCCATATTTATAGGGAAGATTAATTAAGCAGAAGCCTAATTTTTATAAATAATCTATGTTCCTTTTACAACACAGGGGTTGTTTAGAGTTGCTGTGTGATCACACATTTGCAGCTTTATTCCTCAGATTTTAATGCTGAAACCAGGCTGTCATTAACACTTGCACTCTCTTATTCTGATAGAGTATAACAGTTTGCAGTTTAATTAAAGGGCTATTGGGGGTGGTAACAGTGAGAGGGGTGATGGTGTGCATTTTAGAACATCAGGGTATCCAATAGCCACAAACACCTGGTGCTATTTAAGTTGTACCTTTAACCAATTGCAGTTGGCAGCCATCAGAATACAAAAGAAGCCAGAAAGGGGAATAAATGACATATTTTAAAAAGAGTGAAGGGATTGATTTTTACATCAGTCACTTGAATGAGTGATTCTCTCCAGAGGGTGCAGGGAGGAGGCTCCTGTCTAAATGCTAGGAGTGTCTATGGATTTGAATAATGGATTAGGAAGTGCCCAAACATCACGATTTTCAGATTTCTCCTGCTGAATCAGGACAGCTTGTCCAAAGCGTCAGGGAGAAAGCTATTCTTTACGTTGGAAACACTGTGACAAGGGGCCTGAATAATGACTTTGCAATAGGGAGAGAGTCCCCAAAGACCAATGTTGGATGAGTGTGAGTTACAATGATCAGAGGTAGTTTGCTCTAGGTGGGTGGGCCTTGGAGCACTTTCCTGCTTGTCATTTTTATTCCATTAGGGTGTGTGTGGGGGCAAGGAACTACAAATTCAGAATGCTTTGGGGAGAGCAGGTTGTGAGGGGAGGGCTGGGGGAGGGATCTTAATTATTTCCTTGACTAGATTGTTTAATGGTGCCATCCTTAGAGACCCCCTTGCTGCCAGCTTGTTACTCATTCCCAGAGTGAATATTACTTTAGTAGATAGAGTTCTGAAGTTTGTATGGCATCTGAATTGAAAAATAGGAAACATTTCTTTAAAAAATAATGACACTCTTCAGACTGCAAGAGTTGGGAATTCGTTAATATCCACTCCTATATCTTAGGAAATAATTACATATTAAGAACATGCTACAGGGACCAATGTAAACAATCAAGGCCTCTAACACATTCTTTGAAAATAAAATATACATATACCTTTACCTTGACCAAATAGGGGAAAAGGTGAGCAGAAAGGTCAGATGTTTGGCAAGAAGAGGAGTAAGTAATTGAGTGGGAGGGGGAGCATAACCAAGTCATTTTCCTCATCAGTGAACAGCACCAAACAGTTGGAGGATGGAAGTCGACAGTGTTTTTAAAACAAAAAGCAGAGTGAGTAGCCATATGTGAGGCTATGTAAACAGGACACTTTTGATCCCAGGAGTTAACAAAGACAGTGCCAGAAAAATGAGTCACTCAAGCACTGCCACAAAAGCCAAGGATGAGGTTGGGGCTGAGTCATCTCATAATCAGATCTAAACTCATGTCCCTGCCTCCTTGTCCAGGTCCCCTGCTTTGGGCAGGTGAAATGGAATCCTAGCTGTGTCTCCTCTCAACATGGACTGGGTGGATAAATAAGCCAGAATATTCAGGATTTTTGAAAATTACTTTAACTGTAACTTTTCTCACTGAATTAGTCAACCCTTCTTTTCAGGTTGGTATCTACATTTGGGGACAAACTGTACTGAAAATGATAGCATACTCCAAGGACTCCTCAATAATAAACTCAAGGAATTATCTACATGCACCTCTGGCCAAATCACCATAATTTGGTGAATAAAAATGTCTGCAGAGAACACCTTTCCTCTGCCTCCCTCAGAAAGTCCTTGCATCTTGAAGAGCTGACTTTGGTCTCTGACTTCTAGGTTTAATGCTAGGCTTCATCAGCCAATGTGCCTATGACAAGTCATTGGCTAAGACACACGCATGACCTTCAAAGAACTAATAGGCTTTTTGGTAAAATAAGCTATAGAAACATAACCTTCAAAGATAACAGTTAAGTAAAATATTTTATTTTGATTCTGTGAATGAATGTATCGACAATCAATATTGTAGAAGTGGCAAGGAGAACATTTAAAATAGATACAATATATAAACATATATATATATACACACACACACACACACACACGCACACAAATACAGAAGATTTATGTGCCTGTGTATGTTTAGTCTGAGATGTATTTCAAAAGGAAGATGGATGATCCTGAATCTCTTCGAAATGAGTGGCATTTAGATAGGTAGAAAGAAAGAAGGAAGAGATTCTATTCACACTGAAACACAGGTAAGCCTTTAGTGCAAAGACAATACTTGTCTTGACTCACATTTAAGTAGGATGCAAGGCAGTTAAAAACATTCCGTGAATCCCCACAACTCCTTGCAAACTTTATACATAGACACTCTTGAGGATGGCCAACATAACACATTAGTAGAAGAATCAGAATTTGCAGCCAAGTGTTTCCTGACTTCAACGCCCACAGTGTTGACACTGCGTGTACTAGATTAAGGTAGATAGTTTGAGAAACTGGCAGCTTCGACTTTCTCAATGACTTAAAAGCATGTAGTAAAGTCAAGTAGGCGGCAGACGTGCATGTTATTAGAGAATTTTTACATGCTCAGAATTAAAACATAGAATGTTTACTTAAATTTAGAAACAATTTTCATACATGTGCTTTCATTTGTTCTTTTAATTCCAAAATCAAATACTGTCAACCATCATAACTTCAGTGAGAATTCAATCAAGGCTAAAGAATCACCTCTTTCAGCAAGCCTAATGACTTTCACCTTAGTCTCTACTGTATTAAGATAAGGGAAACTACTATTTTATTTCTAGCCTCTACCTTTGTTTTTCCTTTTTTTTTTTTTTAATTTAAACGCAAAATATAAACAATTACACAGACACCATTGCCATAGTTGGTGACATGGATCAAACTGTTTTGTTGGCCAGAGAAAACAACACCTGCATGGGACAGTTAAATGTTCGTTTGGGAGTTGCCCTGTGGAAGTCCCAATGTTGGGTGTATAAAGCAGCCTCAGGTTGTCAAACAATGCACATGTGAAAAAGTAAGGGTTGCAAAGATCTACAGTAATGCTAGTGTTGGTTTTTATAAAATGAGTCCCTGCATTTTTAACATTCTGGAAATGTAGAAAGTAATTTATTCTTTTTCAACATAGAATAAGTTTGAATTAATTCACTCATGAAAGATCTGTTGAGCATGTAATCCTAAACAAAACAGGGTTCCTGCCTTTAAGTGTTTCTCCAAATTAGAATTTAAAAATATGTTTACATTATGTTTGGCATATGATATGTTGCATATATCAATTAACGGAATTATATTTTTGCAGATTTTGTATGATATTTGAATTCTACTTTTTTGGTAGCCTTGGTAGACTAATGGCTCCCCTGGAGCAATAAAACTGCCTTGGGATAGTTGAGTTGGAGATAAATAATACACTGTATGAAAATAAATTCTAAAGAAATAGTATAAATAGTTCTGGTCTGTCTAAAGTGAAATAGCTATGACCTGCACTCACAGTAGGACAAAAAAACAACTTTAGGAACAGAAGTATTTTTTACATTTATATTCCGAGGAATCTTTATTATTAATAGTGACCTATATTTTTATTACCCAAGGCTAAATATCTCTGTATATCTACCTTTTAACCATATTTCCAGAAAAGTACAGATGTAGATATGTATGTAAATATATGTAGGAGGTATGAATTTCAGTCCACAATCAGAAGAAGCAGGAGATATCATAGTTTTTTTTTTTCTCTTTAAAGTAGATTTAATACCTCAGAGTTCTCACCAGTGAAATATAGGAATTTCACTTTGAGTAAATTTGGGTTATCTTCTTACCAGGATTTAAATATGGAGGTGACTGAAATCTTAATTGATGGAGGCTATCATTTTAAAAATTGCTCCTGTTACCCTATAATGCTGTGGTCAATTGGCAGTACCTGCCCTCTGGCTCTTGAAAACTGCTGTTCTTCCAGCTTTGCAACAACATAGATGAACCTGGTGGACATTATGCTACATGAAACAAAACAGGCACAGAAAGACAAATACCATATGAACTCACTTATATGTGAAATTAAAGTGCAACTCATAGAAACGGGGTAGAAGGGTGGTTACAAGGAGTTGGGGAAGTGGGAAAAATGAAAAGATATTGGTCAAAGGATAGAAACTTCTAAATATGTGACAATTTTTGAGACTTAATATGCAGCATAGTGAGTACGGTCATCATGTATACAATAATGTATTACATACTTGAAATTTGCTAAGAGAGTAGATCTTAAGTATTCTTACCACACACATACACATAAAAGGTAACTATATGAGGTGATGGGTATGTTAATTAGCTTGATCATGGTAATCCTTTTACAATGTATACATATATCAAAACATCACTTTGAGTACTTTAAATATACAATCACGCATTGCTCAGCTACAGACGTGCGTTCTGAGACATTTGTCTTTAGTTGATTTTGTCTTTGCACAAACATCATCATGTGTACTTTCACAAACCTAGATGGTATAGTCTACTACACACCTATACTATATGGTATAGCCTATTGTTCCTAGGCTATAAACCTGTACAACATGCCACTTTACTGAAGGTTACAGGCAATTGTAACACAATGGTAAGTATTTGTGCATCTAAGCATATCTAACATAGAGAGGGTATGATAAAAATACGATATGAAAATCTTCTGAGACCACCATTATATGTACAGTCTATCATTGACCAAAACATCTTTATGCAGTACATGGAGTATATAATTTTCATTTGTCAATTATACTTCAATTAAGCTGGAAAAAAAAAACCAGAACAAACAAAACTTCTGATCTAAGCTGATTCTGAGATGACCCTTACATAATCTTTCCTATTGGCCTGATAGTCCACATCTGGGATGCAGGGACGTGCCACCAGCCACCCTGTCTCTGTCTCCTCCTTAATCTAAGAAGAGGTTAAAACTTCCTTTCTTGGATGGAAGCTTCTACCTCCCTTACCTCCACTATTCAAAACACTTCTTTCCATCCATCCCCTTCATCTTCTCCTTTTTGGGCCTTTAGAAATACAGAAACATTCTTAATTTCCTCTGTTATATAAAGAACTTACATGCTACATAATTTGGAAGTTTATTTCTCACTAACCCTATTGTGAAAAATATTTGAGGAAGTTTTCTCTATTAAACAATGCCACGCAAGCTATGAATGTGCATTAGATCAGTGTACATCTGAGCATGCAATACTTAGAATTTATTTTTAACTATGTCTAACAAGGCAAATCAATTATATTCCAGTCATTTAAAATGATTATTTAATCCAACAATCACAATTTTGTTGACTTGAGTTCCTTATAAGCTTTCCTATCATTTCCCTCCCTTCTACTTCCTGGTCAGAGATTAGGCACTGGACAAGCTCATGTGATATGTATTTTTTTTTTCTTAAATGAATGCTTTGTAATTGAATCACCCAGAAAATTAATTAAAACGATCAAACTTCTTGGTGTCAGATAGACATATCGCTTTTCAAATATCATTTGATAGTAGATATGAGGCATCTCAAAGACTTACGGTAGAGAAAAGAAAAAGTGGTTGTTAAAATAGCCTTGTACAGTCACTATGAACAGAATTTTTAACACAAAAACATACAAGGAGTATGATGTTTACAATCCACAAAGATGCTTTAAATAGAACATTTCTGTAATGCAACATCTTGTGTTTTCATATTTCCCATCATATTCAAAATATTCTTCAACATAAAGAAAAAGTCCAATATATTTGCATAGTAAGAAGTAAGAGTTGAAAACATCAGATAATATTAAGAAACTGAAATAATAATATACAGCGCTTTTATTTCTATATATTCTAAAAGTGGGTGTTTATACTTATAAATTGATATATAAAGAGTTACTATCAAATTCATATTTAAAAAAAATAAAAATACCAATGCTCTGTTTAAATGCTGGCATCAAAAGGATTAAGCTATAATTATTTTCTTGAGGACTTGTGGGTTTCGAAGTGATACATAGGCTTATATACAGTTATATATAGACAGGGAAAAAGACTAAGCAAAGTAGTAAAAAATTATAATGAATCTAGTAATAGCTAAAAAATTAAGGCCTTGTTTGTACATCTATAGATAAGCAAACTTCACTTTTTAAAATGATATCTTGCTTTCTTTAGAATCACTTATACTCAAAATGATTAAGCATTTTAATTTTTGTAGTTACACTTGCATTTTATCCATGTTACACTTCCTTGCAGAAATAACAGTCTTGGGGAGAGGGAGAAGCGGTTTGGGGCTGCTTCAGGCAGCATTTTCCTCATTTATTTGATAAATATTTATTGTGTTAGTTACTAAGCATACAGCTGTGAATAAGACACAGTTTAATCCCTCACACAATCAAAACCAGGTCATTATTAAATTAACAATGATTATGCTTCAAAGCATATATAGACACAATTTCTTGATTTTGAATTAACCAATTGTTTTTCCCGGATGTGCATACTAGGAACACATAAGTACACAGACATTTTATTTCTAGCAGTAATCTTGGCTATACATTAACTCTTTCACTACATATTATGCATGTCTTATTATCTCCATGGTTTTATTATTTAAGGAAACCTAGATGATTCTTCTAAAGGTAACTGGATAATTCAAATAAGAAAATTCAACAAAAGTTGAAAAGGGATATTTTACATTTAAAAATGGGTCATAGTCAGTTTATTGTCTACTCCTAAAGTTCAGTTTAAAAAGGTAATTCTTTTCTTTTTTTTTAAGATTGAACAAAACTATTTATTAGGTTTTATACATATTTGTTCCAATTTTTTTATTATACTTTAATCTTTAGGGTACATGTGCACAACGTGCAGGTTAGTTACATATGTATACATGTGCCATGTTGGTGTGCTGCACTCATTAACTCGTCATTTAACATTAGGTATATCTCCTAATGCTATCCCTCCCCCCTCCCCCCACCCCACAACAGGCCTGGGTGTGTGATGTTCCCCTTCCTGTGTCCATGTGTTCTCATTGTTCAGTTCCCACCTATGAGTGAGAACATGCGGTGTTTGGTTTTTTGTCCTTGCGATAGTTCGCTGAGAATGATGGTTTCCAGCTTCATCCATGTCCCTACAAAGGACATGAACTAATCATTTTTTATGGCTGCATAGTATTCCATGGTGTATATGTGCCATATTTTCTTTATCCAGTCTATCATTGTTGAACATTTGGGTTGGTTCCAAGTCTTTGCTATTGTGAATAGTGCCTCAATAAATATACGTGTGCATCTGTCTTTACAGCAGCATGATTTATAATCCTCTGGGTATATATCCAGTAATGGGATGGCTGGGTCAAATGGTATTTCTAGTTCTAGATTCTTGAGGAATCGCCACACTGACTTCCACAATGGTTGAACTAGTTTACAGTCCCACCAACAGTGTAAAAGTGTTCCTATTTCTCCACATCCTCTCCAGCACCTGTTGTTTTCTGACTTTTTAATGATTGCCATTCTAACTGGTGTGAGATGGTATCTCATTGTGGTTTTGATTTGCATTTCTCTGATGGCCAATGAAACTATTCCAATCAATAGAAAAAGAGGGAATCCTCCCTAACTCGTTTTATGAGGCCAGCATCATCCTGATACCAAAGCCTGGCAGAGACACAACAAAAAAAGAGAATTTTAGACCAATATCCCTGATGAAAATCGATGCAAAAATCCTCAGTAAAATACTGGCAAACCGAATCCAGCAGCATATCAAAAAGCTTATCCACCATGATCAAGTGGGCTTCATCCCTGGGATGCAAGCCTGGTTCAACACACACAAATCACACAAATCAATAAACGTAATCCAGCATATAAACAGAACCAAAGACAAAAACCACATGATTATCTCAATAGATGCAGAAAAGGCCTTTGAAAAAATTCAACAACTCTTCATGCTAAAAACTCTCAATAAATTAGATATTGATGGGATGTATCTCAAAATAATAAGAGCTATCTATGACAAACCCACAGCAAATATCATACTGAATAGGCAAAAACTGGAAGCATTCCCTTTGAAAACTGGCACAAGACAGGGATGCCCTCTCTCACCACTCCTATTCAACATAGTGTTGGAAGTTCTGGCCAGGGCAATCAGGCAGGAGAAGGAAATAAAGGGTATTCAATTAGGAAAAGAGGAAGTCAAATTGTCCCTGTTTGCAGAGAAAACATTTTTTAAAGTAGTCTGTGATAAAAAACATCCAGGTCTAATCTACTCTTCATACAAAAAATTCACCTGAGTTCCCTAGATTGAAACTTGCTATTAAGTAACTGTCTACATTTGGAAATATGTCCAATAAACTGCAAGGCCATGACTTTGAAAGACTCAACACGTGGTCTTTCCTTAGGTGAAATCAACTCTACTCTAGAACTGATCGCAATTCTGGTACCCTCAGACAGGGTAAATATGTGTTAGTTAATTATGATCATTCATTCATGTTTTTATGTGTTCAACAGTTCATCAAATGATTACTAAGTGCCTACTATGTGATAGGCGTCATGCTGTAACTAGGTAATGCAATAGTAAACCGAGTAATTTTCTTACTGTCACGCAGTTTGCATTGAAAAGTTTAATTGTAGAGAATAGCTATGACAGGCAATGTTTCTGCAATATTTCAAGTGTTTTTTCTTATCTCTTTGTGCGCATAAATGTTACTGTCTCATATGTTTTGTATCAAAACAGTCACCAAGCCCCAGTGTTTGATGGTCCCCTTCTTGTGTCCAAGTGTTCTCATTGTTCAATTCCCACCTATGAGTGATAACATGTACCCTAGAACTTAAAGTATAATTAAAGAAAAAGAAAAAAAAACTACACGAAAAATAAATTTAAAAAAACATTTGAACTATAAAAAAAAAGTCATCAAGTCACCAAGAGTGACACTGCATATGTATTCTGATAGACTAAGTTACATGAATATCTTTTTGTTTGTTTAGTTGTTAAAACTTATGAAGTACTTTAAGTGAAATGAGTATCAGCAAAATAGTTGATAATTCTATGGAGAACTTTTTAGCCAAAGCATTAACTCATATATTTTGATTTTATGTCAATAACATCATTTGTTGTTGTCTCCTAAAGTTTTTGGCTTTGTTTTGTTATGCTTTTGAAGAGGAATTATGGGGACATTATCAGGTGTATCTTAGTCGTTGTTTAAACTTATTTAATTTGTATCAAGGGCACTCTTCAATAGAATTTTGTTTAAAGAGAAAGTAGTCCTGATTCTCAGAATGAACGAATTGCTTTTAGAGTTTATATACAAAATGGGGAGGAATAATTTTCAGAAATAAAATGAATGTGTGTGTGTGTGTGTGTGTACACAGAGAAAGAGGAATTCACTTATTCTTCTTATGTTTTAGTTCTGAAATTAGTATTGCTATTATTTTGGGGTTTTCTTCTGGGGAAAAATTACTTAGTACCAATTTTTAAATACTTATGAATGAAAGTCACATTCAATTAATAGATATTTTACCCTAACTGATTTCAAATATATCTGTAGGATAGTTAATGAATAAGGTGATCATACCAGTTTTCCTAGAAAAGCTCCAATTTATATCAGTATTTTCAGAGTAATTATGAAATGTGTCTTTTTAAATTCTTAAAACCATCCTTATTTGGGCAATGAATCTTACGGTCATCTTACTAGTGAGAGACTGGGGAAGTTAAAAGAAAGGTTTAATCTGAAAAATTAAATTCTATATAATTTTATCTTTTGTGCAAAAGAGAAGAAAGAAATTGCTGATGATCCACAAAAGAATAACTTAGCTGAGTTTTAATTGGGAGGAATGTTTTCTACATAGAAACTTCTAGATTGATGCTCTGATCTGCATAATTACCAACATACATTTTGGTGAAAGCAAGTAACAGTGAGAGGAGAATCATTTGAGGCTAAAATTTTGGGATTGCTAGTCCCAAAAGTTCAATCCTATAATTAAGTTCATATATAATACCATGTCTTCCTAAACAAAATAAAACAAAACCAGAAGTGGCACTGTTGAATCTTAAAACTTCCCAGTCACAGGAAGATGCTGTATGATGAGATGGTGAAGGTAGGGGAATCAGAACCTAGATTTTAATCCTCACTTTGCCAATGGAAGTGGAGTTGGATAACTTTGGAAAATTACTTATCTCTTTGGGGCCTCAGTTTTTTCATCTTTTAAATGAAAAAGACTCCATCCAGAATTTTCAATCTTTGTATGTGTGTTTGTGTGTGAGGGGCGGTGGAGGGGGGCGGTGGTTTCAGAATATCTAGAAGCTCTTTCTTACAACTATATCTCAGGAGAATTCCTCAAGCGGGGGAAGTTGATTAAAGTGAGCTACATTGATTGAAAGTGAAGCAGGGGTACCTGGAACTCTGTCCTATTGGACTTCTCCTTACCTCCTATAGTAACTTGTGAGAGCTCTAAGGAGCACAGATTTTTTTAAATGCTGGAAAAAAATAATAGCTAAAGGGCTTTCTTTATCAAAATTTCCTAGGCATGAAGATTTTACTCTGTGCAAACACTAAAGTGTTCCATTGTTTTTCAATGGTTCATCAGGACCTCAACCACCATTCATAACTTTAAAACAATGGAAAGAAATTAACAGTTCTTCAGTGATTAATCATAATGAGGCATTGAGTTTATATAGCACTTATAAACTCACTATACACTATAGTGTATCTTTTATGTACCTCAACAGCAAATATAGACGGTTGATAGGGAAAAAGGAAAGCATAATTATTTCTGCTTTACAGATGAGGAAACTGAGTCTCAAAAGTATAAAGAAGTATGTGTCATGACAAACAACCATTGGGTGAAGAATGTACTTCATATTGTTTCTCTATCAAAAATATCTTATTTCATAATCAAAAGAATAAAAGAATATTTTATTTGATTGAAGGACCTAAAAGAGACAGAATTAAATATCTTATTGTTTAGGAAGATGATGAGTTTCCAAAACCACGAAATCAGTGGCAAAGAAGGAAAATCATGGGAGTTTTAAAATTTTCTTTTGCAGAAAATGTAACATAACAGAGAAGGTACAGTTGATTGCTAATCAAGTAGATAAGGAAGTCATATGAAGATGTACATTACCACAAAGTCAGTTTTAATACCATATTACAAAAGAAAACATAAGTGGTATCAGCGGTTACTCATTGTGTTTTCTTTTCAAAGTTCCTCCTTCTATGGAAATATAATTTAGCAAGAGAAACAGTGCCATACATTGCTGTGATAGGGAAGTGAATACGGGAGAAAATGGAGATAGATAGAATTAATACTGAAGTGGAAACAACAATATATCAGAGGACAGAAAGCTTAGATATGTTTTGCTACAAAATAACACAGTAGTTTGAGGACAATGTCTCTAAATTTTTATAAATCTCAGTTTCTTAATCTAAAACACGAAGGTGTTGGATTTAACGATTTTTACTTCCATTTTAGCATGAATACTTTCTCATTTTTGAGTCCTCTTTAAATAACTTGAAATGTCTACTGACATAACTTAGGAGATCCAAGGGAAAATGCCAAGAAGTTTTAACCATGCTGTAGTGACACATATTTGGGAAAATGCATTCACTTCCTTGCAAGTGATATCAGTGATCTACTTGGTGAGATTGAGATGCATCTTCTGTCAGGAAATCTTGCCCACCCTTCATTATGCTTATGCTGGTCAAGCTCTTTTGGTGGCAAATGATAATAAACAAAGCTCAAAACAAAGTAATCAATAAAGGGAACCCATTGTCTTACTTAACAAAAAATATCTCAGGTAAATATGTTAAGATTTAAGAGGGAACTCCAATAGTGTCATAAGAACATCATCTCTATTCTTGATTCTGCTTGTCTCTCTGTGGCATTTATTTTCAGGTTATACAAGGTCTTAACATGGCGGCCAAAGTCTTAAGTCATGAGTTATTCCAGATTCAGATTTCCCAGAATCTTCCAAGTAGCCCCAGTACAGCTCCCCGAATTCACAGAAATTGGAACGTTTTGGCTTTATGCTCTCATCCATTAGTCAGTCAATATTGCCTGGGGAATGAATTACTCTAACTAGCCAGGCCTACTACAGAGGTCAATATTAATTTTCGTGGACTATACTGTTACTAATCAAGCAGGTGTCAATTTCCTAAAATGATTTAAAATTGCAACAGCTCCTTGGGTAGAACTTTTCATAAATAAAGCATTTCCTGCTTTATTTATCACCATAGCATCTATCATTACCTAATATACTTATTTTGATTGGCTGATTGATTGTCTATTCTTTTTCAACTAGACCATAAACTGCATGAGAGCAGGGATTTTTATCCCTGACCTAGAAAAATGCATGACATTTAGGAGGGACTCAATAATGAATAACCCTGGGGAGAAACATATATTATTATTCACGATTTATGGTAAGGACAGAAAGCTGAGGCATAAAAATGTTAAAGTTTCCAAAATTATATATTTATTTAGTAACCAGGAAGTCTGACGGAGGAGATCAGAGACTTCACCATTAACTTTTATACTAGTTGCCAGTAGATGTTGGTTTTTATACTATGTCTACCATTTGATAGCTTTCTGAATTTTATTAGTGACTAAGGGACTCTGGACTCAATGTTTCTACTCTAAAATGAGGTAATATTAGCTCTGCTAACTTCACGGGAATATGAAAATGCTATTCAAATTGTAAATGAGTTTATAAATATGAGCCATTATTGTTTACGTTGCTAAAAATTCAGGTATCATGAGAGGTCTTAATAAAGAGAATTATGTCATTTTGATAAAGGAACAATCCAGCTTCCCTGGTAATTAGTTCAAATACTGGTATATATTTGATGTTTGCACACCAAAGTTTGAAGTGAATATTTAAGCCAAATCAGTATCATTAACTTTCACTTGATTAAGCTCAGACATCCCTAGGTAACTTTCTCAAACTTCTCCCATTCATAGATGACACAGCTGGGTAGAAATTAGTCTCTAAAAATACTTTCACACAACCGGCTTGTTTTCTAGTCACTGTCTGCTTATGTTATGCTCATTCCATCTGTCAATAGATGTGAGTCACACATTCGACCTTTCAGTTTCACTTGCGCACATAAATTTCTTCCAATTTCCTGTGAAACAAACACTTTTAACTCTTTAGGGTTTTGTAATTTGTACACAGGTCATTCAGGGATGATTCAAAGAACAAAGTAAGCCCTTGACTGTGTGACAAATTTGGCTTGAGCATTTTATAACTGGAACAAATTTTCTTTTATTGTTTGACTAATAAATGTAGGTCTATGTAGAGACTCAGACATACATATGTTTGTATTTGTATTTTAATTGTATATGCATAAACTAAATCTTCTGGTAGCTTTCTATAATGTAGGACAACTAAAAGTAAAATAGTTTAAAGGAGGCCCATGTATGGGCTAAAAAATTCTCATTAGCCTCCCTCCTTAAGTCAGTATAGTTTTATCTTCTTACAATTCATGTGAAGAAAACACTTGGATTTTCAAGTGAAAAAGCAAAGTTTATTCCTTTCTAATGTTTACCTGTGATCATGACTGTTATATCAAATTTGTCTAATCTTTTTATTTTGACTACACACAAGAAATAAAAATGATATGTTGGTAGAAACAGCTCTATTTTGAGAAATCATATTTGGACTGAGCTTAAATTAAAACTAGTTTCATGATTTAACAGAAGATGCAAAGCTCTCCCCAAAGTCTTTTATGATAAAAAGTACACAATAACTGAATAACAAAATGATGGAATCAACAAAGGTAATAAAAATAAATGTATTCTTATCTCAAAAGCTATTCTTACCCAAGACAAAAGAGGAACAACAAAACCTTTTTCTTCCATTTCCTCCTTGGTTACCAATCTCAGAGCAGCTAAAGTGATAATGGGGGATGTTTGTTTCAGCACTGTGGAAGGGAGCCATACCTGCAAAGCTCCAGGAAAATGGAAAGGAGGTATTCTAGCTTTCTGCCAAAATGTTAAGGACTACTCCTCCAGGCCCATTTCTGTTTTACTTTTTGTCTCTCCTTTTTTTTGTTTGTTACTTGGCAAATCTATTGTCTTCAGTCACATTTTCTAAGTGTACTTCCTATTTTATGGATACAGGCCTAGGACTATAGAGACAAAGTTACTCCGGGGGAGATCCATGATTATTGGTAGTATAATTGAACCACTTCATCTGAGACCAACTGAGATTACGATATTTTCCCCTTCACACACCCTAAGTGCAGAACCCAGAGATCCTGATTCACGGACCAGTAACCATTAGGTTTTGCCACACTCTATTCCATACCTCTGTTTGATCTCGTAGAAGTAGGTACTCTGAATCATGCTAGCAAACAGTATAAGCCATAATTTATTCATAATATATAAATCCTGAACGCAAGTTTGATTTCCCCTGAAAATTTTTGTTATTTTTGTGATCAAGTCTGAAATGTAGGAAGAAGGATAAAATGGCCAGGAACCTAGCAGTAGCTTATGGCAACTGGGTGCAACAATTGCTTAAAGGCTTCTCTAAACATATAGGACTAGATGAGAGCTGAAGGAAATTTTATTATGGACCAATACATAACAGGTATGGAAACGTGAAGGCACAATACATTCCAGCTTTGTTTGCCTGGAAGTGAAAGGAGACAGAGCTTGATGAAGTTTAATAGAACTCTTTGAAATAAGGCAGATCTGAGATTTAATTTAACCTCTGCAGCAGAATGATCTTGCACAAATGGCTCAACTATAAATGGGATGAATGGAGGACAAGTGGTAGTTATAAATATCTTGAATTATGAGAATTAAATGATATGGAACACGGTCTGTCTTATTAACCATTATATTCCCAACTTCTTGGTGCTGCCAAGAAATTCCCCCCAATTCCCTGAGTTTGGCACATAGTGGGAGCCAGAATTCTATAAGTTGTTCATTTTTGCTCTCTCTAAACTTCCTTTTGTTAAAAACTAATGTGTCTTCTTCCAGTTTTATCATTTCATTCTCTTGGGAATGTGTAGAAATGGAAAAGATAACTTATTATTAGGGTATCCCTAATAAATAGGAAATCATAAATGAAGAGCAAATCTGAAACAAAAAATAATGGAGATGTTCAGGAGATCAGAGGAGACATTTAATATGTGACAACGCAACCAGTCACAGGGTCTGTTGTAACTCGATCTTATTAAGGAAACAGCAATAATGTATACCTATATAGGTTGGTCAATAATAAGTTCAAGAAAACTTGAATTTCATTTAAAAGACTAATGAAACATCCTAGGCAAAGAACAACTCTCAAGACCCAAGCTAAGGAGAAAACTTTCTAGATACAAAATGTGTGCAAGGACTTTGTAGCACAGGAAGAGCCAACATCACGCCAGCTATGAATTCAGGTTTATCAAGAAGGCATAACCATTAAGACCAGGTTCTTTCCTCAGGTCCAACAAAACAAAAAATCCAAGAAGACATAACCAGAAACGGAAGAAAACAAAATGTTGGTTGAAAAGAAAACTTCCTAGCAGGACAGTCTATCCAAACCATGATTCTTTCCAAGAAGGTGATTCAGCCAGCCTCCCCAGAAGCAAATGAACCCAGGTTTGCACAGAGGAATAGGAAGTACACCATGGTGAACAGTCTGCTCCTCTAAGTCGCTAGGTGTGCCCTGGCTGCACCAGTGAAGGCTTTCCATCTTGATTCTCTGTGATTTTAGGACAAATTGCTTTTGGGGTTCCTGACCCCTGCTGGAATTTGCAAAGTTGCTAGAGGGTGACTAAATTAGTGGAAAAGAGAGAAGTGAGGAGGCTCCCAAATCAGATTACTGTGTAAATATTAGAGATGCTTCAGAGGGCCCAGTGTATTTGGATGCTGGCTTCTGATTCAAAAAGCAAATGTGCTTGGCAGGTATCTGTGTCTATGGCTCTTGGCCTACTGTCCAGTTGTCAGTGTTTTAAACAAATAACTTTCTAAACTTTATTTCATGACATCTAAGTCGCATTGCAAGGTTATTCTCAATAGGTGGTGAGTCAAAGGGAGGTGGCAAACAACCTTACCATTTTTTACAGCCGCTTTACTTTGGCTACAGCTTCTGAATGACAGGAAAAATATTTAAGATAGTCACTCATATTTCTTTCTCCATCAATTGATATTCTAGGAAATCTATTTACACCCTGTCTGAAACAAGCTGGCATGTAACAGAATAATGAAAAATGATGCTATTCTAGTAAGGAAAACCACTTCTACAAACTACAAGCAAGAACAGGTCAGAGAAATAGAGACCTTAGTATCAATTATATTGGATTCTTTTCCAGAAAATTTTTCCTAAAATTAAGATTAAATAAACCCAAACTAAATCAGATTGGCCTACTGCCAAAGGTAAATGGAAGGCTGGACACACAATCTGAAATTTATCTTTCACATTTTATATTTGCACTGTTCGTTTTTGCCAGTGCATTTCAACAAGATTGCTCCAAAGGTAATTTGGATATATCAAACCCCATTTAGCCTTTATTATCTATATAATTAATGGAACAGCAGTCACAACTATAATGAATCTCAATGAAACAAGTAGAAAAGCAGTAGTATACTTAAAATGGCTGGCCCTGTTACAAGTTGGGGACTATAATCTTAAAATAAGAACATCTAGTGTCTGTAAATGCCTTTTCATTGTCAAAATGTGCTAACATGGAGTCCTCTCCAATTTTTAAATACGGAGGAAATGAACTGCCAAGGAAGTTCACTGAAATGGTCAAGGACAAGAGAATGACGTGAACCCAGGAGGCGGAGCTTGCAGTGAGCCGACATCACGCCACTGCACTCCAGCCTGGGCGACAGAGCAAGACTCCATCTCAAAAAAAAGAAAAAGAAAAAGAAAAAAAAAAAGCAATGGCCAAGGAGACACTTACTCAAATGACCAGTACACTCCATCGTGTGGTAGCGGCAGCCCACATAGTGATGACTGTTTTTATTTTAACATCATTTTGCAGCCAACCTTTCTGTCATTCGTTTTGTTTTAACACCACATTACCACCCCAGATAATAGGGGTTTCAGACCCTGAGTAGGTAAAATATCAAAGAAATGTAGTACGGTTGCCTTGGGGTCAATTCTTAGTGCACACCACTATTTATCTGTCAATTTATTTGACTGCTCGTAACTCCTGAATCCTTGCTTCCCTCAATAACTTTGTGTAAACAGATCTATGTGTAAATCAAATTTTAGCCACTTAAGAGGAGTTCACTTAACTCCTCTGTATCTTTAAAATGGATATCATAATAATGTTCATTGTTGTTTTGAGAATTAAATGAGGGATAATGCATTTAGACACATCCCACTGACAATCAGTAAAAGTTTTCCTGTTCCACTCATTCCCTATTTTATCTAACCCAGATGCACATCTTTCAAATAAACAGAAATGAGATCTTCCCAAAATATGCTGCCTTCCTCCAATCGCCAATGGCTTGCTGTATCTTGAGGGTCCATCCCTATTAACTTAGGAGATTAGTATCCAAACCCAATTATTGCCCAAATCCTTTGTCACAAAGACATTGCTCTAGAAGACAGTGTTTTATTATTTTACTATAAAATTACATCTCAAAGAAAAATGCAAAAGAAAAATAAATGTACCAAATTATAGGTATAATGGACACAATTGTGTAATTAATTCCTTTGTCAACATACACAACATTGCCATCAACATAGGTGTTCTTTTGAAGGTATAACTCTTTTAGAGACAGTTATGCACATATATGGAGGTGAATTCTTATATGGTGGGAAAGACTTAGGTTGTAAAATGACACAGGCCTGGGATTAGTCTTGTTTCTCTCACTTATAAACAGTGTGACTTTGGCCAAGTCACTTTTATCATTAGCATCCACATCTGATAAATGAGAGTGATAAAACTTTTCAGTGTAGCTGTGAGGTTGACATATGTATACACATACACACACATATATACACACACACACATATATACACACACGTGTGTGCACAGGTATGTGGGGGAGGCACATATACTTACTCAATGAATAGTAACTATTACCGTTAGTAATCATGCATACTTCAAAGGCATTGTGGCTTCAATGCATGTCAAATTTATTAATTCTAGTAATTTAAATAATAAACATTTGCATTGGCAAAAATTTGCCTTTACAATGATTCCAAGCTGGAAGAGTGCTGATTTCTTAAGCAAATGGATATTTTAAATCAGAATATAGAAGACTTATTTAACAAACCTTTAGATATTGTGTGTATGCACTGCAAATTGAAAATATTTATTAAAATATACCCAGCAGAGTTTCCAATTACATTGTACATTATTTACTAAAATATTAAGTGATTTTTAATTAAAATGTTTAAAATTCAGATTTTCAATTAATTGACCAAAATAATCATCTCCAATAATCTGATTTAAAAGTAATTTGGTGAATTATTATAACATTTTTGTCAGTCTTTTGTAACAACACAATTTTTAATATATCATAACTAAATCAACTGGATTATTAGACTATCACTTTATGGATTATATCTCATATCAGAATATTCTAGCACTCCATTCTTGGGAAAACTTATACATAAATTAATACAATGAGAAACGTAGTCCCAACTTTCCTAGAATTCTCAGGAATGACATCATCTTTTCTTAATTGGCCCTAGCTTCTGTGCCAATAAGAATAAAAGGAAATTTAGGTCGTTTTATGACAGCAAGATTAGAAAAGAACGAATGGGAATTGTACGTAGTTAATTAGCATTTAATCCTTTATATTTTGGGGGGCTTTTCGTTTGTTTGTTTTGTTTTTTTGAGACAGAGACTCACTTTTGTTGCCCAGGCTGGAATGCAATGGAGTGATCTCAGCTCACTGCAACCTCCGCCTCCCGGGTTCAAGCAGTTCTCTTGCCTCAGCCTCCCAAATAGCTGGGATTATAGGCGCCTGTCACCACACCCGCCTAATTTTTGTATTTTTAGTAGAGATGGAGTTTCGCCATGTTGGCGAGGCTGGTCTGAAACTCCTGACCTCAGGTGATCCGCCCATCTCAGCCTCCCCAAAGTGCTGGGATTACAGGCGTGAGCCACTGTACCCAGCCAATCCTTTGTTTAGTTTTGAGTTTTCCACCTGAAAATAGACCCATGGGAAGTTTTATTTCCTCACAGCAGTGAATGCATGCATACTCGTGTTATGTCTTGGGTTTGATTCTCATCTCTGAAACTCTTTCTATCTGATATTGAGTAATTTCTTAATGTCTTTTAGCTTTGGTTTCCTCACCTTTAGATTGAAATAACAATTTCATCCATACCTACATAATATATTTATATTAAGAATAAACTGATAATATATGTAAAACTACTTTTTAAAAAACTATAGCTGCTATACTAATGAAAATTATTACTGTTTTCTCATCAAGCCAGAGTTTAGTTAATCCCAATTTTACAAGTTGTGATATTCTTGAGTTGGATTATTTTACAAATCCTACTTCACTGTTTACCTTACTTCAGGAATGTCTTTAGAATATAAAAGGAAAAGTTATGTTTATGGATACATACTTTGTGGATTAATGGTTCTAAGAAGAATCTTGGCTTTATCTTTTTGTTAGGTCAATCGAATGAGACCTCACCACTCAGGAATGCATTCATTGTGATTCAAAAACTTTCAGGGTTCACTTCTAAGTTAAAATGGGTAATACTGATTTCTTTGACCAAGATTATAGCTAAGATGATTCATTAAATCATCTGAAAACAGAGTAAGTGTGGTTACAGAACTAGGCACATGAAGCACATACAGGTCCCTCAAGGCAGATTCTGTAACATGCTGTTTCCTCTCCCTGGAATGCTCAAACTCTTCTTCCCCTCAAATCCTGACACACACTTTAGAGTCCAGCTCAGCTGTTCTTTTTTCAATAATGATAATTCCCCAATTGGAATCAATTTAATTCCTTGCCTCATTCCCTAAACACTGCCTTTCTTCTGTATCATTTATGCTGCGTGATTCTGAAGATCAGGAATCTAGTCTCACCCGTTCTTCTGTCCTTTGGGTTATCATAACACCTTTCATTCTTTCTCACTGTGATGTGAATGTTCTCCCCAATTATCTGATATCACCTATTTTCTCATATTTTCCACTTGGATATGTGGCTGCCTGGAATAACAACCGTATTTCCAAATCTAAATGTGGTCACATAACAAAGTCTATCTTGGTATTGACTTAACAGCAGAAATGATACAGGAAAATTCTAGACAGTACACCTTAAAGAAAAATATTGTTCACTTCCCTAATTTCTTTTCTGTTCATTACGAGTGATTTTGAAACACCCAGAACAAGTCAATATTCTAGGAATCATTGAGCAATATGATTTAAGGAGACTTGAGCCCTCAACACTGTGGAACCACCATCTCAACCTGGGATGACGCTTTGACTGTTACATGAGAGAAAAACCAAACTTCTCCCATGTTTAAGTTTGTATTGCTTTTGGGTTTCATAGCTCATTGCTTTTGACTGTTATGCCCTCTGGGCATTATTCATTGTAATTTGTTCTGTTAGCTTCTAGGTCTTCTAGGTTTTTGGGTAAAGATACATTTGGGTTACTTGTACTTTTAAAATATTTTGTTGTGTTTAACAGGGGTCTCTTTCTTATGGTATAGGATTATAAAAGAAGATTGTGAAAGAATATAATTCACTCTTTGATACAGTTTTGGCTATCAACATAAATCTAGGATATATTAGACCTCGTTTTCTCATTTTCTAATGTTCACATAGGCTGTTCCCATTGTCTGGGAAGCTCCATATTTGGAATTACTTTATATCCTACTCATATTTTGATCTCAACTTCAATATTGTTGCCTTTGGAAAAGTCTTCCCTGACCTTACAGACTTAAGTTAATATAATATTGTCTCATATTTTATAACATATATTATTAGCACTACAATTATATCATACTTTGTATAGCTTTTAATTTAATTATTGATCTTTTACTAAACTATAAGTTCCATGAAGGCAGAGACCATGTCTGCAAAATTTACTGATGTAGCCTAAGGGCCTGGAATAAGGAATATTCTATGTATTCAATAATTATTGAAAAGAAGGAAGGAAGGAAAGAAGGAAGGGGGAGGGAGGGAGGGAGGGAGGAGAGAAACAGCGAGACAGAAGGAGGAAAGCTACCAAGCCATGAAAAGGAAGAAAACAAGCAGTCATTTTGGAATCTGATTGTTTAGATTTAAAAACCTCCACTTGAAGTACTTATATAATGGAGGAAAATATGTTCTTTAGGAGAGGTGTTTGAATCATTGAGATTAATTTTTTCAAATCTCTTCATTCTGGATGAGGAGTTACAGTAGGAAAATATGTTGCCTTTATTTTTTCACTTTTTATTTTTTAAATTTTCTTCTAGGTCGAAATAAATCAAAGCTCGAAAACTTTCTATATTTGGAAATCAGTAGTTACTTCCAAAAACTTCTCTATAGTATTTTGGGACATGTGCCCAGCAGCTTCCATTTTCTCTTATTTCTTGAATAATAATTTGCCAGGAGGGATTTGATCAGGCCCACCTCTTGTGCTGCCAGCCTGACTGAATTTCCTGGTCCTCTAGGTGATTTTGGAAATGTCAACTCGAAGGAGCACTGCCAAGTTAGAAAATCACTGCTTATGACTCTACATGCAGATAGGGACAGGTGTCTTCATCTTTCTGCTGGCAGGTTCTGTGCCATGAGAAGTTTCTGTAATAAAAAAAATCAATAAAGTTTCTTTTGAAATATGGATTTAATTTCCAATACATTTCAAATCAAAATTATTTGACATAATTGATACTCCTGCTCATTGATACAGTTTTTTCACTTGGCTCCCAAGACACCATACTCTGCTGGTTTTCTTTGTACCTCACTGGTCACTTCCTCTTAGTCTCTTTTATTCATTAGAATGTCCTATGACTCATTCTTAGGACCACTTCTCTTTCCTACTGCATTTTCATGAAGATTTCATCCATATTCACAGTTCTGATTACCAGATATGCTAATTACTCTCTCAATTTTGTATCTTCAGCTATACTCCAGACCCATGTGGCCAACTTGTATACATGACAATTTCATTTGACTATCCATAGTCACCACAAATCCACCATATCAAAAATGACCTTCTATCACACCTCCAGATATGCATCATCTCAGCTGATTGAAATTCAGGATTCCAGTTGTGAGAACAAAAAGTGGTATTTACAAGTGACAGCTTTGATAGCCCTCTTTCACTGCTAATCCATCAGAGCATCTTGCCTACTCTTCATCAAAATATAGGCACACTTCGTTTATTGAACTTTGCTTTACTTGGATTCACAGATATTACATTTTTTTTCACAAATTGAAGGTTTGTAGCAATCCTAAGCTGAGCATGTTTATCAGTGCCATTTTTCCAATGGCACATGTTCACGTCTTGTCTCTTTGTCACATTTTGGTAATTTTCACAATATTTCAAACTTTTTATTATTAGATCGTTTATGGCAATCTGTCATCAGGGATCTTTGGTGTTACTGATATAATTGTTTGTTTTGGAGTGCCACAAACTATGCCCATATGAGAGGTCAGTAAATTTTGTGTGTATTCCGACTGCTCCACTGACTGGTTATTCCTTTGTTTGTTTGTTTGTTTGTTTCCTTTCCTTGGCCCTTCCTACTCCCTGAGACACAATAATATTGAAATTATGCCATTTAATAACTCTGCAATGGTCTCTAAGTGTTCAAGTTAAAGGAAAAGCTTGATGTCTCTCGCCTTAGATAAAAAACTAAAAAGTATTAAGCTTAGTGAGAAATACATGTTGAAAGCTGAGATGGGCCAAAATCTAGGACTCTTGTCCCAGTTATTCAAGGTGTGAATGCAAAAGAGAGTTCTTGAAGGAAATTAAAAGTGCTACTCCAGTGAATACATGAATGCTTAAGAAAGCAAAACAGACTTATTTATGATATGGAGAAAGTTTTAGTGCTCTGGAGAGATCAAACCAGCCACAACATTCCCTTAAGCCAAAGACTAATCTACAGCAAGGCCCTAAATCTCTTTAATTCTATGAAGACTAAGAGAGGTGAGGAAGCTGCAAAATTGAAACCTAGCAGAGGTTGATTCATGAGGTTTAAGGAAGGAAGTCATCTCCACAACATAAAAGTGCAAGGTGAAGCAGCAAATGCTGATGTAGAACCTGCAGCAAGAGATACAGATGATCTAGCTAAGATCATTGATGAGGGTGGCTACACTAAGCAGCTTTCTCAATGTGGACAAAACAGCCTTATATTGGAATAAGATGCCATTTAGGACTGTAATAGGTAGAGAGGGAAAGTGAATGCCTGGCTTCAAAGTTTCAAAGGACAGGATGTTAGGGGCTAATGCAGCTGGTTACTTTAAGTTGAAGACAATGGCCATTTACCATTCTGACAATCCTAAGGCCCTTAAGAATTATGGTAAATCTACTCTGCCTATGTTCTGCAAATAGAACAACAAAGCCTGATGACAGCAAGCCTATTTCCAGCAAGGTTTACTGTCACTGTAGAGACCTAGCACTTGGAAAGAGAGAAAACAGATTCCTTTAAACTATTACTCCTCATTAGCAATGCACCTGATCACCCAAGAGCTCTGATGGAGATGTACAAGGAGATGAATGTTGTTTGCATGCCTGCTAATACAACACTTATTCTTCAGCCCATATATCAAGGAGTAACTTTATCTTCCAAGTCTTATTATTTAAGAAATATATTTCATAAAGCGATAGCTACCATAGATAGTGATTCCTCTGATGGGTTTGGGTAAAGTAAATTGAAAACTGTCTGGAAAGGATTCACCATTCTAGATGCCATTAAGAATATCTGTGATTCATGGGAAGAGGTCAAAATATCAACATTAACAGGAGTTTGAAAGTCGTTTATTCCAACTCTCATGCATGACTTTGGGGGTTCAAGACTTCAATGGAGAATGTAACTGTAGATATGGTGGAAATAGCAAAGACCCAGATTAGAAGTGGAGCCTGAAGATGTGACTGAATTGCTGCAATCTCATGATGAAACTTAAATGGATGAGAAGTTGCTTCTTAAGGATGAACAAAAAAAGTGGTTTATTTATGTATTTATTTTATTTATTTTTGAGACTGAGTCTTGCTCTATCACCCAGGCTGGAGTGCAGTGGTGCAATCTCGGCTCACTGAAACCTCTGCCTCCCAGGTTCAAGAGATTCTCATTCCTCAGAACCCGAGTAGCTGGGATTACAGGTGCCTACGACCATGTCCGGCTAATTTTTGTATTTTTGTTAGAGACGGGGTTTCACCATGTTGGCCAGGCTGGCCTTGAACTCCTGATCTCAAGTAATCTGCCTGCCTCAGCCTCCCAAAGTGCTGGGATTACATGCGTGAGCCACTGTGTCTGGCCGAAAGTGGGTTTTTTTGTTTGTTTCTTTGTTTTTGTTTTTGTTTTGTTTGTTTGTTTTGTTTTGTTTTGAGATGAGATCTACTCCTGGTAAAGATGCTATGAACAATGTTGCAATGATAACAAAATATTTACAATATTGCATAAAATTAGTTAATAAAGCAGTGGCAGGGTCTGAGAGGATTGACTCCAATTTTGAAATTCTATTGAGGGTAAATGCTGTCAAACAGCATCACATATTACAGAGAACCTTTTCATGAAAGGAAGAGTCTGTCTATGCAGCAAACCTTACTTTTGTCTTATTTTTAGGAAGTGCTACAGCCACTTCCACTTTCAGCAACCACAACTGAGCAGCCAACACCACCAAGGCAAGACCCTCCTTCAGCAACAAGATTATAACTCATTGAGGGTCCAGATGGTCATTAGCATTTTCAGCAACACAGTATTTTTAATTAAGGCATGTACAATATTTTAAAGACATAATGCTGTTGCACACAATAGATTACAGTATAGTATTAACATATGTTTTATATGCACTGGAAAATTTAAAAAAACATCTTGTGCCTTCCTTTATTGCAATATTCAGCTCATTGAGATCCAGAACTGAACCTGCAATATCTTCAAGGTATGCCTGTATGTACATGCTGTGACCATTTCTCAATATTTCCCCTGCCACCACCCTGGCTGGAACCAGCTTCATCTTAATCATACATCATTGAAATAATCTCCTATGTGGTTGCCTTGCTTTTACAAACTCTTCAGGCCCTATCACCCAAGTTTCAAATAGCAACCAGAGTGCTCCACTTTATTTTGTTTTTGTTTTTATTTTTATTTGTTAAAGGTTAAGTCTTGCTATGTTGCCTGGGCTTGGAACCAGCTTTATCTTAATCATACGTCATTGAAATAATCTCCTCTATGGAGATCCCTGCTTTTACAAATGTTTCGGTCCCTACCACCTAAGTTTCAAATAGCAACCAGAGTGATTTATTTTTTCATTTTTATTTGTTAGAGATGAAGTCTCACTATGTTGTCTGGGCTGGAGTGCATTGGCTATTTATAGGGCAGATCATAGTTCACTGAAACCTCAAACTCCTGGCCTCAAGCAATATTTCTACCTCAACCTCCCCAGTAGCTGAGACTACAGGGGTGTATCACTGCCCCTGGCTCGAGTGATCCTTTAAAATGTCAGATCCTGTCACCTTTCTTTCAAAGCACTATAATAGTTCTCCATTCCTTGCCAACTTATAGCCGAAGGCTTTCCTCCATGGGTTTATGTGGCCTGCCCTCATGACCTCCCTAACCTCATCTCTTCTTTTTCTGGTTACTTGCTTTGCTTTAGACACACTGGCCTGGCTGCTGTTCAAATGCATCAGGCACACTCTTGTACTTGGGCCATAACACTGGTATTTCCTCTGCCTGGAATGCATTCTTCCCTGATATCCACAAGACTAACTCTCTGACTGCCTCCAGACTCTACTCAAAGATCACTTCCTCAATGAGGTCTATCCTGCATCACCCCACTAGCACTTGGCACTCCCAATCTTTCTGATTTTACTTATTCTCTGCTGTACTTTCATTACATAAAATGTTAGAATGTATATTAGAATTAGAATATTAGACTATTTCACATTCTAATATTTTATATAACTTATGTATTTATTATGTGTATTATATATTGTATGTCTCTCCCACTAGAATATAAGTTACATATTGTCTTATTTAATGATACATAGAATAGTTTCTACATAGTAGGAGATTAATAAATATTAATGGAATAAGTGATACTTTCTTAATAAAAATAGGAACAGGGCAAGTTTTCCTGCTACTACCACTACTTGTCAGTATTACAATTGATATGTCCAAATCAATGCAAAGGGACAAGGAGAAAAGTTATAAATAATAGGAAGAGTCAAAATTGTGACCATGTGCATACAATGTGATTATCTACTTATAAAACCAAGGACATTACTCTAAAAGATGGGAAAAACCAAACTGCTTTTTCTACTCTCATGCTCAACACAGAGCACTTTTATGACCAGATGTGTATTTTTTTTTCCCTGCACATTGACCAATTCTCAGTACCATCTGGATGTCCTATAATTCAATTTAATTCTGACATTAACTCGAATGAGTATAGACTCCACATGTTAAGAGCTCAGTATTATGAAACTGCCCCTCTCCACTTCAGCTGAAGTGCCAAGGGAAAGTCCCAAGTTGTTTTACCTGTGATTCTGACCAACCGCCTATAAATGGGTGGTTCCCATAAATCCCTCCTCAGGTTCAATTATTATAGAGTTGCTCACAGAACTCAGAGAAACAATTTACTTATGTTTGTTCATTTATTATAAAAAGATAAGGATGAACAGCCAGATGTAAGAGATGCTTAGGCAAGGTATGGAGGAGGGTGCAGAGCTTCCATGCCCTCTTGTAGGGGGCGCACCCCACTCCTATCTCCTGCATGTGTTCAGCAACAAAGAAGCTCTCTGAACCCTGTCCTTTTGGTTTTTGTATGGAGGCTTCGATACATAGGCCTGACTGATTAAATCATTAGCATTGGTGATCAACTCACTTTTCAGCCTCCTTCTCTCCCTGGGATTGGTGGAGGTGAGGAAAATTCCAACTCTCTAATCACCTGGTTGGTTACCCTGGCAACCAGACCCCATCCAGAAGCTAGCCAAGAGCCCCCAACCACCAGTCATCTCATTCTCTTACAAAAAGACTCTTTTCACTTCAGAGATTCCAAGGGTTTTTGGAGCTTGTGTGCCAGGAAAAGGAGAGGAAGATCAAATTTATAGTTTTTATTATAAATCATATTACAGTCACCTAAAGAAATTTGTGAGACCTAATGACAGAATTCTGTAAAGAGGCCAAATTCACATTTAATATAAATTTTTTACAATTTAACAATTTTTCTATGTTTCAACAGTAACCATATTTTAAAAAATAAATTCATGGACAGAAAGGGATCCTATCTGCAATATCAAAAATAGAGGCTGGGTACAGTGGCTCATACCTGTAATCCCAAAGCTTTGGGAGGCCAAGATGGGAGGATTGCTTGAGGCCTGGAGTTTGAGACAAGCCTGGAAAATAGGGAGACCTTGTCTCTACCAAATATATATAATATATATATCATATATGATATATATATTATATATATCATATATGATATATATTTTATATATCATATATGATATATATTTTATATATATCATATATGATATATATTTTATATATCATATATGATATATATTTTATATATCATATATGATATATATTTTATATATCATATATGATATATATAATATATGATGTATATTTTATATAAATATATATAAATATAAAATATATATTATATAAAATATATATATTTTAATTAACTGAGTGTGGTGTCACATACTTGGAGTCCTAGCTACTTGGGAGACTGAGGTGGGAGGATTTCTTGAGCCCAGGAATTCCTAGCTGCAGTGAACTATGATAGTGCCACTGTACTCTAGCCCGAGTGACAGAAGGAAACCTAGTCTCTAAAAAAAAAAAAAAGAGAGGGAGAAAAAAGAATGCCTAGAAATACACCTAACATAAAAGATTCAAGACTTACATTAAGTAATGTATCAAATTAAATATTATGAATAAATTGAGTAGCATATCAACGTCATGAACAGGAAGATGCATTCTTATAGATATATATTTGTCCCAAAGTAATTGATGATTTAATGCATTTTAACCAAAATATAAAAAGTAATTTTATAGAATTTGACAATTTTTAATTCAGATGGAAGAAAAATATTTAAGTATATACAATACACTTAATTATTAAGTATATCCAATACAAGATATCAAGTATATCCAATACACTTCTACCAAAGGTAAAAAGAAAAATATAGCATTATTAGTACAGGAGTAGACCAGATCCACAGCCTTTCAATCTCTTAGAAAAAGAATTACTGTTAAATAAATCATGTTCAGATAATTGACTATTAAGCAAATAATAAAGCAAGATTCTGTAATTCAGGCATATACCAAGTTTAATTTCCTATGGCTCAAAGAGCTAAAACTAAACTAGAGATATATTGTGAAAAATGTAGGAGAATACCTTATAATTTTATTGTAGGGAAGGGTTTCCTAAGAAAGCACAAAACATAGAATGTCTCAGAAATTAACTACTAGCTTTGCCCTTATAAAAATGAACACAAAACAAAATAGGTTAGCATAGGCATCATCGAAATTCTGGATTAATTTTCAGGGTACATAAAGAACTCCTTCAAGCCAGTAGAAAAACATACAAGCTTCTGAGGGTGAAATATATGAAAATATAGTTTATAAGAGAAGAAGAAAAGACAAATATGAAAAGACAATCTCACTGATAATCTGGGAAATACAATACAGCAATTTTTTATACACCTAACAACTAAAAAGTTTAAAAGATTGCAAAGATTGAGCATTCCCAAAATTTGGGGAAATAGAAATATGTCATACACTCTGATTTAAAGGGTGAAGACTTTTTGAAGCCATTTATGTAATGAGTCCCCTGCCACTTACTTTAGAATGCTGTCTAAAGTGAGAGAACGAAGGAAATGAAAATAGCATATAAAAGATACTCTCATCTTTATCATTCTATTCATTTGATTTCAGTTTCTCATGTCAATTCAACCTACATTTATCAAGTATATCTCCAAATTATACGCACTATAGAAAAAAACAAAACAAAAGTGTATCAGAATCAACCCTGTTTGTTTTCTGAGATGTTGGATGAGAAAGACTCTTTCAAAAGTGTCTCATAAGATTGTTAAGTGCTCTGATAAAGGCTCCTACCAGGTGCTATGCAACCATGGAGAGGAAGAGATTAATCACTACCATTACCACATTTTAAAATCAATTTATCAGGTTCTCAGCTTTACAATTAAAGGAAACTTGCCAGGGCACTTAGAACAAAAGTATCTGTATATAACTTTCTTTCCCCCTTTTACCTCTCTACTGTAGGCCATTCCACTCAGTGGACTACATACAATCAGGATTTTCCTCTTGCTACTTACTGGTTAAAATATGACTCAGAATGGAGACTAACTCTGGATACAATATCAACGCCTTATATGGCTTCACTCTTACCATTTGTAGTTCCAGAAATACCGTACAATAAAGGTCATTCATTTTACCAGCATGACAAAATTGTTTTGAGAAAAAAAATTGCCCATATTAAATTTATGAAATCTTCATTATCTAAAATTTGAAACGATTTCTACTAGTCACCTCTATGAAAGATAGTGTTTTCTTGATTATTTCAATTTTCCTATTTGGTGCAAATTATATCATTTATCCAAATTTACCACAAAGCACTAGTAAAGTAAATTAAGGACAATAAACTAACTATTTTCATTATCAAATAACAAATAACATTTCTTCTATTTTTTTCATTCATTCTTTCAAATAATAATTGTGGAGCACCTAGTAAGTTCAAAGTGTTCTTCTAGGTGCTGAGAATACAGAGGTAAGCAAAATAGACTAAGTATTTGACCTCAGAGGACTTCTTTTGTCATAGAGGAAACCAGCAAGTAAACTATAAAACAGAGCACGATTGAAGATAATAATAGGTGTCAAAAAAAGGACAAGGATAGATTTTGGAGATACAAATGCTAGGCATCAAGGCTATTCTAAGGTGGACTGGTAAGGAAAGAATGACATTTGAGCAGAGTTAAAAGGTGAGAACACATATCACACAGAGGTATGGGGAAACAGCAATTTACATAGAATGACTAACAAGCACAAAGACCCAGAGAAAGGACTGTGGATGTTCCAACACATCTTGGAAGTGTAGTGAGCAGCCTTCTCACTTGCTGAAAACTGAGTGTGTCTCAGGATACTGAGCTTTCAATGGTGAAATTGGAAAAATCCTAGGAAAAAAGGGACAATTTGGTCATCCTACTAGGAAAGCCACTCTGACCAGAGTGGATGAGAAGTTGGGCAATGTAGTGGGAGATGGGTTCAGAGAGGTAGACAGGAACCAGATAATGAGTGACCTTGAGAATCTGGTTAGGAGAACTGCACTTTATAGTTTGGCAGAAACATTTGGAGAGAGATTATTAGAAGAGCTGTGTGATTGGAGTTACACAAAGCCCTAATTCTTATTTGCTGTATTAAAATAAGTAGGCATCCTGTTTATTGAGAAGACTTCCTGTTTCTTTACAAGTCAGGACAGTAGAGAAGTTTGATCAGACACCTATGAGGCAAACCTATTCTGAAAGTCATGTCGAAAACTTGGGTCAGAAGATTAACCTGCCCTCAGCATCCTTTCTAATGATATATTCAGAAATAAATTTTTGAGTGCCTTAGGGCAACTCTGTTCGTTGAGAATGTAAAGAAAATAGCCTTCTCATAGAAGAAAATGTTGACATAATCTACTGTGTCTTTGTGGATATAGGTAACAGATCGCAGACTCTGCTCGTGAGCCATTCGTCACCTCTCAGTCATTCTGAACTGAAGGTGCCAATGTGATCACTGATGTGATTTGAGCTCAGGAGCTCTTTATTCAGCAGAAATACTAAAGGCTTCTCTCACTATATTTTCTGCATTGATGCCTTTAAAAAGTGTCCTTCCTGGAAAGTCTCAAAGCAATTTCTCTAAGCTAGGAAAATATCCTTATCTTTTGGCTCAAAAGGAGACTGTATACCCCTTCATCATTAGGAATGGCTTACTGTGTTCAGCCCAAACTGTAACTGCAAAATACCAAAGACCCACCTCTCTATGATGTTGTGATTCTAACATGTATTCTACCCTTTGCCCACTGTGCAACCTGATAAGTGTATCAGTGAAATCCACCTCTCTATGATGTTGTGATTCTATATGATGTTTTGATCCACTGTTCTTTATTTTGTCTGAAGCATAGATGCAGAGAGAAAATGAAAAATTAAAATAATTGAAGAAAAAACAGGTGGGAGATTACAAGCCAAAATAGTAAACAACACAAGAGCAAAGAAAGATGAAGTGAAGGCAAGACAAGGGATTACAAGTGTAGGGCTTATATTATAAAAAATTTATACAAAGAATAACTCATGTATGATTGTGTTTTCCAAGTAAGGCAGATAAGAATAAAGACAGGCAACATAAAATATATAATTATGTGTAGAATCTTAAGAAGAGTCTTTACACTGGAAGCATAGTTTTAAGACAGTCATTAAAGCATCTCAAAATGAGATATCCAGTGTCTTGGAAAGAAGCAAGAGAAATGTGAAGAGAAGATGGGACCAATTTAAGGTTTGGTATGACGGGGACATTACCAGAGGTCTATCCGATTTTATTGCACAAACTTAGTAATATTCACCCAGGCATGTGCTCAGCACCAAAAGAAAGAAACAGGGAAGAAGTACTGGATCTATTAGAGGAAATGAAAATAAATTATCATTTATCTAGCAACTTTTATGTTCCAGATTCTGGGCATTTCCAACATATTACCTCATTTTATTCTCACAGAAACAACTAGGGGCATTTTAGAAAATTTAAATGACTTTTATAACAGATCGTCAGTGCTCAACCATATCCAGTTCTCTTCTTCCTGGTGCACAGGAAGGCTACAGTTCCTGGCTACCTTGACATCAGGCAGGGTCATTTGACCAATTCTAGCCAATGAAATGCAAATGAAAATAAAAAGGGTCATTTTTCTGGACAAGATATTTGTGAACTTGTATAATATCTATATAACTTTTTTTCTTTATAACTTGGAGCCAACCTATGGAGATGGCAGAGCCAATAGAATGGAAACCATCTGCCTTATTGAGTCATTGCTTGGAGGGGTTTTCAGAATGTCAAGAACTACCCAATCCATACTGGACTCAATATGAGTAAGAAGCACATATTTCCTGCATTAAATCACTGAGATTTCATAGTTTATTTACTATTATAGCAAATTTGAACTTGTCCAGACTGATACACTTATTGACTTCCACAGTGATTAAAGGGTAGACATCTATATACATACTGAAATCTATGTTTGCCTAACTCCAAATCCAAGGCCTTTCCACTCTATCATACTGCCTCTAATAAGCAATGCAAATTCACTGCTAATATGTGGTGATTCAGAGCCTACAATTTCTGTACGCTCAGAATAAAGTTCATATCATCTTTAATACAAGGTCATGGAACATGATTGCAGGTTACTGGGCTTTGACTTGGATCTTGAAATGAATGTTGGAGAAGGAAGGGAATTATCAATAAAAAGAAAAGGAAGCGGTATAAAACCAGATCTTTGAGGTGGGCATGAGAATGGCCTATATGAGGAGAAGATGCATACAATGGGAAACCATAGGATATAAGATTAGAGTATAAAGGAGCTATCTTTTGAGATTCTCAATGCCAAACTGAGGAACTTAGACTTGGAGACAGGGCAACATGGTGGACAAAGCACTAAACCGAGAGTCAAGAAATTTCCAAAATAAAAATCTCTGCTGTAGCTACATCTCTACTGACCACAAGCTCCTCCTTTTAAAAATGCAAGGAGTGTCCTGGATAATTTCTAAGATCTGAGTTCTATATATTTTTATGTCTGCCTCTTAAAGTTTTTTATTATGGATTCATTAGTTTTTTCTATTTAGGGAATATCAGAACTAATGACATTGAATAATCATGAACTTTTTAATGAAGTGGCTACTAATCTTCTAGATTTAGCAATGTTCTTAGGCCAGAATTTATGAAGATTTTTACACTGATTTTGCCACAAGAAGTAGTATCAGAAGAATGACTCTACTGCTGTAGTGATAGATGTTAACCTTCCTGTAGGCAAAATTGAATAGCTACTTTTTTCCATTGCAAGGGGACGTTGCCATCATCGCCTTCTGTTGGGAAAAGTTTATTATCTCCAATTTCCAGGAACTCCATTACCAAGTCTTCTGTCCTCTAGTTCTTATTCCAACTCTCTTCGTAGCACTTCCCTCTTCAGTAGCTCCTCTGTTCAACGATAGTGGGAAAGGTAGCATAAATGACTGCATATGAGCATAGGCATACATTGACTGTCCTATAAATGCTAGCAATCTGTTGAACACTAAAGATTATATAAATCTTAGCAGCTTTACTGATGCTTCATACACAAGCAGCTGTTGTTTCTTGGTCGCCTGATTAAATATGCTGCAAAATTTCTCCCAAGAAAATCTCACTAAAGTTGATTCCAGCAAATCCTTCATAACATCTCTGCTAGCAACTTCATTTTCTAAGCAATTCAAAGACAAGACCCAATCAATGGCAATTTTTTTTCAAAGGGCCTGGTTCTTCCTTTGAAAATGAGACATTTATAACATCAGACCACATATTCTAGTCTTGGCTCAGCCTTTAACAGGCAGTCACTCAACATTTCCAAAATGAAGTGTCTGTATATGACTACTTCTAAGACATATTATGTGGATTGAAATGTGTTTTTGACAATATGCCTATCTCTTTATATATGTATCTTTTTATATCATATCCATATATCTATATGTCTCTCTCTCTCTCTCTCTCTCTCTCTCTCTATATATATATATATATATATAGAAATAAGTGAAATAATTATGGCATATTTAGGAACAAAGTTGGGAAATATGTTTTGCTAAGCCTAAGACTATCATATGAACATTAAATGCATAAAACTAACCATCTGTAAAACCATTCACTGGGAAAATCAAACCAAGAATATGCCTAAAATGTGATTTTCAGGACTGTTGACCACAAGAGTAGGAGTCTGCCTCAGTCTATGCAAGAGGTTTGTGGGACTCCCTGATGTCCAGTGTTTAATCTATCTTCACATCTCAACTGAGAAATTACTTCCTCCAAGACTTACTTAATTTTTCTAAATGTGGGTCATATGCCTTTTATTATGCTTCTGTGATCCCCAATACTTGCCATCATCATGTTTGATTTTCCATTAAATTGTACTTTCAAGAAATGAACCATACCCGCCTTGATCATTGTATCCTTAGCAGTCAGTACAGTGCTTGATACAGTATGCTCTCAATTTAAAAAATAAATTGTTGAATGATTGATTAAAATGTTATATGTAAAATGCATTATAATCTCAGGAGCACTGCATGTAAATTATGATGTCACATTCTAATGACAGACATTTAGTGAATGCACTATATATTTTTTTCCTGCAACAAGACTTTTATATATTCTATTTCTAAGCCTGGAGAAATCTTTCTCTGGTGTCTTCCTAGTGGTTGCTACTCCCCATTCCAACATCTGGTAATGCAGCATTTCTTCAGGTGCACTTTTCTGACCCCTCTGACAATCCATCTTCTCTTATTGCATCCTTTCATATATTCACTACCCTCTCTCACAGCACTTTAACCTTCCTAATTTTATATGTCATTGTGTAAATATTTGTTTAATGTATGCTTCTCTGTCTAGACAGTAAGCCTCATGATGTCAGGGGCCCTGAATGATTTTGCTAATTACTGTATCTCCTCTTCTATTTTTTATTTGATTTATAGATCAGTTCTTTGGATTTAGCTACTGTGAGATGATAATCCAGAGATAGGCAATATCCATTGGAACATCCCTTCATTCAGATGCGCATTCATTTTTTATTCTTTCTAGAGTGCCTACTCAGTGCCAGCACAGTGCCAAGTATTACTCTGGTGTACCTAGTTGTGTATAAAGGGTTAATATCAGGCCTGGGCTGATAAAGAACTGAAAACTCAGTGTCTGTCTTCTCACAGCCCTGTTTCCTTGGAAACTACAGAGTTAAGATAAATGTGGAATGTTGTGTCTGCCTGATTTGCCGTTTGGGACTACACCTGGATTGGGGCAGCTAGGATTTGGCATGAAGACCTTGGTCCTATGTAAATACAGTTGTAAAAGATGGCTGGGAAATAACAGAGCAGTTTATCTGGGTCTAAACGACCCATACACGTCTTGGGTTTTAACAGAAGCAACCATATGTGTCTTATATGGACACAGGGACTAAAGAATCTGTGAACTCAGGTAGCTGACGCCTTCCCTTCAATGAAGATAAAATAAATGGTGAATCTCTTGACCTATATAACTAAATAAACTCAGATTGAAGCCTCTTTGTGCCTTATGGGACTGATTGTCTTCTCAAGCTTGTAACACCTGTGGTGGATACACTGACAAAATCTAGGACGGATCCTCCAAAGCCTAAACTATGTGTTCACCTGAAGAAACTACTTTCATAGCACATGCTCCTTCTAAGGTCCCAGTTCCTGTCTTGCCAGCCTTTCTCTTTTGCTCTGTTTACTCTGTTGCAGCTTCTGATGTGCTTAGGATGTCATGATGATCAGCATCGCAGTAGGAGAATGACCAAGGGTCATCTCCCAGACCAGTGACTTCCTGGCTCCATGATGTTGGCAAACGATTTAATTTTGTACATCCGTTTTTTTTTTTCTTCTGCAAAATGAGCTCATACTGGAGAAGTAGTAGAGCAAACTCGTTAAAAATGCACTGTCTGCAGCCAGGCTTCATAAGTTGAACTACCATTAGTAAACAGTTGTGTGTCCATGGCCAAGGTACCACACCTCTCTGGCCTCTGTTTCCTCATCTACAAAATAGAACAATTAAACCTACATTATAGAGATACTATGAGAATATAAAAAGTGTATGTGTTTGTGTATATTCTCATAGTATATATATATATATATATATAGAGAGAGAGAGAGAGAGAGATGTATGTGTATATTCTCATAGTGTGTGTATGTATATATATATATATATATATATATATATATATATATAACTCTGTATACTCTGTATAGAGGGTTACTATGAGAATACACACACACATCTCATAGTTGGTACGATGTGCAGAATATAGCAAATTATCAACAAATGCCAGCTATTAACTATAATTATGATTACATTCAAATTTCAATATAACTCTGCTTCTTCCACTGTTTTTACTTCAAAAGTAATGAAATAGGTCATTAGCCTGGGAAGATGAACTGGTCAACAAAGAGCTACAGATTCCAAATCTTTTGTTTTCTTTCATGAAAACAAAAAATGAAACACAACTACTCCAGAATGGTTACTTTTACTTTCCTAGACTGGAGAAAAAATGGAATTATGACAACATGAGATAGCATAATTCACAAGCAGCAAATTATTTGAAAAAGAGCAAGAAAATCAGGACACATATGAAGTCGCCATGGTGACCCAGAAAAAACATTTGGATTGGCTCTATTTAATATTTATTCCTCCTTATTTTACAAAAGATTTTATACAAGTGGATATGTCTTGTCTTTTCTCTAGAGGCCTCGTTTTCTCCTATAAAATGAAAGATTCAAATGAAATAACTTCTACAGCCATTTTTAGTTCTAAGTTTCTACTACCTATTCAAGTTAAGGAAAATCAAGCTAAGAATTGCCAAGTCTCTGATACTACTGAACAACAATATATTTATAGTCAGGTATCATTAGGCCATTCAGTTGGGTGAACATCAGGGTGTACTTACACTTACCTAGATGGCATAGCCTACTACACATCTAGGCTATAGGGTATAGCCTAGTTCTCCTAGACTGCAACCTATAATGGCATGTTACTGTGCTGAATGCTGTAGGCAATTGTAACACAATGCTAGTTATTTGTGTTCCTAAACATAGAAAAGGTGCAGTAAAAATATGGTATCATAATCTTATGGGAGCACCATCATGTAGTCAATCCCTCCTTGACAGAAACGTCATTATGCAGCCCATGACTCTATATCGTTTTCTTAGCCAAAAATAATGTGTAACTGAACTTCCTTTTCAATTAATCATACCAGAGATTTTTATTTTAAGATTTGTGTAACTTAAATTCTTCATCTGCTTATTTTAAGTTTTGTGAAGAATTTCCATTTGCCTGTGTGGAAACTGAATATTGAGCCTCTCCCAGAATCTAAAGTCATGTTTGTCTCCCACACAGTCCAATTCTGAAATGTTTTCGTGACATTTTCATTGGTTCAATAAATTACTCCGCAATATATACTTGCCTTTCCTTTTCCCCCATCAAGCATAAATAAATAAATAAATAAATAAATAAATAAATAAATACAAATGAACCCCGTGTCAGCTGTGAAGACTTTCCTACTTGCCTCACCCACACTCACCCAACTCACCTGGCAGCTGTTCATAGAGATCATTTCAATTAAAGAAGAAATCACTTTTAATCAGGGACCCTGGTTGGCTTTGTGCTGTCTTGTGGTAAAGTTTTCTCAAGTTCCACAGATGCACTGTGGATGATTCAAACTCCTTTGTCATTCATTATGTTTGTACAAGAGTTTAATGTGAGGGGGCTGGTTTGGAAATAATTAATTGCTTTTGTGAGCTGGGGAGGAGTCCCTCAGATACAGCTCTCTGGGGCTAGAGGACACCATGGCAATGTTCTTAGCCAATATTCTAGTGAAAGAGCCTATAGACAATTCAAACCATAGGCTGGGAAGTCTCATGCATAACAGGCCTCAGTACAACAATGGATTATCATTACATCCCTCTATTTGTTGAGGATAGAATCAGAGTTGGAAGTTAACGTGATGTCTGGGTATGCTGTGCCCAGCTGTCATGGAAATCAGAAACTATAATGCCACAGAGAGGAGTATGAGCTTTGGAATTCAAATGAGACATGCCCTTTACAAGTTATGTATTCAATGTCCTTGAGACTTAGACTTCACATCTGAAAAATGGGGAAAAATATACTCAACTTTATAGGATTGTTACCAAAATTAACCAAGATATTTTGTGTAAGGTGTTTAACATTGTGCTCAATTGATACTTCTTCTTAGTATTATTCTTGGGCCCAAGTGATGGATGTGATTCCCTTTGACTCACTAAATTTCATGTGGTAAAATACCCACCCCAGAGTTCTAGGCTAATTTTCCAAACACATGCTTTTAAGTATAGTAAGAGTCTGCACAGAGTCAAAAATAAGAGCATGCACACCGCTATTTCTATAGAGACATCTGAGACTGAATATTTCAGAGAATGATGTATGGAATCATTTTAATAGATTTTATACCCATGTGAAGGGCAATGCATGGCATTTTGTTGATGCACAAATGAGTTTGAAGATGATCCTTAAACTCCAGAAAGACTAATGTAAACAGAAAAAGTGAGGAGATCAAGAAATGTCCTCTGCTGTGATAGATAAGTAATCCTCAAATGGTTTTAGAGCTTACAACAGTGCATTGTTAGCACATGGGGCTTTGGCCATTACCGGGCTGCTCCAATTTATGATAGACCACACCCTAAAGCTAGCCAGAAAGGAGGATGCACTCTGAGGTTCTATTAATATTTTAATCTACATATGGCAACAGTACCACTTCAACCCAAGCATAATTAGTCAGGCAACATTCTTCAAATGGCAGTGTAATCTGGTGGGAACTATTCCCTTCCAAATGTACTGCTACAGATGCTTCTTATCCAAAGCTAACTAGGAGACTGAAGGCAATTTTTTAAACAGTCATAGAGAGAAACAGTGAATATTTTTTAAGCTATTAGAGATATCAGTGTATTTACATAGTTTTAGGCATAACAAAATAGTTAGTATACGGTGTATGTGAGGAGATCTAGTTCATTCTGCTTTTTTGTGATTTTTAAAGGGGTGATAAATTTGAACATCTATGAAAATATTGAACCTTTTGTGGCACATCTCTAGCATGCATTGGCTGAAGAAGGATAGTGGATTTCACTCTCCAAGTGTGAATTCTTCATCTTGACAGATGAAATACTATTCTTAATATTCATTATTAAATATTGTTTCATAAGACAGAATTATTTGGTACTTCTATATTCAACACACTAGACACTTATATTTATGTTCTATCCATTTGATATTTATATTTCCATTCTAACAATGTTACTATCCCCATTTTAAGGCTGAAAGAAAGCCATGCACAGATGATGGCAACCAACTTGCTCATGCTCTCATAGCTAGAATGGCAGAGTTGGGTTATGAATTCATTAATTAAAAGCCTGATATTCTCTTTCCTAAGTTAAAAATGAGGATAATAATTGAGAAATGGGGTCTGGGGGATTCCAAAACCCTGCCAGGACTGCAGAGCTCCTCCTTAAAGCAGGCACCTCTTCCAACGTAGTAACAATTGTAAAAACATGAGGTTCCTTTTTACAAACATACCTCTACTTAATGAGCACCTATGATTTGTCCAACATGTTTTAGACGCTAATAAATAAAGCAAGAGAGAGAGAAAGGAGAAAGAAAAAATCTTTTAAAATAAGCTTATCACCAACAAATCCATCTAAAGGCAGCTCCATGACTCAGTTATTGCAAAACAGTGGTTAATCCAAAAATTTTCTGCTTTGTGTTCATTTTGGAAGCAGGTCCATGACCCACAGCACGAAGTGCTGGCCATACAACTGGACCAATGCTCCCAAAAACATAACTGAATTCTGTTGTGTTACAAACTTTGGACCAGGGGTTTACAGAACAGGAGTAACATTAATACCTTTTTGTAATCTTGCTCCTGAATGAAAGACTTGGTTGTTTGAGATCCAGAAATTAAGTCATTTTAAATGCCAATTTACTCATTAAATCATTTATATGATAACCTACAAGTTATCCATTTTGGAAAAAAAAAAGAAACTTTACAAAAACGTTAAGCCCCTCTAAAAAACTGAAGCTCTAAAGATGAAAAAAAATCACTACACCATGGAAACGACTATCAAAATAGACCTAAGCATGTAGACTTAATTACTGATTCTTGTAAAGTATGTGTATAAATAGTTTGACTTTGTAAATAAATGCTGATATCTGACAGCTACTTAGTAAAATAAAATTTCATTACAAACTCTTAAATTTTATTCATTATGTGTTGTAAATACAAAAGTGGAAAGGGAACAACACGAGAACCTCTCATTTGATTAGGAAATTGTTTATACTCTTACCAAGCGAATATGAGTTGTTTTTTGTTGTTGATTTTTCTCCCCAAGTACTTCATATCTTAGTTTTAGGTTTGTTTTTCTGTAACACAGTTTTGATCTTTCTTTCAGGTCTTATCACTTATATGCATTTACTAATCCTTCAAGGTCTTCTTACTGAAAAGGTCATCAAATCTTCCCTTGAAGAGTTGACACTCAAAGTCTTCTACCATTAAGCTTCCTTTCCAACATTATCGTCCACTCTCCCCTTTCAAAGGTGGCCTCTGTTTTGATATATTATTTACTTATGTTGCTCATTCCACATATGATTTTCTTCTAAACCTACTCATCCTGAAATGCAGTGACAAAACCAAGTAGGGCTCCCATGAGCCAAACACAATCCCCCATAATATCGATTTGTCCCCATAAATGAGTCTAAATAAATACACCTTCTAAATTGGGATAAGCCACAAAGACTGGTGAAGGTTAGGAGGCTGATGGTAGACACTCAGCTTCAATGTGAGGTTATTTGCTTGAGGTTACTATTCAACCTGCAAATAAACAGTTCAATGGAAACACAAGATCAAGGGTACAAGTTAGGGGACAAGGCCCTGTAATGCCTTTTTTGTTTTGTAGAGATGTACACTGAAATTTAGGCCATTAGTTAGCCCATTAGAATGACAGATATGCCTAATAGAGTAAATCAGAGCCACAGACTCATAACATTTGTCATTTGTGGCTGGGGATCAGACCATGTCAAGAGCAAAGGGTGCAATTATTGGCTTATCAGAGTTTATTACTATGGCAGAGTTACATACTATTTCATTCAATATCTTCCTGCACTATTGGGTTTGTAGCTGGCTGGGCAGTGGCCTATCATATAAATAAGATAGCATGTGCTTGTTCTGCACACATAACCCAAAGATGACTCACATAGGTGGGGGCACCCTCTCAGCTAACCCTCCAACCTCATCACTACTCATAAACCACTTCTAAGCTGTTTCGAGATAATGTTTCAAGGCCAAACTGAAATACAAACAATGTGGAATATTTTCTAGATATATCCATTTTCTTTCTACAACTGAGAGTAACTTTTCCCTTCAAAACATCAAAAGTGCCTTGGACTGCTCTTGGGATTCCAACATTCTATTTTCCATGAAAACCACTGGAGTGTGTATCTCGTTTCCCTTACCAGACTGAAAGCTCCTTGGAAACAAGGATTCAAATTGGATTAACTTTTTATTGTTTCCCAGTTGCTTAGCACAAGACCTGGCCAACAATATTCTTTGAATTCACGAATGGATGAAAAAAAAGTCAGTCACATCTGGTATCATGGACATAAATATATCACGCAAGCATGGTATTGGACTGAGACTTTATTATGCTAATTATTAAAAGGGAAAAAAATAGATGGGTAAAAGAATATTGATTTATTTTGCTGCTTGGACAAGATAGTTAATTCTCCTCATCCACATGCCTGTGGTCCTTGCTCAACTCTGGATCCTGACTTTTCATCCCCACCAGCATCATGAAGAGAGAAGCCAAAAAGAAAATCACAAATGCTTTCAGATGTCAAATGAAAGAGCTACTTACAGAGCAAATGCACTTGCTTATCCCACTGTTAAATGAGAATGATCTGAGAAAAATGCATTTCTGCATCTTTAAAAAAGTAGAATAAGGCAAACTTGATTTTGTACGATTCTCAAATGAAACAATCAGTGATATAAAATGGCAAGAATTAAAAAGATGAAAGTTAACAAGTGTTGGCAAGAATGTGGAGAAAAGGGAACTCTGGTCCATTGTTGGTAGGAATATAAATTAGTACAGCCATTTTGGAAAAAAATAGGAAATTTCCTCAAAACACTAGAAATAGAATCACCATATAATCCAGCAATCCCGTGCATGGGTATATATTCGAAAAAAATTAAAATCAATATGTTGAAGAGCTATCTACACTCCCAAGTTAATTTCAGCATTCTTCACAATAGCAAAGATATGGAAACACCCTAAGTGTCCATCAAGAGATGAATGGATAAAGAAAATGTGGTGTGTGTATTATTAATATATATTAATTTAGTCTATGTTATAATATCTATATTATGGTAATAGATATTCCTTCTTTATAAATGCTGTGTAGTCTTCCATTGCCTCTGGAATATATGCAATATATCCATCACATATTCCATATGCAATGGAATACTATACAGCTTTTATAAAGGAGGAAAGTCTATTATTTGCAATAACATAGATGAACCTGGAGAGCATTACACTAAGTGACATAAGCCAGGCACAGAGAAACAAACACTGCATGATCTCACTCTTTTGTAGAATCTAAAAATTTGAACTCATACAAGCAGAGAGTGAAATCGTGGTTAAAAGAGGTTGGGGTGAGAGGTGATGGGGAAAGGGGAGATAATGGTGAATGGGTACAAATTTCATTTAGAATAAATAAGTTTTAGTGATCTATTGTACAACATGATCATAGTTAATATTGTATTATATATTTCAAAATGTGAAAAGCATGCATTTAAATAATCTCACAAGGTAGATGAGACGATGAATATGTTAGCTTTATTTAATCTTTCTATAGTATGTGCATATATTAAAATGTTTAAAATGTCACATTGTACTCCACAAATAGATAGAATTATTTTTGTCAATTAAACATTTTAGGCTAGGCACAGTGGCTCACGCCTGTAATCTCACCATTTTGGGAGGCCAAGACAGGTGGATCACTTGAGGACAGGAGTTCGAGACCAGGCTGGCCAACACAGCAAATCCTCATGCCTACTAAAAATACAAAAATTAGCTAGACATGATGGCACACACTTGTAATCCCAGCTACTCGGGAGACTGAAGCAAAAAAAAAAAAAAAGAAAAAGAAAAAAATATCAGCTTCTTCCAAAATGAAAGATAAAATGATAAAACTGAGAGAATAAGAGAACAAAAGAAAAGCATTGTCCCTTCCATTTCTTTATGTGATTTATGTATCCCCTGAACAGAAAGGGAATGAATTAGCCTTCAGAGCATGTAACTGTATTCTGGGTACCGAAGGCACTTGATGTTGCTTATCCAATAAGGAGCCCTGACAACCCATGAAATCTCCATTCCACCAATGAGGACGTCAGAAAATAGAAAGGAACTTGCCCAGAGTCACATAGGTCCATGCATCAGAGCTAAGACCCAAACACAGGCATCTCTGTCTCTAAAGTTCATGCTGTCTAGTCTCTCTTGGCTGAACAAGTACAGGACTACTTTGTGATAATTATATGAGGACAGAATATTACAGAATGACTATTTAAGGAGAAAACTGCAACTGTTGTGAGAAACCAAAAACAGACTGATATTGGCAAGAGGTTCTAGTGCCAAGGAGGTTAATTAAAAGTAGATATTTAATAAAGTTTACACTGCAACAGCAGAATGGCAGCTGTAATCAAATCCAGGAGAAGAATAAAATATACAGGCTCCCAGTGTTGTGAAGGACAGAGCTATTTCTGAAATCAAAACAGTAACATGAAGAGATTACATTTTGACCCATTTCCTGGCATAAGAACTTGGTATTTCCAGATTGCTTCAGAACACCAATAATCTTACCACAGCTTGAAAATATTATTTAGGATCAACAGATTGGCAGACAATGTTGGGCATGGATGCTGAGGCACTTGAAACAGATTTATCTATTACTTAAATTAAAAATGTTATTTATGTTTTATATGCAGAGATGGCCTGGGGGCCAGATGGCTATACAATCTCATATTACAAAGCTCACAAAGTACATTTGATTTGGGTTTTGAACTTATAGTTTCCACATTTTAAAAAGGAATTTTATTAAAGCTGCACATAGACCCCATTCTCAGTAATTAAAAATGGCTTTTAAACACTTCTAAAAAACTTGTAGCAGACAGAGAACGCAGATTTATTTATAGGATGATTTGTGAGGGCAAGTGATCTGACATGAATGGTTATTTTCCCTACACATTTATATTTTCCTTTAATGCAAACTAAGAAGAGTCAAAATATTTTTAGTTATTAGGTATTAAGCCCTATTTCTAGAGGCTTCAGGCCACTGTTTCTAAGAAAAAATTGCTTTAGGAACACATGAAAATTTTTATCTACAAAATGACAAACTATTCCAATAAAAAGCAAAACAATTATTTTTCAAATGTTTGAAAACACCTTGATATTTGTCAAAGTATAGCTTCTGGAAAATATATTTGGAATTTTGTATGTGAACCATGGAGAAATTATCACTTTTATTTGAATTAATAATAGCTTTCTCTGAAAAGGAATATTCAGTAATGATCTTCAAAAAATGAAAAGAAAAAAGTAAATAAGATATCACCCTTAAGAGACACTGTAGTGCTGAACACCTTAGATTTTGGAGTGATGCAGACCTAGGTTTACAACCCAGCTTCCCTACCTAATAGTGATTTTATTAGGGTAATTTTTTTTTTTTTTTTGAGATGAAGTCTCGATCTGTCATCCAGGCTGGAGTGCAGTGGTGCAATCTCAGCTCACTGCAACCTCCGCCTCCTGGGTTCAAGCAATTCTCCTGCTTCAGCCTCCTGAGTAGCTGGGATTACAGGCGAGCACCGCCACCCCCAGCTAATTTTGGTATTTTTAGTAGAGACGGGGTTTCACCATATTGGTCAGGCTGGTCTCGAACTCCTGACTTCGTGATCCACCCACCTCAGCCTCCCAAAGTGCTGGGATTACAGGTGTGAACCACCATGCTTGGCCGGTAATTTATTTTAATTTCTCTTATATTGAATATTTTAGATTATAAAATGAGAAGTTTAAATAAAATAATGTGTGAAAAGTAAGTAGATAAGTATTTGAAATATAACAACTAATAAATGTTAGCTATTTTTATATGTGGATGTTCCACATGAAATTGCCATTTCTGTAGGGCAAATGGTTAAATATTGGCAGCTAGATATGATATCATAAGGTTCAACTCAGCATTATAAATGCCAAATACCCTCAAAGGGAAAGTAGAAAGTGAACAGGTAACTTGCCCAACTAAATCAAAGTAGAAAAATTTCCCAAAATATGAGAAAACATCCAGCAATACTTATAGACATACAGCAATACTATAAGCTCAGAAATTGCATTGGGTTTTTAGAATGCCAAAAAGCACATTAAAGGATGTAATAGAGGGAAAATTATTTGATGAAATGTGGAAATTGAAGATGATGGGGAAGTAAGTATCCATATGCCTATTATTTTTGCTGATGATTATTTTTAAAAAGGTATTCACAGATCAAACTGGAATCAAAGGAAAACAATATGGAAAATAATAAATTCAGAATACTTTCTTGGTGAAGTATAAGTTCAACTCAGCAAAGATAGTTTAATAACAGCAAAGAGGATTCTTTCTACCTGTCTATATTTTTTCAAGCTATGATTGAACATGTTTTCTTGGTTTTTCACATCCTCAAAGAAAAGTTGTGGAAATACTTTTAAAATTATTTAAAATGACCAGCAATGCCTATTTTACTTTCATGTGCTTTGAAGTTATTCAAGTGATCAGATTTTTTTTTTTTTGTAGTAGTTGCTGAAAAAATACCAAGCAAACTTAAATTCACTTAATAAGGACCGAGTATCCTCAAAACCTTGGAATAGCCTAGAATTCCCATTGTCTCTGCCTACACCCTCCAATTCTAATCTTGTCATGTATTCATCCTCATGCCAACCTTCAGGTAAAAATGTTCTCCAATTCACAAAAATGAATATATCTCTGAGATTCTTGATTATAATGAAACATTATTCAAATTGAATGTGTTTCTTAAATATATTTACTTCCAAAATGTAAGGCTTTCCAAAAACTGTACAATGCAAACTAGACACGTTGTACCAGCCGTACATTCACAAAAAAGAATAAGTATGCATCATAATGAAAGGAAATTAAAACATCAAGCAGAACAACCACAAAAAATTCCCACAGAATATGCTACAGGGCTCAGAACTTCTCTTCAAGTACTCATAGAATCATTCATTCATTCATTCAACTAAGATATAGTGAGCTTCCTGAAACTGGGCACGCAACTCTGAGCAAAAACACTAAAAAGTAGCTGTTTTTATAGATTTTGCAGTCTGGTGGGAGAATAGGTGACAAGACACAAGTGAATGTGAATAAATGCTTCAAAATGAGATAAGTGTTAAGCAGGAAACAGTGTGCTAAAATGAAGTCTTTTTATTGTAGGGGTTTATGAATTTCTTCCCTAAGGAAGTAGCATTTGAAGTAAAAGATGAAGGGCGAAGGAGTTAACAGGAAGGGAGAGTGTGTTCAAAGATTCTGAAGTTGGAAAGAAAATGGTCTGTCCTAGAACTTGAAAGGCCAGGGTGGCTAGAGCACAGAGAATGAAGAGAAGAAATAGGACTCTAAGATGAGATTGGAGAGATGGACAGGACCCAGGCCAAAAACCCGAAAGCCGTTGTAAGGCTTTTACTTTATTTTTTCTTACAGGAAAGATGGTTTAAATCAAGGAGTGGAAAAAATAGATTTCTGTTTTAAAAATTGTACTCTTCGGCCAGGCACGGTAGCTCACGCCTGTAATCCCAGCACTTTGGGAGGCCGAGGTGGGTGGATCACAAGGTCAGGAGATCGAGACCATCCTGGCTAACATGGCGAAACCCCGTCTCTACTAAAAATACAAAAAATTAGCCGGGTGTGTTGGTGGGCGCCTGTAGTCCCAGCTACTCGGGAGGCTGAGGCAGGAGAATGGCGTGAACCGGGGAGGCGGAGCTTGCAGTGAGCCAAGATCGCGGCACTGCACTCCAGCCTGGGCAACAGAGTAAGACTCTGTCTCAAAAAAAAAAAAAAAAAAAAGGTACTCTTATGGGAGGGTGGAGAGTAGCAAAGAACCAGGTCAGAGGCCAATACCATCATTCTGTCAGGAGATAGTGGTGACAAAGAACCAAAAAACTATCGGGACCAAAGACACAGAGACAGTTTCCCTATTTCATAAACTCTATAAGGAATTTAGTATTTTGAGTTGACTCACAATAAAAGATGCCTTCTAAATTTTAGTTCATTAAGAACAAAGGACTGTTCGGGAATCTTTGACAATCAGCTCAAGGAAAATGTAAAAAGATGGGGAAAGAGTGGCTGTAAAGTCTCAGAAAACCACATGTGGCATTTGGTTGAAGGAAGTATAAGCAGTGCACGTAGGAACTGGAAGCTTTTCAGATACCTATACTGTGTATCTTTCTGAGTCTAAATTTTTTTCTCGCATATGATATTTTCTTTGTACACATTCCATTATTCTCTCTGCAGACTGAATTCCTCTGCTTATTCATAAAATTAGTATCCCCAAACTTCAAATTCTTTATGGCTTTGGTTTGCCAAAGTGAAGCTCCTACTTTGACACGGGGTGCCTTTTCAACCCTAGAGCCCTCTTCCTTCTGGATTCAGGCTTTTTGTCTCCTGATCCATGTTCTCTCAGGCCTCTGGATGGGTAATTTCAGTCTATGGTTGCTTTCCACTTACTTCAAGTATCCATCCCAGAAACAATTCGTTATCACAATGGGAGAGTTTGGTAAGCATGATTGCTCATTTTAGAAGCTGTCGTCAAATTGGATTAATTTAGAAACGAAAGCTAAGCCTAGAAGAAACTGAGTTCATATCACAAACTTAAAAAAAAATACTTTTACACTTAGAAAAACTAAAACAAACAAAAATTGAGTTTCCACACTAACCAACACCACCAGAACAGAATATAAAAAAGGCAGATCAGGCTTAATAACTTATCTCTTAGCTTCTCTGATTAAGCAAGGCTTGAGCATGGGAAATCTTTGGTCCATTTTGTTCTGTTACATTTTCTAATAACCCACAACCACCTAAGTTATGAAATGCTACAAAATTTAAGGACAGAATGTTTATTCCCACTTTGAGCATTCATATATCATCTGCTCAAAGCTAGATTTTAAAGTTTGGAATGTGGAGAAGACACATGCTTTATTGGTCTGAGGCATTCATGTTTTCTGTTGAAGACACCATCACTCTTGAAAGACGGAGGAGAGAAAATGAGACATCACCTCTGGTTGGGTGGAATTCAATTGCAGAGGACCATGGCTGCGGAAAGCTTACAAAGTGCACTCCAATTTTCAAATCTCTGGACTTTCATGTGCAGGTAGACACTCTGGAGCCATCTAGTGGCATAACATCATTGAAATGAGAAGAGCCAGGGTTGAGAATTGAGGAAAAGTCCAAATGTAACTCCAGTGTAATCTAGCATAGTCTCACCCACATGGGTCATGATTTCAGGAAGGTAACTGATATGGCAAATGCCCTGGTTCTGGGAAGGAAACTGACAACCTATGATCCTGCCTCATTCCCTGTGACTGCAGTTTCTTCTAGCACTGTTCCTACATGTGCATCACCTGGTGACCTAGTTGGAGTGGAATTTATGAGCAACAGTTATTTTAATGAATCTATTAGAAACAAAATACAAGACTGTGTTTAACCACTGCAAATTGTAACATGTCAGTGACTTTACCATTGTCTCTTAATTAGCTCCACCTATTTTCAAATAAGCAGCTTGGGGCCGAGATAGAGTTTCAAAGCTTTATTCAATGGTTTTAAGTTGTTAAGGTAGTGCTTTATTTTGACTGATATTTATGGGGCTGGAGGAATAGAAGGACTGGAGGCATTTTTTCCTTTCTCTAAAACTGAAAACCAATTCTCTCTATGATGATTTAGACTGGAGCTAAGATATAATACTTGGAAGAGGTTTTCCTTAGCAAGTGCACTACTGCACTGACAGTGACTTTGTATTCATACCACCTCATTTCTTTTACTTGGTAAACTAAATTAAGCTCTAGGACACTTGTTCTCAAACTTGAACATGCATCAGAATCAACTAAAAACCTGTTAAAATGCAGATTGCTGGGCTTTATTGGAGTTTCTGCTTTAGATAGGTCTGGAGTAATGTTCAAGAATTTGCATTTATAAAAACTTCCAAGGAGATACTGATACTGTTGTTGGCTGAGGGACTGCACTTTGTAAGCTATTGCTGTGGAAAATTAAGGCATGGATATTCACCTTTTATTGTTTTACTGACTCAAAGACAAAGCCGAAACACTCTTTCTGGGCTTCTCAATGAGCAACAGGGTTTTATGGCAGGTAATCTTTTATTTTTTAGAATATATCTGGTTCTTCAAATGAGATCCTTCATAGAAACTCAATGTATAAGACAGGTAAAAATAGAGCTCCTTTGATTAATATGAAGGTGAGAGAACAGCACTTCTTCTGTCCTTCCTCATAAATTTCCATGGCAGATACCGGCACCACCTCAGCAGAAACTGGGAGCCAGCATAGAGCATGTTGAAAACCAAAGCAGGTATTACTATCATTGCTGATTCTTTAGCTCCCTCTTACCTGGTCACCAGATGCTCAGAAGTTTCTGTTCATCATCCAGATTGTTCCATTCCAGCCTCAAATTACTATTTTCTACAAAATTATTGGTTTGCCCCTCACTGATATATTCCACTGGGTTCGGTGCAGTGTAGTTATAATATGAATAAAAGAGTGTGCATTGTTCTTTTCAGGAAAACACTTGATTACAGAATTTGTTTTGTAATACCAGTCCATGAGATATTGGGAATGGTGTAAAACACCCAAACTCCATGAGGAGCGTCTGTGCACAGCTAAATTTTTCAGCACTTCTAGCAGCATGACATTCACGTCCCCATTGCCCTGGCTGTTGCCACTGTTCCCAGGACCACCGTCATGCTTCCCACCAACCCCTCCACAATTACAAAACAGATAATTGCATTGATACTTAATGTATCACTTATCACAAACAATTACAAATATTTATTGAGTAACATTTTTGAACTATATCCTTTCAGAATTCTCCCCTTCAATAGCTCAAAGATGGTTGATATATAGCAGAGAGAAGGCAGGTTAGGAATTTTCACCAACTTGCAGATGTTCTAAGTCATGGCTTTTATCAATTTACCTATGGGAATATGTAACCCTATGAATATTATCCTAATTTAGATATTTCTTTGTTTCATCTCCAAATAAGTTCTTGAATCTAAACTACTACTCAAAAACAGAAAAGTGGAAAGTTCTATATCTCTTAGTACTGGACTTTCCTTGTAATATAAGTCTAGAATCAATCCGATTCAGGCTGAAGAGATTTGTTTTTATTTCTGGGAGATAAGAATCAAAGATAAATAGTTCTACGGTTTTCCCATAGGAGATAAGACCCACTTTGACAATCAGAACGAACAGACTAATTCGATTAAGGATAGGTACACCTTTGTTACTGATCTACCAACAAAGTATAGGAAAGTTTCAGAATAAAATAAAACCACTGAGAACTGTACGTCCACTTTTACCTCGTCGTTTTTTAATGTTCATTGACTGAAGGTGAATTTCATCAAGAATATTTTAGATGATCAATTTTCTTTCTCCAAGAATTTACAATTATAGTCCTTATGCCCATTGGCAAGAAACTGTTCCCTAATCTGAACTAAAAAAAAGGGAATCTAATTTAAAATCACTGCTATTTATAATATCTGCTCCACACCTTGTTGGATCTCCTTGTTGGCTTCAACAAAGAGGAGACTGTCTCAAAGAGGTGAAAGGAAAAATTAGCTAATGTACAGTGGAGATCCGGAAGTTAAAGGAAGAATTATACAAGTGAGTCTAGGTCATAGTATACAAAACAAACAATACAATATTGGTGACTCTATTTCATAGGTTGGTGTTGTTTGGCATATGTATTACAGTGCATATTCATAACACGCAAATAATATCTATCATTAAAATTCCCAACATGTTTTTTACACTCTTTTCTATTTCTTAGAATAGACACACTCCAGATTCCTGAAGAGGGGTGTGACAACCAAATTTTTTTCAAGGTGGCAATAATGGAATGATACATGGAAAAAGTATGTTAGCATTTTTTATCTTCTCCAATCCCTTAGATGTTGGTGTAAACTATTATATTATCCAAATTAGTTCACTCTGAGGATATAGAGCAAACAGAAGGGCAAAGCAAACCTACAAAGAAATTCTTCCAAATACATTCATCAAGGGCTTTTTATACAGACAGCTTAGGGACTCTGCCTATGGCAGGGAGTGAGAGATGTGACATTAAGAAACAAAGATTAATTGCCCAACTTCATATCACAATGTGAGAGTGGAATCTAAAACATCTCCCAAGGTTTACGGTTCTAGTCTCATCACCCTTTCTTTCTTATAATCAGAAACTATCAATAATTCTCTCTGTATCTGCTACTTGTATACTTAGGAAAGGAAAAGATAAAAATACAAAAAAAAGAGTAAAGTCTACATCCCCCTGGAAGCAACTGCTCAATTTCCTATGGAAAAAAAATTAAGGTACTTTAATAGCGCACTAAGGACATTTGGATAGTGGTCCAAATAAATCCTCCAAACCAACAGACTTGTGATTTGTCAAGGTTTGTTACAAAGTCTATGCCCTTAAGCCAAACAAGCATCATCTTTGGGGAGATTTTATTTGTGTTATCAATTCATATCTGGACAGGTCTTCTGCTGGTTGGCATAGCAACTAACTGAAGTTCATTGAACTTTCAGATGTGTGTGCTAACAGTCTAAAGCTGATTTCCCCCCATGGGGACCAGAAAAGGCTTTCTTTGTTAAACCTCTCCAGTTGCATTCAAAAATACATCATTTTTCTCAAGCCTACAAACACACACATTTGGAATTTGGAAAATAATATTAGGAAAATTGTTTCTATCATGTCATATCATAATGGTTTTCCTCTATTTTCTGAAAGGCTAAAGTTTATCGTATTTTCTGTCCATTTCTAGGTCTTTCAATAGTAATCTTAGGGAAATTCTTTCCAAGAATTTATTTTTTTTTTGAAGATTTTGTTGAGGACATCTGGGTAGAGATTTTGCAGAGTGTTGATATTTAGCATGGCCTTGTTAAAATTTTAGACATGGAAATGTTAGGCCTTCACTTAGGTGAAGATCACGGGTAACTTGCTTTCATGCTATGTTGGTTAAGCAAAGATTTAACCAATGTTCATTTAGAGAGGAAGTAGTGTCAAAACCTGTGCTAAGCACTGTGGGAGATGAAGAGGAACAAGAGATAGCATTGGCTTTTAAATTATTTATAATACGACTTCAAAAAAGGAACCAAAGGATGGGGAATATTAGTGAAGAAGATGTCTCTACTTTTGGGAATAGTAGAAAAAACGACTAAAAAGGAAAAGTTTGTAGTTATACCTTTGCCTTGATTAGTTACCAATTTTGGAAGTCATATTACTATGATAATTTAAAAAGCTTAAATGCAGAGTAAATGTTTTCCCCAGAAGGATATAATACTTATGTGTACTTTATTATTATTTAATTGAGATGGAGTCTCATTCTATCGCCCGGGGTGGAGTACAGTGGTGAGATCTCGGCTCACTGCAACCTCTGCCTCCCTGGTTCAAGAGATCCTCTGGCCTCAGCCTCCTGAGTAACTGGGACTACAGGCGCACACCATCACGCCTGGCTAATTTTTGTATTATTAGTAAACATGAGGTTTCACCATGTTGGCCAGGCTGGTATCGAACTCCTCACCTCAAGTGATCCTCCCACCTTGGCCTCCCAAAATGCTGAGATTACAGGCATGAGCCACTGCACCCAGCCAACTTATGTGTACTTAGATGATAATCTAATATTTAAAGATATGAGAAATAAAAGTCACTTTTTGAAAATCTGCCCTCCCTTTATAAAGTAGGAATGCTATTCCAAATATTTGTTAAAGAAGTATCCTTGCTTTTTGCTTCCTAATTAAAGTCTGTAAGCAATACCCGAGTTTTCAAATTTCAGAAAAATTTTGTCTCCTTTATTTTTCTGAAAGTATAGAAAAGATGTATCAAGCATGATTTTGTACTTATTTCTTCTTACTGGATCTGTTTAAGGCTCCATGCTCTGACTAAATAATTACCATCCCAGTACTCATGAAAACTATTTTCTTGTATGTTGAACCTGAGCCAATTCACTGCCAATGAGGCTATTATACTTCAATGACTTTATTGATTAACAGTGATTAGGTCAAGGTTGCTGACAATGGGTAACCAACCACTGCTATTTATAGGCAACTACTCAGCAGCCCTGAACCAAGAGTTAGTCGCATGTGGTTTTGTGGGCAGCTGGACTCTGGCCTCCTCTGTCTGGGGGTCTTTTATAATGAAACTGTTGTATCATATGGATTTTTCATTCATAGACCTCCTTTTTGAACTGAAGAGCTGGCTTTGTTTAAGATTAAAAAGGGGGAAGTGAGAAATATTTAGAGCTGAGTTACAGGAGGCTGCGGGTACATGGGGAGAGAATCGAGTGGCCAATTCTGAACAAAACCCCACTCATTCTGAAGGCTGTGTGTGCTGAGGTTTAACATTAACTTATACTGCCATCATGTGGATAAAAGGAGAAAGTTTTATTCTAGTGACAGCTGCAACAGCTGCAGATAACTTAATGATAAATGGGTGGCCAAAGGCTGAGGCTTCAGACAGTGCATGTTTAATTAAAAATATCTGGAAGCCCATGCAACTGTTTCAAATAAAACGTTTTGGTTCATTTTCTATAGTGTCAAAAAAGCAATGCTCTGAGACTTCCAACAGTCTCTAAGGGCCCAAGGCCAAGCCTCCCTTGTACAATGGAAAGTCTGAGGTTCCTTGGTACAGTCTCATCAGCCAAGCAAACACAAACAAAACCTTCTAAAGACCAGAGAAACAATTAAAAAAGAGCCATAAATATCAATAACAAATGAGCATAACCGAAAGAAGCAATAGAAGATAGATTTGAAGCCAGTGACTAAATTTGTGTCTACACCCTGATAATCATTTACTGAGTCTTCTTGAATGAATAATTCTTTTATTCATGCCAAAGAGAAAATGCACTGGATAGCTAAACATGCAAGGAAGACATTATTCAAGACTATTGCATTAGAGGTCAAGAGCTCGAGGAAAAGCACTGTGGATTTTAGGGGAAGGTTGTTCAATGTGATGTAACCATCTAGGTTTGCTCATTGCTGCTTATGGAAGTTAGATTCCTACTCTCCCACAGAGACTGGCAGATACAGGCACTGTCTTTTTTGATGATTATATTTGAAAAAAAAATGGCTCTCAGATCCTTGAGAAAGAGGTGACTGGGTTGTAAAACTGGCAAAAGAGCCTGAGAAGATTTCCATGTAAAGGGGAGAGATACATTATTCACAAGCACAAGTTCTTTAAAGCAAATGATCTAAGAAGAAGGAGGTCAGGGGCCTAAAGTCAGGAAAAAACCTGTCTAAAGTTTGACAAAGGTAAGGGGAAGATTAAGACCATATTCGGGAGTCCCAGTCTCCTAATCTGTAAAATGGCCAGAGTAATCCCAGCTATCCTTATCTACAAGAGTGAACATGAGCACTGAAAAAAAAATAGAGAAATATTTAAATATGATATAAACCCAAAATGCAGTAGATGGTAAAGTATGGCTACTACTTTTGTCTATCCTGTTTTTAAAGTATGCACAAATTCAACTTTAAAGGACTAAATTGAAAAAGAAAAAAAAATGTGTTTCCAAAGCAGAGCAAGTCTAATAGAAAAATCTCAGATTCAGGCTTTGCTCTATAACTTACTAACCATGGAGCCTTCATAAAGTCATTTAATCTTTTTGAAACTTAAATTGATTGCATAATGCTTACCTCTTATTGTTGTTGTAAAATTGAAATGAGAGAACGTGCAAAGCTGCCAGCACAATGTTGGCACTTAGTGAATACTAATAGATGCTGAAGTTGCATGTACTCTAGCTCTGTGTTGTGGGATTATTCTTGATTTGGTTGGTGTCACTGCCAACTATTTTCACCAAAATGTGGTGTAGCAAACAACCTTCAACCTCAGTGTCTTACAAAATTGAGCATTTATTTCTTGAAAGAAGCTATGGAAATATATTGTAGGTCTCACGGTTCTTCTGCACAGGACTGGGAATTATGAGATCCAAGCTGGGTTTGGCTGTGCTTGAATCCAGGCTCTGGGTTCATTTCAAGTCTAATCCATTTGCCTCTCCTTATTCTGGGGTGGTATGTCCTTCTCATGGTGATGACACCTGTGCAAAAAGACAATGCTTATGGCATATTTGCTAAAATTCAACTGGCTAAACAAGTCACATGGGCAAGCCCAAAGGCAAGAGGTGGAAAATGCACTGCATAGAAAGAGCAAGAGGGTTAATCTATACTATTATCTCAGAGAAGCAAAGGATTAAGACCAATCATTCCATCTACAACCCTATCTCATCTATCATCTGCATATATTGTAGCTTCTCCCTCTCATACCTTGTTTTCTCAAATCTTGAAATCTTCAATGGCAATACATTGTGACAATAGAGAGAGTGTTTGAAAGTAAAGCAAAATCCTAGGAGAAAGGTGGGCAGACTTTTAGCATATTCCCTGCAATAATTCTGGAGGAAAAAAAATTAGAGGAAAGCATGACCTAAAGAAAATCTTGCATTTTTGCAAAAGATTTTATTATGCAGATGTCTTATATTTTTCAATTTTCTTTAAAGATTTCCCCTTATTGAAAAATATTCCTATGACAAATTAAATGAAATGGAGATGCTAGGTTGAGGCAAAGAATTTGAAAGAGTTTGAAAAGTACAGGGGAAATAAATAACTATCAGAAGGTGAGCAAGAGATGGATAAGAATGAATACTTGTCCCCTGCTTTTTTATCTCCCCACCTCCTACTCACACCCCAACTAACAAACCTGCGTCATTTGAGCTGAAAGAAGAATTCATCTCTGAATATAGATCTGAGTTAAAATCATTTTGCAATGGTCCTACTGTGGTTTTTGAGAACAATGCCATCTCTTAAAATAACTGTTTTCAATCGTGACCTTCAGTGTGTCTGAAAGTTTGTGATGATGAATAGTGAATGCTGAATGGCATGCTACAGAATGCAGCCCCTTAATTGCTCACAGAGAAGTCACATAGGATTTTCAATCCTTCTGTTTATGCCAACGCTTGGAAAAGATCACTGAGTTCGGATCTGTGTTGAGCTACCAGACTGAATCAGAGATAAAATTTTCCATTTGAGCCAGCTACTGAGCCTTTGGTGAAATAATTTGGAGAGGTTGTGGGGCAGGGAGCACAGTGTGTAACTATGTTGTGCACAGACTCTGGCGTCAGACATATGTGGGTTTGAATTGTGGTTTTACCATTTCATGGCTGTGTGGCCTTGAGCAAGTTCATTAATTCTTTTGTTTTTCTCTCACAGTATCTGCAAAATAGGCATCAACATTCCTCACCGGGTTGTTATGAGGATTTAACATGGTAATATATGTAAAATATTGCATACAATAAGCATGCAAGAGAAGACAGCTGTTGTTGTAACTATTATAATGTATTATGAATTTGTTTTCAGCAAAGAGTAAGGAAGCAACCCAGCCCTGTGGCAAACCTGAGGCATGGACAGGGCAAGGGTAGAGGCTGTGGGATGGGTAAGGAAAGGGTCTGATAAGACAGGTAGGTGGGTGCTCAGGGAATATAGCTAAAGGAAATGCAGACCAAAACCAATGAAAGGGTGATAGGAAGACCTCTTCTCTTTAAGCTGCCTCTTCTTCAAGGCTAAGCATTTAAAGTTCCTTCCTGGAAAATCATATTCATGTTAATGACCCTGAATTTAGTGACTGCAGCAGTGCACCGTGTATTTTTCAGCCTCTGGAATAATAGAGGAAGGATGTGATAATTAATTTTATGTGTCAACTTGACTGAGCCACAGAGAACCCAGATATTGGTTAAGCATTATTCTAGGTGTTTCTGTGAAAGTGTTTTCGATGAGATACAGATGTGTATATATATGTACATATACATTATGTATGTATGTGTGAAGCACATATGTATATAGTATATATATACACATATATATGTATATGTGTGTATATATATAGAGAGAGAGAGAGAAAGAGAGAGAGGGAATAAACATATACATTCTATTGGTTCTATTTCTCTGGAGAAACCAGGCTAATACAAAGGATGTTGTACTTCTTGACTTTTGTTTCTAGAGACTACTTCTGAAACAGTGCTGAAAGCCATCTGGGCTTAAGGTATGAGGCAAATTACAATGGGAATTCTCCTCCAACTTCTGTGTTCCAAGGAAAGCAAATAATGATCACCCTCCCAGGTAGTACTAAAGGAGAAAGGAAGAGGGAGCTATCTGTCAGGGATTCCACCTAGGAAAACCTTTGGATGGCATTGCTGGAACTAGAAAAATAAGACACTTTCTCTACAAGTGGATTGAGCATGGCAGTGGGGAGTCACAGAGGCAGTATGGTGAAGATTCTATAAAGCAACAGAGAGACTTCTGAGAACAAATCATGAGTCCAAACTGAGTTAGAAGTGGTAGTGTATTAGTCCATTCTCGCAATGCTATAAAGAAATACCTGAGACTTGTAATATAATGAAAAGAGGTATAGTTGGCTAATGGTTCTGCAGGCTATGCAGGAAGCATGATGCTGGCATCTGCTTGGCTTCTGAGGAGGCCTCAGGAAACTTAGAATCATGGTGGGAGGTGAAGGGGGAGCAAATACATCACATGGCCAGAGCAGGAGCAAGACAGAGAGAGGAGAGGAGCCACACACTTTTAAACAACCAGATCTTGCAAGAACTCACTCACTACCATGACAACAGCACCAAGGGAATGGGGCTAAACCATTCCTGAGAAATCCACCTCCATGATCCAATCACCTCCCACCAGGCCCCTCCTCCAACATTAGAGATTACAATTTAACATGAGATTTGGGCAAGGACACAGATCAAAAACATATCAGCTAGTGAGGCAAAGAATCTTCACCTTGGAAAGGAATGGAATTGGCAACACCAGGCTTCAGCCTTGTCAGAACATGTTTGGAACTAAGAAATAAAATTAGGCCTCAATTCATACATAAGGTACAAAATGGTATGTTGTTCCCTGAAACCAGGGAGAAGCCTGGTCACTAGGGCTAGAACACAAGGCAAGGGATGACTAGAAGCCAATTTGATCTGATGAGAGGCACCTGAACTGCTAATGAGAGTTCTACCAAAGCTGTTTTTCTGGATGAATGACAGCTATGATCCAGGCTTCTGTGCTGCCTTTAAGACAAGGGACCTTGAAGAGACTTTTGTAATGATCAGACTATTGGTAACTGGGCTTTGGAACAATGAGTCTTTCCAAAACTCTTTCTTCCACATTTGTGGAAAGGAGGAGGTCCATGTCTGTCTCCATCCTTGTCCAGGTCTTCATAGTCATGAAGCCTCCCTTGGTGAAATCCCACAAGACAGGACTCCAACATTCCTTCAACATTTCAGACTGAATCCTAGGATTTGCTCAACTCTTTCTAATCATAGTATATGTGTTAGTCTGTTCTCATGCTGCTAATAAAGATGTATCTGAGACTGGGTAATTTATAAAGGAAAGAGGTTTAATGGACTCGTAGTTCCACATGGCTGGGGAGGTCTCAAAATCATAGCAGAAGGTGAAGGAGGGGCAAAGGCACATCTTACATGGTGGTGGGAAAGAGGACATGTGCAGGGGATCTGCCTTTCATAAAAGCATCAGATCTCATGAGACTTATTCACTATCATGAGAACAGCACAGGAAAAGTCTGTCCCCATGATTCAATTACCTCCTACCAGGTCACCCCCATGACACTTGGGAATTATGGGAACTACAATTCAAGATGAGATTTGGGTGGGGACACAGCCAAACCATATCAGTATTATCTCACACTGTTTTTCAATCCCTGAGTGGTGACCTTGTTACTGACTTTCTCTCTTTAACTTTACTACATCTTATACTTTGGACTTAATGCCCAATACTACTTTTTTAGAACCATCTTTGGATACTTCCCTTGGATTTGTTAAAAACTAATAAGTGCATAGCAGTCTAAGTATTAAAATAGAATTGGAAATTAACTTTTTCTATCTCTGACAGAAATCTGGAAGATAGATTTATTGATCAGGCAGATGCACAGGGACTTAACCTTATTCTACCAATGGTTTAGAATGTGGCTGAAAAACACCAAACTCTGGACAGCAGCCCTGTAACACATAAATCTATATCAAAGGAAGAATAAGATGATAAGTTTCCTTGAAACAAAATGTATAATTTCACATTTTTTAAGAATTGGCATGGGGTGCAAAGTAGCATGGCAGCCAATCTTTGGAAAATCAAAACGAGAAGTCGTCAGACCTTACCAAAGTGAAATGGTTACCACACTAGACTTTCTCTCCTACCCCATAGATATGAGTAATCACTGTGTATGTTGCAGAGCATTTAAATTTGAGAGAGGAGATATGATAAGTTATTGACTTTGGGGAGGTTTAAAATTCCTCATAAATATTTCTGTCTTGAAATTATGCTTGGTGGGAAACCTTTCAGATTACAAGCTTATAGAGGCAAAAAAATACCTTAAAAGTCAGCAAGCCAAATAGTTTCTGTCCTCATTGCTACTACCCCAGCTTTAATGTAGAGATGTGTTGTAAGGATTTCTCAGGCTGCCCCTGCTACACACTTTTCAGAGTAACACCAGTGCCCAGGTGGTCCTGAATTGAAACAGTCTCTGCTCTACCCCTCTACTATTTGTCCCTCTCTTACTGAATTTGTTCTGATGACTCATTAGAAAATAAGACATCAATTCTTTACCATTACTTAACTTCAGGAGATTGGAAGTTACCAAAGCAATTTGTATACTCTTTCTAGTTCTTGCCCTTCATCCATCTCTCAACCTCATTGTTCAACCAGTTAAGATAAAACAAAAAAAGGAAACAAATAGGTTGTGAATGAATTCTATGACTTGATGCAAGAGATCCTGTTTCCCAGGATGTCCTTTATCTGGCAATAGCTAGGAAGCCTACTTGAATGTGGCAGGACTGGTCAGTTTCCTAGGGTCGTCTTTGAACTACTACTTCAAAAGATAAGGGCATCATGAACATGGAAGTATGGTCTGACTTCACGGTGCCATATAGTATCAAGCATCCTTTCCTCCCCTCCAACCCAGGTACCGTAAAGCCTGTTGAATACCCATTTTCTTTGATATACTCACCTTGTTCTGAGACCAACTGGGCTCTATGCGAACTTATACAAATGCTGAAAGCAAAACAGCTAAAATGAGTGTTTTAATGAGTTTGAGCTGCTATAAAGGAACACCATAGGCTATGTGGCTTATAAACAAGAGAAATTTATTTTTTTAAGTTCTGAAGCCTGGGAGGTCCAAGATCAAGAGGCTGGCAGATTTGCTGTCTGGTGAGGATTCATTTCCTGGTTCATAGACAGCTGTCTTCTTGCTATCAGCTCACATGGCAGAAGGAGAAATGGAACGTTCTGAGGTCTTTTTAGAGCACTAATCCCATACATGAGGGCTCTATCCTCATGACCTATGATGCAACAATGAATTAAAAGAGAAAAATCTCAATTCACTGTGGATTTGCTGTTCTCACACCCCAAACTCACTTTAATTAATTTATTCTGCCTAAATGAACTCAGTAGATCAACCATGAGGTGTCATTACACATCACAGCATTCAAGAGACAATATACTTCAAGAGACAATATACTCTTGACAATATATCGTCAAGAGACAATAAAATGAATATATATTTTTTTATGGAGAAATTTTACATATAAGATACTGAGCAAAAGATTTTAATTATCATCTATACTGACACAATCCAGAAATAACTATTATTTTTTCCCATTCTGAGCAAAATATTGCATAGTATACTACGTCCCAAGTGAGCCACAAAAAGGCAGGCAAATTCAGTAGATTCAGTTTTACTATCAAACACATACAATGGATTATCTCTGAATTCAAGATTGTTCACAATTCCCCAAGAGGTCAGAAGCACGAGGACTGAGAATGATGTCTACATATTGCTTAGAAGCACTAAGAACTAGGAAGTGACAGAATAATTGAAAATTTGATGACTTTTCTGAAACTGGAATGTAAACTCCAGGTTTGACTTAATACAGAGGCATTCAGAAGTAGTTAGCATTATTCTCATTTTGTAGATGAAATCACTGAAGATCAAAAAGTATAGTGGCTTTCCTTAACTTACATATTTAGTAAGTGGCAGAATTGAGGCTTAAAATCTGGTCCTATGACTCCAGACCACAGAAAAGGGACAGAGTATACAGAGGTTTAAGCAGTTCTAGACTAACAGGCTGGAGTGGGGGGCAGGGAGAAGAAATAAGAAGATGCAAGAAAATGGAGAAAATGAATTCAAATTTATGTCTATCTCTAAACCATATAAACCCCAAAGAGCCTCTTTATCCTCCTTGTATTGTCCACATTGTTTTCTTGAACCTTCCTTCCCGGTTTGGCTGTCAAACATGTTGTAGGCTAAAAAAAGTCTTAAGATAGAGTAACTAAATAACAGATATTCGGGGTGATTTCTGAACTTTTTAAATAAGAATCTCCTTATTTAAATCAGACACATTCTCTAGAAACTGTCTCCATTATTTGAGCAATGTGAGGAGGATATTAGTGTTGGCAGGGTTAGTTTGATGGTAAACTGAACAGGCAGGCACTCAACTTCAAAATGATTTAAAGGGATACATGGCTTCAAAATGTTTGTGACTGCAGTGTACCAGGATTTACAATCAGAAAGACAAGGTTTGAAATCTAGACCTGACCAGATGAGTAAAATTGAACAATTCACTTTACCTCTTTGGACATAGAAATAAATGTCTAAGATAGATGCTTACCCAAAGGCACACTGTAAGATCATGGAAGAACTGAGCTTGGAGCCCAGATCCACTGATACCTAGCCAATCATGTTAACTATGAAATAACCCACAGTAGACACCAAGTACTTGATTGCTGCTTTCTAATTTGCCTACCTGCAGCCTGGATCCTGGACTCTTTGCCAGGCTGGATAATCACAGAACTATTATTTGTCAAATGGTAAACCCCGAGGGCCCTGAAACAACTCCTTGCAGTTCCTAGCCCCCACCACCATTCCCTCACCAGGCTGCAGCCTAGATAGAAAATAAATGCAACCTAAAACGAAAAGGAGGGGCTTTTTAAAAATTACTCCCCCAAGTGTCAAACTTTATGGTGTTTGGATGTTATCTCATATCTTAATGCGCATTTTTTTATGTCATCTTACAAATTTGTCACAATCATTATTATTCTCAATTTAAAATTGGGGAAACTGAGGCATAGAGAGGTGAAGTGACTTTTCCAATATTGCACTGCTAAAGAGTGGCTAAAACAGGGTTTAAGGTCCATGCTTTTTCTCTGTCTCAAGCTTTCCTCCATGAAATATTGAGAAATGGTTTTATTTGATGAGAGAGGTGTTTATTGACCTACATGATATATAGCCACTCTGAGCAAGCCCTTAGCTCTCAGAAAAAGGATGAGGGGAGAACCCCATTTTCAGAGTGGTCTACACTGTTCTCATCTTTCTCTCTGTCCTCTACCATGATGGGGAGGTCACTGCAGCTTCCTTCTCTTTCACTTTGGAGACCCAATAAAAGAGGAACAACCACGAGACTAGCAGCTCTGCTCCTTGGAATCACATGCACCACACGGCGGGAGGAGACCCCCTGGATTCCCCCATCACAGTCTGAGTCCCATTTATTTCTTACTCAGGCATCTCTACAAAGACCGAGCTGAAGGAATGCTGGTGTGGCTTTCCATTCCTTGCCCTTTATAACAGAATGTAATTGGTTCTAGTTCGGCTACCTCACAAGTGAAAATCTTCTACAAAATTGCATTAGGAAGAAAAAGCAAGCCAATCCGGCAGAGGGCAAGGGCAGCAGAAATCCTGTGTAGGTGTGTGACAAACGGGTTTATATGATTTCCTGAAAAATAAATATATACATAAATAAGCAAACAAACACCACCAGGCTGCCTCTGTGCATACGCAGTGCTCCGCTAGGTGGCAGCACACTCTGCACCTGGCTTCCTGCCTGCTCCATTGGAGAGTGGAGCATACCCACTCCACAGGCAGGAGAAAAGGGCAGGACAGAAAGAGGAGTGGAGCTAATATTTCTTGAAGGTCTCCTGTATGCCAGGTCCTAATACAGACATTTTGAAATATATTAGTTCATTTAATTCCCACAACAACATATTGGGGTAGATGTCTCTGTTTTAAAGTTATTCACAATAACATTGGATTTTGATGATTTACTGTATGCCAACCACTCTATTATGTACTCATTACTTCATTTGACTCCCTTAATATCCCTAAAAGTGATTCTTATTTTTATCCCTCTGTTACAGATAAGGAAACTGAGGTTTAAAGAGGGTAAGTGGCTTCAAAACCACACAAATATTAGGCCAGGACACTGAAATCTGAATTCTGGAAGTATGACAACATCTGTAAACAACTGGGAATGACATTCCCTGAGTATATGAAAGATTAAGTATTTTCAAATATAAAAAGTGAGACTAGTAACTAGTGCCAATGTTCCTAATAATAATTTTTCTGAGTATAAAATGAATATATATATATATATTTTATGGAGAAATTTTACATATAAGATACTGAGCAAAAGATTTTAATTATCATCTATACTGACACAATCCAGAAATAACTATTATTTTTTCCCATTCTACTTTTGCCTTTGTGCATGTGCTTGTGTTTATAATTGTTCCTGATATGTTTTGGCTCTGTGTCCCCACCCAAATCTCATGTGGAATTGTAATCCCCACATGTTGAAGGTGGGGCTGGTGGGAGGTGATTGGATCATGGGGGTGGATTTCCCCCTGGCTGTTCTCATGATAGTGAGTGAGTTCTCATGGGAGCTGATGGTTTAAAAGTGTGTATCTCTTCTCCCTTCACTCTCTCTCTCTCTTCTGCCACCATGAGAAGAAGGTGCTTGCTTCCCCTTCACCTTCTGCCATGATTGTAAGTTTTCTGAGGCCTCCAGTCATGCTTTCTGTTAAGCCTGTCGAAGTGTGAGTTGATTAAACCTCTTTTCTTCAGAAATTATTTAGTCTCAGGTAGTTTGTTATAGCAGTGTGAAAACAGACTAATACAGTTCCAATCATACTGAATATAAAGCTTTCGATAATTATACATATACTTGGGAATTTGGATTGCCCAATTTTTTACTACTCTAACATTTGTTGTAATACACAGATTTGGCTATGAATCTGAACACACATCTCTACTTTTTTCTGTAGACAAGTTTTCTATAAATGGAATTGCTGGATCAAAGACTCTGACCACATTTAAGTTAATACCTACTTCCAAATTATTTTTAGAAAAATTTTATCAGTTTTATTTTATTTATGCAAGCCCTGTATAAGATTCTCAGTTTCAATTGCTACTGCTAGTGCCTTGATCTTGGACTTCCTAGCCTGCAGAAATGTATGAAATTAATTACTCTTACTTATATGCCACTCAATCTAGGATATTTTGTTTTAGCAGCCTGAGGGAATAAGACACCTGCAATTAGAGTTGAAACTTCTCCACTCTAATGAGGTAATCCTCATAATTATCAGCTTGTGTGTATAATTTAGCCCCATCAAACTTTGTCACAGGATTTCACTCAGTGAGAGTGAAATCATTTTCATTCTTTAGTCTGCATGACATTGTACTTCCCTGTTTTTGTCCCGTTTCTGACTAGCATTTTCCTCCGTCACTAGAACCTATTGCTCCATGAAAATCTTCACATGATTACCAGAGTCCACTTTTCCTAGTCCTAGCTGACTATGTAGCTTGGCTGTCTTAATATAAACACAAACTTAAACTTTTACAATTTCTCAAATAAGCATAGAGTTCATCCAAGCAGACGGAAAAGGCAGTACACAGAGACACTATTCAAGGCAGAGTAATAGAGCAAAGAATGAGGTAGGGATGTGAATGCCACTCCAAAGAATGACTAAAGTAGTGTTTCTCCCAGAATTCCAGGGCATTTGACAGATGTTGCTCAAAATGAAAGAAGGAACACAGAGAGGGTACTCAATTGTCATTCTAGTTTGAGAAATATGACATGTTCTGCCCCCAGTTTACCGTATAAATTTGCAGAGTAAAAAGCTCGGAAAAGTCCTACAATATGAAGACCTATTTAATCCAGTCTTTCTCATATTTATTTAACTATTGGGCATTTTGTGGCAAAAGGTCTAGTGAAATATAAGTGTGGGAAATTCTGAACTAGGAAGATGAGGTTCCCAGTAGTGACATTAGTAAGTTAGAGAAAAACAGGTCATGGCAGATCTTAGCTGCCTGGAGTTGCTGGAGGGGTATTGTAGGTGTCTTGTTCAGCTTTGGGGACTGAATAACAGTGTTTCATCAGTTCATCAAGTTGGATTAAGTTATTTTTCTTGAATAGATTATTTAATGCATTTACCCAATGGAAGAAACCATACTTTGTACATAAAATAAAGTAACATTTCTTTAAACTTCAAAAAAATTGGAGGGGGCAGGGAGGTATACAAAGTTTCAGTTAGATAGGAGAAATAAGTTGAAGAGATCTATTGTACAATATAGTGACCATAGTTAACAACAATGTATTGTATTCCTGAAAATTGCTCAAAGAGATTTTAATTGTTCTCGCCAAAAAAAGTATGTGAGGTAATGCATATGCTAATTAGCTCAATTTAGCCATTCCACAATTTATACGTATTTCAAATCAATAAGTTGTACATAATAAATATGCATAATTATTATTTGTCAATGAATTACTTAAAATATATTTTACAAGGGAGAAATCTGATGAATATTTTCTTTTGTAAATAGATAACATTTAGTGTGATATGAGCAAGGGTCTGAAGCCAGGTGATGGATTGAGAGGACTTTGGAGTTGATAGGACTTCTCCCCTAGGACAGATGTGGTGCCTAATTCTCATAACGGTCTTGTGAGTGGAGAGAAAAACAATTCAAAAAGGAGAAGGAAAGACCAAAATTCTGCAATTGATTAACAGAGGAGGTGAAGTGGAGAAAGAAATCAAAATATGCTTATGTTTATTAACTCATTTATTTATCCAGACAGCAAATATCTGCAATGCTAGTAACTGTAAGTATCAATTAAACCTTCCATAGGCCAGGTATAGTGGATCATGCCTGTAATCCCAGCACTTTGAGAGGCTGAGACCAGAGGATCACATGAGCCCAGGAGTTTGAGACCAGCCTGGCCAACATAGTGAGACCATGTATCTACAAAAATTAAAATACAAAAACTAAAAAGATTTTTTTAAAAAAACCCTCCACAGCCCCTACTTGTATTCTGAGAATACAAGAGAATGTGCAGAAGGACTTTTTTTCTCTCCCCAATGCCTCACAGAGATTGAACAATATTAACTATAAGGAAAATATAAATGCACATAATAATTTTTACATCAGATATGTATATACAAATAAAATATTAATTTTCTATCAGCCAAGTTCTATTATGTCTGTGTATGTGTATTATATTGAATGTATAGTGAAATATTTAAATGTTATAAGGAAACAAGATAAATCCTGTGATCCAGGCTAATAACTAATATTATCACACCTCCCAGAACTCATGCCCTGATGTTGATGTAGCATCCAAAATTCAGCTTCCAAATCACTCAGACTATCATTTGTTATTTCATTGCACTGTTCCTTTTTTTATTTCTGTAATAATGATAACAACCAACTCATCAATGCCTGGTGAGCAGAGCATTCAAGCAGCAGAGAAAATCTATCCTGAAAGATAACCAGTTTCTCTAAGCTGAAATGATACTAAAAAAAAACCACACAGTCAAGCAAACAAAAAAAAGAATAGACCATGCAGTATCTGAAGGGAGAAAACTCACTCTCTTTGCTGTAATTTTAGAAAATGGGATATAACAATCTCTTTTGGTGTGGTGCCTGTGCATGTTTCAATATTTTTATAGAAAATGGTAATATAATTTCTAGTCTCAGAAGTGAGCTGACATGACCAGTAATCTTTAGTGCCCTCTGAAGAGAAGGTTAGGCAGATATAAATTACAGCTTTGAAGATAAGTGTATACTTACCAGCATTATTCACTGAAATAAAAGCTAGAATATTATCTTGGAATTGAAATGAGTCAGAAATGGATACAACACTTGTTCTCACAAGATTTTGCTCTTCCTGGATAAATAACAAATCAAATTGTCAAGTGTGTACTTCGCTGCCTAGTTGAGGGAAGCTCCATGCTAAAAAGGCTGGGAAAACAGTAACGTAAGAACAAAAGTGCTGAAGTCACATCGATACGGGTGTGATACCTCTCCCCATCCAAGTTACACTGACTAGCTGTGTAACTTGAACAAGTTGTTTGACCTCTCTGAACTATGATTTCCATTTCAGAAAAATGAGGAAAAATAGTTATAAAACATATTTTTTTATAATTTATATAATTTTTTTAAAGTGACAATAAGTGTGTGCTGTACAAAAGAGGCTCAAAAACTATTCATTATTTCACCTCACACAACACTTTTATTGGACTAGAAGGTCATATTGCACTCAAATACTTTGGGAACAAGGCTGTGGCCCCTAGTCTCAGAAGAGTTGCAACGCAGTTGCCAAAAAAAAAAAAATCAAAAGAGAAATGGACTAAACAATTTTTATGAGGCCCGCTCAAGAAAAAGCAGTGAGCTACTTCTCCGTGAGTCTCATCATGTAGTGCAAAGAGCAGATGTTTCAGGACTGAGTTAGTCACCCTTGATATACCTTGATCTACGTGTTAAAGGGTTAGGATGCCACTAGTCATGGAACATCAGGAGGGAGCCCTCCAGGTAGACAGAGGGTTTCAGCAAATATGACAGCATAAAATCATTTTAGACTATTAAATGACAGAAAATTCATTACTCATAATTAATATTTTACTATCCAGTATTTCATCTTCTACAACTGAAACAAACTTCCATTTTAGGCATCACTGAAAGGAGAGTTCAATAATGAAAAAGAAAACAAAGAGAAATACCTTTACTAAAAACAAGATAAAGGATCTAGCCAAACAAATAACAAAAGAAAAGTACAAAAGACTAATACATATTTTTAAAATATTAAGCCTTGTTAGGAAAGAAATACAAACTAAAAAATTAAAAAACCATGGTTAACTATTCAAATTTCTAAATATTGCATAAAAAGGGGGAGGAGGAGGAGGAGAGGGGAAGAAATAAAAATGTTGGTACAAGTATAGGACAATAGTCATTTGCATGGATTCCTAGTTGGCATGGATTGGCATAATCTTCTTGGAAGTCAATTTGATATTATTTATCATAATTTTAAAAAATTATGTAATTTAGCCCAGCAATTCCCAAGAAATTTATGTTAAGCATATAGCTACAGGAATGTTCATGACAGCTCTCAAATAATAGTGAATGATTAGAATAAATCTAAATATCTTACTACTGACAGATTAAATGATTTATATCATATCTATTCATGGAATCCTATGAAATCATAAACATGTAATACTTGTCTAAGTAATGCTACGTTATGAAGTGGAAAATGACATTCCAATATAAACCATTTTAATATGACTATAAATATATACAAATAGAAAGAACAAATGTTATTTTGAGAGTGGTCATTATTTGGTAATACTGTTTGTATTACCAAGTAATACAAATGTTTTAGCTTGTTCATTTGTGCCTTCTGAATTTCCTGCAGTTTTCTGTTAATGAGATGTTAAAAATAAAAAATAAAAAAAAACAAAGAAAATGAGAAAATGTTATTCAATGCAATGAGAACTAATTTTTCAGGATCTACATACAGGATAAAACTGTGGAGGAAAATACAGTGATCTCTATGGGCACGTGTAGAGGGAGAATAAATTCTAAAAAGTAAGTGGACCAGCGATGGCTAAATTCAGCTTTGTCATAACTTATTCAACAATGATTACCATGTGTCTTGAGAACTATGCTGATTTTGACTACAGTAGTATAATGAATTGTACTATTAGTGGCCATTATACAAGGTCATCATAAGGGCAGAATTTGGGAGAAATTTGGCTTTTCCACTGTAAATCATCCTGAGAAGAGGTATCAATACCGGACATAAAGAGTGATTGATTGACAGTAACTTTGCATATAAATGTTAAGTATTTTCAGGGCTATTCCAGACAGATAGCTAATTTTATGATACGGGAAAGTCTTTGTCTATAGTTTCTAAGAATAGCTGCATCTTGTAGGAATTGTAAATAACTTTCCCTATTGAATTTCCCTTCTGTTATTATTAAACCTGTAATGATATTCAACTATGGTTTGCCTTAGCTGTGTGAGGGGCATTATGACAAATATAAGATTAGGGTTATAAAGGTCACCTGAGTCAGGGAGAACAGTGTTCATTAGATGGAAAGAAAGACGGCTGATGAAGTGCCACATTCCCAAGAACGGTGATAAGCAACAGCAATGACAGATGCGTAGATCATGAAAGCATCTTCAGGGTTTTTAAACAAATTCTGTGCACTTGAACTGAAGATTTACATTAAATTTACCTAAAATATAAATGGTGAGTTTAAAATCAAAGCAATTTGGATATTCAAAGTCTTCGTAAAGTTAATGATACCTGGAGAACTCAGACTGAGCCCTAGGTGACATGGCACAAGCATGTTCCCAAAAATACATCAGTTGACTCCAACTCAAGAGACACCATTAGTTCCTGATGCATACTAATCATAGAAAGGACTTAAGATCACACTGTGGTTTCTTCAGGCTTCACCAAGATATAAATACAAATGAAGTCGCATTAATGGTAATAATTGAAATCCTGCAAGACTACTCCTTAACTACACAATGGATAACCTCCAGCATCTTTTTAAAAGTCTGCCCCTATCACTTCTAAAGGCCACCATAAGAGTTACATACAATTCACTAACCTTTATGCCATGTTTTTACACTGTTTGTTAGAGTCAATTGATGATAGCGCCTTGATTCTGGCACTGCTGCTAGTATCTATCTATACTTCATTGCACTGGGGTCATTAATTTATTCCAAAAATATTTGTTAAACAACTCCTATATAATATTATCTGTTCAACTGACTGTATAAAACAGAATGTAAATAAAACAGAAATGTTCTTATTATCCTAGGGCTCACATGGCAGGAGACAGAGAATACATAGGTAGGCAAATAGACATACAATATGCCAGGTTGTGATAAATGCAGTGATGACAAATAAATCAGAGTAAGAAAATGCAGAGTGATGGAGGTGAGGACAAGCTTTTTAAACAGGGGAGTCATGGAAGACCTGTTTATGCAGAGACATGTTTGAAATGAGGGAGCAAGCCAGGTGGTTATCTGTGCAAAGATCATTCAAAATAGTGGTAGCAGCGAGGGCACATGGAGATTCGTGGGCCCTTTCTGTGGCTAGTGATAATGTTGAGACTGGGGAGAGATTATGCCAAAGAGATAATTACTAGTACACCCAAAGCTATATTATCAAATATAAAATTATCAAATTACCACTAGAGGCAACTCATATTTCATGCCAGAGAGGAACAATGCCCATTCTTATACCCTATCTTGAAATTAGTCACTAGAGGCATTGAAGAAGCATGACTTTAATTCAGACCCTCAGAGTCCCCGGGGAAATAACGCCCTCTTTCAACTTCTCCTTGTAAAATCCCTCTCTTGAGAACTAATGCATGAATCCAGGAATCAGGTTAAGAGTTAGACACAATGCTATCTTGTCCATCCCCTCCTTCCCTTCAAACTCTATAGCACATATCTACAACCCTAATCCCCTGCCATGCTGTAAAAATGACTCATACAATTCATGTTTTGTTAATAATTTATCTCTCTCATGTAGCATAGTGTGGGAGTTCACAAATACCCCAAACAAAATTTGAAGAAACAAATTAAACCCATCAATACCATAGCCATGTCCAGATATATCTGAATGCCAGCATGGGCACAGATGAGGCTTGGATTCTGATTTTCCCAAAATTTTTGGAAAAATTAATCTGTGGATGAGACAAAGGGAACAGGGAGCTGAAATAATACTATTTTCATAAAGCATTTCTCACGTTCTGATGGGAAGAGATGGGCTTCCAAACCAAATAGATACAGATTTAAAGTGTTTGTTTTTCTGTGTGTCTGCCCTTAGACAGGTACATTCACTCATCCATTCTTCACTTACTAGGCACTTATTGAGGACATACTGCCTTTTGAGCCCTGTGCAGGTACAAAGTATTCAGAGATGAATCAGGCTTTTAAAAATTCTCTTAAGAAACTCATTTACTAGTGGGTAAGACAGATAAAAACAAGCATGTAGTTATTCCAGTTTAGTGTCTCTAATCCTCAGTTTCATTAATCTAAAAATGAAGCACACTACCTCCTTAGCTAGATAATTACAAAGATTAAATAGTTAAAATACATCAAACACCTAGCAGAATGTTGGACTCATAACAAGCACTCAGTAAGTGTTAAAAAGCAGCACAAGGCAGAAAAAAAGAGCATTAGGTAATTCAGTGGATCTCAAACTCTAGGGAATTTCAGAATCCTTTGGAGGGCTTGCTAAACAGACTGCTGCCCACCCATCCCCCACCACCAGAGATTCAAATTCAGTAGATATGGGGTGGTACCCAAGGATTTGCATTTCCTGCAGTTCTTAGCTGATGCTGATGCAGTTGGTCCAACAGAATCAGATGTACTTGCAATGTCATTCCAAAGCTCTCCTTTACAATATCTGTGGTCATGGATGAGTAACTTAAATTCTCTTAGTCTCTGACTACACATCTCACAATTGAGGATACTAATACATATATCACAGGACTGCTTTGAGAGGACTCACTAATACAGTTTGGCATACGGTATGGGAACAATAGTCGTAAATTAGCTCTCGTTTAGTCTGTTTTCATTTATCTGAGCTCTGAAATTACTACTGAAACTACTCAGAACTTTCTAATTTTCATGAAAGTAATTTTATAAGATTATCTTTTCTGCTGGACAGAAAGCTCCTCAGGAGAAAGAATATGATTTTCTACATTCTTCATCTAATATAGTGCCTGGAATATGACAGATATTCCCACAATATATGTATATTGTCTTTATTATAACTGGATCTTTCTAAAGATACCGTATGTCTTCATTATTTTATGCTTTTGCTTGTTTTCCAAAAGAAGGAAGTTGCGATAAATAGAAAGTTGCAGAAATTTTGCTGTCATTCAAGCATAACTCACATACCATTGTCTATTGATTAATCAGACAAGCTCTGTTTCTAGCATTTAAGCAGTTGTTTGAAAACAATTACATAAACTTTCTCAGATGTGATATTGACCTTTCTTCTTGTTCTCTGACCAGTGCTCATGGAAATGCTGTTTGCAATTATTTCTCCACAACCTTGATCTTGGTGTCATTCTGCTCACTACCTTTTAGTGGCCAAATTTGTGTCATCTAATACTATTGTGGTACTCAGGGTCATCGTGATAGATGTGCAACCAGTGCAGTCAAACAGGGCCCTGGGCTTAGAAAGACTCTGTGCTTGGTTTAATGCTCTGTGATTATCATCTTTAAAGCCTTAATTTTTGGTCAAGCAACCTGAATTTTTATTTTGCGCTAAGCCCTGCAAATTACGTAGCTGGTCCTGCTGGCACTAAAGCTGAGATTCCAGGGAAATGCAGATGCGACATCAACAATTAAAAAAAATCTACTTCTTTCATCTTTCGCCAACTCATTTGCAGGTTTCTCAAAAACTACATAACCTTTGGAAGATCACTTCGGTTCAATGAGTCTGAACAACCTCATCTTAAATGGATGCTTTTTTATGTACTTCTAGTTCTAAAACACTATAAATTTGTTAATTTCTAAATACAGAGTACTTTACAACTTAAATAAAAGGAACTGCTACTTTAAGGACACATGTTTGCTAAATCCATCTAAATCCATTCAATGTCTTTTAAGATGAAAAGCAGATGGTGAATGTATCCTAAGATACCATTACTTCTGAATTCATATAACTATATAACTTGCATTTCCATGTAATTTCCTGGGGATAGTCAATCCAAGAAAGCTTCCTATACCTTAACCTGAAAAATGACACATCAACAGCATGCTGAGCCTCCCCATTACCGGGAATGCAGGGCCCATTAAACTGTGAGGATGCATATGCACACCTAATTATGTTTATGCCTCCTTATAAATCAGCAAAGTGAAAGCATATGCATGCTGAAAATTACCCATAATTAACTTTCCTAATTGCACCCAAATAAAGAGGGAAATAATTCACTTCAGAATATGCTTTCATCCTTTGGGCAAAGCCTACCCTCATCTTGTTTAGGTTTTGAAAAATTGTCTCCTTGTTCATAAATGGAAATTAATTCTTTGTATGCCAAACCACAACAGAGTTCTTCCCTGGGTGTTGAGCCAGAGAAAATGAAAAGATTCAGATATGAATGTCAGAGGACTAGAGCAGGGATCTAGGCAGCAAAAAAGCATACAGAGGAAATTCTAGGTAAATGAAAACAATTCCTTCATTCTGATGAAGAGGGCAATGCAGATGGTGACAGGCCAACCACAGATACAATAGGAGGCAACAACCAGGGACAGATCCTCAGGGAAAAGAAGCATTAAATTTAGATGTCGGACAGAAGACTCAATTTCGCGACAGTAATTGAGATCAATTGGGGCACTTTCTGTTCTCCTTACCCACCATTTCCCTTGCAGTTTCTCTGAACAATTACTGTTCTATTACTGGCAGAATTAAGACAGGCAGAAGTTGTGCATGCCTAATTGGGCTTCCAGATATGGTTTATTGCTATCCTTAGGGACAGGAACCAGAAAGAAAAGGTGTGAAGGGAAGGATAAAAAACAGGGCTTTTGATGTTCACAAAAAGAGAAATCTTTCTTCTCCTAACTCGGAAGTGCAGAGCTCTGAATAAGTCTGAGTATCTGACTTCTGATCACTCTCTCTGGGTGCTTTGCATTCATTGTGTCATTTAGTCCTCATATCAGCACCATTCTTGTCTTCATTCACTGTACAGATGAAAATGAGGATAAAGAAATCAAATAAGATGATCCAATAATAAGTTGATGGAGTGAAGTTTCAAACCTCAGATTGTTTCTTACCCCTAAGCCCTTGTTTTAGGCTACACTGCCATGCAATTCAGGGGAACCCAAATTCCTAGATTGAATCATTTGCATTTTGGCAAAGATGTAGATGGACTTCTATTTTCTTTTTACTATATTAACAATTTTAAAATATAGAACAAATGAATTAATGACTTTAAAATGTGTATCATATGTATCCTATGACTTTACTGGCTTCTGTTGACCTATGCTAGGATGATGTTTTTATTTGAGCCTACCTACTATCTTTGAAAGCCCTCAATTTTAGTTTTCCCAAATAATAAGTCTAGCTTTCCCAAAGGAAAAGGATAGAAAATTTCCATCTAGACTCTAACAATAACACTCACTTTTGCAAAATTTTCATGAGAACTAAATAACTCAAGGAAGTCATGTGTTTGGACATTGAACCTCAGGAAAGCAGAGTGGTGAATGAGACCAATTCTTTTTTTTAATTATTATACTTTAAGTTCTAGTGTACATGTGCACAACGTGCAGGTTTGTTACGTATGTATACATGTGCCATGTTGGTGTGATGCACCCATTAACTCGTCATTTACCTTAGCTATATCTCCTAATGCTATCCTACCCCTTCCCCAACCCCATGACAGGCCACGCTGTATGATGTTCCCCTTTCTGTGTCCAACTGTTCTCATTGTTCAATTCCCACCTCTGAGTGAAAACATGCGGTGTTTGGTTTTTTTGTCCTTGTGATAGTTTGCTCAGAATGATGGTTTCCAGCTTCATCCATGTCCCTAACAAAGGACATGAACTCATCCTTTTTTATGGCTGCATAGTATTCCATGGTGTATATGTGCCACATTTTCTTAATCCAGTCTATCATTGATGAACATTTGGGTTGGTTCCAAGTCTTTGCTATTGTGAATAGTGCCGCAATAAACATAACAGTTTGATTTATAATCAATAAACATAGCAGCATGATTTATAATCCTTTGGGTATATACCCAGTAATGGGATGGCTGGGTCAAATGGTATTTCTAGTTCTAGATCCTTGAGGAATCCCCACACTGTCTTCCACAATGGTTGAACTAGTTTACAGTCCCACCAACAGTGTAAAAGTGTTCCTATTTCTCCACATCCTCTCCAGCACCTGTTGTTTCCTAACTTTTTAATGATCGCCATTCTAGCTGATGTGAGATGGTATCTCATTGTGGTTTTGATTTGCATTTCTCTGATGGCCAGTGATGGTGAGCATTTTTTCATGTGTCTGTGAGCATAAATGTCTTCTTTTGAGAAGCGTCTGTTCATATCCTTCACCCACTTTTTGATGGGGTTCTTTGATTTTTTCTTGTAAATTTGTTTAAGTTCTTTGTAGATTCTGGATATTAGCCCTTTGCCATATGGGTAGATTGTAAAAATTTTCTCCCATTCTGTAGGTTGCCTGTTCACTCTGATGGTAGTTTCTTTTGCTGTGCAGAAGCTCTTTAGTTGAATTAGATCCCATTTGTCAATTTTAGCTTTTGTTGCCATTGCTTTTGGTGTTTTAGACATGAAGTCCTTGTCCATGCCTATGTCCTGAATGGTATTGCCTGGGTTTTCTTCTAGGGTTTTTATGGCTTTGGGTCTAACATTTAAGTCTTTAATCCATCTTAAATTAATTTTTGTATAAGGTGTAAGGAAGGGATCCAGTTTCAGCTTTCTACATATGGCTAGCCAGTTTTCCCAGCACCATTTATTAAATAGGGAATCCTTTCCCCATTTCTTGTTTTTGTCAGGTTTGTCAAAGATCAGATGGTTGTAGATGTGTGGTATTATTTCCGAGGGTTCTGTTCTGTTCCATTGGTCTATATCTGTTTTGTTACCAGTGCCATGCTGTTTTGGTTACTGTAGCCTTGAGGTATAGTTTGAAGTCAGGTAGCGTGATGCCTCTGGCTTTGTTCTTTTGGCTTAGGATTGTCTTGGTAATGTGGGCTCTTTTTTGGTTCCATATGAACTTTAAAGTAATTTTTTCCAATTCTGTGAAGAAAGTCATTGGTAGCTTGATGGGGATGGCATTGAATCTATAAATTACCTTGGACAATCTGGCCATTTTCATGATATTGATTCTTCCTATCCATGAGCATGGAATGTTCTTCCATTTGTTTGTGTCCTCTTTTGTTTCGTTGAGCAGTGGTTTGTAGTTCTCCTTGAAGAGGTCCTTCGCATCCCTTGTACGTTGGATTCCTAGGTATTTTATTCTCTTTGAAGCAATTGTGAATGGGAGTTCACTCATGATTTGGCTCTCTGTTTGTCTGTTATTGGTGTATAAGAATGCTTGTGATTTTTGCACATTGATTTTGTGTCCTGAGACTTTGCTGAAGTTGCTTATCAGCTTAAGGAGATTTTGGGCTGAGACAATGGGGTTTTCTAAATATACAATCATGTCATCTGCAAACAGGGACAATTTGACTTCCTCTTTTCTTAATAGAATACCCTTTATTTCTTTCTCCTGCCTGATTGCCCTGGCCAGAACAGCCAACACTATGTCGAATAGGAGTGGTGAGAGAGGGCATCCCTCTCTTGTGCCAGTTTTCAAAGGGAATGCTTCCAGTTTTTGCCCATTCACTATGATATTGGCTGTGGTTTTGTCATAAATAGCTCTTATTATTTTGAGATACATCCCATCAATACCTAATTTATTGAGAGTTTTTAGCATGAAGGGCTGTTGAATTTTGTCAAAGGCCTTTTCTGTATCTATTGAGATAATCATGTGGTTTTTGTCTTTGGTTCTGTTTATATGCTGGATTACGTTTATTCATTTGTGTATGTTGAACCAGCCTTGCATCCCAGGGATGAAGCCCACTTGATCATGGTGGATAAGCTTTTTGATGTGCCACTGGATTCAGTTTGCCAGTATTTTATTGAGGATTTTTGCATCGATATTCATCAGGGATATTGGTCTAAAATTCTTTTTTGTGTGTGTGTCTCTGCCAGGCTTTGGTATGAGGATGATGCTGGCCTCATGAAATGAGTTAGGGAGAATTTTCTATTCATTTTCTATTCATTGGAATAGTTTCAGAAGGAATGGTACCAGCTCCTCTTTGTACCTCTGGTAGAATTTGGCTATGAATCCATCTTGTCCTGGACTTTCTTTAGTTGGTAAGCTATTAATTATTGCCTCAATGTCAGAGCCTGTTATTGGTTTATTCAGGGATTCAACTTCTTCCTGGTTTAGTCTTGGGAGGGTGTATGTGTCCAGGAATTTATCCATTTCTTCTAAATTTTCTAGTTTATTTGTGTTGAGGTGTTTATAGTATTCTCTGATGAGTAGTTTGTATTTCTGTGGGATCGGTGATAATATCCCAATGTGACCAATTCTTAATGGATGACAGTGTCAGTGTTTGTAGTGTTTAGTCTTTGACATCCCAGGTGGTGTGCCATGGTACCTGAAGTGGGGTTGCACATTGATTTCATCTTTAGGGCTCAGTACCTACCTCTCTTGGCTTCCGGAGATTTTAAAAACTACCTAATACTCTTTAATAAATCCCTTTTCTGCTTTTAGTAGCCAGAGTGGATGCTATTTTTTGCAACTAAAAATTGTAATTTTGACAACATCTTAAATATGAACTCTCTTCCCTGGCATCCATCAACCTTCCTCAGGAAAAAAAAAAAAAAACACTTTGGTAACATCACCTACTGCTTGTGCATAGCAGTGTTCTTATCAGTGTGATTTGTACCAGGCATTCCCTGTACTCAGAAAGCAATCCTATTCAATTAGACACCTCACTAGGCTTACTACACTGGAAATCATAGAGCGATCAGTTTCAAGGATCATTTATTTTATATACAAGTACCTAGACTAAGCCCCTACCCATGAGTAAATATAAGGATCATCCAGCCACCAATAGATTGCACAAAAAGAAAAACAGGGCAAGCTCACATCAAAATCAGTCGATCCCCAAGCAGATCTCTTCTGCATTCCTGCTTGTCTCCTACATTTGAACACTGGAAATGGCTAAGTGCTAGGCAAACTAAGGGTCATGTTTATCTTCATACCTTCATACCTCTGATTTTCACATTTTTATTACAGAATTCTATGACCCACTCCCATTACTTAAGTTAAAAACCTGCTAGTTTTTATTACATCTATACCATTAGTTCCTGAATTCAATTCAGTTAATAGTATCTACTTAATATTTTTTCAAATTATTCCTATGTCCATCTACTCATGACTTATATCAGTGGCCTCCTGCTGGTTTTACTTGCTTCCGGTTTCCTTGCTGTTTTTTTGTTCTCCATAAGTATTAGGAGGGATATTTTTGAACACAAATATGATCATGCCACTCCATGTCCTAAAACTCTTTTAATCACCCACAGAATAAAATCCCAACTTGCCAGCAAATAGGACATACATGATGTGGCAAAACCTGCCCCTCCATCCTCATCTGCAGTGCTCTCCCACCCACACTATAAAAATCAACCCTTGATAAACCACAGAAACACATGTTGTTCTCCAAACAATCTTGCTTTCCATTTCCATGCATTTATCACATTGTCCCTCTTAGCAACACATCCTGTATAGAGTGGCTCAAAAACCTCAGCTCTAAGGACCCTTCAATGTCTCTAGACTAATTTGAGTTTTTCCTCTGTGCTCCCACACTCCCAAAGTGTCTTATTCATTCATTCCACCCTCCATTATGTGGTCATGATTATCCGTTTGGGGTTCTGTCTCTTCACCTAGTTTCTACTTCCTCTTATCACTGCCTACAAGAGGAGTCAGATTTGATGCCTGTCTTGTTGGTCAGTGACTGATGCTTGACAGCTTGTGTAAATTGGATTCTCTCAGCTGACTTCCATGAATTATTGTTGCTGTTAGCATAGACATTCTTAGGGCTCATGAATTCCTCAGAGAACCTCATGTTACTCTTCAATGAATACACCTGTGTCTAGTAGTGGATGAGACACATAATTATTTTAATGATGATTATTAATAATAATAATTATTAGCTACTATTTACAGAATGTTACTATATGACACCAGGTCATTTAATCCCATCACAACACTATGCCAGAAGTTATATCATTGTCACCTTGTAGATGAGGAAAATGGAGTAAAGAATAATTTTAAACATTGCCAAGTGTCATGAAACCTAAAGAAGGCAAAGCCTGCAAATGAACTACACTCTGTCTGATTCTAAGTTTTATGTGCATAATCATTTAACTTTGCAGACCAGAAGTGGCTCACTTATTTAATTGTACTGAACTGCATTTGCCTTGCTTCTTTAACAGCTTTATTCACACAATTCACATATAATACAATTCACTCATTTAAAGTAACAACTCAATAATATTTTCAGATGTATGCAATCATCTCCACAGCCCATTTTAGAAATTTTCTTTATCTCATAAAGAAATCCTGTACCTCTTAGCCATCACTTCCCATCCCTCTACCCAACACTCTCAGCCCTAAGCAACCACAACTTACACTCTCTCACTAGAGATTTTCAATTCTTGATGTTTTATATGAATACAATCATATAATATGTGTCCTTTCGTGTCCAGCTTCTTTCAAATAGAATAATGTTTCAAGTTTCATTCCCTATTAGCATGTATAAGTACTTCATTCCTTCGTGTTTGCCTTGCTTCTTTTGGCTGGTTTTCTAGTCTGTTCTTATCTGAGAACAGTAACTTCCTTATGCCAGAGCAAGAAGGGCTTCTTTCCTGGACTTTGTCCTTGAAAGGCACTTCTCTGTCCCTTCTCCACCAGTGCCCAGTGCCCTTTCCTATGGGGTAAGTCCTTAGGTCCAGATACCTGGGGCCCAAGAATATCCTGACCAAGTAGCCCAGGGTATGTGCATCTTCTCAGAGACAGTTCTCCTCAAAGTGAACCCCACCCCACCATTGGTGAGGCCACCATTTGTTGTGAAGTATGAATGGGACTTTGACATGAGGGCTGGGGTGTCCATATACATGCAGACAGGGTCCCTCACACAGTCCAGTGGAGCTGGGGGTGGGAAGAAAAGGTGAAGTGCAGTTGAATAACACAGAGAAATTTGAGAATGCCTAGCTTAAACCTGAACTTGCTACACAAAGCTATATTTGTTAAAATAAGAGAAAAAAGAAAATATTTAATGGTTTCTAGTTTATAACTAACTTTTAAATATTTAGACATATGGTATGTTGACCTCTTATTGTACTCATATAACTGACCTTGCAAAATTTTAGAAGTGGGCCTTTTTAAAGCGCAAACAGATCAATGAATAGTTCCACATCACATCATTCATAAGAGCAATTTTACAGTTTTCTCTCAATGTCACAGGTTTTTGAGACTGACAGGTTAGTCTTTCATCTTCTTTGGAATCTTATTTGTGTCTACCATGTGCAATGCCAATCTGTACACCGAGATCCTACAGATGTCTTACTAGGTATACTTAGTGAAGAAACCAACTCGATGGGGTGCCATGCCTCTCACTGTCACACTCAGTGTCCATATTAGATTCCTAAATCACTTTGAGCCTCATTGCCTAAGTCTGAGAAAATGTTTACCCTTCACATAGCCATTCTTTTGGGTGTAACTCCTGCTGGCCTTCAGGAACAGCACAACCATGACGCAATTCAAGGAAAGCAATCTCCCAAATAATTAGCATACCTAAGCCCCAAAGAGACAAGTTATATTTTTCCTGTTTAATTTAGGACATAGCTAACAATAATTTTCTAAAACAGTTCCACGAGAGAAAGTAGAAATTGCTATTTATATTATGTGTCATAATATTACCAGCGGGCATTGTTGAAAGCAGGGAACAAAGAATTATTTTCTAAGCTGAAGAGATGACAACCAATTATTATATCTTCTTGAAGTAGTATGTTATGCTCTCCAAAAATACCAGAAGTCATTCATTGTTCTTAACTGCTACTACATGTTTTTAATATGCTGGCTAAGAAGTTACCAGAGGTTGCAGTCAAGCTCAGGAGTGGCTCATGATCATTGTAGGGAAGGAGCTGCCTAAAATAAATGTGCAAACCCATACTTCATTGACCAGCCAGCATAAGTGTTCATGAAGAGCCCCCATGTGCCCGGCTTTATGCTGCATAGCCCACTGTCTTTGATAGGCTAGCACCTTCTCCAGACATTGCTTAAAACTCTCTTGTAACTTAAAAACTATGTTTCTGTTGACTTTTTTATTATTATTATACTTTAAGTTCTAGGGTACATGTGCACAACATGCAGGTTTGTTACATATGTATACATGTGCCATGTTGGTGTGCTGCACCCGTTAACTCCTCATTTACATTAGGTATATCTCCTAATGCTATCCTCCCCCTTCCCCCAACCCCATGACAGGCCCCGGTGTGTGATGTTCCCCTTCCTATGTCCAAGTGTTCTCATTGTTCAGTTCCCACCTCTGAGTGAGAACATGTGGTGTTTGGTTTTTTGTCCTTGTGGTAGTTTGCTCAGAGTGATGGTTTCCAGCTTCATCCATGTCCCTAACAAAGGACATGAACTCATCCTTTTTTATGGCTGCATAGTATTCCATGGTGTATATATGCCACATTTTCTTAATCCAGTCTATCATTGATGGACATTTGGGTTGGTTCCAAGTCTTTGCTATTGTAAATAGTGCCGCAATAAACATACGTGTGCATGTGTCTTTATAGCAGCATGATTTATAATCCTTTGGGTATATACCCAGTAATGGGATGGCTGGGCCAAATGGTATTTCTAGTTCTAGATCCTTGAGGAATCCCCACACTGTCTTCCACAGTGATTGAACTAGTTTATAGTCCCACCAACAGTGTAAAAGTGTTCCTATTTCGCCACATCCTCTCCAGCACCTGTTGTTTCCTAACTTTTTAATGATCGCCATTCTAACTGATGTGAGATGATATCTCATTGTGGTTTTGATTTGCATTTCTCTGATGGCCAGCGATGATGAGCATTTTTTCATGTGTTTGTTGGCTGCATAAATGTCTTCTCCTGAGAAGTGTCTGTTCATATCCTTTGCCCACTTGTTGATGGGGTTGTTTGTTTTTTTCTTGTCGATTTTTTTAGTTCTTTGTAGATTCTGGATTTCATTCTCTTTAGAGATGCTTCATCAACATCATCATCATTGTTTTTCTTGCATGTTGTTAATATTCAGTGGGAGGTCTCTCATTCAGAAAGTTTAAGCAACTTGCCCAAGGTTACCATAACTCACGTCTTCAAATGCTCAGTCCTGTGCTATATACCACACTGCTTTCTGGTACAATTTAAATTATATTACACCTTGTATATTACTTTAAATGTGTGTTCTGATCTACCACTCCATTATCTTTTCCAGCTATTCAGTTACTTACTAATGCACAAAAAAAAGTGTTCGCTTGCACAAAGAAAATCTTTATTCAAGTAAATCCTAAAGTGGATTATTTAGTGGAGCAAGATTTATTTGTAGTCTCTCAAATTCATATTTCATTTTATCTTTATCGTGAACATAAACAATTGTATATCAGTATTACATTAATTTAATGAGGCTTACCTGTCATGTATAATATAGATTTGTGTGTTTCAATTTTTTTGTCTTGAATAGGGCTTTGCAGTGTTTTACTACAGTTTAAAAAACATAGTCAAAAAAAGGCTGTACAACCACAGCACTCGAATTCTCTGAACCAGAGAGGCCTTTTAAATTCTTGCAAAAGCTCCAAATTCTCCTCTCTGGAAGAAACAGATACATATACCTACAACATTTTGCGTATGATTTTCTAGGGTTAGTGTAACCAAAGAAGCCTGTAAGAGAACTCCCTTGGTGTCCAGGACCCCTGATTAAGAACTTTGCCTTCTCAAGTGCCTGCCAATCTCTCCTCAATATTTTGATAGGAAGATTACAAGGAAGAAGATGGTGGAAAAGAAAAGTTGATGTCCCAAAGAGCAATAATTTAAATCTAGGGAAAATAGTAGGAGAGAGAAGAGGGAGTAGGGCTATGGATAGCTGAGAATTTAGAGATGAAATTGGCAGAAATTAGCCAAGTAAATTTAAAGATGTCTTAAATTTGATATTCAAAACATTGTCTGTGTCTCTTAGTCACGTAAGCTCCTCCTAGCTCTAATCCTTAAATCTCCAGTAAAAGCCTCCTGTGTGTGACTGCCTCATGGGAGATGAATTTGTGGATAAAGAGCTCAAGTAGTAGATGCCGTCTTCAACATTTAAGTCAATGACAGGGCAGCAACAGAGAAACAGATGCAAGATGCAGAAGCCAGAAATCACAGCCAGACAGATAAGAAAAATAGTTTTTCAGAAACTAAAGACATCTTGGCATGCTAGATTTCCCATAGGATGTAGAACTGACTTTAGAGCCAATTTTATTCTACTTTAAGTGGGTAAGTAACTTCAGCTCTTATCTTATTTACTCTGACTTATGACTAGCTCTCAAGAATTTGCAAAAGATAAGCACAATAATTATTTTATCTACTTGGAGACCCTACAAGGTGGGCTTTCTCCCCTCACCTTTACAAATGAGGAAACTGAGGCTCACAGTATAAAATAACCAAGATCACAGACTTGGCTCAGAGAGCTGTCAGGAGCTCTAACCTCTCTCCCTAACTAATCTTGTGCCCTTTCTTCTGGGACGCACTGCCTATTTGAAAGCAAATGCTAAATGATGGCTTGCTAGTGCTTGGTCTTTGTTGCCACTTCTTCCCTATTGTGCCTATATATACTATTTCCTGCTGAGACCAGTTACAGCCTCAGTCTGCTACTAAACACACTACTCCAGGGGTCACTATCATCAGTTAAGAATTGGCAGTCGAGGTGAAACCCATTTAGCATCACTGTCTGAAATGACTTGGGTCAGATTTCTCCCAGAAGTCTATTGAGATTGGGTGAAGAAATCAGAACTAAGAAGATTTTAAAGAAATAATTTGGCCATCAGTGTTTTTCAATTCCAGTTTTGTCTTTCACACCTGTGTCCCAGTTTCAAATTTTCCACAGGACATTCCCATGTGAATACACTTGTAACCTGAATAGTCCCCAGGTAAGACGGAGAAGCATATTTGCAGAAGTCCAAGTTATACTGATCACTCACTCTTGTTATTTATCTTGCATTTCACGTTACAAAACAGTTTTGAGTGTTGAAATAAAGATCCAAAAATTTTCCCTTGTGAGAGTTGCATTTTCTGATTTTCATGTTGATTAGGAGAATGTTTGTTGTGGGTTAGTACCAGGCTCCTGCACATTTGAGTGAATAGCCTGCTTCCTTTGACCATTGCAGCTAAAGAAAGCCCTTATTGGCCAGGCTCGGTGACTCTTGCCTGTAATTCTAGCACTTTGGGAGGCTGGAGGGGGCAGATCACTTGAGGTCAGGAGTTCAGAACCAGCCCTGCCAACATGATGCAACCCCATCTCTACTAAAAATACAAAAATATTAGTCGGGCATGGTGGCGGGCAGCTGTAATCCCAGCTACCTGGGAGGCTGAGGCGGGAGAATTGCTTCAACCAAGGAGGCGGAGATTACAGTGAGCCGAGATCGCACCACTGCACTCCAGTCTGGGCAACAGAGCTGACTGAGACTCCCTCTCAACAACAAAGAAAGAAAGAGAGAGAGAGAGAGAGAGAGAGAGAGAGAGAGAGAGAGAGAAAGGAAGGAAGGAAGGAAGGAAAGGAGGGAGGGAGGGAGGGAGGGAAGGAAGGAAGGAAGAAAGGAAGAAAGGAAGAAAGGAAAGAAGGAAGGAAGGAAGGAAGGAGAAGGGGAGAAAGGAAGAAAGGAAGAGAGAAAGAAAGTCTTTATGAGAGAAGCCTCTCCTCCCTCCTCTAAAGCTCATTAGACCTGTCCCCACCCCATTATCCTCCATCTCAGCTCCTAGTTCTTTTCCCTCTTGTTACACTTATCATGAGTGGTAATTAATTAATTACTGTTTAGTGAAAATCACTTCTGCTTTACTATGCCCTCCAAAAGACAGGTATCACATCTGTTTTGGGTACTATAATATCTCCTGGCAGAAGGAATAACACATACTAGGTGCTTCAGTAGTATTTGTGGAATAAAAGAAAGTCTGTAAAATGTGCTCATGAATAAATGAATTGCAGTGCCATGTCTGCTGAAGACTAAGTCCAATTAACTATATACTTCCCTTACATCTGTACACACAATATTCTGGAATGTTCCTCATTCCTACCGTTATTAACCAATTGCAGCAACAATGTTCCTCTCTCCCTGAGTTTTTACCTTGGACTGCTACCTGGGACTGACTGACTTCTGCTTTGCATTTTCTAGTCCTCATAGAAACTGATTTTATGTCCCCAAGTGTGCCACGGTGTTTGGGATTTGCTCGATATCATTCGTTTGCCTAATCCTACTGTGCTCTGTCTAAAATAATGCTTGTTCATTTTTTGCAAAGACAGTGAAAGTAAGGCAGTTATTCTCAAACCTAATCAGCACAAATACCTGAGTTTTTGCATATAATTGCTTTTCAGGACCAAATCTTATAGAAGGATAGTCTCTAGAGTTAAATATCTGTAAGGAAGTGGTATTTTGTAACAAGCTCCTGGAGTGATTATTATGATTCAGGGTTAGGAGCTACTAAGGTAGAGAAGAGGTCACCAGCTTTGGAATCATATGTGGATTTGAGTCTTTGCTCACAGATGGGTTAACTCTATGACTTCAACCAACTAATTAATCCAACCATGTTTCCCAATCTGTACAATGGTAAAGAGGCCAATGGTAGAGAGGTGGTTTTTACCCCACCTCCACCTTCAGTCTGTTCAGAAGCAGACCAGCTTTTCATATTAATTTTCCATAAGAGCCAGACCCAATATTTTTTACTTAAGCAAATAGCTTTTCTAGACTCCAAATTATAAGATGAATTCTTTTTCTAGAAAAAAGTATTCAAATCTGAATAAACCAAGTAATTATACTTTGACATAAAATACCTCATAATATATGATATCTTCATCATTTATAATCAGTAGCTGAAAAGATATTGTTGATGTACTATTGCTATTCCTTCCAAAAGCCCCTTATGTTGCTGCCATCAGGACCCTGTCACTGGTTCTACCTCCCTGCTGCAGGTCTCATAACCAGTCACCTACAATCTTCTAAAAGCAGTAGAGGATATACCTCTAAAAGCAGTAGAGGGTATAAAATCCTCTAAAAGCAGTAAAGGGTATATCTCTACTGCTTTTAGGCCTGTGGTCATGCTGACCTAACCCCACTGAGATCTCAAGGCCAGTAGCTAATATCCCCAGTACAGCGCCAAAGGAAACCCCACTCCTGCTGCAGATGTAATCTTATCACACTGTCCTGGAGTCCCAAATTAATCTCTTCTTTGCAGTAATATTACAAATGATGCATATTTTAAAGATCACTGTGAGTAGTGTCATAATTTATTTATGTTAAAAGTCGAAACAAAATTAGTGGCATTTTAATCCCATTGAATGTGTACTTTCTAGTCCTGGTGATAGGACTAGCACTATGTCTTTCATAGGCCATGTTTAGTGCTACTTCCTGCTAACCTTGACTCAGTGGTCAGGTTAAGTTCTATCATTTTCATTGCTATATAGGGTAAGATATGCCTCTCCTCCCTTAACTGGACATGATTATAGGTGTGTCTTCACCTGGGGACAAGGATGTGAGCAAGTACACATCTCTATCTCCTATTAAATACACTTCCTTTGCAACACAAAAACTAAACAAGTCTTCTCAGATCTCTGGGAGCCACTCACTCCCCCTGAGTTAGACTACTCTTTTTTTGTGTTCAAGCATAAGATACTCGATCCTGCCTTCAAGGACAACTCTGTTTTTTAGTGCTGAATTTCTGAACATAGACATGGGTGGAGTTTTCTTCAGGATATCCTTAGGGGCTGGTGAGGGGGGTGTAAAGAAGAATTTAATGTGATCAGGCATAAAGGTTCAGTAGAACCAGAGGGTAACAGTGAAAGGGAATGAAAAACAAAATGTCTTTTTATTGTCTCTCTCTTCCAGAAAGAAGAATGAAATAGAAGTTAATTTCACTGTATATTTCCTTGCCAAATTTAATCAAACATATATTTGTAGTTCTCTCCACTGTCTCATGGAAATAGAAGGAATACTGAAGTTACTAAGGATGCAGCTAACAGTAACCAAAATTATATCAATATATCCAATATATTTATATCATTAAAATTATTTTCACTAGATCATCAGTTTTCAAAACATCACTGGGATAAATACTATTCATAATAAGTATGTTTTATCCCAAGAAAGGGCTTGTTTTTACTGTTAACATAATTCTAGGGGGCAGTGTCTGATGTACTTTCCTCTTGGGGAAATGTTTTAAAAGACTGTTCTAAATCCTGATGTAAAGAACTTTATTGAACCTTGTTTTCACCCATTGTTTTCCCATTTTATTTATGACCCTACAGCCTCAGGAAGAGCCTGCACATTATTGATCTTAGAGATTGTGTTAGTATTTTGAACATTCAAGTTGAAAAAGATACTATAACTTCCTTTGCCCCCTCCCTACCATTGTTAAATACTTGTTTGGGGTTTGATAACCTCTCTGCAAAGATGCCATGGAGACACCCGCAGAACCAAATTCCCTGGCTCCAATCGCTGTCGTGTTGACTCTGAGGAAAGAGATTGAAATTTGGAAGTAAAAATAGCTTGAGAGATTGTAAATAGCAAAGGCAGCGGGAAAGGGAGGCAGTAAATGATAAGAGATGTAGCTAAATATTTATATATACAAAAAATGAAAACATGAACAACGTTCCTTCTGAAATACATAATTAAGCTCAAGACAGAGTAGGCAGATGGGAGTCAGTAATTACAGGTTCCTAATGTATCCAAAATTCCCAGAGAATGAAAGTGTTGCTACTAATTTTGTAGCTTCACAGTTTATAGCTTGTTGCTGTTTATAACAGGCGCTGCTCCATTAACACTTGACATTCCAGTTAAGATAGTTTGCATTTAAAAATAAAGCTAGCAGAGCAAACCCACACAATTTCTGACCTACTTAGACTATTTATGTGAAAATGCCATGTAAAGTAAGGTTATTATGCATGTCTTGCAGTTATTAGCATTACCATCATCCTCATTATCATTACAGGCATTTCTGGTGTCATAGAAAAGACTGGATCTGGGACTCATTTCACTTCTACAAATATAGTCATGCACCACCTAATGACACTTTGGTCAGTGACAGATGACATATACCACTGTGGTCTCATATGATTATTATACTCAAAATTTACTGTACCTTTTGTATGTTTTATTATACTTTAAGTTTTAGGGTGCATGTGCACAACATGCAGGTTAGTTACCTATGTATACATGTGCCAAGTTGATGTGATGCACCCATTAACTCGTCATTTAACATTAGGTATATCTCCTAATGCTATACCTCCCCCAACCCCACAACAGGCCCTGCTGTGCGATATTCCCTTTCCTGTGTCCAAGTGTTCTCATTGATCAATTCCCACCTGTGAGTGAGAACATGCGGTGTTTGGGTTTTTGTCCTTGTGATAGTTTGCTCAGAATGATGGTTTCCAGTTTCATCCATGTCCCTACAAAGGACATGAACTCATCATTTTTTATGGCTGCGTGGTATTCCATGGTGTATATGTGCCACATTTTCTTAATCCAGTCTATCATTGTTGGACATTCGGGTTGGTTCCAAGTCTTTGCTATTGTGAATAGGGCAGCAATAAACATACGTGTGCATGTGTCTTTATAGCAGCACGATTTATAATCCTTTGGGTATATACCCAGTAATGGGATGGCTGGGTCAAATGGTATTTCTAGTTCTAGATCCCTGAGGAATCGCCACACTGACTTCCACAATGGTTGAACTAGTTTACAGTCCCACCAACAGTGTAAAAGTGTTCCTATTTCTCCACATCCTCTCCAGCACCTGTTGTTTCCTGACTTTTTAATGATCGCCATTCTAACTGGTGTGAGATGATATCTCATTGTGGTTTCGATTTGCATTTCTCTGATAGCCAGTGATGATGAGCATTTTTTCATGTGTTTCTTGGCTGCATAAATGTCTTCTTTTGAGAAGTGCCTGTTCATATCCTTCGCCCACTTGTTGATGGGGTTGTTTGTTTTTTTCTAGTAAATTTGTTGGATTTCATTGTAGATTCTGGATATTAGCCCTTTGTCAGATGAGTAGATTGTGAAATTTTTCTCCCATTCTGTAGGTTGCATGTTCACTCTGATGGTACTTTCTTTTGCTCTGCAGAAGCTCTTTAGTTTAATTAGATCCCATTTGTCAATTTTGTCTTTTGTTGCCATTGCTTTTGGTGTTTTAGACATGAAGTCCTTGACCATGCCTATGTCCTGAATGGTATTTCCTAGGTTTTCTTCTAGGGTTTTTATGGTTTTAGGTCTAACATGTAAGTCTTTAATCCATCTTGAATTAATTTTTGTATAAGGTGTAAGGAAGGGATCCAGTTTCAGCTTTCTACATATGGCTAGCCAGTTTTCCCAGCACCATTTATTAAATAGGGAATCCTTTCCCCATTTCTTGTTTTTGTCAGGTTTGTCAAAGATCAGATAGTTGTAGATAAGCGGCATTATTTCTGAGGGCTCTGTTCTGTTCCCTTGGTCTATATCTGTTTTGGTACCAGTACCATGCTGTTTTGGTTACTGTAGCCTTGAGGTATAGTTTGAAGTCAGGTAGCATGATGCCTCCAGCTTTGTTCTTTTGGCTTAGGATTGACTTGGCAATATGGGCTCTTTTCTGTTCCATATGAACTTTAAAGTAATTTTTTCCAGTTCTGTGAAGAAAGTCATTGGTAGCTTGATGGGGATGGCATTGAATCTATAAATTACCTTGGGCAGTATGGCCATTTTCACGATACTGATTCTTCCTACCCATGAGCATGGAATGTTCTTCCATTTGTTTGTATCCTCTTTTATTTCATTGAGCAGTGGTTTGTAGTTGTCCTTGAAGAGGTCCTTCACGTCCCTTGTAAGTTGGATTCCTAGGTATTTTATTCTCTTTGAAGCAATTGTGAATGGGAGTTCACTCATGATTTGGCTCTCTGTTTGTCTGTTATTGGTGTATAAGAATGCTTGTGATTTTTGCACATTGATTTTGTGTCCTGAGACTTTGCTGAAGTAGCTTATCAGCTTCAGGGGATTTTGGGCTGAGATGATGGGGTTTTCTAGATATACCATCAAGTCATCTGCAAACAGGGACAATTTGACTTCATCTTTTCCTAGTTGAATACCCTTTATTTCCTTAGTCTGCCTGATTGCCCTGGCCAGAACTTCCAACATTATGTTGAATAGGAGTGGTGAGAGAGGGCATCCCTGTCTTGTGCCAGTTTTCAAAGGGAATGCTTCCAGTTTTTGTCCATTCAATATGATAGTGGCTGTGGGTTTGTCATAGATAGCTCTTATTAATTATTTTGAGATATGTCCCGTCAATACCTAATTTATTGAGAGTTTTTAGCATGAAGGGCTGTTGAATTTTGTCAAAGGCCTTTTCTGCATCTATTGATATAATCATATGGTTTTTGTCTTTGGTTCTGTTTATATGCTGGATTAAGTTTATTGATTTGTATATGTTGAACCAGCCTTGCATCCCAGGAATGAAGCCCACTTGATCATGGTGCATAAGTTTTTTGATGTGCTGCCAGATTCGGTTTGCCAGTATTTTATTGAGGATTTTTCCATCGATGTTCATCAGGGATATTGGTCTAAAATTATCTTTTTTTGTTGTGTCTCTGCCAGGCTTTGGTATCAGGATGATGCTGGCCTCATAAAATGAGTTAGGGAGGATTACCTCTTTTTCTATTGATTGGAATAGTTTCAGGAGGAACGGTACCAGCTCCTCCTTGAACCTCTGGTAGAATTCGGCTGTGAATCCATCTGGTCCTCGACTTTTTTTGGTTGGTAAGCTATTAATTATTGCCTCTATTTCACAGCCTGTTATTGGTCTATTCAGAGATTCTACTTCTTCCTGGTTTAGTCTTGGGAGGGTGTATATGTCGAGGAATTTGTCCATTTCTTCTAGATTTTCTAGTTTATTTGCATAGAGATGTTTATAGTATTCTCTGATGGTAGTTTGTATTTCCATGGGATTGGTGGTGATATCCCCTTTATCATTTTTTTTTTGCATCTATTTGATTCTTCTCTCTTTTCTTCTTTATTGGTCTTGCTAGCAGTCTATCACTTCTGTTGTTCTTTTCAAAAAACCAGCTCCTGGATTCGTTGATTTTTTGAAGGTTTTTTTTGTATCTCTATTTCCTTCAGTTCTGCTCTGATCTTAGTGATTTCTTGCCTTCTGCTAGCTTTTGAATGTGTTTGCTCTTGCTTCTCTAGTTCTTTTAACTGGGATGTTAGTGTTTCAGTTTTAGATCTTTCCTGCTTTCTCTTGTGGGCATTTAGTGCTATAAATTTTTCCCCCTACACCCTGCTTTGAATATGTCCCAGAGATTCTGGTATGTTGTGTCTTTGTTCTCATTGGTTTCAAAGAACATCTTTATTTCTGCCTTCATTTCGTTATGTACCCAGTAGTCATTCAGGTGCAGGTTGTTCAGTTTCCATGTAGTTGAGTGGTTTTGAGTGAGTTCCTTTATCCTGAGTTCCAGTTTGATTGCACTGTTGTCTGAGAGACAGTTTGTTATCATTTCTGTTATTTTACATTTGCTGAGGAGTGTTTTACTTCCAACTATGTTGTCAATTTTGGAATAGGTGTGGTGTGGTGCGGAAAAGAATGTATATTCTATTGATTTGGGGTGGAGAGTTCTGTAGATGTCTATTAGGTCCACTTGGTGCAGAGCTGAGTTCAATTCCTGGATATCCTTGTTAACTTTCTGTCTCGTTGATCTGTGTAATGTTGACAGTGGGGTGTTAAAGTCTCCCATTATTATTGTGTGGGAGTCTAAGTCTCTTTGTAGGTCTCTAAGGACTTGCTTTATGAATCTGGGTGTCTGCACTCTCAATTCTATTGTATTCATCTATCCTTGTACTATGCACCTTGTTTTGATTGTTGATACTTTGCAGTAAGTTTTGAATTTGAGAAGTGTAGCTTCTCCAACTTTGTTATTCTCTTTCAAGATCGTTTAAGCTATTGTGGATCCCTTAAAATTGTATATAAATTTTCTAGTCAACATGACAACTTCTACAAAGAAGTCAACTAGTCAACATCATTTTTCTGATGAAGATTGTCTTAAATCTATAGGTCAGTTGGGCAATATTGTTATTTTAACATTGTTAATTCTTCCAGTCCATGGATGTGGATTGTTTTCCCATTTATTTAGATTTTCCTCAATATCTTTCAACACAATTTTGTAGTTTTCAGAATATCAACTTTGGTCTTCTTTTCTTAAATTTATTCCTGAGAATTTTTTTTGATGCTATTGTAAACAGAATTGTTTTCTTAATTTTATTTTTAAATCATTTAATGTATAGATAAATACAATTCAAAAACTTTCCCTTACTTTATTTTTTCTTTTACTTATTTATTTGTGTTTCTGACACATAGGAGAGTATTTCCTGCAGACAACATATAGTTGGGTCATACTTGTTTAATTCATTCTTACAATCTCTACCTTATGATGGGATTATTTAATTCATTCACATTTAAAATTATTGATATATTTTGATATTTATCTATCATTTTACTTTTGTTTTCTGTAGGTCTTATGTCTTTCTTATTGTTCCATTTCTCGTTTACTACTTTACTTTTAATTGAGTGAATGTTTTACAATGTAGCATTTTTAGTTTTATGCTCTAGAATTTAATATATATTTCTTAATTTGTGAGAATGAGATTCATATTTATAATAGCTCAATTAAAACAAGATATGTTATTTCTTACCTTGATCTGTTCCCTCTCCCACTTTTGTGTTATTATGGCTATATATATCTAATCAATGTTACAACTTAACAATAGATTTTTATAATTATTACTTTGCCATATCCTACCATTTTCTTATTCCATTACACTTTTTCTCCAACTCACCTCTGTTGGCAAATATATTATGTATCTATATGTTACAAACCCTATATTATATAAATACCATTTTAAACAATTGCCTTTAAGTAAACTAAGAGAAAAAAAGAAAAATGTGCCTTTTATAACTTCATTGTTACCTTTACAGGTGCTTTTGTTTCTAAGGATTTAAATTACTGTCTGGGGTCACTTGCTTTCATCCTTAAAAACTTCTTTTAGTCTTTCTTTTAAAGCAAGTCTGCTAACAATACATTCACTCAGCTTCTGTTCATCTGGGAAAGTATTTTGCCTTCATCTCTGAATGATAGCTTTGCTGGATATAATATTCTTAACTGACATTTTCTCTAATACTTTGAATATGTTACTCTACTGCCTTCTGATAGCCATTGTTTCTTCTGAGAAGTCAGCTGTTAATCTTTTTGAGACACTTACAAATGACACATTATTTTCCTCACCAGCTTTAAGATTTTTCTTTTCTTTGACTTTTATAAATTTTTCTATGATGTGTCTGGTTATGGGTCTTTTATATCCGTCCTACTTAGAGTTCACTGAGTATCCAGGATGTATAAGTTATTGGCTTTTTAAAGTTTAGGGAACTTTCATTCATATTTCTTAGAAAATTTTCCTTTTTCTTTTTCTCTCCCCTCTTCTGATAATTCCATTACTTGTATGTTGGTGTGGTTAATGGTGTCCCACAATTCTCTGATGCTGTGTACGTTTGTCTTTATTCTGTTTTCTCCACTGTTCTTTAGCTTTCAGCTTACACAGTTACTATTGATCTATATTCAAGTTCACTTTTTTTTAATCTACCAGTTCAAATCTAATGCTGAGCCCTGCTACTGAATTTTGATTTCAGTTATTGTACTTTTCAACTCCAAAATTTTCATGTAGTTCTCTCTTATAATCTTCATCTTTGTTATTTTTTATTTTTTGACATTATCATTATTACACCATCCTTTACTTCTTTAATTATGATTTTTTTTCAATTCTGTTAACATATTTATAATAGCTACTTTGAAGTCCTTTTTTTTTGTTGTGGTTAAATCCAACATTTGACAGACATCTGGTGATTTCTGTTACCTGCTATCATTCTGTGTATGTTATACTTTCCCGTTTCTTTGCATGCCTCATAAATGTTGTTAGAAACTGAACATTTGGGATAACATGTTACAGCAATTCTGAATATTAGTCCCCTTCCCCCAGAGCTTATTAATTCTATTTGCATGATTATGTTTTATGACAGGCTAGATTATTTTATGGAGTCTATTTCCTCTCTACAGTGTTAAGACTCTGATACTGTTCCTCAAGGAGGCTCAATTTTGTGTATGCTCACAATCTCATTGGAATGACAATAGTACTGATAGGGCTCTCTCCCATTCTTTCCCTGATCACACCCAGCTGTTAAATCTCACAAATTTCTAAGTCAATTTGCTTTATTGTTTTCAACGTTGTCCTAGGATATGAATTTATATACTAACTAATACAACTGAATTGTGGCTTCTTTCATGGAACAATTTCTGAGTTAAGTATTTTATATTTGTTCTGACTCTGGGAAGGCTTCTCCCAGCTCTTCTATTCTTCAGTTCTCTCCTTCAAACTAGCCAGCCTGCGGTCTTCTATGTATTTTTTATTAGATTGACAGTATCCTCCCAATTGACTTTCACCACAGACTCTACTGTTTTTGAGAGTGTGTTCAAGTTTAAACTAATTCACATTATTTTTACTAATGTAGTCAGTTCTAAATTTTTGTAGACTCTCTTGAATGCATATTTATTTGTTATTTGACCTTGGGACCATTTCCAGGAGCTTTAGTTTAGTTTTGTTTTTTTTGTTTCCTACTTTCACCAGTTTTATTGGGGAATGAGTTAGCAAAGCTCCTTGTGCTTTCATGCCATAAGTAATGCTCTTCCAGTCTTATATACTTACAGTTAATGTTTTTATAAACTATAGTTAATGTTTATATAATTTATATATTATGTTTATAATAGTGTTTATATATGTTTATATATACTATATAAAACATGCTTTTATAAACATTAACTATAGTTAATATTTTTATAGTTAATATTAACTATATTTTTATAGTTAATATTAACCATATTTTTATAGTTAATATTAACCATATTTTTATAGTTAATATTAACTATATTTTTATAGTTAATATTAACTATATTTTTATAGTTAATATTAACTATATTTTTATAGTTAATGTTTAAAATTTTTAGTTTTGCTTCTGTTATAAATAATATTTTTAATTTTTATTTATTGTACTTAAATATAGAGAAAAGCTATGATTTTTGTACATAGATCTTAAATATAGTCATTTAAAAAATTTTTATATAGTCTATAGTTTTAAATAGCATTTGAGTGTTTTTAATAAATAGCATTTGAGTGCTATTAAGTTATGGTGAAGTCATTCTAAACAAGATGGTTTTCCTTTTTCTTTTCCCATGTTTATGCTAATTATTTTATTGTCAGGCCTATTTCATCCAATAGCATATAGAAGGCAGCATTGAGTGACAATATAATGAGAATCCTTGTATATTTTCTGATTGTTATTGGTATGATTCTGTTGGTTTCCATTTCAAATTATGTTTGGTATTGTATTTTGTAAATAGTCATTATCATTTTAAGTAGATTTCTTCATATTCTAACTTATTATTTATAACTGCTGAATTTGACAAATGTCTTACTATCATCTAATAATATTATCTCTATACACTTAATTAATAAAATTAGATTGCATTGCTGTATTTCCTGTAATTAAATTACACTTTTCTTTGAATAAAAGGTCTACTTGGTCAATACTTAATGTATTATTTTTATGAGGAAGCCAACTGTTCCTCCAGCTTCTATCTCTCCAACAACAGTTACTTATAGGGTGCATAGACGTGTTCTTGGAGTAAGCTAAATCCTTTTTTAGGGGGGAGAATCTAAAATCTCACATTCTCTGGGTAACCCTGCCCAAACCCCAACCTCCACACTGTCATTAACAACATGGATTTCTGTTAAATTTAAATTTACTTGTTAAATTTACAACTCAATAATCAGGAGACAGAAGTGTCTTGAAAGCCAAATACACATAGTGTTTCAAGAAAGAAGAAATCATCTCTTTGATTCAAATTGTGTTGAGGGTCAAGTGGTGGGTGAAGTAAGATGAGAACTTAAAATTGACCAGTGAGTGATTTAATCTTGGTCACATGGTCATTTTTCAATTTCTATCTTACTTGCTATATTTGGCTTCCAAAAAATCCTCTGTCACTTGTTGGTCTTCATACCTAAGCGGCCAGTCCTTCTCCATTGTTTTTGGTTCTTTCCCATTCTCTTTACCTCAATATAGGAGTGCCCCAGAACTCAAAATATACTACAAATTAACTAATTATTTTGGTAATCTCACCAAATCCTTTGATGCAAATGCTTATGATTTATATTAAATATGTTACCAAATTTACCTTTCTGACCAGGCGTTTTATCCTGAAATCTAGAATATTGTGAAACACACAATTTATGTATCTAAATGCTTACTCAACAGCACCATTTGAATATATAATGAACAGGTTCAGAACATACCCCTAATCATTTCTTCCAACCCTTTAGTCATTCAAATTTCAGGAATGGCAGTTCAATTAATTACTCTAAGCACTAAGAAAAAAATATTTAAATTGCATCTAACATTTATCGTTCTCTGTACCCCACATCATTCCTGTTTTTTTTTCTTTTAAATAGACATAGTGTACATAGCCATTCTCTCATTTCCTTAATCATGTTCACAACAGGTTTATCTGTTTTCTTAGTCTTTGAAAAATGCTAAATTTTGAAATTATTTATCCTTTAGGCTAGTTTAGGTTTTTATATTTTACACATTTTTTAAATCTTTGTATATTTTCTCTTTCTAATATTTTATTTTTCCTTACCTTGTAAAATGAGTAATAACTTTATTTTTCATTTTTTATTTATTTATGAATAAATTTAAAGCTATACAATTTATTTTGAAGGTATCTTTTGCTGTATTTCATAGATTTTGGTGGGAAATATTATTCTTTTTATTATTTCATAATCCATAATTTGTTTTAATATTCTGTTTAATCCATGGGTTGTTCAAGAGTTTAATTTTTTTTATTTTTGTATACTCGTATCCTAACTTTTGGTTAAAATTGTTGTCTTTCTCTTCTAAAAACCTCTATTTTATTAGCTAATTCTTTTAACTTCTCTCATCTTCTTTCTTTTTCTGTTTGTCCACTTTAGGAATTATGAAATTAGTCTTTGTCCATTCACTATAGTAAGAGGAGATAGTTCTGTAAATTGTTAAAGATTGGGTGGTCTGCCATTTGTACAGGCTAATAAGTCACCAGCCTTCTGTTTACTCTGTTTGTAATCTATGCATGTCAAAAGTGGGGATAACTCCTGCCAACCTGCAAAGCTCTTTCTAAATTATTTGAAGGCCAAGAAAATGGGGAATACTAATACTAGGTGTTGCTAATTTCTTTCTTCTCTTCCTACCCTATCTGGGACCTAAGCAACTTCTGAGATTTTCCTTTCCCAGGACTCTGCTGTACTGATTTGCAGGCTTGCATAAAGGCTGGAGAGAAAAAACTTTCCATCTCTGCATCACAACTTCCAGGCTTTTGCTTCCTGTTAGCATCAGCTGCTATTTAGCTATGTAGAGCAAGTAAAATGGCTGCTTAGGAACTCACTGGAACTGAAAGGCAAGCTGGAGACATTATTTTGGCATGTTTCTAGATTTCCCTTTATACCTTTCAAATAAAGTTTTAATTCTGGAAGTTTATGAACTTATCTTTGGTTTGCAAGAGAAATAAGATAGTTCAGTACGTACAGCAGAATGGAAATCTGAATCCCGGGCTCTCTGCAGTTTCAGCTTTATCCTTGATTGGCACTTGTCCTTAAATCTAAATTTTCTGAAATCCTAGCTTCCACAGCTTATCTTCTTTGTTGCAACTGCAAAGTCAAACAAGCAAGCTCAGATAGGAAACTTTAGTGCAACCACATTACAGATATTCCATTGTAAAGTACTAACACTTCTTGCATGGCAATATTGATAACCTCATCTCCTATCTGGTGTTTGAATATGACTCATTGACGATTTAGAACCAGTAAGTAAAATAATAAGGATTGTAGTGGCATTACTATTGACCTATTCCAGCCTTGCCCCTTCCCTTAATGATCTCCTAAAAAAAAATCCTTCCTTCATGTTTCTTTCAGCATGATTTTCTTGAATTGCAAACCTACTCATGGCCCTCTCAGGTGTAAAACACGAAAATGCTTCCTCATAGCTTTTAGCATTTTTTGTTGTCACAAAAAGCAGCTATCTGATTTTTATTTAAGACCATAGTGCTGCCTTTGACTGCCAGAATATAATTTTCAGTTTATATTTATTTATTGAATAAGTAGTTCACCCAAAGCAGTGGGAGCAGTTTTGTTCACCTTGATGACAGGAATTGTGCCTAGTTTTATGTGTCCACACCAAATTTGACACCTGCTATGTGTTCCATAAATATATATTGAAGAAAGAAAGAGATGAAGGAATAGATACAGATATGTGTTTTTCTGAGATTTTGAGGAGAATTATCCTTATTGTGGTACAACATTTAGATATGCTGATCTGAATATAACTTAATTTTTTTTCTTTTTTTTTTTTTTTTTTTTTTTTTTTTTTTTGAGACGGAGTCTCGCTCTGTCACCCAGGCTGGACTGCAGTGGCACGGTCTCTGCTCACTGCAAGCTCCGCCACCCGGGTTCACGCCCTTCTGCCTCAGCCTCCCAAGTAGCTGGGACTACAGGTGCCTGCCACCACACCCAGCTAATTTTTTGTATTTTTAGTACAGACAAGGTTTCACCGTGTTAGCCAGGATGGTTTCGATCTCCTGACCTTGTGGTCCACCCGCCTTGGCCTCCCAAAGTGCGGGGATTACAGGTGTGAGCCACCACACCTGGCCAAAACTTAATTTTAAACTAGAAATACCATTTGACCCAGCCATCCCATTACTGGGTATATACCCAAAGGATTATAAATCATGCTGCTATAAAGACAAATGCACACATATGTTTATTGCGGCACTACTCACAATAGCAAAGACTTGGAACCAACCCAAATGTCTGACAACGATAGACTGGATTAAGAAAATGTGGCACATACACACCATGGAATACTATGCAGCCATAAAAAATGATGATTTCATGTCCCTTGTAGGGACATGGATGAAGCTGGAAACTATCATGCTCAGCAAACTATCGCTAGGACAAAAAACCAAACACCGCATGTTCTCACTCATAGATGGGAATTGAACAATGTGAACACATGGACACAGGAAGGGGAACATCACACACTGGGGACTGTTGTGGGGTGGGGGTAGGGGGAGGGATAGCATTAGGAGATATACCTAATGCTAAATGAGGAGTTAATGGGTGCAGCACACCAACATGGCACATGTATACATATGTAACTAACCTGCACGTTGTGCACATGTACCCTAAAACTTAAAGTATAATAATAATTAAAAAAAGAAAATTTTTTTCCTAAACTTATTTCTTCTGAAATGTCCAGAGTACAAAATACTGTGTTCAACACAATGCAACAACATACAGTCTGTACAGAATTGCATTTTCCTCACCACTTCCCTCAGCAGTCATATTTCTTTTTATCTGGATCCACTTGTCCCTGAGGTGCAACTAATCACTATTCTTTATACAGATCTGAGAACAAAGCCTTGCAGATACTGATACTCAATTAATTCTTGGGAAGTGCTTTGGTGAACCCTTTTATGATAAAAAAGAATAAAATGTAGTTAGAAAGGGCCTTGAGTTACTTAATTTTGTATTCTCCCAGTTTCCTGAAGAACACAAAATTTAATTTACCCCTGTAGTCTAATATTAATCTTATTTTTAAAAATATTGTTTTAGTGCTTTGCTTAGTAATCCATTCTATTGTCTATTAGTCAGATTATCCTAGAATCTAGTACCTTTAACCTAGGTGGCCTTAGGAATGTTCCATAAAAACTATAACGTCAAATTTCTTCATCAGCAATATGGAAATAATAGCTCTATCCTAATAGGCTTGTTGTGAGGATTAGAAATAAAATACACGCTAAGTACGTAGAACAGTGTCTGGCACTGATTAAGGGCTCAGTATATTTTAGTGATGTTTTTGTTGTTATTCCACATAATACCATATTTTAATTAGTTGCAAGCTCACAGGAGAATGAATATGGCACCACAGCAGCCAGAGTCAGTGTAAAGAGAAACCTCCAAGTGAGGAATGATTAAGTTGCCCACTATGCTTCCTTCTCCCTTAAAAGTGCCTTTTCTGTTGCATATGTTGATCAAATGAGCAGCCCATGACCCAAATTCAAATTATGTGTACCTGAATTTTTGAAAATAAATGTATTTAAAGATTCCTAGCACTTCATAGCTAGAAGAAATGTTGATGTCTATAATGTCTCCCCCTAACTTTACCAGTGAGAAAACTGAGAACCAAAGAGGATGATTATCTTGATTGAGGTCATGAATAAGCATTCTGAATCCTCACCTGATTGTCTTTCTCTCTGTCTCTTTCATATATTTAAAGAATATTATTTTGGAATAGTTTTAGATTTACAGAGAACTTACAAGAACAATACGGAGTATGATGCACACCCAGTTTCCTTGTTATTATCATCTTGCATTACTATGATATGTTTGTCATAACTAATGAACCAACATTAATGCTTTATTAACTATAATGCATATGTTTTCAGGTATCATGTTTTCTCCATGATATCTTTTTTTTTTTTTTGGTTGTGCCTCAACATTGTCCACCTATCCAAGCCAGAATTGCTTTGGCCTGTGGAGGGGCTCCCCTTAAAATGTAAAATAACTAAAAAAGTGCATGAGGACAATGTCTCACCAAATAGAAAATAACACCAAGAAGTTAGAAATTATTTCAACAAATAAAATGGAAAGTTTGCAGTTGAAAAATACAATTTCAGTGCTAGAGGGGCTCAACAGTAGATGTGATGAGACAGAAGAAAGTATAAGCAAACCTGAATATAGGCAAATTAAGATGATCTAATATGGAACAAAAATGAAAAAGAATGCAGAGATGTCAACAGAGCTTCAGATTCCTGTACAGCATGATTATCATACTGGCATACACATGATGGAAGTCCCTGGAAAAAAAGAAGGGTGAAACAGAATAATACTTGAAGGAATAATGGTCAAAAGCTTCCTACATTTTATGAAATACATTCATGTAAACACCTAAGAAGCTCAATGAATTTCAAATAAGATAAACTCAAAAATACCTACACCTAGACATGTATATTTAATTTATCAGAAACCAAAGACAGAAAATTGAAAGCAACAAGAAAAATGTGTCCCATGATATACAAGGGATCCTCAATAACATTAACAGCAAATTCGTCATCTGAGACCATGGATGCCAGAAGGCAGTGGGATGACTGAAAAGAAAATGAAGAAGAAATTAAGACGTTACCTGATAAACACCAGTTGAGAGAATTTGTCACTAACACACATGCCATACAAAAATTACTAAAGAAAAGTAATTCAGTCTTGAATGAAAGGTCAAATTCAAATCCATATGAAGAAATCCTGTAATCCAAACCATAAACTGTAATCCAAATCCATATGAATAAATAGAGAACCCTACAACTACTTATGTAAGTATACATACATATATATATATACACACATACATAATATAGTTAAAAACATTTCATGCAAAAACTTGTACATAAATATTCATAGCAACTTATTCACAATAGCCAAAAAGTGGAGATAACCCAATTATCCATCAACTGATGAACAGATAAACTATCATATAACGGCCTTCAATGAAATATTTATCTATAAAAAGGAATAACACACTGACACAGGCTATGACATGAATGGACTTTGAAATTGCTATGCTAAGTGAAGGAAGCCAGGTGTAAAAGGCCACACATTATATAATCCCAGTTATATGAAATAACACAAATAGACAAATACATAGGAACAGAAAATAAGTTAGTGCTTGTAGGGGCTGAGGGAAAAGGAATGGGGAATGATTGCTAATAGTCACAGAGTTTATGTAAAATAAGAAAGTTCTGGAATTAGACAGTGGTGATGGTTGCACAACCTGTGGACATGCTAAAATCCATTGGCTTGTAAACTTCAGAATAGCTAATTATGTTGTCTTAAATATATCTCAACTTAAGATGCACATGCACACAAAACAAACAAAGAGTAAGTAAATTATAGAAAAAGCTAAAGAAATAGTGGTATATTCATGCAATTGTATGCTATTTGGAATTATAAAGGAATGAACTAAAGATGCTGACAAGATGAATTTCAAAAAGATTTTGAGGAAAAGAAGCCAAAACAAGAGTACATTCTGTGTTATTCCATTCAATTGAAGTTTTAGTAGATGAATTTCAAAAAGATTTTGAGGAAAAGAAGCCAAAACAAGAGTACATTCTGTGTTATTCCATTCAATTGAAGTTTTAGTAGATGAATTTCAAAAAGATTTTGAGGAAAAGAAGCCAAAACAAGAGTACATTCTGTGTTATTCCATTCAATTGAAGTTTTAGTGTAAGCAAACAAAACTATAGAAACATATTAGACAGTGGTTGCTTGAAGTAGTGGTGGGAGAATGGACTGAGAAAAAGTATGAGGCAACTTCAGTGACAGTGATATTCTTTGTGTTGATTTGTGTGGTGTTTATTTAGATGTATACATTAGTCAAAACCGATTAAAGTGTGCACTTAATATCTGTGTATTTTATGTAAATTTTAAGTCATTACAGTTGACTTATAAAAAAAAGAATGAGGTAAGAAGTAGTAAGGCCACTTCTGCTGGATTTTAGAAAGCTGGAAAATCTGATGTTGGCAATTAAGCCAAATTTATTCATTTACTTCACAGGTTTGGGAAAAGAGAAAGTTGTCATTAAATTGACATCAAACAACCAGAAGACAACTTGGGAAAAAGCAGGAATTTATGTCCTTCAGCTTTTGCTAAGATATTCATGCCATGATATTTGGCCTATGTGAGTAAAGTCTGTCTCTTTGGTTATCTGTAAAATTTATATAAAATATCAATCTATAAAGATTAAGTAATCAAAAAGGTACAGGTGTGAAGCTGCAACTCCTTTTTTCTCGGTATGATGTCCTTTGGGGAGATCTTTTCTCTTGAGATCTAGGAAGTACATTCATGTATTCTGATACTATTTGCTACCAAGATATACATATTCTAGCAGGATGATCCTCATTTTGCCCTTGGAATAGAAGTGAAAGAAGAATTGAATGTTTATGCCAGAGAGGATGTCAGATACATTTATTGGGTACCTACCATATGTTTAGCATTTTTGCTATATTCTAATTTATTCCTCAAAACTAACCAAAAAAGTGAGTTTCTATTTAACTTTATATAAAATACACAAAATATAATATATATTTTAAAATACTCCATTTCTATAAATCCCCATGGCATAGGCTGAGGTTTAAAGGGATTATGTAACTTATCAAAAACACACCTGTAAGTATCAGAGTTTATATTCAATACTAGTTTTGTTTGACTTCAAAATTTGTCCCCTTACCGCTATATCAGATTCCCTTCCAATTGAGGACCTCCTCTCATGGAGAAAAAAGTTAAGAACAAGAGAAGAAAAGTGCCTTGCTCAAGTACACGTAGGATAAAACTAAGTGACTGAGCTGGAATAGCAACAGCAGCCTAATAACTTTAATCCAGTGATTTTTCCACCAAAGACTCATCAGCAACTGATAAGTGAGTAGTACTACTTAACTCTGGTATGGTTTTTCTGGTGTTTATTCCATGCCTAGATGTTTGCTGATTCTGCAGGCACATCTCTATGGCACCATGTCAATGCTGCCTCTCAGGGATTACAGATCTTCCTTTGTGTATCAATTGACTTTAGGAGCTCTTCCCAAACCAAAAGAAATAATAGAAGAAAAGGCTAAATATTCTATTTTCAACTTACTTCTCTTGAAAATGAAACAAAGAGATTTCTGTGGTGAGAATACATATTGAAAAATATAAATCTTGCCAGGGAGTTAGATGTTTTCTTAAGAATGATTTGTAAACATGGACCTCTAATTACACTGTCATAGAAACTCTTGTTTCTAAAATAATTGGAAATTAAAGTCATCCATTCAGTATAAAATCACCAAATTTGATCCTTTCCAGAAAACTGAGTCAGAATTCAGTGTTCTCTGTCACTTGGGAATTTTTTGTGAGGATTAAATTAGACAATGCAGGTCGAGCATTAGAACATTGCATGGTATTTAATAAAACCTTAAGAAGGATTAGAAATAATGGTGATAATAATGAGGATGATGATGGTATTGGTAAGGTTCTTCTCAAAGAAATTATAGAAGAGTGATGACAAATAAATTCAAAGAAAAAGAAATCAAGGAGGGAGAGGTTTCAAAATTAAATATGTACATTGCTTTAGAGCTATTTTCTCTGTGCATTATTTTTTTAAAATTTTATTGTTATTATACTTTAAGTTTTAGGGTACATGTGCACAATGTGCCCGTTTGTTACATATGTATACATGTGCCATGTTGGTGTGCTGCACCCATTAACTCATCATTTAGCATTAGGTATATCTCCTAATGCTATCCCTCCCCCCTCCCCCCACCCCACAAAAGTCCCCAGAGCGTGATATTCCCCTTCCTGTGTCCATGTGTTCTCATTGTTCAATTCCCACCTATGAGTGAGAACATGCGGTGTTTGGTTTTTTGTAATTGTGATAGTTTGCTGAGAATGATAGTTTCCAGTTTCATCCATGTCCCTACAAGGGACATGAACTCATCATTTTTTATGGCTGCATAGTATTCCATGGTGTATATGTGCCACATTTTCTTAATCCAGTCTATCATTGTTGGACATTTGGGTTGGTTCCAAGTCTTTGCTATTGTGAGTAGTGCCGCAATAAACATACGTGTGCATGTGTCTTTATAGCAGCATGATTTATAATCCTTTGGGTATATACCCAGTAATGGGATGGCTGGGTCAAATGGTATTTCTAGTTCTAGATCCCTGAGGAATCGCCACACTGACTTCCACAAAGGTTGATCTAGTTTTCAGTCCCACCAACAGTGTAAAAGTTTTCCTATTTCTCCACATCCTCTCCAGCACTTGTTGTTTCCTGACTTTTTAATGATTGCCATTCTAACTGGTGTGAGATGGTATCTCATTGTGGTTTTCATTTGCATTTCTCTGATGGCCAGTGATGATGAGCATTTTTTCATGTGTTTTTTGGCTGCATAAATGTCTTCTTTTGAGAAGTGTCTGTTCATATACTTTGCCCATTTGTTGATGGGGTTGTTTGTTTTTTTCTTGTAAATTTGTTTGAGTTCATTGTAGATTCTGGATATTAGCCCTTTGTCAGATGAGTAGGTTGCAAACATTTTCTCCCATTTTGTAGGTTGCCTGTTCACTCTGATGGTACTTTCTTTTGCTGTGCAGAAGCTCTTTAGTTTAATTAGATCCCATTTGTCAATTTTGGCTTTTGTTGCCATTGCTTTTGGTGTTTTAGACATGAAGTCCTTGCCCATGCCTATGTCCTGAATGGTATTTCCTAGGTTTTCTTCTAGGGTTTTTATGGTTTTAGGTCTAACATGTAAGTCTTTAATCCATCTTGAATTAATTTTTGTATAAGGTGTAAGGAAGGCATCCAGTTTCAGCTTTCTACATATGACTAGCCAGTTTTCCCATCACCATTTATTAAATAGGGAATCCTTTCCCCATTGCTGATTTTTGTCAGGTTTGTCAAAGATCAGATCGTTGTAGATATGTGGCATTATTTCTGAGGGCTCTGTTCTGTTCCCTTGGTCTATATCTGTTTTGGTACCAATACCATACTGTTTTGGTTACTGTAGCCTTGTAATATAGTTTGAAGTCAGGTAGCTTGATGCCTCTGGCTTTGTTCTTTTGGCTTAGGATTGACTTGGCGATGCAGGCTCTTTTTTGGTTCCATATGAACTTTAAAGTAGTTTTTCCCAGTTCTGTGAAGAAAGTCATTGGTAGCTTGATGGGGATGGCACTGAATCTGTAAATTACCTTGGGCAGTATGGCCATTTTCATGATATTGATTCTTCCTACCCATGAGCATGGAATGTTCTTCCATTTGTTTGTATCCTCTTTTATTTCATTGAACAGTGGTTTGCAGTTCTCCTTGAAACAGTCCTTCACGTCCCTTGTAAGTTGGATTCCTAGGTATTTTATTCTCTTTGAAGTAATTGTGAATGGTAGTTCACTCATGATTTGGCTGTCTGTTTGTCTGTTATTGGTGCATAAGAATGCTTGTGATTTTTGTACATTGATTTTGTATCCTGAGACTTTGTTATTTTTAACCCGCTGTCACTCTTAGAGTCTAGCTTCACATAGAAAGAACAGTGAGTTAGGAGAAACAGGGATGTAAAAGGGAATAGAAGGAACACAGTTATTGCAAAGAGTTACCAATTGGCCATTGTACTTGATACACAAATAAGAAACAACTTTAGTTAATATTTTGATCCTGGTGAAATTATGTTTGGTTATAGGGGGAATAAAATAATAGAAAGAGAAATATAGAAAATTTGAACAATTTGCTTTCTCTAATCTTTTGTATGTATACACACACACCAATCTTAGACACATTTAGATATATTTCATTGGGACAAATATATGTACATATTATATAGATTACAACCCTTCAGGGCAATTTATAAAGAATCCCACCAATTAGGATACTAATATATATTATTTAATTATATATTAATATATAAGAACTTATAAAATATATGTAATAATACAGCCTCATAGCTGTATCTTTTTGATTACTTAATCTTTATAGGCTGAGAGTATATATAAATTTTATACATAACCAAAGAGACAGACTTGACCCACAGCCCAAATATCATGGTTATATTATAATATATATACACACATAATATATAATAATATATGCATAATATATAATAATGTATATATAATGAATATATGTTGTAATATATACTATATATCAGATATATACTTATATATTTGTTAATATATAATATTTTCTTATAATTTAGTATATAATATATAAATATATAATATATATTTTTATCTAGTTATATATATTTTGTCTATTTATAATTATAGATAAGAATATGTGTATGTATACATATATGTATACATATGTATATGTGTATATATACATTTATGTGTATGTATGTGTTTTTGTGTGTAGATATATATACACACATTAGGATACTAAAATTTATATATCAGTGTCCTAATTGGTTAGATTTGATATTAATAAAAAGCAATCTTTGTGCTCTAAAGAATAAAATAATCATATTGAAACATCTGATTATGATACTAATTTAATGAATTTCTGTTACCAAGCAAAATGTGGAACCATCCAAAGAAAACTGTAGATCATTACAGTTCTATTAGTTTATGTTTCATGTATTTTGTTCTTGGGTGCACATACATTTAGGATTGGCGTGTCTTTTTGGCAAATTGATCCTTTATCGCTGTGTGATGTTCCTATTCATTCTTAAAGTCTTTCTTGCTCTTAAGTTTTCTTTGATGTTTATATGGTCATTCCCATCTGTGGTTGACTCTCTATGACTCACACACTTGTACCATGTCCTCCCTTGAGTCTGAGCAGCAAATATCATGAAACTATATTATGTTCTATGACAAAAGTTAAGAAGTTTTGCAGATGTAACTAAGGTCCTCAAAGAGTTGATTTTTAGTTAATTAGTTAATCAAAAGGGTGATTATCTGAACAAATCAGGCAAACCCTTAAAAACGGAGAAAGGAATTAGCAGCAGATTGTCCACTAATAGCCTCAATAAGGCAAATTGCCATGTTGTTGAGAAGACCATGCCGCAGGAAATGGCGAGTAGCCTTCAGATGTTCCTTCAGATGTTGAGAACCTCAGTCCTACCACCACAAGGAGCTGAATTATGCCAAAACCAGTGAGCATGGAAGGGAAACCCAAGCTTCACCTGAGACTGCAATCCTGGTAGGCACCTTTGTTTCAGATTATTGAGTCCCTGAGCATAAGATTTAGCTAAACCATACCTGGACTACTGACCTACAGACATTGTGATATAATAAATTTGTTTTGTTTTAATCCACTAAATTTAAGATAATTTGTTATGCCCTGCTAGAAACCAATCCAACACTAGTTTTCCTTTGTTCTGTGTTTTCATGGTATATCTTTTCCATCTTTCTTTTTATTTTTAAGGTACCCATATTATTATATTTTGTATTTTGTTGTTGATAGCATGTAGTTGATTTTTTAAATTATTCTGACAATTTTTGTTTTTCAATTGGTATGCTTAGGCCACTTATTTGAGGTACATCAATATAATTATTTAGGTTTGTATTTATGTCTACAATTGTATTATTTGCTGTTTATTCTCTCAGTTTCTTAGCTGCAATCCATGGGAGAACAAAGGTACAATATGAATAATTCATCTTGATCAAAACTAAATCAAGAATCTGTTCACTTTTAAATAATTCAGAAGAAGAAAAAGAAAAAAATTATATTTACTAATGTATTTACTTTTCTAGTTATTTCTATTTCTTCCAATAAATAAGAATTTCCATTTGGTGTTATTTTCTCTTAGGCCAAAAGCCTTTCAATTTTCAATTGTAATTTTTTGCATATGGACCAGCTTTCAAAAACTCCTGTTTTGTTTTGTCAATCTAGAATTATCTGTATTTTGCTTCCATTTTTGAAAGTTATTTTAACTAGCTATAAAATTCTAGGATAGTGATTTTCTTTTTACTGCATTTTGAACATGTTCCATTGTTCTTAGACAGCCTTTTATTTTTCTATTTTTCCCCCCAGTGAGTTTTTTTTTTTTTTAGCATGGCTTTCATCAATGTGCCTAGGTATGGTGTTCTTTGTATGTACTCAGTTGAGATTTACTGAGTTTCCTGGATCTGATACATATTCAGATACACATTGTTCTTACACTCTTCAACTGATCATGCTTTAGCACTGTTACTGTTCTTATAGAACATGGTTTACTACTCTAGCCATGTTCTTTTGTAAAATTAGTTAATTCATTATTTAATCATTTCAAATTTTATTTTAGATTTAGGGGGTATATGTACATGTTTGATACATGGGTATATTGCATGATGCTGAGGTTTGGGGTACAGATCCTGTCACCCAGCAAGTGAGTATATTACCAAATAGGTAGTTTTTCAACCAATTCTCCTTTCCCTCTCACCCCTGTCTAGTAGTCTGCAACGTCCATTATTCTCATCTTTATGTTGATTTATACTCATTGTTTAGCTCTCACTTATAAGTGAGAACATGCAGTATTTGGTTTTCTGTTCCTGAGCAATTCACTTAGGATAATGGCTTCCAGCTGCACCCATGCTGCTGCAAAGGACATGATTTTGTTCTTTTTTATGCTGCATAGTATTCCATGGTGTATATGTAGCAAATTTTCTTATCCAATCAACCATTTGGGGGCACCTAGGTTGATTCCATGTCTTTGCTATTGTGAATAGTGCTGTGATAAACATACAAGTGCATGTGTCCTTTTGATAGAGTGATTTATTTTCCTTTGGGTATACACCCAGTAATGGGATTAATGAGTCAAATGGTAGCTTTGCTTTAGGTTCTTACACATTCTGAGACTAAGCTCATTCATGTTTCTTTAAATATGTAATATGAACACCTTTGAGTTTAGAAAGCAGAACTTTAACTACAAAGTTCCACTAAGACCTGTACAAAAGATTTCCTTCTTCTATGGCAGACTAAGGAGTGATACAACACTTCCCTGAAGAATGGTGTTAAAAATTGCAACAGAAATATAACAATCCTCCCCAACCCCACAGCCTATCGCCTGGCTCTGGATACCTAAAAGATGCATGCATGCATTCATTCATTTCATTTCAGAAATACTCATTAATAAGTCCATGTCCTGTAGACACTGCGTCCGTAGTGATGAATAAGACAGACAAATCTGTGGGTCAGTTTCATAAATAATGATTGCTAGCAAGGAAATCATACAGAATAGAGACAAAAGGAAGGAAGCCACTTTAGATTGATCAGTAAAGATAACTTTGAGGAGGAACCATTCGGCTAAATGGTGAGAAGTAGACAGTAGCAGTAGTGCAAATATTGGAAAGAATATTTAAGCTAGAGAAAACACTGTAAAAAAGCATAACTGACATATCAAAGAAATTTAAAATATCATAAGGAACTCTTTTGAACAACTCCATGTAAATACATGTAACCAACTAGATAAAACTGATAATTCCTTAGGAAATTGGTAGAGATAATAAATAGAGCAATCTCCATAAAAGAAATAGAAAACATCATAAAGTAACTCCCCCTCAAATAAAAATAAATCAAAATTAAAACTACCATGTCCCGATAGTTTCAGAGGGGAATTATATGAAGTCTTTAAAGATCAGACTACCCTAGAGCTGCTTACATAGTCCAGAGTACAAAAAAGGAAAAGCTTCAAAATTGAAAAACTATTTTCATAAAATTAATATAAAATTGACAACAAAATCTGACAAATATTGAAGACACACAGACACAAAGCACAGACCCATGCAATTTATGGCAGGTACCATATGCATATTTTGTTTAATTCTTGGAACAAACCTGAAAAGTTGGAGTTATTATTTCATTTTACATGTGAGAAAATTGAGGCTAAGTAAAGTTGCCCAGTGTTTTAGAACTTGTAAGGAAGCAACAAATTTTACCATGTTGACACAGCATACTTCCAGGGCTATCACTCACATGTTGTCAACTTCATCTATTTATTAATTCATAAATTAATTCATTCTACACACATTTCTTGAATGCCTACTATGTGTCAGGAACTGTACTAGGTGCTGAAGGACAGACAACAAAATAGAATAATAAACAAAAAATAGAATAAACAACAAAACAGACAAAATTTCCTGCTTGCATGGAATTGATATTCTAGTGAGGGAGACAGACTATATGCAAAATAAAAAGTAAAACATGTAATTTGAATGGTAATATTGTTCTGGAAAAATAATGTGTATACCTGGCTTGGACCTTTACTCAAGCATGTCAATTGTAACAAGACATCTCAAGAAACTGAGAAATTTGAACACAGACAAAAATAATATGATAGTTAATTTTATTAGATTAGATAATGGCATGTGGAGTACTCTAAACAGAAGTGAGACATAAATGCAGAAAACCTGCTCTTGGATGCTGATGTGAAAATCAAAATTTCAGACTTTGGCTTAAGTAGCAAATTCGTCTTTGGCAACAAGATGGATACCTCCTGTGGCAGTCCCCCATGGGACCCTAAATTCTTCCAGGGCCAAAGGTATGATGGGCTTGAGGTTGATGTGTAGAACTTGGGAGTCATATATACACTGGTCAGTGGGGCTCTGCCTTTTGATGCACAGAAATTCAAGGAGCTGTGAGAGGAAGTACTGAGAGTGCAATACCATATTCCCTTGTACATATCCATGGAATGTGGAAACCTGCTCAAGAAATTTATCCTTCTAAATCCCAGCAAGAGAGGCATATTAGAGAAAATAATTAAAGATTGATGGATGAATATAGACCATTAAGATAATAAACTAAAGCCAGATGTAGAGCCATTCCCTGACTATCAGGACTCCAGTGGACTGAGTTGACAGTGTCTGTGGTTACATACTGGAAGAGACCCAGGACTCACTCATGGGCCAGGAGTACAATGAAGTGATTGCCACCTATCTGTTCCTTAGCTACAAGAGGTCTGAGTTGGAGGACTGCACCATCATTCTGAAGCCCAGTTTTCAGTTGATTTGAGCAATAGCAGTGTACCTTTCCATCCCATAGAGTACAGCACAGCAACTCTGCCAACCCCATACAGCTGAGTTCCAGAAAGCCTGCCAATTCCCACCTTTAATTCCCACTCTCAGAATACCAAAAGTAGCAATGCAGAAAATCAGTGGCCTGTGGAGGACCAGGAGTCAGGGAAGAAGACCAACGGTATAGCCAGTGGGTCTGCCAGGCCCCTCCATGGTCTGGAGAGGAAGAAAAAAAACCCTCCAGAGCAATTTCTCCACAAACACAAATCAAAGCAGAAATTTACAACTTTTGGAGAGGGCCAGCCTTGGTGAGTTATCCACCCAGAATGGCAAAGACTGCCTAACTATGCCGGGGTTTGGGTCTCCATGGCTTCTGCTTCCACCATAGCGTCCCCAGTTCCTCTCAGCCTGCACCAGTGCCTTAGTGCATTATGGCCACTATAACCAAATACCTTAGACTTGGTAATTTATAAACAACAGAAATGTATTGTTCACAGTTCTAGACACTGGGAAGTCCAAGATCTATGGCTGTAGCAAATCCAGTGTCTGGTGAGGGCTCATTCTCTGCTTCATAGATGGCTCCTTCTCACTGTGTCCTCAAATGGCAAAGGGACAAACAAGCTCCCTCAGGTCTCTTTTGTAAGGGCACGAGTCCCATTCAAGAAGGTAGAGCTCTCGTGATCTAATCACTTTCCAAAGGCCTTATCTCTTAATACTATTGCATTGCTTGTAACATATAAGTTTTAACATATAAATTTTGGGAGGACACAAACACTCAGACCATAGCAACCAACAATTAAGATGGCCTTGGTTCAGCATAATCCTGCCTCAGACCTGACCTCAGGAGAATAACTCTCTATTCCAGTGCAAGGCCCCAGGATGTTCCTGGGTTTTGGCCTATGCTTCACAAACAGCCTTTGCAGTAGTGGTGGTTTCTGACAGAACCAACTTTCTCAGAGTGTGTTCAAAGGAAACTTCATTCTCACTGGCATACTCCAATAGATGTATGACCTGCAGAATTTGCCATATGATGTGACCCCAGTCTAGGGCCAGCTATTGGGAACTTCTTCAGCAAGTTCTCCTTCAAATGCATACACAGAAATCTCGGTTTCACAATGAGAACACATGGACACAGCGAGGGGAACAACACACGTCGGGGCCTGTTAGGGGATGCAAGGGGAGGGAAAGCATCAGGACAAATAGCTAATGCATGCAGGGCTTAATAACTAGGTGACAGGTTGATAGGTGCAGCAAACCACTATGGCACACATTTATCCACTATGGCACACGTTTATCCATGTAACAAACCTGCACATTCTGCACATGCATCCCAGAACTTAAAGTAAAATAAAAAAAAGAGGAATCTCAGTTTCAGGTTTGCTTGAAACAACCTGAAATAACCAGAAACCAAAGACCAAGTGAAGATATGGTCTTATGTGGTGGGCAGCACAGGCAATGATAAAGAAAAATAATTTCTCAAGGCCAAAATGTGTCCACCACACTTTCCATGGAGAATGAAGATCATGAGCACCATGGAACCTAAGGTGGAGAAGGTGCAGTAGGTAAATGGCAGTGTGTGAACTGTACAAGGAGTATGTGCCATTTTGCATGCAGGGCTTGCTGGGCCAAATGCACTTCATGCAATGGAAGGTGGAGGTGTGTAAACTGCCCTGGTGATCTCTCTGCAGAGTTCAATTAAAGCAGGTATCAAGCACTTTCATGGCAAAAAAGGAGTGGAATCTTTAAAAGCCTTCCAGTATCCTCCTGGGAGACAAGAGGAGGGGGCAGCTGGCACAGCTGCCAAGCCTGCCACTCAGTCCCGACCTGGGAGAAACTGTATGGATTAAATTGATGGGCTTCCTCCAGGGGCACTTCTCTCCTCTCTGCCCTCTTCTTTCATGTTTGTGAGGGAGAGAAAATGGTTTTGTAGAAATAAACATAGTGCAAATGAAAACAGGCTACCTAGTCAAAGTTGCTGGAGCAAGGTAGTCAGAGCCCATCACTTGCCTTTGGCAGAGATTCCAATGTAGGCAGGGCAGTAGGAAAGATTTATATTAAAAGAGGAAGGCTTCAGAACTCATCGGAAGCTGTTGGCATGAGGAACCTGGGGCTTCTGATATGATTGATTGGTATGTGGAGCATATTTGAGTTTTTCTGGTTGCCTCAAGTTGGGAAGGGTTTGAGAAGACAAGAGCAAAAAATTAGACCACTGGCAGTTATTGACCAAGTTCTGACTTTTCTAGGCCAATTACTTGCAGAGGTTGTAGTTTAGCTGCCTAGACTTATTGCTGCGGGTATGGTGAATCAGACTATGTTGAGTCCCTCAATTCTTTACCTGCACAGAAATCTACTTTTCTTGCCTCTTACTAAAAGGAGGCAAAAGGAACGAAGGTAGAGTGGGTAAAGACAGAACACTCCTTGAATAATGCAGGTGCACAGAATTTTCCACCTAAAGTAGATGTTTTTTAATTATCAAAGAAAAAGAAAAAAATATTCTGTGGCCACCTTTCCTCCCTGCCCCATTGAAACAGTAGAGATGGCTTATGAGGTTTCCCAGGAAGGTGAATCATGGCTTGGAAAACTCTCAGGCTGGAGTGATGGAGCTCCCTGTTAGGCCTTCCCAAGGTGCACCTTTACCCTCTCCTCTCCTTTACCTTCTCCTCTCCTTTCCAAGGTGCTTCACCCTCTCCTCTCCTTTCTCCTTTCCAAGGGAACCCAGAGGTGGCCTGCTCCTGGGCTCAGGCTCCTGGACTTAAAGCCTGGTTGGCTGTGGCTGGGTATAGGGTAGCCCAGGGCAGGTGGGACTAGTGGGACTCACTCTTGGGCTGCAGAGATGGGGGTGATGGGCTTTGGCCTCCCTCTATGCTGAACCGTCTTTCGTCACTCCTTCCATGGAGCTGGGCATTTCCTCCTGCAAGCTGCTATGCAGGAGGTATTTGCTTCCCTCAAGAATGCATGCCAGGCTTCCCCTGTCAACCTCATGGAAAGAAGGAGGGGAGGGGAGGGTACTACAGGGGCATTCAGCTTCTCATGTCATAGTAATCCCATATCATCATGCATCTGATAATTTTTAAAGTTTATTGTGGTCATTTTACATTAAAAAACAATAAAAGTTAAGCAGTAGATTTTGAGGTTATTAGGGACATAATATCTTTAATCACTCTTTTAGGACCTTGATATTTAATCACCAGTAAGCAATAACTTCAAAGTTTTGAGATCATCAAGGGACAGATATCTTTGTTCTTACCAGAAATTGCTTTAAGTAGACTAGAGGTATTGTTGCAGCTTCAGAAAGTCTCACTTCACCTCTGGCTTCACTCCAAATTTTTGAGACCACCTAAGGACAGATATCTTTGTTCTTAGCAGAAATTGCATTAACTAGGGATATTGTTGCAGTTTCAGGTAGTCTCGCTTCACCTCTGGCTTTGGATGTTTGAAGGTGACTTAAAGCATCTTTTTTGTGGAGTGCAAGTTTCCTAGATCTTGAACTTGCTAGACTGAGACTAAGAGATACCAGGTCTGCAAGTCCATAAAATTTTAAGAGCACAAAACCACAAGATTCAGAGAAAATGAGAACTCAAGCCTGTGAAACTGCAAAAGAGCAGCCCGTAAGAATGCAGGAGTGTGGTATCACCATGAGACTGGGAGACCACAAGACTGCAAGGCCGTGGGACTGGCATTATCAGACATTGAAATTGGGAGACCGAGACTGCAGATCTCTTTCTGCTTTCCAGCTATGCTTTCAGTCTCTGCTTACTCAGCAAAATTTCACCGTAAAGGAATTCCTCATTACGGAGAATTGCCTTTGCATTTGAGTCTTCTTTAGATTCAAATTTGAAACACCAGCTTGCAGGCTTGTCAACATTTTGGGAGATTTACTTCTGAGCAAAGAATTCCCTGACAAGCTCAATCCTCCACCTGATCTGTTCCCAGCCTCAGCAATTGGCCCTGTTTGTGAATGCATCTTCTGTTATCACCTATGGAGCACTTACCTCTCAAGAGTTAAGATTTCTTAGACTCCTTCATGTCCACAATTATCAAATGCCTTTGAGGAAAAAGTATGTATTTATGTTTTAGTAAGAAATTCTAGTTGTTTGGGAGGGAATGAAATTCTTATCTTCTCCATCTTAACTAAAAGTAAAAATTCCAACTTGATTTCTGGTAGCTTTAGGAAAAACTCTGTCACATCTATGGCTTCAGCAGTGAGTAAGTGGTCAGGGATATACTTGGGTAACAATCTCTCAGTTTTGGAGAAATTACAACCCTTACCCAAACAGAAAGAGGGCAGGGGTTGGCAGTGTGGGTCATGGATTAGAGTTTTTTGGCAATCTCATTGTTGCAGAAGCTCTCTCTTAAATCCCTGTCTTGAATCAACACCTGGGAAAAGAAACCGAATCCATGTACAACAGTGGGGAGAGGTGGTGGGTTTAGGATAGACCCTGGCTGTCTTCCAAAGAGATAACAAACTGAGACCACTTTTATGATAAATGTCATGGTGCTTTTGCAAAAAAAGATCTCTGTTATTAAAAATTATACACCTCCTTTTGTTTCAGAGTTAGTTGGCTGGGATTGATTTTTTTTCTGTTACTATAAACATAAAATAAAATAAAACATGAACCCATGTAATCTGAAGACTTTCTAAAGAAATCCTTTAGTAGTCAGTACCAACATAATGTAAATCAACTTATTTCACTCCACTGCACTTCGGAAACCAATTTCAATTTCTCTCATATTACAAGCCAAGAACTTTATGATGACAAACATGGTTTGGGGTAGGATCTTCCTGAGCCTCTTCTCCAAGCTCACATCTTACAGTTCTGCCATTGTAGCCTACCTCCTACTATTACTTAACAGGCCAGACTTTCACAAGGAGTGTTCCCTCTCCCGTTGCCACAGATTTCCATATGGCCAATTTCTTAGTCTTTGCCCACATGTCATGCTCTCCATAAACATTCCTATTTATAAGCCCATTGACTTGGTACCATCTCCTTTAAGAGCATTTATTACCATCGAATATCCTATATATGTTACTTGTTTTGTTTATTATTTATTTCCTATCTCCCCAACTCCCCCTAAAATGAGAGTCCAATAATAAAAGAAATCTTAGTCTTTTTGATTCACTAGTGTATCCTAAGGGCTCAGAAGAATGCCTAGCCAGTAGCAATAACTCAATACAGTCATGCATCACTTAACATTGAAGATAGATTCTGAGAAATGTGTCATTAGGTGATTTTGTCATTGTGTAAATATAGAGTGTACTTACACAATCTATATAGTATAGCCTACTACACAGTTAGGTTATATGGTATAAACAACTACACATCTAGGCTATATGCTTTAACCTACTACACACCTAGACTATATGGTTTAGCTTACTGTATACCTAGATTATGTGGTGTAGACTACTAAACACCTAGGCTATATGCTTTAACCTACTACACACCTAGACTATATGGTTTAGCTTACTGTATACCTAGATTATGTGGTGTAGACTACTACACACCTAGGCTATATAGTTTAGTTTAGCCTACTCCTCACCTAGGCTGCATGGGATAGTCTATTATATACCTAGATTATATGGTTTAGCTTACCACACACCTAGGCTATATGGTTTAGACTACTAAACACCTAGACTACATGGTTTAGCTTATTATACACCTAGATCATATGGTATAACCTATTACACACCTAGGCTATATGGCTTATCCTACTACACACATAAGCTATATGGTTTAGCTTATTACACACCTAGATTATAAAGTGTGGCCTACTATACACCTAGGCTATATGGTTTATCCTACTACACACATAGGCCATATGATTTAGCTTATTACCCACCTAGGTTATATGGTGTAGCCTACTATACACCTAGGATACATGGTTTATCCTACTACATACCTAGGCTATATAGATAAGCTTATTACACACCTAGGCTATGTGGTGTAGCCTACGACACACCTAGGCTATACAGTTTATTTTACTACACACCTAGGCTACATGGTATAGCTTAATACACACCTAGGTTATATGGTATAGCCTACTAGGCTATATGGCTTAGCTTACTATATACCTACATTATATAGCATAGACTACTATACACCAAGGCTATATGGTATAGCCTTCTACACATCTATGTTATAGTAGCCTACCACCCACCTAGGCTATATGGTTTATCCTATTACATACCTAAGCTATATGGTTAAGCCTACTACATGCCTAGATTATATAGTAAAACATACTATACACCTAGGTTTAGCTTACTACACAGCTAGGTTATTTCATATAGCCTACTACACACCTAGTTTATATGGTATAAATGATTGCACAATGAAGCTATATGGTTTAGCTTAATACATACCTAGATCATATGGTATAGCCTACCACACAGCTAGATTATATGGTATAGCCTATTGCTCCTAGGCTACAAACATGTACAGTGTTGAATATTGTAGGTAATTTTAATATACTGGTATTTGTTTATCAAAACAAATCTAAACATAGAAAAGGTCAACATACCAGAATCTCTGAGACACATTCAAAGCAGTGTGTAGAGGGAAATTTATAGCACTAAATGCCCACAAGAGAAAGCAGGAAAGATCTAAAATTGACACCCTAACATCCCAGTTAAAAGAACTAGAGAAGGAAGAGCAAACACATTCAAAAGCTAGCAGAAGCCAAGAAATAACTAAGATTAGAGCAGAACTGAAGGAAATAGAGATACAAAAAACCCTTCAAAAAATCAATGAATCCAGGAGCTGGTTTTTTGAAAAGATCAACAAAATTGACAGACCACTAGCAAGACTAATAAAGAAGAAAAGAGAGAAGAATCAAATAGACGCAATAAAGAATGATAAAGGGGATATCACCTCCGATCCCACAGAAATACAAACTACCATCAGAGAATACTATAAACACCTCTACGCAAATAAACTAGAAAATCTGGAAGAAATGGATAAATTCCTCGACACATACGCTCTCCCAAGACTAAACCAGGAAGAAGTTGAATCTCTGAATAGACCAATAACAGGCTCTGAAATTGAGGCAATAAGTAATAGCTTACCAACGAAAAAAATTCAAGGACCAGATGGATTCACAGCCGAATTCTACCAGAGGTACAAGGAGGAGGTGGTACCATTCCTTCTGAAAGTATTCCAATCAACAGAAAAAGAGGGAATCCTCCCTAACTCATTTTATGAGGCCAGCATCTTCCTGATACGAAAGCCTGGCAGAGACACAACCAAAAAAGAGAATTTTAGACCAATACCCCTGATGAACATCCATGCAAAAATCCTCAATAAAATACTGGCAAACTGAATCCAGCAGCACATCAAAAAGCTTATCCACCATGATCAAGTGGGCTTCATCCCTGGGATGCAAGGCTGGTTCAACATATGCAAATCAATAAATGTAATCCATCATATAAACAGAACCAATGACAAAAACCACATGATTATCTCAATAGATGCTGAAAAGGCCTTTGACAAAATTCAACACCCTTCATGCTAAAAACTCTCAATAAATTAGGTGTTGATGGGACATATCTCAAAATAATAAGAGCTATCTATGACAAACCCACAGCCAATATCATACTGAATGGGCAAAAACTGGAAGCATTCCCTTTGAAAACTGGCACAAGACAGGGATGCCCTCTCTCACCACTCCTATTCAACATAGTTTTGGAAGTGCTGGCCAGGACAATCAGGCAGGCTAAGGAAATAAAGGGTATTCAATTAGGAAAAGAGGAAGTCAAATTGTCCCTGTTTGCAGATGACATGATTGTGTATCTAGAAAACCCATTGTCTCAGCCTAAAATCTCCTTAAGCTGATAGGCAACTTCAGCAAAGTCTCAGGATACAAAATCAATGTGCAAAAATCACAGGCATTCTTATACACCAATAACAGACAAACAGAGAGCCAAATCATGAGTGAACTCCCATTCACAATTGCTTCAAAGAGAATAAAATACCTAGGAATCCAACATACAAGGGACGTGAAGGACCTCTTCAAGGAGAACTACAAACCACTGCTCAAGGAAATAAAAGAGGATACAAACAAATGGAAGAACATTCCATGCTCATGGGTAGGAAGAATCAATATCGTGAAAATGGCTGTACTGCCCAAGGTAATTTATAGATTCAATGCCATCCCCATCAAGCTACCAATGACTTTCTTCACAGAATTGGAAAAAACTACTTTAAAGTTCATATGGAACCAAAAAAGAGCCCGCATTGCCAAGTCAATCCTAAGCCAAAAGAACAAAGCTGGAGGCATCATGCTACCTGACTTCAAACTATACTACAAGGCTACAGTAATCAAAACAGCATGGTACTGGTACCATAACAGAGATATAGACCAATGGAACAAACGAGAGCGTCAGAAATAATGACACATATCTACAACTATCTGATTTTTGACAAACCTGACAAAAACAAGAAATGGGGAAAGGATTCCCTATTTAATAAATGGTGCTGGGAAAACTGGCTAGCCATATGTAGAAAGCTGAAACTGGATGCCTTCCTTACACCTTATACAAAAATCAATTCAAGATCGATTAAAGACTTAAATGTTAGCCCTAAAACCATAAAAACCCTAGAAGAAAACCTAGGAAATACCATTCAGGACATAGGCATGGGCAAGGACTTCATGTCTAAAACACCAAAAGCAATGGCAACAGAAGCCAAAATTGACAAATGAGATCTAATTAAACTAAAGAGCTTCTGCACAGCAAAAGAAACTACCATCAGAGTGAAAAGGCAACCTACAGAATGGGAGAAAATTTTTGCAACCTACTCATCTGACAAAGGGCTAATATCCAGAATCTACAATGAACTCAAACAAATTTACAAGAAAAAAACAAACAACCCCATCATAAAGTGGGCAAAGGATATGAACAGATACTTCTCAAAAGAAGACATTTATGCAGCCAAAAGACACATGAAAAAATGTTCATCATCACTGGCCATCAGAGAAATGCAAATGAAAACCACAATGAGATACCATCTCACACCAGTTAGTATGGCGATCATTTAAAAGTCAGGAAACAACAGGTGCTGGAGAGGATGTGGAGAAATAGGAAAACTTTTACACTGTTGGTGGGACTGTAAACTAGTTCAACCATTGTGGAAGTCAGTGTGGCGATTCCTCAGGGATCTAGAACTAGAAATACCATTTGACCCAGCCATCCCATTACTGGGTATATACCCAAAGGATTATAAATCGTGCTGCTATAAAGACACATGCACATGTATATTTATTGCGGCACTATTCACAATAGCAAAGACTTGGAACCAACCCAAATGTCTAACAATGATAGACTGGATAAAGAAAGTGTGGCACATATACACCATGGAATACTATGCAGCCATAAAAAAGGCTGAGTTCATGTCCCTTGTAGGGACATGGATGAAGCTGGAAACCATCATTCTCAGCAAAGTATCCCAAGGACAAAAAACCAAACACCACATGTTCTCACTCATAGGTGGGAATTGAACAATGAGAACACATGGACACAGGAAGGGGAACATTCACACACCAGGGCCTGTTGTGGGGTGGGGGGAGGGGGGAGGGATAGCATTAGGAGATATACCTAATGTTAAATGACGAGTTAATGGGTGCAGCACACCAACATGGCACATATGTACATATGTAACAAACCTGCGCGTTGTGCACATGTACCCTAAAACTTAAAGTATAATAAAAAAAGAATAAAAATAAATAAGAATAAGAATTGAGAGTGCAGAAATAAGCTCATATATACGTATGAACAACTGATTTTTGACAAGGGTGTTTGGATCAAAAAGCATGAAGAATAAAAGAAAAATAGATAATTTTTACTTCAACAAAATTAAAACACTTGTGTTTAAAAGGACACTATCAAGAAAGTGAAAATTCAGAGAAAATATTTGCACATCCTATACCTAAGGAACATGTATCTAGAATAGATAAGGACCTCTTCAAACTCAATAATAAAAAGACAACTCAATTTTTAAATGGGCAAAGGATCTGAATGGATATTTTTCCAAAGAAGATATACAAATGACTAATAAAGACATGAAGAGGTACTCTATGTGATTAGTCATCAGGACAATGATCAAAGCCACAATGAAATATCACCTTATCACCTCACAACTATCAGGCAGCTAGAATCAGAAAGTCAGATAACAACAAGTATAGTGAGGATGTGGAGAAAATAGAACTCATTCATTTCTGGTGAGAATGTAAAATATAGTAATGTAATTTATTAAGAATAGTTGGAGTATGGGAGTACTAAGGACCATCCAGACATAGTGCAAGTTAATCTGCAGGACTTGACTACTCTGGGATAATGTGTGTCTTCTGTTTGAAAGAGATGTTTGAATTGACATCTGAAGGATGATTACCATTAACTTGGTAAAGGAGAGGAAGACCATTTCAAGCAAAGGGTATTATTTGCATAAATACCCTGAGCATGAAATGAAAATGATGCATTGGATAGGCAGAAGAGGGAGCTTGCTTGGTTGAAAAGCAGTAAGTAAAGTTACAAATGGCTGATGTAAGGCTTGTAGTACAGACAGGAAGCAGATTGTGTAAAACTTGGTGCTTTATATTAAATAGTGCTTTTAAATCTGATTTACTTTCCATACTGATATGCAATACTTCTCTAACTCCTTGAACCATGATTGATTAACCTATTCTCATTGACCTACGTGGAGAGGATGCATTTGAAGTGCAATATTTTAACTCAGAGGGTTTCAAAGGATTGTAATTTTATTATTTTTAAACTTAGAAGTTACAAATGCTCACACAGTGCTTCTTATACTCCTAGAGAGATGTTTAATGGAGTGGATGAGGCTCATCAGTAATTAGCAGCAACATTTGCATATAATTAGTCCTTTGATGCCTTATAAACCAGTTTCTCTCTTAAGTAAACTTCAGAGTTATGTTTACATTTTCAATTTTTTTTCCCGAAAAAAACATATTTCACAAAAGGAGTGAGTTGAAAGGATTTTACCAGCATCATTTTGCTCCTTTGGGAGATTCTAAATGCATATGCAAAATCTTCTGGAAGAGAATCTGTTTTGATCAGAAACCAGTGACTGAGGAAGCCTCCTGAGGTTTTAGACACACACACACACACACACACACACAGCATGAAGAGATTTTCAACATGGCAAAAATACAAATGTTGGGATCAGGACAATCAGGGAAGAAATACAATGACCTCTTTAAATAAAGTGAAGGATATATATATATATATATATATATATATATATATATATATATACACACACACACACACACATATATTTAAATGAAAGAAATATATTTTATATTGAAAATACATATATAGAAAAAACAGGAAATAAGTAGCCGTAGGCAGACCTTTCAAAGACAAGTAATTTATTTATATACATACATAAAAACATATAATTTATATGTTATAAAATTATATATGAATGTATATTTTTAAATTATATAAAATTATATGTAAATATATATTTTCTAATATAATTATATATTTTATATAATTAAATATATATTTTTTCTTCACTTAATTTAAAGAGGTCCTTGTATTTCTGCCCTGATCCCAAAATTGGTATTTTCTCCATGTTGGAAATTTCTTTATGCTCTCTGTACCCTAATTATATTTAGTGCTACAAAATGCGGACAGGAAAGGGGAATGGGAGAGTTGTAAACAAAAATATGAAACCAAAACCAAAAAATGTGCTGGTTTCTCATACTTGCTCCCCAATCAAATGGTAAAATGTATGTGATTGTATATGGGGGAGGCATGGATGTATAAGGTTCGTGGACATAAGGCTGTTGAATTTGAGTATTTTTATGTTTTTGTGATTTTACATTTGAATCATTGTGAGAGATGTGAATGTATGTGATGTGTATATAAACTTGTTCATAAAACTAGTAAACTGAGACTTTTCTGGTCTATATATTCTAAGTCATTTTTTCTTTGGATGTCTGCCTGTGAGCAGCTTGTGAAATGGAGACTAAATTACTTGTCTTTGAAATGCCTGCCTACAGCTACTTATTTCCTTTTTTTTTTTATTGTTACTGGTCAACCCGTTAGTCAATTAACAACATTTATTGATTTTAACATGCTAAGCAGAAAGAGGTGCTAACTATAGAGACAGTGGCTTTAGAGAACTCATAGAAACAAAGAGAAATAGCAGGAATTAAATGGCTAAATATAGTCTAGTCTCTTGAGTAAACAAATGACAATAGTTCTTTTTAAGAGCACTCAAGAATAAAACGATGATATAGAACAGAGCCTTTGCAGAAAGGGTTATGATTCCTATTTTTGTGTGTCTCATCTTATGGGCTTCAAATGTCAAAAGGTTGTTGGTAGGTTGGTTGGTTTTCATTTGGAGCCATTGGACATCTCATAAACTCCCATTCTCTAGTGAATACTGTTGAATACTGTTGAATATGACTTTTATGGGCCAATTCTTTTACTACTTGGCACTCTCAGTTATACATAAAGAAAGAAAAAACATAAGAAGTGAAGGAAAGGAAGAAGAGGTGGACCCAGAAAAGAAAGGCCCCAAAGGACAGTCAAAATATAAGAGCACTGGAGTAGGAAGCTAGAGGCCTAAATTCTAGTAATTACTTGGCCATTCAGTAGTATATGCAACTATATCTTCTAACCTTACTGTTAGTGGACTTAAGTGGTTGCCCTAAGTTTTCAGAATGTGTTCTGTGGTAGTACTTCACAGGTCACCTTGGAGGATAAGAGATAGGATTGCTACCTATTTTATGATATACATTTAATTAGGAAAAGACTCTGGCCCTAATAGCAGCATGAAAATTATTGCATAGAGTATTCTCTCAGACCCTTCCTTGTTGAAAAATTCTCAAAATTCATCACTCAACTAGGAAGATTGGACCTGCTAGGTTGTGGCTTCTGGAAACTACAAAGCGGCACTGTCATTTGAGCACAGACTGGTCTCTTGAAGGTAGCAGTTTTCTCTCACAGTATTTAGAAATTCAGAGAGAATGATATGTTTAAAGACCACAGAGAGATATTTTAAAGATTTCAGTAATCTCTGACTACAAAGTGTTCTTTTTCCAGTGTAGTCTTGTTTGGGGAGCTTCCACATTCAGCAAGAGTGTCAGAAAGCCATACTATAATGTGCCTAGAGAGGAAATTAATAGCAACATGGTGAGGACTCACTGCAAGAACCATAAGGGAAGTATATACTAGTTAAAGTAAACGCTGACAGATATAACAGATATGCCTCCAAAATCTCCGTGGATTAATGAAATAGAAGTTTATGTTGCTAACGTAAAGTCTAGAAAATGCATTTCTGATCAAAAGATTGTTCTCTACCAAGAGGTCATTTAGGGATAAAATGTCTTTCCATTTTCCAACTCTGCTGTCTTCAAACTACAGCTTCCCAGGTCACTGTGCTCATCAGGAGATAATGAAGTTGTCATGTGGGAAGTTTCTATGAATCAGTCCTGGAACCAATATACACCTCTTCTGCTCACATTCCGCACTAATCTGTCACATGACCATTTGATTACTGCAAGGCATACTGGGAGAGATAATCTGTGTGACTAGGAGAAAAAAAAAAGAGTTCAGAAGCCAGACTATGCTTCATAGCACTAAATCATCAGAAGACCTCTATAACATAGATTCCATTGTTATGTCCAGTCTGTAGCTGAGAATATGGGACCAAAAAGAAATTAAATAGTAAGTTCCAAATATGGGATTTGAATCCATTTCCCAATACTGCCAAAAATACTTTTCCCAATAAAGCATGGAAAATTCAATATAATTCAGAAGGCCCTTCTCTCCACCTTCAATGCTTCATGCTTTGTAAATTATTGAATACTCTATATGTTAGAATTCTTTGCTTTTCTGCAAATCTAGTTGAAACTGGGTAGAGGGAAAGTGGCAACATAGTTAAGACATAATAGAAAGCTACAAAACAAAAGAGATGCAAACGTTACATTATGGTCAAAAATGCAAAACACACATAGAAGATGACTGGAAAGAAATATGCTCAAAAGATCAATCGAAGTTGCTCTGTGGGATGGCAATATGGAAACACTTTATATCTTAATACAATTTACTTTCCTATATTGTTTTAATTTAGAAAATTGATATGTTTGCATTTATAATAAAACATTCATTATAAAAAGAAAGGGTGCACTGGCACAAGGTCACTGTAGTTTGACGGTGATGGGAGAAGCAGCATTTGCCAAGTCCATTACCATTTCCCTCAGTGAATAAGACATGAATGGACTCTGCTCTCACAATGGCACACAGCAGTCCTATGGGGAAGAGGGAGGACAGCAAAGGCCCTGATTGGGTTTCTCTTGACATCTGCTTATTTATTGCTGAAAACTCCATTTACCAGTTACCAGATACAATTGTGCACACCAGGAGGTCACGATTAACGATTTAAGCTCCTTTAATTTGTGTTTCTAATTATTATAATTTGGACGCTTTAAAAACATAGAGTATCTAATAACATGTTGCATCACAATTCCCAGAACTGGAAAAATTTAATCAACTATCATGGTCGAACTCCTCTGTAGAAGTTACTCCAGTGACTTAGCTTTACATGTCAACCTCATCTGTGCAGAAATTCTGCTTTTTGAGTCCCTGTAAAAGAGACTGTGATCCAAATGACTCTACACCAACCCAAATGGGCACTGGATTAAGAGCCTATGGAACTGCCTGACCAGAGACTAATAGGTTTTTATCTCCTGAGAACCCAAACAAAGCAAGAGGACTGCAGTGAGTCAGTTGCTGCTGGATGTGGAAAATGTACGATTGTAAAGCATTGTGAATGCTAATGGTGTCGTAGAAACCAAAGACCAAGAGGAGGTTGATGTTATGGGAGTAAGATCTAGGACTCCTGCCTAAAAGTCAATCCTTAGAGAGACAAGATGGAAGCAGCTGCACAGCAGAGATGAGAAAGAATTATGGCACTGAGCAGGATTGAGTCAGAGAGAGAAAGAGGAGGAGTCTGATACCTCCCTGAGTCCTAGGGGACTCCCTCCAGTTTGCTTCCATGATGTATCACTGAACCTATACAACTTGCCCCCTAAAAAAAGGGGGCAGTGAGTGATCTAGGAAGCCTGTTGCAGTGAAACACACTGCACTAGTTCAGAAATCTCTCTAGAATCACATTTCTCCGAATAAATTTGTTACTTTTACAGCTTTATTTGAGGTATACTATACAAAACATAGAATACCACACACAGCTTATATTTAAAGTGAACAACTTTGTGAGTTTTTACATAAGTATTTACCTAGGCAACTATCACGATAATCAAGATAACGAATGTATCCAGCACCATCCAAAATCTATTTTTGCCTCTTTGTGATATCTCATTCCCAATCCTCCCTACCTCTTCCTCTCTTCAGGCACCAATTGATCTAATTTCCATCACTAGAAATTAGTTTTAATTTTCTAGATTTTTAAGTAAATGGAATCATATAGTAGTTGCTTTGATTCATTGCTCTAGTTTCTTTTGCTCAGCGTAATTATTTTGAGATTCACCAATGTTGTAGCATGATTCCATAGTTTATTACTTTTTATTGCTGAGGAGTATCCCATTATACAGATAAACCACATCTTAAGAAATTGATTCATATTTTGAAGGACTTTTGAGGTATTTTTATTTGGGAATATTAAAAATAAGGCTGCTATGGACATTTGTGTACAATGTTTTGTTTGAACATAATCTTTTATTTTATTTATTTTTTCCTGATAAATTTCTAGAGGTGGAACTCCACATCGTAAGATAGGTATATGTTGAACTTCTTGAAATGATCAAACTCTTTTACAAAGTTTTGTGCCATTCATATTTCTCCCCAGGAATATATGAGAGTTCCGTTTTCTTTACATTCCACAAACACTTGGTTTGGTTATCTTTTTCTTTTAATTTTAGCCATTTTAGTAATACTACATTGTGGTTTTAATTCCACTTACCTAAAGGTAAGTAGATAGCAGATAGATAGATAGATAGATAGATAGATAGATAGATAGATAGAAGATAGAGAAAGGCGGTAGTTTCCCAGATATGTGCCTATGTAAAACTTATCAAATTGTCTACCTTAAATATGTAGACTTTTTCAAGTTCAGTTATGCCTTATTAAAGCAGTAAAAAAAAATAAAAGCTATATCTGGGGGAATGTGATTCTAAAATATATCTTTATACAAATATTTTCTAGATTCCGCTATGCTGATTTATACAAATTTGTTATACTAAATGTATACTGTGTTTCTGGCTGTAGCTTTAAGTTTTGGCACAGAATAGGGCTAGGATCCCAAAGTTATTGTTCCTTTTCAAGCTTGACTTGGCTAATCTAGGTCCTTTGATTTTCCATATGAATTTTAGACACAGTTTTTTAACTTCTACAAAAATGGCTTGCCATGATTTTGCTTGGAGATACACTGAAAGTACAGACTGATCTTAATACTGAGTCTTCCAATTCATAAACATAACAAATATATACATTTTTAGGTCTTTTTCTTTCAGCAAGTTTTTTGAGTGGCCCATCTACAGGTGTTACATATCTTTTGTCATATTTATCCCTAAGTATTTCATATTTTTGGTACTATTGTAACTGGTATTGTTTTTATAATTTTCATTTCAAATGTTTATTGCTACAAATATAATAGTTTTTTTAAAAAAATCTTACATCTTGCAATCTTGCTAAACTTATGTTAGTTTTAGTGATTTTATTGTAGGTTTCATCAGATTTTCTGCATAGACAATTATGCAAATAAAATATTTTTTCTGTAGTGTGAATTTTTTTTATTTTTCCATTTCTTAGTTTGCCTTATTTCACTGACTAGAACATCCAATACAATGTGAATAGAAGTGGCGAGAGAAAATTTTGTCTTGTTTGCAATCTTGGGGAGAAAGAATTTAGTCTCTCAATATTAGGTATAAGATTAGCTGTAGGTTTTTTATAGATGCCCTCTATCAGGTTGAGGAAATTTTTTTCTATGGCTACTTTGCTGAGAATTTTCAAAAGGAATAGATGTTGGATTTTGTTAATACTTTTTATGCACCACTGATAATAAGAATACATTTTTTCTTATTTAATTTGTTAATATGGTGAATTATATTCATTAAATTTGATTGCTACACTAACCTTGTGCTCTTAACATAAATTCCAATTGGCCACAGTACAGATTTTAACCAAAAAATCAATTTCTTGAGTGATATTTTCCAAGATGATTTAGGTCATCTATCTCTTCTGAGTGAGCTTTGATAGTGTCTTTCAAGGAATTTACCTTATTCATTTCAGTTGTCAAATGTATTGCCTTGAAGTTATCTATACTATTCCTGTATTATCTTTAAAAACCTTATTTGAAATAAATACGGACTACTATAGGGAGTTGCAAAACTATAGTCCTGTGTACACTTTACCCAGCTTTCCCCAATGGCAACAACTTCTGTAGCTATCATTCAATGTCAAAACCAGAAAATTATTTCAACTAGACCTTATTTGGTTTTTACCATTTAACCTGAATTTATTTGCATGTGTGTGTATGTGTAGTTCTATTCAATTTTACCCTATGTATAGATTTCTGTAACCTTTACCACAATCAAGATAGATTATTCCATCACTGCCAAAGAATTCCTTTGTTCTACCTCTTTATCCATACTCCCTACCCCATCCACCCTGTCCCAGTCCCCTGACAACCAATAATCTGTTTACCATCTCTATAATTTCGTCATTTTGAGAACATTACATAAGTGAAATTACAAAGCACATAGCACTTTTAGATTGACTTTTTTACTTAACATAATGCATTTGTTAATAGTTCATTTCTCTGTATTGCTAAATAATATTCTGTCGTTATGGGTATATTAGAGTTTTTTCAACCATTCACCCTCTGAAAGACATCTGCACTATTTCCAATATTTTTCTATTACAAATAATGCTGTTTTGAACATTTGTGGGTAATTTTTATATAATCTTTTTTTTTAAATTATCAGATGTAATATCTAGGTAGTATGGTACATGAATGTGTAGTTTTTGGGTTTCGTTTGTTTTTATTTTTCAGAAACTGACAAACTATTTGCCAAAGTGACTCTGCTACTTTACATTTCTACCAACAATGTGTGAGATATCCAGTTTCTCTGCATACTTGCTAGCATTTGGTATTATCTCTATAATATTTAATATTAGCTGTTCTAATAGAAGTGTAGTGATAGTTCATTCATTGCAATTTTAATTTGCACATATCAAATGGCTAACAATGATGAGCATTTTTTATGTACTTTACTTGCCACCTGTAGCTCCCTTTTGGTGAGATATCTGTTGCTTATCCCTTTGATAGCTTTATAATCGGTAGCAGCAGCATCTCTCTGATTCCTTGTAGTGAAATTGATGTCATGTTGGTTTTCTCAGTCTAGACATATGTTTATTAATATTCCTTATTTTTTCAAATGAAACATCTTCCTTGCTTTCCTATCTGATCTTTCTTATTATCCTTCTTCTGTTTACTGTGGCTATATACTTTTCTTCTTTTTGTAGTTTCTGAAGGTGGAAGTTGAAGTTGTTTGAGATATTCCTGCTTCTCTGATGTATCTTTTTTTCTAATATTTTTATAGTATAAACGCCCCATTGAGGACTGCTTTAGTGTTATCTAACAAATTTTGAAATACTAAGTTTTTTGATCAAGTTAAAATTATTTTCTAACCTCTTTTTGATTCCTTCTTTGACATATGGATTATTTAGAAGTGTTCTATTTAGTTACCAAAGATTTAAAAATTTTTATATAGAGATATTTTTGTTATTAATTTCTAATTTAATTCCATGGTATCAGAGATTAAATTCTGTAAGACTTAAGTCCTTTCAAGTTTATTGAAATTTGTTTTATTGTACCAAATATAGTCTGGCATGATAAATGTTCTAAAAGCAAAGCACTCAAAAATGAAATGTATTTTCCTAATTTTGTATGGAGTGTTCTATAAATACACATTAGGCCAAGTTGGTTGATTGTGTTTTCCAAGTCTTCTTTATCTTTAATGATTTCCTGTGTACTTGTTCTATCAATTTTTCAGAGAGATATTGAAGTCTCCAACTATAATTGTGATTTGTCTATTTCTCTTTATTTATGAATTTTTGCTTCATATATTTTGAAACTCTGGCATTAGGCATTTAAACATTTAAAATTGTTATCTCTTCTTGATAAATAGAACTCTTTATCTTAATGAAATTCACCTCCTCATCCCTGGTAATATTCTTGGATCTGAAATCCACTGTGTGTTGTTCCTATAGCCATCCTAGTTTTGTGTGTGTGTGTGTGTGTGTGTGTGTGTGCGCGTATGTCAGCATAGCATATTATTTTTCATACTTATACTTTAAATCTAAAGCTATGAATAGGTTAAAAGTAAAATTTTTTGTTGTTGTTGTTTGTTTTTGTTTTTTTGGTTGGTTGTTTTTTGAGACAGAGTCTTGCTCTGTCGCCAGGCTGGAGTGCAGGTGGTGCAATCTCGTCTCACTGCAACTTCCGCCTCCCGTGTTCAAGCAATTCCCCTGCCTCAGCCTCCCAAGTAGCTGGGATTACAGGCGCATGCCACCATGCCTGGCTAATTTTTTGTATTTTAGTAGAGACGGCGTTTCACCATGTTGGCCACGATGGTCTTGATCTCCTGACCTCGTGATCCACCCGCCTCGGCTCCCAAAGATTTAAAGTATAATTCTTATAAGCACCCTATAGTTTGGAATGTCTAAAAAGTTAATAAACTTTATTGTTTTGAATAGTTTTAGGTTCACCGAAAAAAAAATGAGTGAAAAGCACAGAGTTTTCATATATGCCCTCACCTCCCACAATTTCCTCTATTTTTAATATCTTACATTAGTGTGGTACCTTAGTTCCAATCGATGATGAAACTATATACATTATTATTGACTGAAGTTCGTAGTTTACATTAGGATTCACTCTTGGTGTTGTATATTCTATAGGTTTTGACAAATGTATAATGACATGTATCTACCATGTCAACTGAGAAAAATGGCAAGACAAGTCTCAATCATTTTAGGAGGTTTATTTGCCAAGTTAAGGATGCACACCCGGGAGATAGGACTATGCCTTTCTTAGAAGATGATTTTGAGGGCTCCAAATTTAAAGGGGAAAAGGTGGAGCATTGAGAAGTACACAATTTTCATGTAAGAGAGGTTAGGGAAAAAACAGTCATTCATGCCTTCGTCTGGCTCAGTGTATCTGCATTTGTTACATAAGATGACATAGACAAATGGGGCAGAGAAAAAATGTAGGTAATCTGCATTTTTACATAAGATAACATAGACAAAATGGGGCAGGGGAACAATTAGATATCATTTATGTCTGGTGGGCAGGGGAGGTGACTGCACCTGTAAAGATAAGCTATGAATGTACATTGCCATGGTGAAATTTTAACAGATACGCCTTAAAGATCTTGGAGCTCACTAGGAATTTCCTTGTGGGCAAAATATGGGGGAAGCGTGTAGCTTTTCATATTTTAGCCATCTTATCTAGGAGCCAAAAGGGGAGGAAGGTTTGCATGACCCAGTTTCCAGCTTAACTGTTTCCTGTGGCTCAATGAGTTTGGGGTCCCTAGGTTTATTTTCCTTTCACAACCATACAGAGAAATAGTTTCACCACCCTAACAATCCTCTGTGCTCTACCTATTCATCCCTCTTTTGTTCTCCCCAACTTCTGGTAACCACTGATATTTTCACTTTTTCTATAGTTTGTCTTTTCCAGAATGTCATATACTTAGAATCATTCAGTGTGTAGCCATTTCAGTTTAGATCCTTTCATTTAGCAGTATGATTTAAGATTCCTTCATGACTTTTCATGGATGGATAGCTTATTGATTTATTCACAGAGTAATATTTCATTGTGGATTTACTACAGCTTGCTTTATCCTTTCACCTACTGAAATACATCTTGGTTGTTTCTAAGTGTTACATTATTAGTAAAGTTGCTGGCATTGTTTTTTACTTCTATCTTTTCGTTAGATTGTTTCACATTTCATTTACATTTAATGTAATTTTTAAGATTTCCATCTATCATCTTGTTATTAGTTTTCTATTTGTGTGATTTGTTTATTGCTCTTTCTACCCCCTCCCTTTTGCCTTTTGTTGATAAAATCAGTCTATTTATGATTCTATTTTAAGCATTTTACTTATTATTTATAATTTTTGTTTTAATTTAGTAACCGACTTAGGGTTTATTGAACACATATTTAACTTATAATTACACACAATCAAGTAACTTTGTAGTATTTCATATATAGTATAAGAACCTTGCAGTATCTTCCCTCAGCTTTTGTAATCTTGCTGCCATACACTTTACTTTTATATATGCCATAAGATACACAATAAGTTATTATTTTTATGTAAATGGTAAATTATTTTGGAAGACATTTAAATAGAAACAGTTATATATTTATCCATGCCATTACCATTTTTGGAGCTCTTCTTTTATATACATCCATGTTTCCATCTCCTATAATTTTAGTTCTGTGCTTAAAGGAGTTATTGTAGTACAGGTCTGCTAGTGATAAAATCTTTCAGGTTTTATTTATGTGAAGCCTTTACTTTTTCATGGTTATTAAAAGGTACTTTCATTTTCATTGGGTATGGATTTTTTTTTAATTATTGAGACACAGTCTCATTCTGTCACCCAGGCTGGAGTGGAGAGGCGCCATCTTGACTCACTGCAACCTCTGCCCCCTGGGTTCAAGCGATTCTCCTGCCTCAGCCTGCCGAGTAGCTGGGATTACAGGTGCTTGCCTCCACACCCAGCTAATTTTTGTATTTTTAGTGGAGATGGGGTTTCACCATTTTGGCCAGGCTGATCTTGAACTCCTGACCTTGTGATCCACCTACTCAGCCTCCCAAAGTGCTGGGATTACAGGTGTGAGCCACCACGCCCAGCCTGGATATGGAATTTTAATTCTAATTTTAGGGCAATTTTATTCTTTCAGTACTTGTAAGTGTTGTTTTATCTTACATTTGTTTCCAGTAAGAAATTGCTTGCCTTCTTCATTTTTTAAAAAATCTCTGTATATAGGCCTATTTTTATTCTGGATGCTTTTAAATATGTTTTCTTATCATTTTTATGGAGCAGTTTGATGGTGGTGTGCATTTATGTAGCTTCATATTTTGCGTGCTTGGGGTAAATTGAACTTCATGGATCTGTGGAGTTTTACTTTATATTTAATCTGGAAATTTTTCAGACATTATTTTATCAAATAGTTTTTCAGTCCTGGACCCCTCACTTCTGGAACTCCAATGGTACTCATACTATGCCACTTGAAATTGTCCTAAAGCTCACTGGTGCTCTCTTTATTTTATTTTTCTCTTATTTTTCTCTATGTGTTGCATTTAAAATGGTTCCTATTGTTGTGCCTTCAGTTCACTAATCTTTTTATTGCACAATGTTTAATGGGTATAATTCTCAATCAGTATATTATTCACCTCAGATACTGTAGATTTATCTTTTAAAGTTCAATTTAGTTTTTTGTAATAACTCTCATGTTACTACATTAGCTTTTTAATATGATAAATATTGTTATAAAAATTGTTTTCATGTCCTAATCTACTCTTTTTAACATCTGTGTTCATTCTGGTTTATTTTGATTATTTGATTGTTTTCACTGATTATATATGGCACTTGATAGTGGCATTACAGGACAAGAAGGGATAATGATTGATATTCTGGAATGGTTCTCGGGCATTTGGCTTTGCATATGAAAAATTTCAAGAATAAAAGTACATATACAATCTAGGTTTGTGTAGGTATACTCTATTATGTTTGCACAATGACAAAATCTTCCAAAAATGCATTTTTCAGAACGTATCCTCATCATTAAGTGATGCATGCTGTACTCCAATCCTTTAAAATGTGTTTTTTTCTCAGACTCAGTCTTCTCACATACATACATAAATTGAACCATACCAAATAGCTGAGAATGATGTCTAGAATTCTCTGGAAAAACATCCCTGTATGCCTAGTTCTGTTCTCTCTAGCAGTCTTCTCTGCAAATTCTTGCCTAAAGTTATCTTTGTCTTCTCAATTCAGAAAATCTACCAGACTCCACTTGGTTTCATCATTCATATGCCATTACTGAATATTCTCTCCAGGCAGAAAACTGTGGCAACCTTAGCTTTCACTTTATTAATTTCTCATTTCTCAGAAATCTCTATCCTTCCATCCCCAGTATAGTGTCTTGAAAATCATTGTTTCATGTATTTTTCTGATTTTGCAGTGTTTCAGGTGCAAGGGTAATCATATATATATATATATATATATATATATATATATATACACACACACACACACACACACACATATATATATACACACACATACGTATACACACACACACACACACTTTAAGTCACAGACTTTAAGTTCTGGGATACATGTGCAGAATGTACAGTTTGTTACATAGGTATACACGTGCCATGGTGCTTTGCTGCACCCATTAGCCTATCTTCTACATTAGGTATTTCTCCTAATGCTATCCCTCCCCTAGCCCCCGACCTCCCCCACAGGCCCTGGTGTGTGATGTTCCCCTCCCCATGTTCATGTGTTCTCGTTGTTCAACTCTCACTTATGAGTGAGAACATGGAGCAATTGGTTTTCTGTTCCTGTGTTAGTTTGCTGAGAATGATGGTTTCCAGCTTCATCCATGTCCCTGCAAAGGACATGAACTCATCCTTTTTCATGGCTGCATAGTATTCCATGGTGTATATGTGCTACATTTTCTTAATCCGGTCTAACATTGATGGACATTTGGGTTGGTTCCAAGTCTTTGCTATTGGGAACAGTGCTGCAATAAACATATGTGTGCATGGGTCTTTACAGTAGAATGATTTATAATCCTTTGGGTATACACCCAGTAATGGGATTTCTGGGTCAAATGGCATTCCTGGTTCTAGATCTTCGAGGAATTGCCACACTGTCTTCCACAATGGAGGCCAATAGTAAATGTTCTAATAATTATGGAATTAAAGTAATGTTAATTTTAATTTTAAAGTAAATTTAATTCCTCTGAAGGGTAATCTTTTCCCTTTTACTCCATCCTAGTAAAGTATAAGTCCCCTAAATTATTTTTCTTAAAAAAAAAATCAAACATTATTCCTCCTAAAATAAAAAAAAAAAGCCAGAGTTACGTAAGTTTAGGAAGTATTAAAAATTATTGGGGATTGGCCAAGATGGCCGAATAGGAACAGCTCCGGTCTACAGCTCCCAGCGTTAGCGACGCAGAAGACGGGTGATTTCTGCATTTCCATCTGAGCTTTGAAGAGAGCAGTGGTTCTCCCAGCACGCAGCAGGAGATCTGAGAACGGGCAGACTGCCTCCTCAAGTGGGTCCCTGACCCCTGACCCCCGAGCAGCCTAACTGGGAGGCACCCCCCAGCAGGGGCAGACTGACACCTCACACAGCCGGGTACTCCAACAGACCTGCAGCTGAGGGTCCTGTCTGTTAGAAGGAAAACTAACAAACAGAAAGGACATCCACACCAAAAACTCATCTGTACATCACCATCATCAAAGACCAAAAGTAGATAAAACCACAAAGATAGGGAAAAAACAGAGCAGAAAAACTGGAAACTCTAAAAAGCAGAGCGCCTCTCCTCCTCCAAAGGAACTCAGTTCCTCACCAGCAATGGAACAAAGCTGGAGGGAGCATGACTTTGACGAGCTGAGAGAAGAAGGCTTCAGACGATCAAATTACTCTGAGCTATGGGAGGACATTCAAACCAAAGGCAAAGAAGTTGAAAACTTTGAAAAAAATTTAGAAGAATGTATAACTAGAATAGCCAACACAGAGAAGTGCTTAAAGGAGCTGATGGAGCTGAAAACCAAGGCTCGAGAACTACGTGAAGAATGCAGAAGCCTCAGGAGCCGATGCAATCAACTGGAAGAAAGGGTATCAGTGATGGAAGATCAAATGAATCAAATGAAGCGAGAAGGGAAGTTTAGAGAAAAAAGAATATAAAGAAACGAGCAAAGCCTCCAAGAAATATGGGACTATGTGAAAAGACCAAATCTACGTCTGATTGGTGTACGTGAAAGTGACGGGGAGAATGGAACCAAGTTGGAAAACACTCTCCAGGATATTATCCAGGAGAACTTCCCCAACCTAGCAAGGCACGCCAACATTCAGATTCAGGAAATACAGAGAACGCCACAAAGATACTCCTCGAGAAGAGCAACTCCAAGAAACATAATTGTCAGATTCACCAAAGTTGAAATGAAGGAAAAATGTTAAGGGCAGCCACAGAGAAAGGTCGGGTTACCCTCAAAGGGAAGCCCATCAGACTAACAGCGGATCTCTCAGCAGAAACTCTACAAGCCAGAAGAGAGTGGGGGCCAATATTCAACATTCTTAAAGAAAAGAATTTTCAACCCAGAATTTCATATCCAGCCAAACTAAGCTTCATAAGTGAAGGAGAAATAAAATACTTTACAGACAAGCAAATGCTGAGAGATTTTGTTACCACCAGGCCTGCCCTAAAAGAGCTCCTGAAGGAAGCACTAAACATGGAAAGGCGCAACCGGTACCAGCTGCTGCAAAATCATGCCAAAATGTAAAGACCATCGAGACTAGGAAGAAACTGCATCAACTAATGAGCAAAATAACCAGCTAACATCATAATGACAAGATCAAATTCACACATAACAATATTAACTTTAAATGTAAATGGACTAAATGCTCCAATTAAAAGACACAGACTGGCAAATTGGATAAAGAGTCAAGACCCATCATTGTGCTGTATTCAGGAAACCCATCTCACATGCAGAGACACACATAGGCTCAAAATAAAAGGATGGAGGAAGATCTACCAAGCAAATGGAAAACAAAAAGGGGCAGGGGTTGCAATCCTAGTCTCTGATAAAACAGACTTTAAACCAACAAAGATCAAAAGAGACAAAGAAGGCCATTACATAATGGTAAAGGGATCAATTCAACAAGAAGAGCTAACTATCCTAAATATATATGCACCCAATACAGGAGCACCCAGATTCATAAAGCAAGTCCTGAGTGACCTACAAAGAGACTTAGACTCCCACACATTAATAATGAGAGAATTTAACACCCCACTGTCAACATTAGACAGATCAATGAGACAGAAAGTCAACAAGGATACCCAGGAATTGAACTCAGCTCTGCACCAAGCGGACCTAATAGACATCTACAGAACTCTCCACCCCAAATCAACAGAATATACATTTTTTACAGCACCACACCACACCTATTCCAAAATTGACCACATAGTTGGAAGTAAAGCTCTCCTCAGCAAAAGTAAAAGAACAGAAATTATAACAAACTATCTCTCAGACCACAGTGAAATCAAACTAGAACTCAGGATTAAGAATCTCACTCAAAACCGCTCAACTACATGGAAACTGAACAACCTGATCCTGAATGACTACTGGGTACATAACGAAATGAAGGCAGAAATACAGATGTTCTTTGAAACCAATGAGAACAAAGACACAACATACCAGAATCTCTGGGACGCATTCAAAGCAGTGTGTAGAGGGAAATTTATAGCACTAAATGCCCAAAAGGGAAAGCAGGAAAGATCCAAAATTGACACCCTAACATCACATAACTAGAAAAGCAAGAGCAAACACATTCAAAAGCTAGCAGAAGGCAAGAAATAACTAAAATCAGAGCAGAACTTAAAGAAATAGAGACACAAAAAACCCTTCAAAAAATTAATGAATCCAGGAGCTGGTCGTTTGAAAGGATCAACAAAATTGATAGACCGCTAGCAAGACTAATAAAGAAAAAAAGAGAGAAGAATCAAATAGACGCAATAAAAAGTGATAAAGGGGATATCACCACCGATCCCACAGAAATACAAACTACCATCAGAGAATACTACAAACACCTCTACGCAAATAAACTAGAAAATCTAGAAGAAATGGATAAATTCCTGGACACATACACTCTCCCAAGACTAAACCAGGAAGAAGTTGAATCTCTGAATAGACCAATAACAAACAGGCTCTGAAATTGTGGCAATAATCAATATCTTACCAACCAAAAAGAGTCCAGGATCAGATGGATTCACAGCCGAATTCTACCAGAGGTACAAGGAGGAAGTGGTACCATTCCTTCTGAAACGATTCCAATCAATAGAAAAAGAGGGAATCCTCCCTAACTCATTTTATGAGGCCAGCATCATCCTGATACCAAAGCCAGGCAGAGACACAACCAACCAAAAAAGAGAATTTTAGACCAATATCCTTGATGAACATTGATGCAAAAATCCTCAATAAAATACTGGCAAACCAAATCCAGCAGCACATCAAAAAGCTTATCCACCATGATCAAGTGGGCTTCATCCCTGGGATGCAAGACTGGTTCAATATATGCAAATCAATAAATGTAATCCAGCATATAAACAGAACCAAAGACAAAAACCACATGATTATCTCAATAGATGCAGAAAAGTCCTTTGACAAATTTCAACAACCCTTCATGCTAAAAACTCTCAATAAATTAGGTATTCATGGAACGTATCTCAAAATAATAAGAGCTATCTATGACAAACCCACAGCCAATATCATAGTGAATGGGCAAAAACTGGAAGCATTCCCTTTGAAAACTGGCACAAGACAGGGATGCCCTCTCTCACCACTCCTATTCAACATAGTGTTGGAAGTTCTGGCCAGGGCAATTAGGCAGGAGAAGGAAATAAAGGGTATTCAATTAGGAAAAGAGGAAGTCAAATTGTCCCTGTTTGCAGATGACATGATTGTATATCTAGAAAACCCCATTGTCTCAGCCCAAAATCTCCTTAAGCTGATAAGCAACTTCAGCAAAGTCTCAGGATACAAAATCAATGTACAAAAATCACAAGCATTCTTATACACCAACAACAGACAAACAGAGAGCCAAATCATGAGTGAACTCCCATTCACAATTGCTTCAAAGAGAATAAAATACCTAGGAATCCAACTTACAAGGGATGTGAAGGACCTCCTCAAGGAGAACTGCAAACCACTGCTCAAGGAAATAAAAGAGGATACAAAGAAATGGAAGAACATTCCATGCTCATGGGTAGGAAGAATCAATATCATGAAAATGGCCATACTGCCCAAGGTAATTTACAGATTCAATGCCATCCCCATCAAGCTACCAATCACTTTCTTCACAGAATTGGAAAATAGTACTTTAAAGTTCATATGGAACCAAAAAAGAGCCTGCATCGCCAAGTCAATCCTAAGCCAAAAGAACAAAGCTGGAGGTATCACACTACCTGACTTCAAACTATACTACAAGGCTACAGTAACCAAAACAGCATGGTACTCGTACCAAAACAGAGATATAGATCAATGGAACAGAACAGAGCCCTCAGAAATAATGCCGCTTATCTACAACTATCTGATCTTTGACAAACCTGACAAAAACAAGAAATGGGGAAAGGATTCCCTATTTAATAAATGGTGCTGGGAAAACTGGCTAGCCATATGTAGAAAGCTGAAACTGGATCCCTTCCTTACACCTTATACAAAAATTAATTCAAGATGGATTAAAGACTTAAACATTAGACCTAAAACCATAAAAACCCTAGAAGAAAACCTAGGCATTACCATTCAGGACATAGGCATGGGCAAGGACTTCATGTCTAAAACACCAAAAGCAATGGCAACAAAAGCCAAAATTGACAAATGGGATCTAATTAAACTAAAGAGCTTCTGCACAGCAAAAGAAAGTACCATCAGAGTGAACAGGCAACCTACAGAATGGGAGAACATTTTCACAACCTACTCATCTGACAAAGGGCTAATATCCAGAATCTACAATGAACTCAAACAAATTTACAAGAAAAAAACAAACAACCCCATCAAAAAGTGGGCGAAGGACATGAACAGACACTTCTCAAAAGAAGACATTAATGCAGCCAAAAAACACATGAAAAAATGCTCACCATCACTGGTCATCAGAGAAATGCAAATCAAAACCACAATGAGATACCATTGCACACCAGTTAGAATGGCAATCATTAAAAAGTCAGGAAACAACAGGTGCTGGAGAGGATGTGGAGAAATAGGAACACTTTTACACTGTTGGTGGGACTGTAAACTAGTTCAACCATTGTGCAAGTCAGTGTGGCGATTCCTCAGGGATCTAGAACTAGAAATACCATTTGACCCAGCCATCCCTTTACTGGGTATATACCCAAAGGACTATAAATCATGCTGCTATAAAGACACATGCACACGTATGTTTATATTGCGGCATTATTCACAATAGCAAAGACTTGGAACCAACCCGAATGTCCAACAATGATAGACTGGATTAAGAAAATGTGGCACATATACACCATGGAGTACTATGCAGCCATAAAAAATGATGAGTTCATGTCCTTTGTATGGACGTGGATGAAACTGGAAATCATCATTATCAGTAAACTATCGCAAGAACAAAAAACCAAACACCGCATATTCTCACTCATAGGTGGGAATTGAACAATGAGAACACATGGACACAGGAAGGGGAATATCACACTCTGGGGACTGTTGTGGGGTGGGGGGAGGCGGGAGGAATAGCATTGGGAGATATACCTAATGCTAGATGACGAGTTAGTGGGTGCAGTGCACCAGCATGGCACATGTATACATATGTAACTAACCTGCACATTGTGCACATGTACCCTAAAACTTGAAGTATAATAATAATAATAATAATAATAAAAAGTGTAGGGATTGAGTAGTGGAAAACAAACAAAAAAAATTATCAAGCAGGTGTCTTTGCTATAGGTATTTTCAGAAACTTGAATTTTCTAATGTAATTTCCTTACAAATATCAAAGGGTACAAAAATAGCAGAAGCTATTTTAAACTATAAGCACTTCATCTGCCTTGTGGATTAACCGATATGCTTAATTCCTTCTGGAAAACATTACGAACAATGCCCTCAGTTTGCTGTAAAACTGTGATGAATGACTTCTTTTAAGCTACTTGCTTCAACTACCTCCAGCTGTGTATTTATCAAAATTCACATTTTTTATCTGTTTAGGTCAATAGTAAGTGCTCTTATAATTATGTAATTAAATTAATTAAATAGTACTTTTTAAACAGCATGAAATAAATGTGCAAATTTTCAAGGGATATTATTTTACACTAATTAAGTAGGACACCTTGATAAAAGTTATTGGCAAAAAAAAAGTTGATACTGATTTAGTCATAAGGAAGAAATCTAAAATGCAGAGTAAAAATAATAGTAAAAATTTAGACTGTTCTTCAGAGATTTTTTTCACAATTAAACATTCTCACATCATTCACAAAAATTGAAACTAGAAAAAATGATTGACACTGCAATCAGTGGACTCATACTCAAATAAAAGACTTTAGCTTTACAGCAAAAGACTGGCAAATAAATGCATATTTGTATGCTTTATATTTAAGTAAAATTGTAAAGATACATATACATTGTTTTAAATGTTTTTTTTTTGCCTTAAGCACATTTTTACTTACAAAGCTAAACACAAGTCCTAATAAGATTGGTTTTTAAAGCTTCTATTCTATTCAAGTAGTTTGTTCTCTAGTAATTTTCTTATTCTATTTAATTATGTATTTTTTTTAGATTATTGTTTCTCATTGCTAACCAGCTTTGGCTGAAAAATGTTCCCAAAATACTTGCTTTTGTGGCTTTTCTTCATTTCCATTAGTAATAGAGTTAGATTGACAGTTCAAAGCAACTTAAAATTATTTTAAGCCACTTTTGTCTGAGAATTCCCATGTAAAGCAGGATAAATACCATATATAATGAATTAAACAGGTAGGTGGAAAAGTTGGTTTCTGATGAACCAACACGACCCCCAGAAGATGGGCATTAAAAATGTTCTTCAAATGTCTTTCGACAATAGGGCAGAGAAAGAATGAAGATAATTTTCAAAGTCACACAAAGGACATTTTGTTTCCAAAGATCACTTTAGAAACAAGAAATCAAGATTGAGTCTTGCCATATTCCCTCTGTCTACACCATTTTAGTATTCAGATTAGAGAATGTCTAGAACTTACTGGAACCTAAATGACACCAGTCTTTTAAGCTTTAGTTTTACAATACAGAGATAAGACATTGGGAAAATAAAATAGGATTACAGAGACCAGTACTCTGAATAGCTAAACATGACATAAAATGTTATTATATTTACTTATTTTTTGTCTTGTTTTCATTTTGTCTGACTATATAAACAATAAAACTCTCTTAATTTCTAATAGATTAAAAATATCTTTAATGTTGAGATACTGTGTCAATTTAGAGCTCTTAAATCAGACCCTCCTATTAATTTAAAGTTCCCTTGTTTTCAGTTAAATCAAGGGAGGAAAAATATTCACAAAGCGTCCTTTGTAAGTTCTATTGACGCTCCCATCTTTTTCTCACTCTCCTAGTGTCTTCATTTTATTTTTACCACAGATTGAATTTCATAGTCAGCCAATTTAAACACTGCTTTGCATTTGTTTCAACCTCCTTGATTCTATCTCTAGGTTCATTCTATTCTGTTGTTAAAATCACAGTCCTGGGTAAATGTAATTCCTTACCTACTCAGAACTGCATCAGTATAGCTAGATGTGGCTGGATAAATAAGTATGACCACTCAGGTTAAAATCATTACCACAAATTTCAAGCCCAACCTTTATTGATTGGCAATAAAACTACATTTCTTCAGTCCACTCATTTACTTACTTGTAAGAAGATTATTTTATGCAATCCTTTTTCTCTTCAAACCCCATTCTCATTTGAGTTTCTACTTCATTAAGGAAATTGAAGTACTTGAGAAGAATTTCTACAAACTTCCACTACTGAAACTATGTTTATACACTTGCCCTTTTTTCCTATGTATACACAGAGATTATGCATGCTCCTATTTAAAGCCAATTCTCCAAATTTCCACCATATAACACCCTTTCATCTATTTAAGTACATTCATGTACTGCATAACGACATTTTGTTCAATGACAGGCCATATACACCAGTGGTCTCATAAGATCATACTACCTAATGTTTACTGTACTTTTTCCATATTTTAGATTTGTTTAGATACCCAAATACTTACCATTGTGTTGCAATTGCCTACAACATTCAGTACAGTAACCTGCTGTACAGGTTTGTAGCCCAGGAGCAATAGGCTATATTATATAGCCTAGGTGTGTAGTAGCCTATGCCATCTAGATTTGTATAAGTACACTCTGAGGTTTGTACAATGATGAAATCACCTAATAATGCATCTCTTAGAATATATGTCCATCCGTAAGTGATGCATAACTGTAATTCATTAAAAAAAGTTCCCCTCTCTCCAAATGGATGGAACTAGAGGCTGTTATTCTAAATGAAATTACTCATATACAGAAAGTCAAAACTTGCATGTTCTCACTTATAAAAAGGAGCTAAATAATGGGTACACATGGACATACAGACAGGAGGGAGTGAGGTCTGAAATACTCCCTATCAGGTACAATGCACACTATTTGGGTGATAGGAACTCTAACAGCCCAGACTTCAGCAGCATGCAAAACACCCATGTAACAAAATTGTACTGTGTTTTAGGCCATTTTTGCATTGCTATAAAGAAATACCTCAGGCTGGGTAGTTTATAAAGAAAAGAGGTTTAATTTGCTCATGGTTTTGCAGGCTGCCCAGGAAGCCGGTGCTGGCCTCTGCTTATGGTGAGGCCTTAGGGAGCTTATAATCATGGCAGAAGGCAATGAGAAGCCAGCATGTCACATGGTGAGAGTAGGAGCAAGAGAGAAAGTGTGGAGGTGCCACACACTTTTAAACAACCAGATCCCACTTAAACATAGAGTGAGGACTCACTCATTATCATAAAGACAGCACCAAGCTATTCATGAAGAGTCAACCCCCATGACCCAAACACTTCCCACCAAGCCCCTCCTCCAACACTGGGAATCACATCTCAACATGAGGTTTGGAAGGGGAACCTCTAAACCATATCAAATTTGTACCCCTAAATCTATAAAAATAAAAAGTTTAAAAAATGTTACCCTCTCTCTTCCATATCATCATTTCTTTCTTTATTGAATGATTACATCAGCATTTAAACATACTGCTACTCCTTCTATTTTAAAAATGAAGTCCCCTGACCTCACTTGGCCTCCAACTACCATTTCATTTTTCTATTTCCATCTATCAAAAAACTTCTCTCAAAAATATTTTCTATCATGTTTTTCCTTCCATTTATTTCAATCCACTTCATTTAAACTCTCTCCACTGCCCCACTGAAACTGCTCTTACTGACATCACCAATAGTCTCCATATACTAAGTCTAATCATATATTCCCATTTTTCTTGAACTATTATCAGTGTTTCACAGTTTATTACTCCCTTCTTCTAAAAACTATTTGTCTGTTTAGCTCCTAGGATATCACACTCCTTCCTACTCATTTGTTTCTTTTCAATCTATTTTGCAGGTTTTTCTTCTTTCTCTGATGTTTTAGCTTTGATGTAACCCAAGGCTCAATTCCTAGACCTTATCTCCTCTCTCTCTACACTCACGGCTAGGATGAAATCATCCCCAGTGTCATGGCTTTAAATACTATTTACATGCTAATAATTCCCAGCCAGGTTTTCTTCTCTGAAATTATAATATATAGAGTCAGGTGGTTGCCCCTGAAATCTAAACTGCTGTATTAACTATCATGCCCAAAACAAAACTCTTAACTTTATACCCCACGTTCAGATTTACTCCACATATGTTTTCCTCATGTCACTTAATGGTAGACAATTCTATTTATTTGCTTAGATCAGAAATCATTGCCTTCTTACTTTTTCTCACACTACACATTTGGTTCAGTAGATTGTCCTCCACTTAAATTTTATATCCAGAATCACATGACTTCACACTCTTCCAGCCTAAGTCACTGCTTTCATGGATTACTGCAATTTATTTCTAACTGGTTTACCTACCTTCACCTTTGCTCATCTATAGTCTATTCTCAGCACAATGGCCAAGATAATTATATAAAGAGTAACAGGGTCATGTCATTTTTCTGTTCAGAACAATGCAGTCTTCCTCCATGGCACTGAGAAGAAAAGCCAAAGTTCTTAAAATAGTCTGTGAGACCCTATTAGACCTGACTTCCTATTATCTCTCAGATCCCATCTACCATTCTAACTCAGCACTGCATGGCCACCCTGGCCTCCTCACTGTACAAGTATATGCCAAAGATGAAACTCCTTAAAAACTTTGTAAGCCTTTTCCATCTTCCAGGAATTTCTCTCTCAAATAGTCACGTGCCTCACTACCACATATCCTTCAAGCCCCTGTTATACTATTAATTTCCCAGTGAAGCCTACTCTGACCAACCCTGTTTAAAACTGCATGCCACTATCCAGCCCTCCCAAAACCAATGCCTTTGTATGATTCAGATAAGAAAATAAGTCACACCATATTTTAAAAACAGAGAACATTTAATATAAGGAATTGATGACAAAGCTGTAGAAGAGCCGAGAAGCCAAAAAGAGGTTGGAGAAGCAGCCTGGGCATTAGCAACAGCAAGAAACTTCTACAACAACCTCATAGGACCAGAAGGCCTAGCAAGGGAATGATGTTACCAGAACCCTGAATCCAGGTCTTCTGGTGGGAGCTAAAACCATAGTGGAGGTTGTTCAGCTAAACCTCTACTGGAACCATAGAAGAGGGACTGTTTGGCTGGATGTCCCCGGAATCACAGAGAGGTAGAAGGAGAACTACTCCAGTTTCTGTACTCCTGAGCTCCTTTGTTTCACATTGGGTAAACCCACCTAAAGTCCAGAGGGCCATGGAACTTGAGTAATGTAGTTCTCTGTAATGCATGGTAAAACCAAGATAGGCAGACGGTAGCAGGTTGGTGCACTTACCATCTCCTTTGTGTACCAAATAATGCGATTGGTTTATTATCTCTTTGCCTTAACAAGATCAAAGGTGAACAAGGTAATGGATATCTGTTTATTTTATTTACTGGGATATCCCTAGCATTTAGAAACATGTCTGCCACACAGATGTCAAATGTATTTGTAGAATGAGGGAATATGGTAGAATATGAGGGTTGAGAAATGGATTTGCTTCTTACACCCATCGCAAAACTTTTATGAATTAAAATAATGTACCTATGTGATCATTTGTATCCATTAGGAATTACTTGTAAGGATTTATCGTAGAAAAAGTTATCAGAGCAAAAGAACAAACGTTCAAAATAGGTGGCACACAGAGGACAGAAGCATAACTGCCTCCCACAGGTCACTTGTAAGAAAGTGGCGTTTCATGACTTTTGAAGAAAGTATAAAAGAGGAATACTTGTTCAAGTGCTAAAGAGAGTTCGAAGGAGGGATGGAGTGAAGATAAAGAGGATTTCAAGCAGCTGCGCATAAAGTTTTAGAGTGATGAATAAGGGATAGAGAAATTTTAGGACATTATCTTGGACTAGGAATTGGATGCCCTTTAACAGTTTGTCAGTGATGACTATAATGATAGAAGAACCCTTAACTACCTGTTTCCTTGGAACTGCTTCTTTGAATTTGATAGTACCAAGGCTGTGGCATTAGTGTCCCTGGGATTTATAGGGGTTACGGCTTACCTAAATGTGTGCCAGTCTCGCTCACAAGATAAACGTAGCTTATCTTAGTAGCTAGATGACACTACTGCCTAGTTTAGAAAATTAGATCTTCCTAGATAAGCCATTTATTTACCAACAAGAAATGTGTATATGAATCTTATTTGTTCCTATTAATTTATTTAACATTTATTTACAAATGCTAGAGATACAGCAACACGGACACAATTCTTGCCTTCAAAAGTAATGCACGTTAAGGTATATGGGACAGAAAAAAGGAGACGGAAAGTATAATATGATAAAGCACGGTATAAACTATAAATGCCATGAACTATTCTTTTCTCATGAGATAATTTCTAATAGTGACCTTCAGCTAGCTTGTAATTACTGTCTAATTACAAACAGTTTCTTTCTCATACAAATCAAAATTTGAGAGTTAAGGTGGAAATTGTTCTTTATTTTTTATTTTTTAACTTAATCCCAAATGCAATTGCAGAAAATTATTCTTTAAAGAGGAAAAAAGTAAGTATTATCTTATCTTCTTCATGGTTTCAGTGGAGACACAGCCCTAAAAACTCTTTGTCTACAGCTAATGGCAAACATTTTTTTCTTTCTTTTTTGGTTCTTCTCAACTTAAGTCCTGGAATGGTTAATGTACATCCTTGAGTCTTTATGTATAAGCTTTTGTGAGAATATAGGGCTCAACTTCACATTATTTTCTAAAATTCAGAGACTCAAGAGTTTAAATGCTAATAAAGAGACCTATAAACACTCTTTTATGAAACTTCTTTTTTTTTATTTAACCACAGTTGTGTTTTTTTTTTATTATTATTATACTTTAAGTTGTAGGATACATCTGCACAATGTGCAGGTTTGTTACAAATGTATACATGTGCCATGTTGATGTGCTGCACCCATTAACTTGTCATTTACAATACGTATATCTCCTAATGCTATCCATACCCCCTCCCCCCACCCCATGACAGGCCCCAGTGTGTGTTGTCCCATCCTAAGTCCAAGTGTTCTCATTGTTCAATTCCCATCTATGAGTGAGAACATGCGGTGTTTGGTTTTCTGTCCTTGTGATAGTTTGCTCGGAATGATGGTTTCCAGCTTCATCCATGTCCCTACAAAGGACATGAACTCATCATTTTTTATGGCTGCATAGTATTCCATGGTGTATATGTGCCACATTTTCTTAATCCAGTCTATCATTGATGGACATTCGGGTTGGTTCCAAGTCTTTGCTATTGTGAATAGTGCCGCAATAAACATACGTGTGCATGTGTCTTTATAGAAGCATGATTTATAATCCTTTGGGTATATACCCAGTAATGGGATGGCTGGGTCAAATGGTATTTCTAGTTCTAGATCCCTGAGGAATCGCCACACTGACTTCCACAATGGTTGAACTAGTTTACAGTCCCACCAACAGTGTAAAATCGTTCCTATTTCTCCACATCCTCTCCAGCACCTGTTGTTTCCTGACTTTTAAATGATCGCCATTCTAACTGGTGTGAGATGGTATCTCATTGTGGTTTTGATTTGCATTTCTCTGATGGCCAGTGATGATGAACATTTTTTCATATATCTTTTGGCTGCATAAATGTCTTCTTTTGAGAAGTATCTGTTCATATCCTTTGCCCACTTTTTGATGTTTTTTTTTTTTTAATGAACTACTGTCATCACCTTCCTCATTCTGCTGTACCTCCCTTCATTAACTGATGAGGGCATTTTTCCCCCTCATTCAGCTGTTACCTTTTTCTATTCTCTTTTCTCTTCTATTCCCTAATTTCTTCTGTTATCTCTTTTCCTCCTTTTTAAACTAATCTCCTTGTATCCTCTTTAACTTTCTTTTCTTATCTTTTTCCTGCACTTCCTCTCCACACTTATTTCTGGGAAGCTTATATACTCCTGCAATTTGAATATTGCTGTTATGTTGACACTGATAAAATAGACATATCTATCACAAAACTCTCTCCTGGCTGCAGGCCCCCATTTCCTACTGTCAAAGATATAGCTCCGCTGTGCTCCAGGCTGGAATTCACTTTCCCAAATACCTTCCCTGTAACCTCACTACTTATTGCACCACGCTGTCCTATGAGCAGTGGTAAAAGTAAGCACGATGGATTCATATACATCGAGCTTCTGATCCTGGCTCAACCACTTGACTGCTGTGCAACTTCAAGAATAATTTCAAACCTATTTGAGTTTTTTATCTTATGCAAAATAACTTGATAATCCTTACCTCATAATTTTGTCATGATGATTATGATGACACATAAAAAACTGAGTTATTCTATCCTTAGGGGTTCATTATAATGGATTAAACATAATCCCACATGCGGTGGGTTCCTTAGGATGCTTCTTTATCTCTTTAGGGATTCTAGGGGAATTTGGTGCCTGATTTTCCTATTATATTTGGTTTTGAGATCCTACTTTCAGTGAATGAGAGCAAATAATAGACTTATTTTGGTAGTAAGTAAAAAACATGGCCAGAATTTTTTTACAGTAACTTTCATTAACAGATGGGCTTTATTTCCTTAGCCTTTGAATTTGGGGTGGCTCTGTGACTCTACTTTGACCGATAGAATATGACACAGTGACACTGTGCGATTTCTGAGCCTAAAGCTCAAGAGGTCTTGCAGCTTCCACCACTGCTGTCTCAGAACACTGAAACTCACTAAAGGACAATTTTCTTTTCTGTGAAGAGAGATACCAAAAGTACTGTCCTCATTAAGATTTTTTTAAGGATTACATGAGATGGGACAGGTCAAAGGTTCAGCACAGAGTAAGTATTTGGTAAACATAATCTATTTTCCTCTATAGTTTCCTCATTATTATCAAAAACAACATTATTTTCATTGTAAAACTCTCTCCAAGCCATAGTGAATTCCAGGTCACTCTTCATATTGTATATACTCTCCCCTCCTTGCCATTGTGCATTATTACCTCCTTCTATAATGTCTTTCTTCACCCTGAAACCAAATTTTATTCATTGTGTTCGTTCGTACTCATTCCCTAAGGACCAATTTATGAATTATCTTCATGCATTCTTCTTTTAGCCTTCCTTCCCCAAACTAAATCCATCTCTCCTTTTTTCCCAGCTGCACACCCACAACACCTTGTATGACTCTCCACTCTCATATTTACTACATCAGTGTAAATTCGTGTTCATTTTTGTGTGTCCAGGAAAGACTGATATTTTGGGGAGCAGGCATCATACAAATATTTCTTTATATTATCATTATTGTCATGATTATGGCCACAATTTATTCTGGGTTTCCATGAGACAGACCTTACATTAATCACATGTGTCTGATGCTTTGACATCTGATGCCATACTGGCCCCTAAGATACTGCCTCTCGCAAGGCTAGACGATTTCTAGAAATAGTGAACAACTCACCTGGGAGCATGCCTTTCACATGGAAACCAACCAATCCAGAACCCAAACCGCAATCACCTCTTTATGCTGCTCTTACACACTAGGCCACTCTTCTCCTGTCCTAATCACCTCAGGATCAGATACCAGAAAGCTAGGGACAGGCGCTATGCCCTGGAGTGCCCCACAATTATTTAAAATGGACAATCCTAAGCCTGATCACCTTGCCTTGCCTGTTTCTTCCTGGGGAAACCAGAATAAAGACTCTTGCCAACATTTTCTCCTTGCTCTCTCTGCCTCCCAAATGACCCTGGTGCTTCCTCATGTGGCCCCAGTCATGTGTCATGCTGCTTCCTCTTGTGATCTGTGACTATAACAAGCTATGTTTTTAAAGGTAATCGTCTCCTAAACTGTTGTCCTTGCCATGCCCAAATAACAATAATACCTGTATTATTATTGTTATGATTTTGAGATGGAGTTTTCACTCTTGTTGCCCAGACTGGAGTGCAATGACATGATCTCGGCTCACTGCAACCTCCACCTCCCAGGTTCAAGCAATTCTCCTGCTTCAGCCTCCTGAGTAGCTGGGATTACAGGCATGCGCCACCACACCTGGCTAATTTTGTATTTTTTAGTAGAGACAGGGTTTCTCCATGTTGGTCAGGCTGGTCTCGAACTCCCAACCTCAGGTGATCTGCCAGCCTTGGCCTCCCAAAGTGCTGGGATTACAGGCGTGAGCCACTGCACCCAGCCAATAACACCTATATTTTAAAAGAGACTCTTTAATTCATTTTTAAAATCACTTAATTTTTCTTACTGTAAGCACATGTGGTTGACTTTTTATAGAGATAAGAAATCTATACATAGGGAGGTTAACTTGTTCAAGGTCACAAGACTATTAGGCAATGCCTATAATTCAAATCCTGGATATTAATGTCTCCAGATTCTGAGTTCTTTGCTGCTATTTGGTACAGCCTGTAAGACTTCCTCAGTCACAGCTGTCCCCTTCCACAGGGTTGACTAAGACAGGGGACCCCCAACCCCTGGGCAATGAACTAGCACTGGTCCTAGCTTTTTAGGAACCCAGTGGCACAGCAAGAGGTGAGCACGAGTGAAGCTTCATCTTTATTTACAGCTACTCCCCATGGCTGCTCTGAGCTCTGCCTCATGTCACATAAATGGTGGCATTAGATTCTCATAGGAGCATGATCCCTATTGTGTACTGTGCATGTGAGATTGCCCAATCCTTACGAAAATCTAATGCCTGATGATCCGTCAGTCTCCCATCACCCCCAGATGGGAACTTCTAGTTGCAGGAAAACAAGCTCAGGGCTACCGCTGATTCAAGATGATGGTGAATTGTTTCATTATTTCATTATATATTACAATGGAATAATAATAGAAATAAAGTGCATAATAAATGTAACGCGCTTGAATCATCCCTAAACCATCCCTCTATCTCCCCGCCCCTGGTCCATGGAAAAACTGTCTCCCACAAAACCTGTCCCTGGTACCAGAAAAGGCTGGGGACTTCTGGACTAAGACATATTTAGCAAAGTATGTTGCCTGGTGCTAAACATTGATTCAAGGTGTCTATTAATATATCTTAATTTCATACTTCTATTTTCTCAATGCATCCTCTAATAATAACAAAATCTACTTCCTTTTAGTTATTGAGAGTTGGGAAAACATATGGGAATGTTTTTAAAGACCAGTTACAAAAGATACTTCTAAATGGCTGCAAAAATAAGTAAATTGTGAAATAAAGTTTGAAACAAATATTAATCCATTTGGATAAAGCTAGTTTTAGATCAGTGTAGAAATTATTAAAATAGATTTAAGCAACTCTTGAGTAGCTATGAGATCTGGGGCTATTCACTTTCTTTCTTTCTCTGGGTCTTTCTTTTCTCATCTGTAAAATGAGCTAGGGTTGGATAAAGTAACTGTACCATCGAGTCCCACCGACACAGTCCAGATTGTTTCCCAGTTTTTCTCTTTTTAATTTTGGATGGTACCACTAGGTGGCAGCAGGAATTTAATAATACTTATCTTTTCCTTAGTTCTCTGGTTTCCAAAAAGATATTTTGCTTGAGTAGGAATCATTTTGGAGAGTACTACTACCATACCACCACCACATTAAACACAACTAAAAAACAAAGCTAAAGCACACAGTAACGAAAACAAACCACTTCAAACTCACCTCAGCATATCACTATCTTATGAAATACATTATCACAAGGTCTAAATTTTTATTATTTATTACATATCTTAATTCTATGAACTCTAAACATGTGTATACAACTACCAGCTCAATATTTCAACTTGGATGTCTAATAAGTACCTTACACCTAAACACAGCCAAACAAAACTCAATTTCTCTCTCGCAACCGTTACACCTTCAAAGCTTTTGCCATCTCAGAAAATGAAAATATTATTTCCCACGTTTCTTAATCCAAATATCTAGGAGACATAAATTGATTGTTTCTTTCCCTCCTATTCTACAACCCACCCGTCACAAATGCTTTGACTTTACCTTCCAAACCCATTGCTAAAATTTCCATTTATGTCTGTCTTCACTGCTACCATTGCTTTCTCTTGCTGGAATGAACTCAAAACCCACTAATTGGACTTCCTATTTCTCTTTTTGCGCCTCTACAATCTATGTTCCGTATTTTAACTAGAGTGATTGTTTCGAATATAATATAAATAATACCAATAAGGCCGGGTGCGGTGGCTCACTCCTGTAATCCCAGCACTTTGGGAGGCCGAGGCGGGCGGATCACGAGGTCAGGAGATCGAGACCATCCTGGCTAACACGGTGAAACCCCGTCTCTACTAAAAAAAAAATACAAAAAATTAGCCAGGCGAGGTGGCAGGCGCCTGTAGTCCCAGCTACTCTGGAGGCTGAAGCAGGAGAATGGCGTGAACCCCGGGGGGCGGAGCCTGCAGTGAGCCGAGATTGTGCCACTGCACTCCAGCCTGGGCGACAGCGAGATTCTGTCTCAAAAACAACAACAACAAAAAAAAAAAACAAAAAAACAAAAAACCAATACTACTCTGTGGTTTAAAACTCCCCGCTATAGTGTGCATATTTGTTCCCTCAAAACCTCATGTTGCAATTTGATCCTAGTGTTGGATGTGGGGTCTAATCAGAGGTTTTTGGGACATGGGAGTGGATCCCCCCTCATGAATAGATGGGTTGGAAGGAGTGAATGAGTTCTAGCTCTATTAGTTCCAGTGAGAGCTTGTTAAAAAGAGCCTAGTACCTCCCACTTCTCTGTCTTATTTCCTCTCTTGTCATGTGGTCTCTCTGAACTGGCTCTCCTTCACCTTCTTCCATGAATGGAAGCAGCCTGACACCCTCACCAGATCTCCCGTTCTCCAGCCAGCAGAATCATGGGCCAATAGGCCTCTTTATTTCAGTTTGGTGCAAAATTAATCGCAATTTTTGCCATTACTTTCAATGATAAAAACAGCAATTACTTTTGCACCAACCTAATACATTACCTAGCCTCAGTTATTCCTTTATAACAACACTAAATGGACTAAGACACCCTCCAAAATATTCTCGTTGCCCTTAAAAAATATTCCAACTCTATGACATGATCTATGCATGTTTTCATAATCCCGTGGCCTTCTACCCTTACAGTTTACGCATTCACTCCTCTGCTACAGCAACACTGAGCATCTCCCAACCTACAAACACACACACACACCCCAATCCCTCCTGCTTTAAGTTGGTTCTTCCCTCTGTCTGGAAGGCTCCAATACTATCAATGCCTGGCCTCTTTTCATCCTTCAAGTCTCAGCTTATGGAAGTCCTACCTGCCTAGACCATCTGTGGTGCCAATGGACACTTTCTTTACATTAGCCTAATTTGTTTCCATTTCAGCAATTACCACTCTTTGAATTATCTTGTCTGTTCGTTTGTTTACTTGCTTATTATCTTTCCTCACTAAAATGTGTTACTTAGGCCAGAAATATACCATGTATTCACCACAGTGCCTATATTTCAAATGAAGTATGGATATAATTGGATTTTTCATGAAAGGTTAAAAGGGTACACCAACATCACAGGGAAAAAAAGGATTTCCCTATGGATCTTTGGTCTTCATTGAATCCAGCCATTTAAAAGCACTTATTTTTCCTGTGAAAATCCTCATATTACAAGCATTTTTGGTCTTAATGTTTTTTTCTTTCTCAGTAACCATTTAACAACAAAATAATGTTATTTATAGCCTCTTAGCAATGACAACAAGTAACATTTGAGTCCTTACTCTGTGCTAAGCCCAGGGCTAAATACTTTATATTTCCAGTATACTAATTATTAAAACTTCTCTGTGATTGGAGTTCATACTGACATTTTCTAAAATATTACAGTCAATGCAGCAAATGAGAGTAAGGGCTACTGCCAAAATCTCCCAGGTCTGATAGCTAGTATATACTGGAGCCAGGACCTCATCTCTAGCAGTACTGGTCCAGAGACTGTCCATTCATTCAACTGCCTTTTTGCCTTGGTTTGTTGTGGCTGCTAAACAAATTACCACAAATGTAGTGGCTTAAAACAATGCTTATTTATTCTCTTACAGTTGCAGAAGTCAGAAGTCTGAAGTCATTTTTACTAGGTTAAAGTTAAGGAGTAGTTAGAGATAATTTATTCTGGATTCTAGGCAGGAAGAATTTGTTTTCTTGACTTTTCAACTTCTAGTGGCTGCCTGTATTTCTTGGCAGTGACTCCAAAGTGCAGCAGTCCAGTCTCTCCTTCAGTCATTATATCACCTTCTCCTCTGCCTCTGACTCCTCCCGCCTCCTTTTTATAAGGATCCTTGTGATTACAGTGAGCTAAACCAGATAATCCGGAGTATTTTCCCACATCTCAAGATTCTTAATCACACATTCAGAGTCCTCTTTGCTGTATAAAGTAACCTTCACAAGTTCCAGGGATTGGGTTGCAGGTATATTTGGGGGACCATTTATTAAGCCTCATCACACAACCCCATTGCTAGCCAGAGATAGGGAGGAGATACTGGGGTGTCATATGCATGACCTAAGTGACTTGCCTCCACACACCAGTCTCTCTACAAGTAATTTAACCTACTGCTTCAGCAAAATTACAGAATGCAGAATATCATGGACCTTTGACTTCACTCACAAATAATTGATGCTGAAAATGCTTGTGGTATACTATATATTGATAATAAACATGCCTGCAAAGTGTTAAACACAAATGTTGAAAACTAAGTTCTAATGCATTCCCTTTCTACCTCTTAAGAATCACTCTGACATGCTACAGATAATTATTATTTGAAAAGGGAGAATACTTTTTATAAGGTTCAAAAACCTTTGCTTATTACAGATATGACCTAAATGAATTAACTTAAAAAAGAATTAATGCTGGGCTTTATTAAACCAGCTCCTCGATGCCAGTTATTAAAAAATGATATTGGCAAGCAGTGAAATACCTTGTAAAGTTCCCAGCAGCATCTATAAATAAATTTACAATTCACTTAGGATGGAAACAGTAAAGAGGAAGACTAGAATATATCAATAGGCCTGTAAAATGATGCTTTTGCTTCCATTTACTTCTGACCTCTCAATTACAAAGGCTCCTCAAAAGAGGGTAGAGCGTCACCCCCACATTGCTGCTCTCAGCATATCTGGCAACACAGACCTTCCATTGAAACTTTCATTTCATTACATCCCTGGAGGCAGAAGAACTTTCCAAGTCCAAAGTGGTTCTTTAAGAGGAATAGTTTAAGCACAGGATCATCTGCAATCAAGGTCAAATGGTCTCCATGGTACACTTTTTTAAAAAGCCACTATAACTGAGAGTTTCGATTTATTTCTCTTTTGCAACGAGATGAGAATATATGATACTACTAGGAGAAATTGTAATTTTGCTATAAAGAAGCATTTTTCAAATTGTTTCTGACAAAACATGAGATCATTTTGTAAGAAAAAAGTTTGAAATATTGTTTACAAATGTTTATTCTATGGTTCTCTTACAGGAATTTGAAATACCGGAGTAGCTTAATAAAGACTCTGAGAAGTCCTGCAATAAGGAAGTATCATTAACTTTGTTGAACATTTTTTACCATTGACTCCATGATATCGTTTGAATATTTGTCCCCACTCAAATCCCATGTTGAATTGTAATCCTCCATTTTGGGAGTGGGGCCTGGTGGGAGGTGTTGGGGTCATGGGGGCGGACACCTCATGGCTTGGCACTGTACTCACAACAGTGAGTGAGTTCTCATGAGATCTGGTTAACTGTTTGGCACCTCCTCCCTCCTCACTCCTACAAGAGATGTGAAGGAGTGCCATGTGATGTGCAAGCTCCTACTTCGCCTTCTACCATGAGTAAAAGCTCCCCGAGGCCTCCATATAAAATGAGCAGATGCCCTTGTCATGCTAGTACAGCCCACAGAACTGTGAGCCAATTAAACTTCTCTTCTTTTTAAATTACCCGGTCTCTGCTGTTTCCCTATAATAATGCAAGAATGGCCTAATACACTCCCTTATCTGCATACCGTGTATCTCCATTTTATAGAAGGATGCTTTGTGACATATGCTATAAGAAATACTGCTCTAAAGAGTTTTTGTAGATGAGATGGCTAAAGTATCACAGAAATGGTAATGTGAACAACCATTCTGAAATGGATGGGCCTTGGAAATAATGATCTAAAAATTCAGAAACTAAAATATTTGTCCCATGAAATACTCTCTAAATGAGTTCCATGTCCATGTAAATTTAGGCAACATTGCACATTATATCCATTTTCTTAGAGAGTAAACATGCCGGAAAAAAAAAACAGTGTTACTTTATCTAATTAAATTTTAGAAGGCTTATTTGAATATCAAAATTCATTTCCCCCCAGGAGTAATGATAAATACTAGGGGAGCTAGTGTGAAAAGTGCTTTGGAAAAATATGATGTGGTAGCAAGAAGATATTTAAGATTCCAACCAATTCAGATTTAATTTTTGGCTCTGTTACTTGCCAACTGAGAGTTATTTATGTGGGAGTTTCTGAAGATTCCCATGGTAAATAGTATTCCTCTTCCCTGCTTAGGTTTTGAAGAAGTTGAATAAATAATTAAATTTAAATGTTGATAGCATAAGATGACCTTTATCACTAGCAGAGGTCAGGTTTTAGGACATAGCTAAAAGTCTGCTAATGCTGGTGGACTTGCTCATACAGAAAGAACACCCTTGCTAAAGAGGAAGAAGAGGGAAGAGATGTCAATCATGTGCATATATGGACATTTTAAATAAGTTCTTCTATTTCTAGGGGGGCTGAGGGATGGAAGGAGTGAAAAGAAGCCAGCAGTACCACACCTCTAAAATTCCAAATTCCCTTCAGTGAAAAAGAAACATGAAACATCTCCTCCAGACATATAACCCCATCTTGGAAAAGTGGAGATATCATCCACACAAAAGCCTTCACATGAATACTTATACCAGCTCTATTCATAATAAGCTCAAACTGGAAGCTCAAGATGTCTTTCAATAGGTAAATGGATAAACAAGCTGTGATATGGCCATACAATGGGATATTACCCAATGATAAAAAGAAACGAAATACTAAGCTGTGAAAAGACAGGAAGGACCCTTAAATGCATATTGCCATTTAAGGAAGAAGCCAACCTGAAAAGGCTACATGGCATTTTGGGAAAGGCAAAATTATAAAGAAAGTTAAAGGATTGGTGATTCTACGGGTTTCAGTGAGAGGAAGAGAAGGGATGAATAAGTGAAGCATAGGGGATCCAAAGCGTGTGATACTATATGATATCATTTTATATGATACTGTATTCTGTAAAAGATTATAGTTCTATATGATACTATAGTGGTGGATAGATAATATTGTGCATTTGTCAAACTATATAGAACTGTAGAACACAATAATAGACCTTAAATTGTGGGCTTAGTTGATGATAATATATCAATATTGATTTATTATTTGTAATAAATACTCCACACTAATGTAAGTAATAATAGGGGAATGTAACAATAGGGGAAACTGTGTTGGTGGGGAGGGAGGCATGATATATATGGTACTCTGTACCAATGCCCAATCTTTTGTAAATTTAAAACTATAATAAAATTAAGTATATTAGTTATAAAAATTAAAATAAATAATATATTAAAAACAAAAAATATATTAATATGTAATTCATATGACTGCTCAAATGATGGAACAAATATGTGTACCATGTATATACTCTATTTAATGCTAATTAATATCCATAGCCATCCTATTGAATCTATCCATCCCATTACTTTCTATTTTCTGGATTCAGATTATAATCAGTATTTTTAATCTCTGCCTAACTGGGCTATTTCCCAGTGACACATTCTCACAAGATGGAGTGTAATAGGAGCAAGACCAAATTCTTCCTCTCATCTTCTTTAGACCCGCTGGGAGATGAAAGAGAAGATTCCTAGCCAAGATTGAGAATGAGGTGTTAGAATGAATACACAAAGTGGTTGGCAGATGCTGATAACGAAGAAGGGGTGTGAGGAAATAGCTGATAACAAAGAAGGGGCGTGAGGAAATAAAATGGGCAATCTGTTCTTCACCTATGAAACTGGGCTCATCCTCATCTGCTTGGGGGATAAATTATACTTTGACTAGCAGTTCTTAGAGGTAGAAAAAAACTGTCAGGGACCCAGTTTGTCTTCTGTTGTTTCAATCTATCTGCCAGAAATTAAATCACCATGCTTTCTTTATTATGGCCAGCTATGTGTAGTACTGATTCTTGTCAAGAAGGAGAAAGCATTTAGGGACTAGAGTGCCTAGACAAAAGTAATCCACCAATTCTCTTAAAAAAATTAAGAGCTATTTGTATTAGCTTAATATTGCTGTGTAACAATTTACCACAAATTTAGCAGCTTAAAACAACAGCCATTTATCAACACTGCAGTTTTCTAGGTCAGAGTCTGGAAGGCTCAGCTTTTTTCTCTAAGTTTCAAAGGACCAAAATCAAAATGTCTACAGGGGTGTGTTCCTCTTTGGAGGCTCTGGAGAACAATCTATTTCCAGGATAATTTATATCATTTGGACTGGGCACAGTGGCTCATGCCTGTAATCTCAGCATTTTGATAGGCCAAGGCAAGAGGATTGTTGTTTGATCCTAGGAGTTTGAGACCAGCCTGAGCATATAGTGAGACCTCATCTCTACAAAAAATTTAAAAATTAGCTGGGTGTGGTGCCACATGCATGTTGTCCCAGCTACTTTATTTGGGAGGCTGAGGCAGGAGGATTGCTTGAACCCAGAAGGCAGAGGTTACAATGAGCCATGATCATGCCACTGCACTCCAATCAGAGCAACAGAGACAGACAGACTCTCAATCTCTCTCTCTCTGTCTCTCTATATATACACAAACACACACACACACACACGCACATATATATATATATATATATATATATATATATATATATATATATTTGGCATAATTCAGTTCTATGTAGTTGTAGAAACAGGGTATCTGTTTCCATGCTAGCTGTCATCCAAGGATCGTTGACAGCTTCTAGAAGCTGCCTGCCTTCCTTGATTTTTGCCCTCTTTTACTTCAGAGCCAGCAATGGTGGGACGAGTCCCTCTCATACTTTGAATCTTTTGCCCTTTTTCCATTTCATCACTCTTTCTCTTCTGCCTCTCTCTTCCACTTTTAAGGGTCTATTTGATTACATCAGGTCCAACTGGATAATGGTGAATAACATCTCTATTTTAAGATCAGCCAATTAGCAACCTTAAAGTTCCTGTTGACATGCAACAGAATATATTCATAGATGTAACATCAGAGGATAAAATATTATGAGGAATTAAAATGCCACCTCCACACAAATGTTATTATAAATATATGTATGTATGTATGTATTTTTTAATAATTTCACCTTTTATTATAAATTAAAGGGTACATATACAGATTTCTCACATAGGTATATTGTGTAATGCTAAGGTTTGGGGTACAAATGATCCTGTCACGGAGGTAATGAGCACAGTACCCAATAGGTGGCTTTTCAGCCCTTGCCCTGCATCATCTCTGCCCTGTCTAGTAGTCTCCAATGTCTGTTGTTCCCGTGTTTATGTCTATGTGTATTCAATATTTAACTCTCACTTAAAGTGAGTACATGCGGTGTTTGATTTTCTGTTCTTGCATTAGTTTACTTAGGATAATGGTCTCCAGCTCCATCCATGTTGCTGAAAAGCACTTCATTTGTTTTTATGGTTGCATAGTATTCCATGGTATATGTACCATATTTCCTTTATCCAGTCCACTGTTGAGGGGCACCTAGATCGATTCCATGTCTTTGCTATTGTGAATAGCACTGCAATGAACATACAAGTACATGTGTCTTTTTGATAGAATGAATTATTTTCCTCTGCGTATATACCTAGTAGTGGAATTGCTAGGTTGAATGGTAGTTCTGAGTTCTTTGAGAAATCTCAAAACTGCTTTCTACAGTGTCTTAACTAGTTTGCATTCCCAGCAACAGTGTATAAACATTCCTGATTATTTCTTTCTTGCATTGCTATAAATAAATACCTGAGGCTGGGTAATTTATAAAGAAAAGATGTTTAATTGGCTCATGATTCTGCAGGATTTACAAAATGCATGGTTTTGGCTTGGCTTCTGGTAAAGCCTCAGGCAGCATTCAATTATGGCAGAAGGCAAAGGGATAACAGGCACATCGCACAGTGAAAGCAGGAGCAAACAGGAGAGTGGGTGGTGTGGGGGCTGCTGCTAACACCTTTAAACAATCAGATCTTGCAAGAACTCACTATCATGAAGATAGCGCCAAACCATGTGATATAGTTTGGCTGTGTCCCCACCCAAATCTCATTTTGAATTGTAGCTCCCATAATTCCCACGTGTCATGGGAGGGATCTGGTGGGCGGCAATTGAATCATGGCGGCAGGTCTTTCCTATGCTGTTCTCGTGATAGTGAATAAGTCTCATGAGATCTGATGGTTTTATAAAGGGGAGTTCCCCTGCACATGCTCTCTCTTGCCTGTCACCAGGCAAGACGTGACTTTGCTCCTCCTTTGCCTTCTGCCATGATTGTGAGGCCTCCTTAGCCATTTGGAACTGTGAGTCAATTAAACCTCTTTTCTTTAAAAATTACCCGATCTTGGGTATGTCTTTATTAGCAGTATGACAACAGACTAATCTACCATGAGAGATCTGCCCCCACGACACAAACATCTCCCACAAGGCCTCACCTCCTGCACTGGGGATTACCATTAAACATGAGATTTGAACAGGGACAAATATCCAAACTGTATCATTCTGCCCCTGGCCCCTCCGAAATCTCATGTTCTCCTCACATTGCAAAATACAATCATGCCTTCCCAACAGTCTCCCAAAGTCTTAACTCGTTCCAGCATTAAAAGTCCAAGGTCACATCAGAGACAAGGCAAGTCTCTTCCACCTACAAGCCTGTAAAATTAAAAGCAAGTTATTTACCTCCAAAATATAATGTTGGTATCTGCATTGGGCAAACATACCCATTCTGAAAAAACAAATGGTCAAAAGAAAGGGGCTACAGGTCCCATGCAATTTCAAAACCCAGCGGAGTAGTCCTTAAATCTTAAAACTCCAAAATAATCTCCTTTGACTCTACTTTCCATATCCAGGGCACACTGGTGCAAGAGGTGGCCTCCCAAGGCCTTGGGCAGCTCCATTCTTGTGGCTTTGTAGGTTTCAGTCCCAGTGGCTGCTCTCACAGGTTGTTGAGTGTCTGTGGCTTTTCCAGGCACAGGCTGCAAGCTGCCAGTGAATCTGCCATTCTTCCGTCTGTAGGACAGTGGTCCCCTTCTCATAGCTCCATTAGGCAGTTCTCCACTGGGCACTCTGTATGGGGCCTCCAACCCCACATTTCCTCTCTGCTCTGCCCTAGTAGAGGTTTTCTGTGAGGGCTTATTCCTGCAGCAGGTTTTTGCATGGAAAGCCAGGCTTTCTCATACATCCTCTGAAATCTAGGCAGAGGCTGCCAAGCTTCATTCAGTCTTGCATTTTGTGTGCCTGCAGGCCTCACACCATGTGGAAGCCACCAAGGCTTATGGCTTGCATCATCCAAAGTGGCAGCTCAAGTTGCATCTGGGCCCCTTTGAGCCCCAGCTGAAGCTGTGGTGGTCTGAATTCAGGAAGCAGTTTCTCAAGGCTGTGCAGGGCAGTGGGGCCCTGGGCTAGGCCCATGAAACCATTCTTCCCTCCTAGGCCTCCAGGCCCATAATGGGAAGGGCTACCATGAATGTCTCTGAAATGCCTTCAAGGCCTGGATGCTTCACAACCTGCCAATTTCTGCTTCTAAAAAAGCTTTTACTTTCTCTGCCACAGAGCCAGTCTGCAAATTTTCCAAACTATTATGCTGTGCATGCTGTATAAATATAAATTCAAACTTTAAATCATTTCTTTGCTCCCATATCTGAGCTTAGGTTGTTAGAAGTAGCCAATTCAATGCATTGCTGATTAGAAATTTATTCTGTCAGATAGTCTAAACCATCACTTTGAAGTTCAAACATCCACACATCCCCAGAGTATGGACAGAATGCAGCCAAGCTGTTTACTAAGGCTTGACACTCATGACTTTTGCTCCAGTTCACAGTAAGTTCTTCATTTCCATCTGAGACCTTGGCAGTCTGGACTTTGCTGTCCATATCACTATGAGAATTTTGGTCACAACCAATTAACCAGTTCCTAAGAAATTCCAAACTTTCCTCTATTTTTCTGTCTTCTGAGCCCTCCAAACTCTTGCAACCTCTACCTGGTACTCAGTTCCAAAGCCACTTCCACATTTTCAGGTATCTTTACAATGCCCCACTCCTCAGTACCAATTTTCTATATCAAATTCTTCTTGCATTGCTATAAAGAAATACTAGGGGCTGGGTAAATATAAAGAAAAGGGGTTTAATTAGCTCCTGGTTCTGCAGGCTTTATAGGAAGCATGGTGCTGACATCTGCCATGCATCTGGTGAAGCCTCAGTCAACTTTCAGTCATAGTAGAAGGCATGGGGGAACAGGCATGTCACATGGCAAAATCAAGAGCAAATGAGAGGGTGGGGAGGAGAAGCCACATACATTTAAATGGCCAGATCTCCTGAGAACTCACTATTGAGAAGACAGTACCAAGTCATGAGGGATCTGCCCCCACAACTCAAACACCTCACACCAGGCCCCACCTCCAGCATTGGGGATTACTATTCAACATGAGATTTGGGCAGGGACAAATATCCAAACTAAATCAGCTTTTTTTTTTTTTTTCCAACCTTGCCAGCACCTATTATTTTTTTGACATTTTGATAATAACCATTCTGATGGGTATAAGCTAGTATCTCATTGTGGTTTTGATTTGAATTTCTTGATTAATATTGGTGTTGAGCATTTTTTCATATGCTTATTTGCTCCTTGCATGTCCTTCTTTGAGAAATGCCTGCTCATGTCCTTTGCCTATTTTTTAATTGGATTATTTGTTTTTTGCTTGTTTCTTTAAGATTCTGGGTATTAGGCCTTTGCCAGAGGCATCATTTGTGAATCTTTTCTCCCATTCAGTAGATTGCCAGTTTCCTCTGTTGGTAATTTCTTTTGCCATGTAGAAGCTCTTTAGTTTTAGTCCCACTTGTCAGTTTTTGTCAGTTTTGCTTTTGTTGCAATTTGCTTTTGGGGACTTAGCTATAAATTATTTGCCAGAGTTAACATCAAGAAGGGTATTTCCTAGATTTTATTCTAGGACTATTTTATAGTTTGAAGTCCTGCATTTAAATCTTTAAGCCATCTTAAGATAATGTTTGCATATGGTGAGAGGTAGGAGTTCAGGTTCATTCTTCTGCATATGGCTAGCCAGTTATCGTAGCACCATTTATTGAATAGGGAGTTCTTTCCCCATTGCTTATTTTTGTTGATTTTGTCAAAGATCTGATGATCATAGGTCGGCAGGTTTATTTCTGGGTTCTCTATTCTGTTCCATTGGTCTATGTGAGTGTTTTTGTATTTAAAACAGAATTGGAATTTAACTACAACCTGCTTATACTCTAAGGAATTTACACTGGCCTTTTCACTGAATATGCATATCACTGTTGGAGACAATCTGTTAACTTAAGAGGAAGATTTGTTACAATGTGGTATTTGCTTAAGGGGTCTCCTGTTGCACAAAATAAATCAAAGAAAATATTCTCATTATAAAATAGCAGTTGCTGAGGGGAGACTCAGGTCCCATGAAAGGGATTGTGTTGGGTATTCCTGCTCAAGTGGATCCTCCTCCCCGAACACACACCTATTTTCTTAGAGTTTTAAAATCTACTGGGTTCCTGCTATAGGAAGTTAATTTTTCAGTTGTGATACTAGTTGATATGGTTCAGCTATGTGTCACCACCCAAATCTCATCTTGAATTGTACTCCCATAATTCCCACATGTTGTGGGAGGGACCTGGTGGGAGATAATTGAATCCTGGGGGTGGTTTCCACCAAACTGTTCTCGTGGTAGTGAATAAGTCTCATGAGAGCTGATGGTTTTATCAGGGGTTTCCACTTTTGTGTCTTCCTTATTCTCTCTTTGCCTGCTGCCATCCATGTAAGATGGGGCTTGCTCTCCACCATGATTTTTAGGCTTCTCCAGCCAACTGAAATTGTAAGTCCAATTAAACCTCTTTATTTTGTAAATTGTCTAGTCTTGGGTATGTCTCTATCAGCAGCGTGAAAATGGACTAATATAGTAAATTGGTACCAGTAGAGTGGGGCGTTGGTGAAAAGACACCTGAAAATGTGAAGGTGACTTTGGAACTGAATAACAGTCAGAGGGTGGAGCAGTTTGGAGGGCTCAGAAGAAGACAGGGAGATGTGGGAAAGTTTGGAACTTCCTAGAGACTTGTTGAATGGCTTTGCCCAAAATGCTGATAGCGACACAGACAATCATGTCCAGGTCTTAGGTGGAGAAGAGGAACTTGTTGGGAACTGGAGCAAAGGTGACCCTTGTTATGTTTTAGCAAAGAGACTGGCAGCATTTTGCTCCTGCCCTAAAGACTTGTGGAACTTTGAACTTGAGAGGAATGATTTAGGGTATCTGACAGAAGAAATTTCTAAGCAGCAAAGCATTCCAGGGGTGACTCGGGTGCTGTTGAAAGCATTCAGTTTTAAAGAGGAAACAGAGCATAAAAGTTTGAAAAATTTGCAGCCTGACAACGTGATAAAAAAGAAAATCCCATGTTCTGAGGAGAAATTCAAGCGGGCTGCAGAAATTTGCATAGGTAATGAAGAGACAAATGTTAATCCCCAAGACAATGGGGAAGACTTCTCCAGGACATGTCAGAGGCCTTCACGGCAGCCCCTCCCATCACAAGCCTAGGAGGAAAAAGTGATTTTGCGGGTCCAGGCCCAGGTTCCCTGAGCTGTGTGCAGCATAGGCACTTGGTCCCCTGCGTCCCAGTCACTCCAGCCATGGCTGAAAGGGACCAGTGTAGAGCTTGGGCCATGGCTTCAGATGGTGCAAGCCCCAAGCCTTGGCAGCCTCCACATGGTATTGAGCCTGTGAGTGCACAGACCCATAGTCGAGAATTGAGATTTAGGAACATCCACCTAGATTTCAGAAGTTTGCTGCAGGGGTGGGGTCCTCATGGAGAACCTCTGTTAGGGCAGAGCAGAAGGGAAATGTGGAGTTGGAGCTCGCATACAGAGTCCCTACTGAGGCACTGACCAGCGGAGCTATGAGAAGAGGGCCACTGTCCTCCAGACCCCAGAATGGTAGATCTACTGACAGCCTGCACTCTATGCCTGGAAAAGCTGCAGACACTCAACGCCAGCCCATGAAAGCAGACAGGAGGGAGGTTTACCCTGCAAAGCCACAAAGGCGGAGCTGCCCAAGACCATGGGAACCCAACACTTGCATCAGTGTGACCTGAATATGAGACAATGTCAAAGGAGATCATTTTGGAGCTTTAAGATTTGACTTCCCTGTTGGATTTTGGACTTGCATGGGCCCTGTAGCCCCTTTGTTTTGGCCAATTTCTTCAATTTGGAATGGTTGTATTTGCCCAATGTCTGTTCCCCCATTGTATCTAGGAAATGCCTACTTTGCTTTTGATTTTACAGGCCCATAGGCAGAAGGAACTTGCCTTGTCTCAGATGAGACTTTGGACTGTGGACTTTTGAGTTAATGTTGAAATTAGTGTAGACTTTGGGGGACTGTTGGGAAGACATAATTGGTTTTGAAATGTGAGGACATGAGATTTGGCAGGGGCCAGGGGTGGAATGATATGGTTCGGCTATGTGTCACCACCCAATTCTCATCTTGAATTGTACTCCCATAATTCCCACGTGTTGTGGGAGGGACCCAGTGGGAGATAATTGAATCATGGGGGTGGTTTCCACCATATTGTTCTCATGGTAGTGAATAATGTGATCTGATGGTTTTATTAGGGGTTTCCACTTTTGTGTCTTCCTCATTCTCTCTTTGTCTGCTGCCATCCATGTAAGATGGGGCTTGCTCTCTACCATGATTGTGAGGCTTCCCCATCCAAGTGGAACTGTAAGTCCAATTCAGCCTCTTTCTTTTATAAATTGTCTGGTCTTGGGTATGTCTTTATCAGCAGCGTGAAAACGGACTAATACACTAGTTATCAAACTAGTTCATAAGCAAGCTGGCATTATCTGCCTTGAATTTTTTTTTTAATTCTCTGGAGCAAATGCTCCAATATATAAACAGGACCATACAATGAATGGGAACCTGTAAAGATACAGCCCCAGAGTATAAACTTTGTTTGTGAAGTACTCACAAACAAAGCAAATGAAAAAATAAAAATAAAATAAAATAAAATAAAATAAAACTGTTCACTATAATCCAGGGAAATTAGTTAATAGGGAGAAATATCCTGGATGCTATGTGATCTGAGGCATAGCATCCTAATTTTTGATACTTGGTTTTCTTATTTCTGATAAGAAGTTGAGACTCTAACTTTCTCTCCTTACTTTATCATTCTGTAATTATAGAAGAATCCACAACAAACCCTTTTTTTTTATTTTTTTCCCTTTTAAAGCATCACATTAACAGTTTTAAGAAATATTAACCAGGTACTTCCTCATAGACTGATTGTCCTGGAGCTATGAGGGAAATGTAGTTGTTGAGCCAGGCCTAAGGAATTTCAATTTGAAAATGAGAAAATGGGCAATGAAACATACACAAATGACCACAATACAGATAAATATATTGAGTAGAACTGTCATGAAGGTGGTGACACTGAAAAAGTTATGGAAACAGCTGTCCAAATCTACCTAATTCCAACAAAATCATTGAGAAAATATCACTTCAGGAACAGTTGTAAATGGAAACAGTGAGAACTTATTTCATCACAGGAAGTTTCTGAAAGTCTCAAAAAAGTATTTAACTTTCTGTAACCTTTTTGGAGACTCATGACACTCTGGTAGACTGGTGGTCCCACTATTTTGATGGACTCATTTTAGTCTGGTTTGCTTACACAACCTATGTGCCTTAAAATAGGCCCCATAGCAGCAGCTGCAAATCAGACCTGTAATTAAGGGGCCTGTGGCTGAAGGACATTCAAGACAATAACATGTGCGTAATGAATATCCTCTTGCTACTTACTTGAAAACATTAACTAAAATGCATGTGGCAATTAATGCTGAAAATTTTGAACTGAATACTCAAAAATTAAGATCAACAAAGAGTCTGTGATATTCATACAGAAAAATGGCCTGTTTTTAGTTTTCTCCCTTGTTAAAGAAAATAATTCACCTGCCATGCTCCAAAGGACCAGAAGAAGGCAGAAGATGCACATAGTTGAGAGAACCCAAACAGCCCTAGATTCTGTTATATAAAGTAGCCTTTCAGACAATATCTTACTTATGGTTTGCTGAAGCTTAATTGTTTTAGTCTTCATTCAAACTTTTTCCTAAGAAAATTAAAATATGTGTGCAGGTTTTAATTTTACCATATATTATCAATTCTAAATATTAATGATTCTACATATTGAAGAATGCTATTTATTAGTTCCTAAGGTATAAAATAACAATATCCAACAGCCATTAAGTACTTAAGTGAGTGGTAAATTTTCTAAGTGCTTCACAAACACAATATAGTAGGCAGAATTCTAATATATTCTCCAAGATTTTGCACCTGTTAGCATACATATCCTGCATAAGGGCATGAATTGTGAAATGAATTTGATGGATTTTATACTTGTGAGTAGGTTATATTTTACAGTATGGCACTGAGTGTATGGTAAGGAGATTTTCTGGGTGGACCTGACGAAATCACCTGAACCCTTTAAAAGAGGAATTTTGTATCTGGCCAGTAACTGAAGGAAGTCAAAGATTTGAGGCATACAAATTACTTGACATATCATCATTGGTTTAAAGATGGAGCAGGCAGTGCATCAAGGAATATAGGTGGCCTCTAGGAGGTGAGAGTGACCCCCAGCAGCAAGCCAAAAAGGAAACAGGAATCTCAGTATTATAACCACAAGAAGCTGAATTCTGCCAGCAAGAATGAACTCAGAAGCAGATTTTTCCCTGGAGCCTCTAGCAAAGCGCTCAGCCTGGACTGTGGTTTGATCTCAGCCTTGGGATAATACCCAAATGATAGAACTGAATTATGCCATGCCATGCCTCTGACCCACAGAAATGTTGAAAAAAATAACTGAGTGTGGTTTGAAGATTCTAAATTTTTTAAATATTTGGTAATTTGTTATACGGTAATAGAAAAATAATATAAATAAATTCATTTGACTCTCATAACAGCCATATGAATTAGGAACTATTGTTCTTATTTTAAATCTGAGGAATTGGAGATATAGAAAAGTATAATAACTTGTCCAAGATGGCACAAGTAGTAAGTGGAAAAGCCAAGATTCAAAATAAGGCGAATGAATCCTGTATTCTCATACCCCAAGCTTGCTTGCTTTCAAAGGGAAATGCCAGCAAATTCCAAGCAAAATACTTGAAATATTTAAATATTTCAAAATATTGAAAGTCAGGCAGCAGGGCAAAATTCATCATAGGTTGACAGAAAGCCTTCCAGCACACTTTTGAAACTTATTTTCAAAATAAAGACTTAAAAGATGTAGTGGAAAGTAACTGGCATGTCCCTTGGGACACAGAGACACATATGTCCTTAAGGACAAAGGCATCAGGCAATCCTGCCTTCATCATTTGCTGCATCAGCTTGGGGAAGTCACTTCACCTCTCTAGATGGGAATATGGTAGCTGATACGGTTTCCTCTGTGTCCCCACCCAAATTTTATGTTCAATTATAATCCCCAAAGTTGGGGGAAGGACCTGGTGGGAGGTGATTTGATCATGGTGGCGGATATCCCCCTTGCTGTTCTCGTGGTAGCAAGTGAGCTCTCATGAAATTCGGTTGATTGAAAGTGTGTAGCACTTTCTCCTTCACTCTCTCTTCCTCTTGCTGGCTATGTGAAGACCATGCCTACTTCCCCTTTGGCTTCTGCCATGATGGTAAGTTTCCTGAGGTCTCCCTAGAAGCAGAAGCCTGTACGGCCAGCAGTAGAACCATGAGCCAAGTAAACCTCTTTTCTTTATTAATTACCCAGTCTCAGGTATGTCTTTATAATAGTGTGAGAATAGGCAATACACCACCCATAAACAATACTATGAAATCATTGTTGTGTTAGTCAGAAACTATTGGATATAATGGTACATTTAACAAATATCAAGAATGTTTTTGAAGATTACTCTGACAAAATGTTCAATAAAATCAGTATTTACAAATATATTACATATATATATGTAATGGGCTCACTTACATAATTTTAAAAAGTATATAAACATACCCACTGAGGTATTTGGGAAAAAATTAAGGAAATACACTTAAACATTAAACTTTTAGTGTTTTAGGACTACATATGATTTTTAAAATCTTTGTTATATTCTACTGAAATATCTGAACCTACTATAATCAATTAATTGAACAAATATTTATTGAATGTATGCTGTATTCTTTGCTTACATGAGTATTTTTAGAAAAAGGTATTGTATCTTTCTGAAAGTTTCCTTCTCTCCCTTCAATATCTATACTCAGATCTCTGGTACTCCTACCATGTTTTTACCCCATCTAATACCTGACAGCCAATACCTTTATGCTCATCTCCCCCAGTAGATTGTGATAATCCTTTTTTGCGAGGGACTATGTCTTGTCCTATTGTATTTTTAGCACCTGGCACATAGTAGGATCTCAAAAAGTCTATTTTTCTTTCTTATTTGAATAATAATAAAAATCTTGAGAAATAAAGTCAGATAGTTATCAGGACTTGTTGAATTTTTGGTTATGTTTTAAGAATAAAGATCTTTCCAATGGTATAGTTGTTTGCTGTTTTCTGGAGCCTACTATCACAATGAAAAGGCTGGCTGGTCTCCCATAGGAGCCCCTGCTAGCTTTCTACTAAATACTCATTCCTAAATTAACCACAAGCATGCAGATTGTATCTGTAAACAAAATAGTAAATCTAAAAGTAAAAGTAATTATGTAATTAAAATGAAAAAGATAATAATTAATTTAGAATGCATTCATTTTAATTGAGTAAAAGAAAAATATGATGGCCGTATAGAGAAGGTGTTGAGAGAGAAGGAGGGAGGGAAGGTGAGAGGCAAGTGAAGGAAAGAGAAAGATGGCACTGATTTAATAAAGACCTCAGTATTAAAAAGTACCAGTCAGAAATCAGAATTTAAAGCATATCATAGCCATGTTGGCATTGACCCCACACAGAAGAGTTGAAAGCATCTCATAGATGTGATGGCATTGCTCGTAGTTTTTGGCTCTTGGTGAAGAAAGACTATAGGATCAGCTGATGAAAAATTATTCCATAAAGAATATATCATCAATAGGTATTTTATAAGGCTCCTTTCCTGGGAAATGTCATAAATTGCCATAAATTTTTGAAGAGGTATCAAAATTTTCTTTAGGTCATATTTTTTCTGATTCTATAACATCTTGATCAGTGGTCACATTTCATCACACAAAGATAAGCAGAAGAATGACATGTAACCAGAATAGATTTTGAGTGGCCTCAAGGCTTTGCTTGTTAATTACTGTCATGAACTGAATTGTGTTCTTCCAAAATTCATATGTTAAATCCCTAAAGAGGTAACTACAGTTAAATGAGGTCGTAAGCATGGGGCTCTATTCCAATAGGACTAATGTCCTTATAAGCAGAAGAGATAACAGCGCTCACTCTTTCTTTCTCTCTCTCTCCTCCTCCTCTTTTTGTGTGCAGAAAAAAAAGGCTGTATGAAGACCCAGAAACCTTCGGACCTGAGAGAAAATTAATTTATGTTGTTAAAGTCACCTAGTCTGTGGTGTTCTATTGTAGCAGTTTAAGCTGACTAATAGACTTACAAAGATCTTTGTGGTAGCAAAATCTCAGTTCAGTGAGCAAACTCTTTGTGATCAGCTGTATTTTCTCAGGCAAAATGATTCAATGTGACTTGTCTCCTCTTCCTGCCTCATTTCCTAGGCTGGAATCAGACAGACACTGCCAAGATCTCTTTACTTAATTGGCTCAGAACTGAAACACAGAGTATCCAGGGGAGTTAAGAGGAAAGCCTGGGGGATGTAAAGAAAGAGTCACTTTCTGCCCCTGTGTCTCTGCTCATGAAGGAGGAGGGGTCAACTTTTCAGGTGGTTGGAAAGATGCCCAGGAAGGACATAATTGGAATCTGAAATTTCTTAAAAATGGCCATATCCTTGAATGTTGAAAACCTCAAAGAGAGACCCAGAAGATATTTCAGGTCTATGAACACCCTATATTTGTCACTGATATTAGACAACCTACCCTAGCATAGTTTCCTAGTCAACTGGAAGAGATAATATGGAACCCACATGAATATTTTTTATAAAATAGACAAGCAGATTGACTCAGACCTCTTTCCTCTGGGCCCCTCTCTAGTTTCCAAGGTAGAATTATAAGGTGGATGGAATGGTGGATACCTCCAAGTAGGAGACCCCTAGACCCTTCTTACTATGCTAGCCACATGAGAGAAGACAAAGAGTATGATTCTACAAAACTAAACGTTAAAAAGAACAATCAGATGGATTACTCTTCATGACCACAGAAGACTTTTTATCTTTTCACAGATCACATGGTATGTGAAAGGGTTAGTCTTTTAGCTTTGTGGCATAATTTTAGCACAGCTTGTCTTTGGTATGAGTGGTTAGTATTGTAATATAGAATACATGTTAACATTATGCACTGAAAGAGTAATAATATTGTATTAGTCTGTTCTCACATTGCTATAAAGAACTACCTCAGACTGGATAATTTATAAAGAAAAGAGATTTAATTGACTCACAATTCCACAGGCTGTACAGGAAACATGGCTGGGGAGGCCTAAGGAAACTTACAGTCATGGCAGAACACAAATGGGAAGTAGGCATGTCTTACATGGCCAGAGAAGAAGGAAGAGAGAGAAGGAGAAAGTGCTACACACTTTTAAACAACTAGCTCTCACGAGAACTTACTCACTACCACGAGAACAGCAAGGGAGAAGTCCGCCCCCATGATCCAATCACCTTACAACAGGCCCCTCCTCCAATATTGGGGATTACAATTGGACATTAGACTTGGGCAGGGACATGAATCCAAACCATATCAAATATTGTATTGAGATGGTTCAGTTCACCTATGTGCTGATCATTTTGCCATAGTGTCTTACATAAGCCATAGAAAATTCCAGGATATTGTGGCTCTCTGCTATTTTTGCATGCTAACATTCATTCATTCTGACCCTGTTTTAAAAACCTCAGTTTCCTTCTGGGAAGCTATCTCTTTTCCACTTTGTTCTTTAACTTTCTGTGGGTGGATGGTAGAAGTGAAGCATGAGACAAGTCTGAGCCAATCAGCAGATCATAAACAATATGGATGATGAAGGTATTTTCCCTGAAACTTCTCAGGAGGAAGCACTCCTATTTTCCTCTGTGCCTGAACTGAGATATACACCTAAGAATTGCTGGTTTGGGTTGATTAACTAAGAGAATAAACTGCTTAAAATTAGTCAGAAAAGGGTAAAGTGAAGCTACAAAGTAAAGAGAGAAATTGGATCCAGGCAATGTTGTTTGAATCCTGGATCAAGCCTCATCTGAATTCAATGTCTATCTTTGATCTGTTCAGTTATGTAACATTTTTTAGAAAGTCCGATTAAGCCAGTATAGGCCAGGTCTTTGGCATTTGCAACAGAATCCTCACTGCAGCATTTCATGTTACACGTGAGTCCCTGAATCTTTTGGAAGTTAAATAATTTAACCTAAAGCAATATTTATATTAAGTAACAGAAATGCTAAACCCCATACCCAAACACTTGGAGAACTTGGATGCAATACTCCCCATGTCTGAGCTGAAGATAACATAATTTACCATGAACTGGCTCATGGAAGCAATGAAAAGAAACACATTTTGAAGAACATTGGTCTGACATTTACTTTTGTTTTTCACATAATGAGTACATGTCAAAGTAGGATTCCATCCTGAGTCTCACCAACTCTATAGCAAATACCCTACTGTATTTTTTTATGTAACAGAAGTAAGAATCACATTCTATGTCACAGAGAAATTGATTATTTCTCAATAAAGCCAATATAAGAACAGGTGAAGCATAGGGGGATAGGTTAGAATTGCTCTATGATTAAAGTTTGTTGGCCTGAAACAGACATGCTATAGAAAGTTGTGAGAGCTGCCTTCAGGAATGTGTGATATAGATCCTCCTTCCTTAAACCACCAGGAAACAGACAAAGAGACTGGTTATGGAAAGAATCTGGGCCTTGGTGACAGATAGTAGAAAGGACGTGGCCATTGGTATTAATTGAAATATATAACATGTATTCCTAAGCTATTTTCTCCCCAAATATGTTCCTTGCAGTACTGCTGTTTGACATGCTCTCTGAACATATTTTTGATTATAATCAACAGAAATTGACTATATAAAGGAAAAGAGGAAGGTATTGAGGGACAGTCATTAGCAACTAAGTTGACAGTGGGCTGAGGTTCTGCCTTGGCTAATGGCCAGATCCAATAGTGGCTACAAGCACTATAAGGTCACTGCCGAACAGCCTTGTGAGTGAGAAGCTACTGCCCGCCACTGGATACTAACTACCACTACTACCACTCACTGGTCATCAGATGTTGTCAGCACTGCAGAGGAAAATTCTATATTTTCCTGCTTGCTTTCTTTTATCATTGGTTCCCGATTCAGAGTTTCTTGTAGGAGAATCCTATTGGCCAAGCTTAAGTCACTTCACCAAAATCCAACTGCTTTTTCTTGAGGAAAAAAAAAATGTCAGGTATTTTTGGCTTCTATGATGTGAGGAAGATCTTTAATCCATGTATAGATTTACCCCAAATTATCTTCTTTAAACATAAAAATGAGCAAGTGAGTTAGCAACAAATATCTGCTCCACCCAGAAAAATGTTCTTTAGAAAACAAACAAAAAGCACAAAAAATGGGAAGTACTGTTTACCATAATTTTATCTTGGAGATTCACAATTTATTTAAGTGGTCAAAATCTCTGAGAATTCTTACTGCACAACAAACAAAAAACCCTGTTATTTTTAGAATTTGTCATTCAACAAACTTATTTGAACATGATACCTTTGATTATAGAATATTTGAATATCTCTCGTATTTTTCCTCAAGTTGTAATTTGAGAAAAGTTGTCTTGAGCCTTCTCCAGATGTCTTATCTATGTCCTCCCCCAGCCTTTTATAAACATACCCCGAGATGGCAAACTAAATGCAGGAGCTAAAAGGTCTCATGTTCCCCTTTCAAACTATGGTTATATTTAATACCAGAGTCTTTTAGAATCCATTCACAGGACTTGAATCCTGGATCTGAGTTTGCAAAAGAAACGAAGCTAATGAAAGACAAGGAACTTCTGGTCTTAGTTGAGATGCAAAAAGAATTTAAAGGAGAAGTCCAGGAACAAAAAACAATGGCCAAAATCATGGTGAGTAAATTATATCCTTTACCCTTGTGAAGAGACTTCAGCCTACAACCACATTTGTGTCCTCCTCAATTATACTGTCAATATCTCAAGTCTAAACCCATGCACACATTTCTGTTTTCTTTGAAACATTCCCTCTTCTGCTTGCTCTGGCTGATTTCTTTGCATCTTTCATCCTAAATAGCTCTTCCTCACAGATGACTTTATTTGCTTTCCCCACCAACTGAATTTGAAATCACTGTTATATGCTCCCGTGATACCTTTGTAAGTTCCCGCTTAATTAATATCTTACATTATGCGATTGATCATTTGATTGTGTCTCCACAGGATGGGTTATAAAAGAAAAAAACTATTTATCTGTTTTATTCCTTCTTTGTATAGAACTCCATGAATTTCATCCACCATATAATAAGGTAGATGATATTCATTTCCCACCAGGTGAAAGGTAAATGTATTAGTTTCCTAAGGTTATTGTTAAGTATAAGAAACTTGGTGACTTAACAGAAATTTATTCTCTCACAGCTCTCAAGTCTGGAAGTCCTAAATCAAGCTGAGGGCTGAGCCACGCTTCTTCCAAAGCTTCCAGGAGAGGACCCTTCTTTGCCTCTTCCTGCTTCTGGTAGAACTCAGATGTTTCTTGACTTGCCAGAATAGCACTTTGTTGCCTGCCTCTGTAGTCACATGACACTCTCCTGTGTGTGTCTGTCTCTGATTTTCCCTTTTTTTTAAGGACACCAGTCATATTTGATCAGGGCCCAACCTAAGGGCTTCAGCTTAATGTCATTATACCTGCAAATACCTTATTTCCAAATAAGGTCCTATTCACAGTTACTGGGGATTAGGACTTCAACATATCTTCAATCCATAGTAATATGGTTTATGCCCTTTTTGTTCATCTACTGCATGCATAACCTCTTCTCAGAATGTTAAGGCATGGTACATAATAAGTGGCTACTTGCTCTCTCTCTTTCTATAAATAGTGAGAGAGAGAGAGAGAGAGTGTGTGTGTATTTAACAAAAAGTTCAACATTTGAGAGAGGACTGTATGAGTTCCAATTGCTATTTTGATGCCCAGGGAGTTGGGATGAGAGAGAGGAATGGCTGGAAGGAATACAAAAACAAATCTATGGTAAATCCCTACTGTGAAGGAAAGTTAAGAGAGATAGATTGTATTTCTTACAACTAGAAGAGGTGGGCATGTGGAATAAACTTGGGTTTAACTTTAAACTGATATTGTAATCTGTTTGGTGAGATAAAGCTTCAAAAAGAGAAAGAGGCAGCAGCAATCTTGCCATTGTCTCAGGAGTAAGAATATGCATTCATGTTTTCTCTTTGTCTTTCCTCACCCTCTTCTATTTTTCCTTTTCCTTTTGTCTTTTTCCCAATTTCCCTAGAACCGTAACTACAATAAAGTATTTTATCTACCTACCTGTCTCTTCTTTGCAGGAAAACATTTCCATCTGGCTTTCCTCTGTCTGACTTAAACAATGATTTTCCATCCTACCTGAACATTATAATCATCTGGAAGAGTTTTTTAAAATACAGATGCTATTGCTACACCCATGGAGCTTGTGTTTTACCATCTGATATGGTTTGGCTGTGTCCACACTCAACTCTCATCATGAATTGTAGTTCCCGTAATCCCCATGTGTCATGGGAGAGGCCTAGTGGAAGGTAATTGAATTATGGGGAAGGTTACCTCCATGCTGCTGTTCTCATGATAGTGAGTGAGTTCTCAAGGGATCTGACGGTTTTGTAAGGGGCTTTTCCCTCTTTGCTCTGCACTTCTGCCAGCTCCCACCACATAAAGAAAGATATCTTTGCTTCCCCTTCCACCATGAGTGTAAGTTTCCTGAGGCCTCCCCCGCCATGCTGAACTGTGAGTCAGTTAAACTCTTTCCTTTATAAATTACCTAGTCTATGGTATGTCTTTATTAGCAGCATAAGAATGGACTAATACAGCATCTGTGATTCTATTCCAGTTTAGGATGAGATCCCCTGGTCTCTAAGATGCTTCAAGATAGCAGATCCAGCATTAACTCCTTCAAGTGTGAAATCCTGACAGCTAAATAGTTTCTTTCGTAAACGTATCTTAAGCATTTAGTGGCCTCCTTGTCCTTCAAGATTGTGTTAAGTGTTTCTTTTCATACAATATGTTAGCCTTGTATTATATAACCTGGACAGTTTAATTCAACTCTAGTCGACTTTCTCCCTACCCCCACCTTTACTTTTATCTCTGTCTCACTTAGACTGACCCCATTGAGGATGGGGGCTGTTGCCTTTATCTCTGTGTCCCATTTATCTACTACAGGGCTCAGCACACAGTATGCCTTTAATGCATTTAGTAAAATAATGACTTACTTCTCTAGTTTGAGTTTTCAGAAAAAGGAAATTTCTCCTACTCTCAATATCTCATATTGGCCTGAGCCCTCAACCAATTGAAAGCAAACAACAGCTAAATTTCTCACTACATCTCCCATGCTAACTTAAAAAAAAATTTCCTTTGATCTCAGCCGCTGATGGAAAGACTATGAAGTAACAGAAGTTTCTCTCTTCTTTAGCGAAAAATAATATGGTACTAATGCCCAGGAGGGATCTAAGGTTCTATTTTTATCCCTTCTCTGAATTATCAATTTACTGCTAGGCTTTGTTTTGAATCTCAGGGCTCTGACAGAGCAGGCTCTATCTTTCAGAGCTGACTGTTCTGCAAGATTATTTTAAAAGTAGCTTTATTAAAATAAACACATTTAAAATCAAAACAACTCTGGTGCTTCTAGAGATATTTCCTAGAAAGGAGTGTGAAAAACAAGTCAACTGCTGAAGGACCATTTTATTACTTCTAACTACAAGTAGTTTTTTCCATGCTAATAGTGACTTTTTTGAGCAGAGAAGCAGGGCTTATTTAAATAATTATTCAGGCTTTCCAGGTACCATGGCGTCTTGCTCTTTTGCTTTCTGACCTGATGCCTTCGGTGTCCTTCTCAAAAGGCTCTCAGATCACCTTCAGTTGTTCTAGACCTCGTACTGCAGAGTTGCTTGACTTTGAATTTTCCATAAAATTGCATTTAAATATAAGAAACCTTCAAAATATTTTTATTGAATTTATAATTTGGAAATAAAAGCCAAAGATGAAGGCAGGCATTGTGATGCAAAAGGAAAAGGCATAGATTTGAGCATCAAAGGATCTAAGTCCCTGCACGACATTAATTGTATGACTTTTGGAAGGTCATTTTACCTCTTTGAATTTCATCTCTTTCATCTGCAAAATGAAAGTACTGAGCACATAGCTTATACATACGTTTGAGGGTTAAAGAGGACCAGCTATAAAGTACTAGACACATTGCAGTAAGTGTTCAGTGAAACAAGATTCACTCCACTGCCCGTGATTGTCCTTTTCTTCATATTTCAATTAAAATAACCACTGTAACAATCTTTTCTCTGTCAAATCATTAGCCTGATGAACTAATCCTCATCCTCCATTGCATCTATATTCTGGTTGTAATTGCTGTGAAAAACAACTCATGTAAATGACACAAAGACCCAGATAATGAGGAAAGGCCAAATATTAATTCACAAATACATTCTGAAAAATGTCATTTTTACTTTAATATATTTTTGATGTATCTCCCATATGCCTGGGTTTATGCTTATTTCTATTAACTCTTATGTCCTCTCCTCAAAATACTGGCATTCTTTAGGTTAGACATTACCATGAAAAGTTCCTGTATGAAATTGACATTCATGTATACCATGAATGAAGCATAGATAAAGACTAGTCATTCAAAAGAAAAAAAAAGAGAGAGACATTTATTTCCTTTTTGAGGGAACAGTAAAGGATTCTGGAAGTAAGTAGAATATTAGCAATGGCAAAAAAAGTTAATAGAATTTGGAAATGGAGAAACTAGAAAGGAAAGCATCATCCATGATAATAGTAACATGAACAGAAACATTCAAGGGCCAGCAATGGGTGCATTTGGAGAAGTGAGAATTCAGTTTTGTTGGAACAAATAGTTCACAAAAAGAGAAAGATTAGTTTTATATGTGTATTGCAACTTTAGAGCACTATGATAATGCAACTTAAAATCCTAGTAGGCATCTGAATTGGCCTTAGATAATTTGGAGTTGGAAATGTGTCTTCCTATATGGTAAAAATTAATTTTGGCTTAGAGATTACTCCTTCTTGACTAAAATCTAACTAAAACCTGAATTGAGCATATATATATATATATATACACACACACACACACACACATATATATACACATATATATGTACATATATACACATATATACACATATATATGTACATATATACACGTATATATGTATATATGTATATACACGTATATACGTATATATGTACATATATATACATATATATATATGCACACACACACATACATACATACACAGAGGAGGGGGGGACAGAGAGACTGAGAGAGGCAGAGGGAGAGACAGAGAGAAAGAGTGCTAAATCAATAGATGACCTATACTACTTGACTGAAAATACCATGATCTGGGTAAATGCCATCCTTTGAGAATTTCCAAAGCCAATGCTTAAACAGTGAAAGCATGAGAAAGGCAGTCCCTCACCCAATCAGTTATATAATTAGTTATTTGAAACCAAATCATCAAAAACAGGCTTTTGTCTTGATGTGACTACCCGTAAAAACTTTAACCAACATTTAAGACCCATCGAAAATGCCAGTTCTTCCATTAAACTTTTAAAATTTCTTAATACTGACTCAAGGTTTTTCTCTTTTATTCTCTTTATTTATATTAACACTTTTTGTGATATTATGAAATTCAGGGCTTTAAATATTGTCCAGTTGACTCCTAAATATATATCTCCATTCCAGACCTATGTCTTAAGCTGCTGATGTATTACTCCAACTCACTCAACATTTCTACTTGAATGATTAGTTGATATCACAACCTAACATGTCTAAAACTGAATTTCTGATATTCCTCCCCAAAGATGCTCAATTGATCTTAGTTAATGCCAAGTCCATTATTCCATTTTCCCTGATCCAAAACCTCGAAGAAATCTCCTTTCTCTTATACCATCCAAATATTCAATTGACCAGCAAATTCTGTTATTTCTACTTTCAAAATCCAAAATACTTCCAAGTATCATCACCTCTCTAGTCCAAATCACTGTCACTTTCTCACTTATTATTACAAATAGCCTTCTAAATGTGGTTCTCTTGCTTCTATGCTTAACCTTCTTTCTAATAACCAGTCTAATCTCAGGACAGCAGCTAGAATAATCTTCGTAATACAAAAGTCAAAGCATATCACTCCTCTACTCAAATATTTCATTTAGATCATTATTTCACTCAGAGTAAGAGCCAATGACTTTACAATGTGAGATCCCTAGAGGGCTTGCAAATTTGACTGTTGAGGTCATGTGTGTTTCCTAAGTGCCTGGAATCATGTTGGCACACCATAGATGTCCAAACAACAATTAATAAATAAAATTGATGAAAAGATATTTATCCTTTTTTACCTGCTCTCTCATTTTACTTAGTTCTTGATACCAGCAGCTTCTAGTATAGTTCTTTTCAGTAAATGTAGCATGAATTCAATTATATTCCACATTTCAATGGCTTTAGAGCCACAGAGTCTGCACATTAGCAGGATGGAAAACAAACCATTATTTGCTTATATCTATTGATACTAGTGGAAAAGATCATCCGCTCTTAAAAAACAAATAAATCTATATTGTTAGCAGCAGAATCTGAAATCTGAATTCCCTGGATTAGTGGTTTTAAACTGTTTTTCACATTCCTCTCGTGGTTCTGAAAATGTGCTACAAGTGTTACTGGAAAGGTGAAAGTCAGGAGGCACTTTCATCCCAACCCATCAAGAGTTGTATATGAACTTCCCCGAGTTCCTGCTCTCCCAGGCCAGCTCTGCTATTCCTGTTTCCATATTCAGATTTTGGGTAAGATTTTGTTGAATGGAAAAATTCCAGAGCCAAAAGAAATTTTGAAGACAACTAAATTAGGTCATTTTTTCCAACTCTCAACTTATTTTCATCTGTATAAACACAATTTTTGCTTTCAACCATTGCCAGCTCTGGAGCTAAAGGGAATTTAGCTCACATTGAATATCAAAATATAGGGTTTTTTTTTAAATTTCAAACTGACACTTTCTATTTTTATTTAAAGTAGGGCAAATGGATTTTTCTTATCTTAAGAAAAATATTTACTTTTCTAAACTATCAGCAGTTTATTCATTTATTTTGTCATTCTTTCTTCCCCTTAGAAGACAATGGCTGAATGATAATTGGTACAATAGTGTCCAGGAAAATTCATGTTTTCTATTAAATACAACAGAGAAGGAAGATAGGAAATCAAAATGACAGAACTTATCATGTCATAACGTATCACACCGTCAGAATCTTTAATTTGATGTCTTAAAAAAAAAGCCCCCACCTACAGATGTGCTACAACTAGCAATTTTTAGTTATCCAGGAATATTTAACATCTACTCATATACAATTACCTTGCTTGATGCTTTTCTTTTTCATTTATTTTTAATTTTTTCTTTGGCTTATTATTATAGTCTACAAAAATGTACCAATATGTATCACATCCTTTCTTATTTGTCTGATCCCTCTTTTCCTAGGAAAAAGAAAAGTTAGCATTTTCTAAGTTATTTTTGTGATTCTTCTCTGTCCTCTCTTTGAGGCATTGTTAAGTGGGCATTTAGTATCTGTATATGGTTTAATACTTTCAGGAATCTGAAAGAGATAAATGTATTATACATTTTTAACTACCAGCCAGAATGCAGATTTTATTGGCCAAGTATGATAAATATTTTATAATCTTGTAACTCCTTAAGCCAATGATTCTTGACTCACTACACATTAGAATTAACTTAAGAGCTTTTAAAAGACGTGGATGCTTAGTAAGGACAAATTAAATCAGGATCTCTTAGAGTGAGATCTAGGCACTGGTATTTTAAACTACCTGGGATCATGCTGATGTGTAGTTAATGCTGAAAACCACTTTTCTAAGAGGACTACGTAACTAAAAGGGGAGCTATCAATTTATTTTAAACTTGGTCTCAATGCATAATACTTGGAAAACATGGAAATGCAATAAGGACTGAATTTGCTGTGCTTTGTTAGTTTGATATGACCTGGAGTGGCTTAGAATGGAACCAGAGGTAAATTTACCATGAGCCTGATGAAGCTTAAGCTTCAGTATCCCTAATTGCTTCTGCCTCTGTGAGTGCTGGGATTTGCTAAGATTTATATAGTGTTCAGGTAGGATAAATCAGGCAGCAACCAGAAAGCATTTCTGTCTAAGGAGTACTTGTAAATTGCTTAAAGAGGTCTCAGAAAAAAGGGACTTGTGTTAGTCCACAGAAATTCATTGGAATGTCTTTTATTATTTTACATTAATATTCAATTTCAAACCCATTGGTATGTTTGTAATTTTGCACTCCTTTTCTCAAAGATGAACTCAAAATTGTATATGCTTGAGGCCTCCCAGAACCTGGATTTGTCTCTGAGTGTGACATGTTTTAAAAAAGTAGAAGAGGTCATATTCATAACTAGAAATTTAAATGTTAGAAATTCACAGTGAAGAAAGGCACATTGATTCTTGCCTGCATAATAATGTATTTCAAGTAGATGGTGACTCTACTTTTGAATCAGACTTTAAAAAATATTTAACTTAAAGAATGTGTTATTTCAGTTCTTCTCTAAGTTCTTTTGAGTAACTTTAATATATATTCTTAAATGCCTTTCTGAATGAGAAACAACCTAATAATTTCTGTTTAATAAAATTCCCTAATTTTCCCTAAAATTGTACAAATTTTAATTTCTGCAAGAGTTCTTTTAATCCAGTCTGCTTTCCTAATTTACCTTGGACTGATACAGAGAAAATAAGGAACCTCTTGTTCATGGCACCTAATTTTATCACAACCAACATTGCATTTTCTTGTATTAGCAGCGATATATACGCTTATTATAATACTTATATAATTTTACCCCAGATATTTGTCTATATATCTTGGTGTATGCTTTTGCAACTTCAGCAAGAGTTATGGGATCTATGAAGCATTCTGCAAATAATTGAAAAAACGATTTTGTTTTAGAGGTCTTTTTAAGGGAACTCTTTTGAAGGAAGTGTCACAACCACTTTACTTAATTTCTCTACTCTTAATTTCATGTAGAATGTGAGGGAATTTGAGATGAAACTAAGAAATCAAATTAAGTAGATTCATGTTCTTCAGCTAATGGTTCCTGCATCCTTCATAGCTAGTTGCTTATTTCCTTTTCACGATACTCAGATTAGTCCACTTTCCATTTGAAACCCAGTGTGGTAAAGCCATACAAAGTAGCTGACTGTTAATATTGGCAACATGTTCATCCTCTCTTAGTGTTTAAATATTCACACTCTCAGAATGGAGATGATGATCATAGAGAAGAGGTGGGAGCCCAGGGCTATACCTCAATCTGCTTTTACATATATCTTTATAGCTGTAGCTTGCATTTAACATCTCTGGAAAGCACCAAAGGAAATCTAACCAAAAACCTTTTCAAAATTCAGGAGAGGATGAAATATTTTAGAAAGTGCGTGCTCACAACCTTATTGAATTCTTATCATTTATAGCATTGCTTTTTCAGTTGAATCTCTTGGATTTTCCAAGTATACAATATTCTCATCTGAAAATAGTCATCATTTTGCCTTCTTTCAATTCTTATACCTCTAACATCTATCTGCTTTTAATGACTAATACCATAATAAAAGGTTACCTATAGTATGGATGATGGCTGGAATCTTTATCTTATTCCTGACTTTACTATTTCCCTGTTGAGCATGAAACTGGTGCTTTTTTTATTATTATTATTTTTGGAGACAGAGTCTGGCTCTGTCTCCCAGGCTGGAGAGCAGTGGCGTAATCACGGCTCACTGCAACTTCCGCCTCCCAGATTCTAGCAATTCTCTGCCTCAGCCTCTTAAGTAGCTGGGATGACAGGCGCTCACCACCACACCTGGCTATTTTTTTTTCTTAATTTTTTGTAGAGATAGGGTTTCCCCATCTTGACCAGGCTGGTCTTGATCTCCTGACCTCGTGATCCACCCACATCAGCCTCCCAAAGTGCAGGGATTACAGGCGTGAGCCACCATGCCCAGCCGAAACTGGTGCTTCTTTTGAGATAAACATAGTTTATAATACTGAGGGAATATCAGTAAATCCTTTTGGTATTTAGACTTTTAAAATCAAGAATATGTGTGAAAATTTTGAAAATGTATTTTCAGCATGTAAGCATGTGATCATACGTTTTAATACGTTAATTCATGTAATGTATTATGTCAGTACATATCCTAATATTGACCCAATATTGCATTCCTGTTATTAAATACATTTAGCTAGGATATATCAATTTTTAATGGGTAACTAAATTCTATTTGCTAATATTTTATTTGTGATTTTTAAATCAGTATTTTTAAGCAAATCCATAATTTTCTTTTTATGTTGAGTCTTTGTCACATTTTCATAACAATTTTAAAGAGACTTAAAATAACCCTTTTTTAAAATGTTCAGAGCATGCTCCAATCTGGCTATCATTGAAGAGATAATATTGGCTGAACTTGAAAGATGTGATAGAATTCCTCTATAAAGCCTTCTTGGCCTTTTTCTTTTGGGAGTGGGAGGTGGTGGTGATTATTTCATATACTACTTTTGCTATTATTTTTCTCATCCTAAATAATTTTGGGAAGACAGAAGAGTCACTAGGGGCCCAACAGTAAAGTTCCTGAGATTTGATTATTGATTACCAAACTGGGGAATGGGGAGACTATTTATTAGGTGACTACAAAGTGCTAGTCCTTCCATTTATTTAACTAAAAATCAGTTTGATTAAATATCGGAATATATGTTTTACAGGTAGAAAAATGAAGCTCCAAGATGTTATGTAACTTTTTCAAGAACATAAGCAGCACTGCATGATTCAAATGCTTATCTCTATGACAACGAAGCCCAAATTTTGTAGATTGCACTATTCTTTCTCCTGTTTGCTTTCTAACCAGATACGTGATGTAGAATGTATAAATCAGGAGGTATAACTATCACTTAGTTATTAAGGTGTGTAAAATCTAATGCTCAACAGCTTTATAGCAACACAGGTTGTAGTCCATGTGCATGTAATCAACTTACCAAACAAGAAGGGGATGCTGAGACCTTCAAGGTATTAAATCCATTTAGCCAGGATATATTAGTTTTTTAATGGGTTACTAAATTCTACTTGCTAATATTTTATTTTTGATTTTTTAATCAATATTTATCAGATAAATTCTTAATTTTTATTTGCATTGTTTGTCACATTTTCATAGCAATTTTAAAGAGAATTTTCTTGTTCTGATTTGGAAGCAAGAAAAAATAGAGCTAACCTTCGCTGGTAGGCCTGGGATATGTTGGCCTTTTTGCCCCCATACTGAGTGATTCTCTCATATAATCATCCTATCATCTCTTTCATAGCATCAGATTGGACAAATTTCTAAAGACTTGATAACATTTTTAAAAGCATTTTTATAAGAAATGCAACCTGTGGTTGTGCATAATTTCTTAAATAAATCTCAGGTTCTTCTAGTGAACAGAATTGTAGAAATACTTTATTGACATGTTAGTAATGAAACTCAGAATAGTGAAATATTAATAAAAAAATAAAAGCTTCCCCCAAATCTCATATGGGTTTATCCCTTTACCCAAAAAAATATGGACTACAATCACTCTTTATTTGAAACTCTACTAATTCTAATTCCACAATCAGCCTAAAGTTTTTTCCTTTTGAACTTAAAATATTTTTGATGTTTTTCACCATAAATTATACAAACTTCAGATTAACCTGTAAGCCCCCAACAGAATGTTATCAAGTTATATTAATCTGAAATAATAACTGAAGTGAATGTCAAAATAAGTGACCTTATTGCAGCACAAATCACATATCACTGTTTTCTACTTATTCTATAGCTGCCTATTGTCTCAGATTCAGTAGCAACTTTGCACATTAACATCAATAATTTTATAGGACATGCACTTGTCTATGACTCTGGAGGAAAATAAACCAATATTTATAAGTTAGTGAGTTCATATCCAGTGTCTTCCATTCTAATTGATGAATATCAGAGAAAAAATAAAATCAACTTACCTTGTTTATATTTAATTAAATCCATAAGCCTACTAGCTTGACCTAACTGAATATGATTAATAGCAGCTTCATGTCAACATACATATGCAGATACAAAGTCATATGCATTACAGAATTTCATATAATTGCACATTGTGACTAATTCCCATATTATTAATTAAAATTGGGGTTTTAGACAAAAGAGATACTAGAAGTAAAATTGTCAAATAATTTTTAAAGCATTAGCACCATGACTCTTCTATAAATATAAAGTAAGCCTGTTTTTAAATGTATGGAGATACTACTACGTACCAACTAGAATGGACAAAATATTTTTTAAATAACTGAAGTAAATGCTGGTAAGGATATGGAGCAACAGGAACTCTCATTCATTGCTGGTAGGAATGCAACTGGTACAGACACTTTGGAAGACAGTTTGGCTGTTTCTTACAAAACTAAACATAGTCTTACCACCACCCAGCAATCCTGCTCCTAGGTATGCGTCAAACTAAATTTAAAATTTGTGTCTACACAAATAAAAAAAAAAGGCTACATAGAAATGTTTAGAGTAACTTTATTTATAATCACCAAAAATTGGAAGCAACCAAGATGTCTTTTGATATGTGAATGAATAAAAAAACTGTCCCACACAGTGAAATACTACTCATCAATAAAAAGGAATGAGCTATCAAGCCATGCAAGCACATGTAAGAATCTTAAATGTACATTGTTAACTGAAAAAAGCTGGTCTGAAAATCTACCTACTGATCCATTTATAAGACATTCTGAAAAAGGCACAATTGCAGTGATGATAGATCAGAGCTTGCCAAGAGTTTAAAGTATGTGTGGGGTGTTGAATAGTAGAAGCACAAGGATTTTAGTGTAAGTGAAACTATTCTGCATGGTACTTTTAATAGTAAATACATGACACTATACATATTTCAAAACCCATAAAACTTTACAGAACAAAAATTAAATTTAGATGTATACAACTTAATAAATTATTTAAAAGGATGAAGAATCCCAAGATGAAATGCAGACTGTGAAAAAAGAATCTAACTGTTACAACTATATAAAGCAAACTCAATGATAGGAGTAGGGATTAAAGGTGCTGACCTGAGTAGGTTTGAAAATGAGTGAAATCTGAAATACTAAAGGCAAAGGGAACTGTACATACAATCTGTATTCTAATTCATAAGATCATTTCCCGTGGGGAAGTGGGTTAACGATTTTGAAATCACTCTATAGGTATAGTAAAATTGAATAACAATGTAAATGCATGGTGGATGGTGAGAGCATGATTTCACAGTGCTGAAGTAGGAGCTAAGATTTTTATAGGAGTAATACTCAACTTGATTCTTAAAGGACATATAGAATTCTAGCATCAAGGAAAAAGAATAGAAAACATATATTTTTTCATATTTAAAATTTATATATTTTGCATATAATAATGCAACATCAAAATTTTAAATTAAGAAATTAATATGTTTTTTTCAATTTTATTTTAAGTTCTGGGATACATGTGCAGGACATGCAGGTTTGTTACATAAGTAAACATGTGTCATGGTGGTTTGCTGCACCTATCAACCCATCACCTGGGCATTAAGCTCCACATGCATTAGCTGTTTATCCTGATGCTGTCTCTCTCCCTGCCCCTTCAATGAGCCTCAGTGTGGGTTGTTCCCCTCCCTGTGTTTACATGTTCTCTTTGTTCGGCTCCCACTTATAAGTGAGAACATGCAGTGTTTGGTTTTCTGTTCCTGTGTTAGTTTGCTGAGAATAATGGCTTCCAGCTCCATCCCTGTCCCTGCAAAGGACATGACCTGATTCCTTTTTATGGCTGCATAGTATTCCATGGTGTAAATGTACCACATAAGAAAATATATTTTAATGAAAATGAACAAATTAAGTCAGTAGAACTAAAACTTTTATGTCTTAGAATCCCTTGACACTCAGAAAATTACCTAGCACCAGAAAGGATTTGTTAAAATGTGCACTATACTCATTGATGTTTCCATATTTTGAATTGAAACTGATATTTTAAAATACTCATTTACTAATTTAAAATAAACTAATAAGCCCATGCATGTAGACATAGACAACATATTTTTATTAAAAAAAAGTTTACAAAACCAAAGCATTTAGTGAAAAAAGTGTCATTGTTTACTTTTTTTTTTTTTTTTTGCAAATCTCTTTTATGTCTATCTATCTTAATAAGGTGGCTGGGTTTTTGTATCTTATGCATTCAATGTGTTGCAATATTACATATCTTATAGTCTCTGGAAAACTCCACTTTATACAGTGATATGAGATTAAGATTTTAGAAGGCAAGTAGCACCTAAATGTTACTGTGTACATAGTTTTAGTCTTGAAAACCTTGCAGAGTATCTTAGGGAACTTAAGTGGTCTTTGTACCATACTTTGAGAACAACTGGCTTAAGCAAAGGCACAGAAGAGAGGAAACACAGAATGTTTAGGGAAATTAGGGAAAGAAGGCATAGGTTATTAAAAACAGAATCAAATTCAAATGGCGAGAACCACAAAAGACCCCAAATAGCCAAAGCCATGTTAAGCAAAAAGCAACACTTGGAGGCATCACATTACATGACTTCAACATATACTACAAAGCTATAGTAATCAAAACAGTAGGGTACTGGCATAAACACAGACACACAGACTGGTGGAACAGAATAGAGTGTCCAGAAATTCAAATATTTACAGACAACTGATGTTTTGACAAAAAGGTGCCAAGATACACAATGGGGAAAGGACAGTCTCTTCAACGATCATGGAGGGAAAACTAGATATCCATATGCAGAAGAATGAAAATGGACCCTTATTTCACCCTTTATACAAGAATTAACTCAAAATGTATCAAAGACTTAAATATAAGACCTGAAACTGTAAAACTACTAGAAGAAAATACAGGGAACATGCTCCATGGCATTAGTCTTAGCAGTGATTTCTTGGATATGATCCCCAAAACACAGACAACAAAAGCAAAAATACACAAATGAGATGACATCAAACTAAAAGTAGCAAAGGAAACAATTCACAGAGTGAAAAAACAATGCATAGAATTGGAGAAAACATTTGCAAACCATGTTTGACAAGGGTTTGATATAAGAAATATACAAAGAACTCAAACTACTCAATAACATGAAAATAAACCTATTAAAAATTGGCAAAGGAACTGAATAGACATTTTTTTAAAACAGATGTGCAAATGGCCAACTGATACATGAAGAAATGTTCAACATCTCTATCAGAAAAATGCAAATTAAAGCCATAATGAGATGTCACCTCACACCTGTTAGAATGGCTATTATCAAAAAGATGAAAGATAACATGTGTTGGCAAGAATGTGGAGGAAATGTACCCTTTGTACATTGTTGGTGGGACTGTAAATTAATACAGTCATTTTGGGAAACACTATTGAGATTCCTCACAAAAACTAAAAGTAGAATTAACACATGATCCAGCAATCCCACTTTTGGGTCTATATCTTAAGAAATTGAAACAAGTATGACAAAGCAATGTCTCCATTCCCATTGCATGAATGTTTCTGCATTATTCACTAGAGCCAATATATACAGACAACCCAAGCGCACATCAGGGGCTGAATGGATATAAAAAATGTGGTATGTATACATAATGGAATACTTTTCAGCCTTAAAAAAAAGTGGGAAGTTCTGTCATATGCAACACTATAGAGAAATCTAGAAGACATTATGCTAAGCGAAGTAAGTCAGCCATAAGGAGACAAATGGAATATGATGTCACTTATATGTGATATTTACAAAGTCAAACTCAGGGAAGTAAAGAGTAGAATGGTAGTTACCAGGAGCTGGAGTGGTGGCAGGAAAGAGGGTAGACAGGGGGGAAAAAAAAAAGATGTTGGTCAAAGGATACAAAGTTTCTGTTAGATAGAAAAAAAATAAATAATTCTGGTGAAATGCTGCACAGCATGGTGATTATAGTTAATAACAATGTATGGTATATGTCAATATAGCTAAAGAAAAACATTTTAAACATTCTAACCACAAATAATAAATATTTGAGGTGATAGATACACTAATTACCTTGATTTGATCATTCCATGATGCATGCATGTATTGAAACATCACGTTATACCCCAAAATACAGACAATTATTACTTGTCAATTAAAAATAAAATTAAAATTAAAAATGTAGTTATATATGAAGTGGTGGATATGTTAATTCTTTTGGCTTAATGATTTAATAATGTATACATATATCAAAATATGTTGCAATCAGTAAATATATATACAGGTTTTGTCAGTTATGCCTTAATAAGGCTGGGAAAGTTTTTTTTTTTTTTAAGTTTCAATAGTGCAACATCATGGCTAAATTAAGAATTAACTAAAACATAAATTGAGATATATTGGAAGGGTTTCAATGTCATGGAAAGTTTGATTGCTTTTTTAAAAAAACTCATAAAGGACAGGCTTTGTGCAGAATAGTGACAATATTTAATTTCTAAAGGAAATACGTTTTAATAACAACATAGACTATAATTTGTCTGGTTAAAACATTGGAAGTCAGAGACCAAAAATCAGATGATGTGATTTTAGTAGTCGAGGCGAATCATAATAAGAAAGAGTGGTGATTTTAAAAGGGTGCTGAATTTTATAGACAATATAAATGTAGAATGAAAAGCACTTAGGACTTAATCAATATGTGGTAGAAAGAAAAGGAGAAAGATATTGGAGAGGAGGGAATTTGAAAGAGGCCCATGTAACACTATATATATTCTGTATCTATACCTTACAGAGAAAACTTGTATTAGACTTTACAATTACAGTAGATATTTTTTTCCAGAGACATTTTAAACAATACGCAGAAATCTTGGCAGTAGTATTCCCCTTAGGAAGATGGATGCGTATCATTGATAAATCCCTTGGACTTAGGTCTGGGATCATACAAAGGGCATGCTAAGAAAGCTATGTGGCTGCTCATGCCTGTAATCCCAGCACTTTGGGAGGCCGAGGAGGGCGGATCATGAGGTCAGGTGTTCGAGACCAACCTGGCCAACACGGTGAAACCCTGTCTCTACTAAAAATACAAAAATTACCCAGGCATGGTGTCTGTCACGTGCCTGTAATCCCAGCTACTTGGGAGGCTGAGGCAGGGGAATTGGTTGATCCCAGGAGGCGGAGTTTTCAGTAAACCGAGATCACGCCACTGCACTCCAGCATGGGCGACAGAGCAAGACTCCATCTCAAAAAAAAAAGAAAGAAAGAAAGAAAGAAAATATGTGTGGACTCTATACCAGGTTGTTTGTTTGTTTGTTTTAACTTTGCCTTGGAGTAACTATGTATAGATTCTGATAACTTAATTAAGATGTTACATTTGGTTAACTGCAGGGGTTTATGTTTTGCTGAGTGGGGTTTAAAGACAGAAATACAAAGCTGAATTTATTAACATAGAAAGTATTGAAAAGATGGTGTTTATAGGCTTTAAAAGATGGTGTTTATGACTTGTGGGCCCATCCCAAATTATATGTTGAAACCCTATCAATGACTACCTCAGAATATAACTGTATGTGGGGATGGGGCCTTTAAAGAGGTAACTAAGGTTAAATGAGGTCATATGAGTGTGCCCTAATCCCTTTTATTGTATTTGGAGATAAGACCCTCACAGCATGACTAAGTTAAATGAAGCCTATAGAGTTGGAACCCAATCCTACCAGACTCCATATACGAAGACATAAGAAGACAAATATTGTATGATGTCACTTACGTGTAGAAATTAAAATAGTCAAACTTATAGAAGCAGAGAGTAGAATAGTGATTGCCAGTAGCTGGGGGGGTAGAAGAAATGGGGAGGTGATGGTCAAAGTGTACAAAACGGATTTCAGCTATGCAAGATAAGTAAGTCTTAAGAGTCCCACTATACAACATAGTACCTATAGCTAGCAATACTGTATTTTATACTTAATATTTGCTAAGAAGGTAGATTGTAAAGTTTTCTTACCATAAAAACTAAATAAAGATAAATAAATAATAAAGGGGGCAGGAGGAAACTTTGAGAGGTGACAGATATGTTTATAGATTTAATAGTGGAAATGGTTTCACAGGTTTATATGTATCTCCAAATTCATCATGTTATATACATTAAATACACATAATTTTTATATGTCAATCATTACCTCAATAAAGTGGCTTGCAAAAATAAACTTTAGTGATAGACACCCAACAAATGATAATTTATGGGTGGTATGAATTTCAGAAAAAGGTCAGGCATGTACTATTTACTATAATAAAATCAAAAACAAAGCCAGTCATTAATTATATTCCTTGGCTTCCTGCTTTCTGAATGTAGAATTTCTATAACCCATAAAGGCTGAATGTGGTTACATAATATGCTTTAGCTAAAGAAATGTAAGCAAAAGTGATTTGTGTCTTTAGAATCAAAATATTTATTATTTTTTTTAATTTTAGTTTCAGGGAGTCCATGTTTGTTTGTTTGTTACATGGATACACATTGCATAATGGTGAGGTTTGGGTTTCCAATGCAGCCATCATCCAAGTAGGGAACACATTGTATAAAATAGAAAATTCTTTAACCCTCATCCCCTTTTCAACCTCCCCTCTTTTGGAGACCCCAGTGTCTATTATTTCCAGCTTCATATTTTAACATCCAGTTTTCTATACTGTGTCCTTTCTATTGCCATGGTCACCAGCAACATTGAAAACAGTGGTTGCTCCAGTAGCCCACAAGGAGATATAGAGCACATGCTCCAGCAGAATCATGACATACATAAAACACGTGCAATAAATAAATCTTTGCTGGTAAAAGCCACTGAAATTTGGTGGAGGGGATTGTTACCGTGGCATAATACAGTTATTCTGATTGGTGGAGCCAGCTTGTTCAACATATAAATGAGGTGTCTGTCTGTTAGACATATAAACAACTTATCTCTCTCTGTTTAAAACTAAATTTAGTCTCTGACAACAGTCTTTTCTTCAATCACAATCTTATAGAACGGAAGGGTTTATCCTCTCAGATTATTATGAAAAACATTTATCGAGCATCTAATATAGAATGAAGATGTTTTCACATGCATCTTGTTATATATCTTTTAAGTATACATTATTGTTTCTATCTTACATATATTGGAACTAAAGATTAAAAGTATAATAAAATGTACAGATTGTAAAACTAGGAAAGTAATAGACTCACTTTGAGCCAGCTTCTAAGTTTGATATATTTGCTCTTTCCATATGCTACAATGCCTTTGGTTAACCTAAAGACAGAACATTGACTATTGCTGGCTAAAGGAAGTTTCTTATTCTCCCTATTCTCTTAAACATATTTAGAAACTCATTCAGTCAATTTTCCACATCTTCTAGAAATAGTTTTTTAAAAAAGGTGACCTTTTCTTCTACATTTTGAAAACAACTTCCTCTTTAGATTCTTATGCCCTAGGTGAGTGAGTTCTCCCAAAACAGAAGGAATTTCAGATAAGTTCTAAGAGAACTTGATCCTCTTGCTTTATGGAACAATGAAGGAAATTACAAAAAAAAAAAAAAGATGAAGAGCTACTTTTATGTCACTCAATCAGGTAGACTGTTTACCCATTTCAAAAAAGGTAGAAAATTATAATCAGACTAATCATTTTTCTAGTCTTTCCCTAAGGAAAAAAAATCAGTGATGTTTAAATTAAAAAGAAAAAAAAACATTGTCAATTTCATTTTTTTTTCAGTTCCTGGAAGTATGACTTGACTTAGTCAAATAATCTATTATTATATTTTCCTATTTTTAAAATAAAAATGATACCTCTCCAACAAGGTTATAGCAAACATTTTTTAAAACTACATAGGGTAACCATAACAGTGTTTACCATAATGGTGATTACATTTTCTTTCCTTCAGATTCTCAAATAAAAGGAACCACAATATTCAGATATTTTCCTTCAGATTTGCAAATTAAAGGAACTACAGTATCTGTCCCTTGAAGCTCCAATTAGACAAACCTTAACATAAAGGTCTTAAAATATATACCCTGTTTCATTTGGATTGAACAGACAGTTGAAAGTTGCTTCATCCATTTTACCCATAGAATATATCACAGTGGAGAATTCTGTATTAACTTGGCCATGAGGAGCATTATCTACTTTCAAATTAGGCAAAACAGCCAGACTGGATACTTTATGCTGCTTTTATTTCATAAATCTAGAGAAAGCCTTAGCTAAAGGAATGTAAGTTATGTTTAAGTTATCTTTATGTCCATTTGCTAGTGTTCTGGGCACTGATCATAGACACATAGACACAATGATCCTAGACACACAGTTGAAACCTCACAGAAGCTTCCAATCCCAAAGCCAATATACCTGCAGATAATCGTAGGTAAATTGCTTACTCATTTTGATGAAAATAAGAGGAAAGATATGAAATGGCTTTACTTTTTAACAAACTTTATATTTTCTTTCTTTTCACAGACAGGGTCTCGCTCTGTTGCCCACAGTGGATAGGAAGTGGTGTGATCATAGCTCACTGCAACTTTGAACTCCTGAGCTCAATTGGTCCTCCTGTCTCAGCCTTCTGAAGAGTTGAGACTAGAGGCATGGGCCACCACATCTGGCCATTTGGTTAATTTTATTTTTTAGAGATGGAGTCTCCCTATGTTGCCCCGTCTGCCCTAGAACTCCTAGCCTCAAGTGATCCTCCTGTCTTGGCCTCCCAAACTACTGAGATTGCAGGTGTCAGCTACTACACCCAGCCTATATTTTCTAATTAAAAAAAAACATGTACATATGCATTGTGGTGAATTTAGAAGACATAGAAAACTAAGAAAATAGAACAAGAAATTATATAACCTTGAACAAAAAATAGAACAAAATTGAATGTTGAAAATAGAACAAAAAATTATATAACAAAAAGGCAACACTAAACTTTGATTACAAATTTTTGTGAAAAGATATTAACTGATTTTTTCTCTCTAAAAACAAACATTCCTATTTATATTTAGTTATATTTGCTGAATTTATATAGAAACATTAACAAGCAAAATGAGACAATATTGTATATATTGCTGATTTAGTTTTTTGTTTTGTTTTTTGAGACAGGGTCTTACTTTGTTGTCCAGGCTGGAGTGCAGTAGCGCAATCTGGGCTCACTGCAGCTTCAGCCTCCTGGGCTCAAGTGATCCTCCCATCTCAGCCTCCCCTCCCAGGTAATTGAGACTACAGGCATGTGCTACCATGCCAGGATGATTTTTTTGTAAGACGAGTTATCACTGTTTCCCTAGGCTTAAGCCAACTTCCTGCCTACTTGTTCAAAAGTGTTGGAATTACAGGTGTGAGCCACCATGCCCAGGCTTGATTTGCTTTTTGATTCAATGAAATGTAGATACATTTCTAACATTTTACTAGATTGTATTTTAGTGTATACTCTGTTAGATCTGCTTCTAAGAGACATTTAAATTTTTTTCAGTATTTTATTTTGTTCTAAACATTACCACTATGAATCTGTTTATTCATATGTACAATTTATTTAGCAAAAATCTAACTGAATTGGAGAACCTTAACCAAAATTTCTAAAATATTTTAAGACTTTTAAAATGTAGGTCAAATGTCCTCACAAATTACATAAACATTAATGTTAGATAATACAATCTCTATAAGAAAGTGTTCATTTTCCTAAACTCTCACCAATACTAAGGATTATCAATCTTTTAATATTGCATATTTTGTCCATCTGATAGCCTAAAATAGCAACAACATAAACCAATTCTAACTGTTTTCTTTGAAAGTTAATGACTTTGACCATAAATATTCTTGCGTTCATTATTCATATGTATTGCTTCTTTTGGTTGTCCGTTGAAACTCTTTCTCTCTTTTTTATCTTTTTTTTAATTGCTGAGTAATAAATCCTGGATTGATGGACAACTTTTTTCTTTCAGCACTTTAAAAATATTACTTCATTGTCTCCTGAAATTCCATCTATGTTTTCCCCCAATAAGATGTTAAATGTTATTCATTTTGTTATTTTCCTCATGCAATGTGTTGTTTTTCTCTTCTGATTGATTTAAATATTTAATCTTTAGCTTACAGAAATTAGGGTGTAGTTTGCTTTAGTGTGGTTATCTTTGTCCTTATTTTCATTGGAGTTGATTTCTTGAATCTCTAAATCAATGTTTTTTGTCACATTTGGGAAATATTTGACCTCATTATTTTTCTAAATTTTTTTCTGCCCAGTTGTCACTTTCTTGTCTTTCTAGACTCAAATTGAATTTACGTTGGACCATTTGATATTAATTCAGAGATTGTCGGTACTCCTTTGTCTTTAGAGGGCTATTTTTTCTTTATATAGCTTCACATTCATTTTCTCTTTCTTCTGCCATGTGCCATGTGCAGTGAAGCACATCCAGTAATTTTTTTTTTAGTTTCAATTATAGTATTTTTACATTCTAGAATTTTCATATAATTATTTTTGATTGTATTCATTTTCTGTTGGTATTCCTATCTGGTTACTTATTAATATCATGTTTTCTTTCAATTCTTTTTTTTTTTTTATTATACTTTAAGTTTTAGGGTACATGTGCACATTGTGCAGGTTAGTTACATATGTATACATGTGCCATGCTGGTGCGCTGCACCCACCAACTCGTCATCTAGCATTAGGTATATCTCCCAATGCTATCCCTCTTTAAACATATTTTCATTTTTTAACATATTAATCATCGCTCTTTCAAAAGTCCTTGTCTACTGTAACCAATTTCATGCCATTATGGGGTTAGTTTCTTTATGTTTCTACCAATTGTCATTTTTAAAAACTATTGGTTGTATTTTTCTGTTTCATTATGGTATTCATTATTATTCATTATATATTGAACATCATGAATTACTGCAGAGACCAGAAATTCTGTTGTCTTTCTCTGAAGAGTATTGACTTTTGTTCTAGTAAGTAGTGCAATTACTAAATATTTACCTTGAACTTGAATAATCTTGGTAAAACCCAAGATGCTTACCATGCTTCTTTAATTTATTAAAATTTACCCTTCAAACTCTGTGTTCCCATGTGTGTCTTCTCAGAGATTAGTTTTAGTCTTAGTCACGGGGGAGTAATAGAATTTATGTCACTCCAGGGCATAATCCTTATTATGAATTAAGCTTTATGAAAGCTTACTGTTTTTATGTCTCAACTGGAATGGGATGCTAAAGATATTAATAAGGACTTAAGGTTTCTTTCCTCTGGCTGGACCCCAATCCCCATGGGTATAAAGGCTACTCAGCATTTAGTATTTTTATTCCAATCACAGTCATATAGTAGTTGCTCTCTGATAAGTCTCTGGTAGTCTCCTAGGTATGAGAAGTCCAGTCCTCAGCCAAGGACTTGTAGAGAATCCCCACACTGAATTCTGGAGCTACCTCTGCATATATCTTTCCTTTATTGTGCTTTACCTACCTAAATCCAGTTGTTTTAGCTCTTCTCTGAACTCTAATCTCTGCCTTCTGGAGCTCTGAATTTCAGTGTTGCTTGAATTGCTGCACTGGAATTATGAAATTTCCCTCAGGTCAAGGCAAACATAGGGGCTACCTTCAGCATTTCACTTTTCTTAGAAATTATAGCCTCATGCTGCCAGTTTTCCACTGCCTGACAACGGGCACCATACACAGTCTGTTCAAGTTTATAGTTGATTATGGCAGGAAGACTAATCTAGTACCATTGACTGCATCATAGCCAGGAGCAGAAGTTTTTGCACGTAACAAATTTTAATTTTTTGGCACTTTTTAAATGTAATTTTATTTAAGATGTGATTATCATGTATATAAAATTTGTAATCTTTTTATTTTCACCTAAAATTAGATGTATCATCCAATATTTCTCATGAAAATCATTAGCCATCCAAAACACTTAATACATACAAATAATTGGATTAGCAATAATTTTATTTTTAATAGCTAATTCAGAACTGTACAATTTTCCTGCTTTGTAAATAATCTTGTTTTATATCATAATTATTATTCTTTCATAATCTTGTGATTTATTCCTTGCTGTCACTCGCCCTGGAGCACAATACATACAGTTCTCTCATGAAAAACAGCTCAATTACAAATCTATGCTTGCAATCTGGAATGGAAAATGTGACTTATCACTAGTAATGGCAAATATGACACTCATAAGTAACAGTAGGTAATTGAAAGTGAAGAGGAATGTAAATGATGAGTGGTTATTCCTGCCTACTATTGTTCCTCATTTTAGTGCATTTGTAGCCTACCATCTCTTTAATGTACTATCCTCATCAAGATTTTTTGTGGCTTTGGTGAATTAGTAACAGATTATGACAACCTTTCCATTGATATAGCTTATGCTTTTAGGCTCATCTTTTCAGGTATTGATAATAGTGGAATAATTCAGACATTGATTCAAAGTTACATTCCTTAGCACATTTGAATTGAGGTTTTCTTGAAACCACTATTTGCCTTCTCTGTCCATGACATTTCAATATATATGTAATGTTTTCTCAGATCTGAAGTCACATGTACCTCATTCTAGAGTTTGGATTCAATTCCAGTAAAAGCTTCTGCCTCTCTCAATTTGCAACAGTAGGCAATAGTATACTAGTAAGTGTTCAAAAACTGGCTGTCCAAAAGCAAAACAAAAAACCTGATTGGAAGAATTGGCTGTTGGGAAAAGGTGTGCATGATTGGCTTCCTCACAGCACTCACCCTAGGGCCCTTTTATTACCTCCTGGAAGATGACTGACACCTCATTGGGTGTGCAAATATTCTTCCTGTTGGACATAAACAAATGCTTAATGAGTGAAGTTTTTCAGAATGGTTGCCAAACATTGGTTTTATTGTAAATCACTTGCATGTGTCCTAAAGTCTTTTTTTCCTAATGAATATTTAAGCAGCCATCTCTTTTTGCATTAAATTCAGGAAATTTAAGACTTTTTTAGCTCTTGAATATAAGCTTTAGCGTAGATGTTTGTTGCTTTTAGAATGGCTGGCTGGCTGGTTTCATTTGTTACATAAATACTCAAATACATATTAAAACAGACACACATACACGCAGTATTTCTTCAGTTCAAATTTTCTCAAATTTTTTGTTTCTTCAGCTTATAGAATTAAGAGCTAAGAGATGCTATAAAACCAAATTTGTCTACTGTCAGGATGGCTATTTGGCATAATGTATTTAAATATACTGTACTACAGATGAAAATAAAATTAATAATCATTTTGTTATTTTTAGACATGATTGATTTTTCTGACCATACCTATCATTCCCTATTACCTTTTTTCAATCAAAATATTTATTACTACCTAATATATTAAAATGCTATTTATTGTTGTATCCATAGCACCTAGAACAGTACATAGTCACAAAATGATGATTTTTTTGAATAAATTAATTAAAATCTTAAATAACATTTGGAATTTTCAGCTCCTACCAAAAATTTCCATCAAAATAAAATAAGCTGACGTAGTGTTATATACCTGTAATCCCCGCTATTCAGGAGGCCGAGGCAGGAAGATTGCTTAAGCCCAGGAGGTGAGAACAGCCTAGGCAACATAGTGAGATACTGTCTCAAATAAATTAATTAAAATAATTCAATTAAGTAAATTCCTGAACTTTATTGAGATATTTAAAATATTCGTGTGATAAAACCATATAAAATAAGAAAGTAATTGAGGAGCTAAACATAGCAATTCAAAATTAGTTTTATGTGCTCCATATAGTTCATCTTTTACCTCTAGATTTGCTTAAAATCTATTTAGTGTTTTAGCCTGCATCAATAATAAACAGAAAGATATACCTAGAGATACTATTTAAATATATGATTGCAGAAAGCTTTTTCATTTATATTAAAAGTTCTTCTGACAATTATTTTAAATGGTTACATATTTTATTGCAAAATTATGTAACTTTTTAGGAGTACTTTCTAGGTGCACAGTAGCCTACTAGAGTCCATCACAAATTCCCAAAAGCATCCATGGATACTAGACTAGTGCAGCAACCTACAGTACAGTGGAAAGGAATACCTTTCTTGTGATACATTGAAGTACTGTTTGTTATGCTCTGATAACAGAGAGGTGTATCAGCTTTAATTTAACTAATGATCTTCATCCTGGAAATACACACAAAAGCCCATGTGAATAGACTTAAGCGTATTCTCTAATGACAGATTTAGAATTAACCTTCTCTTCGGTTCTAAGACTTTATTACATGATGAAGCTTGAGATATTTGCTTTGTTTTCCCCATAGAATGAGTTATTTTCCAGCTCCATCCTCAGTGACTCATTCAAATTGATATCTGATAACACTCCCTTTTTAAAATTCTTTTTTTTCCACCAGTTTCTCAAATATAATCACAAACTTGAGTGTCACTGTATAAGCATTACCCTAATGTTAAACAGTGAGTGGGTCAAAGCTTTCCTCATATTGTAATGGAAATCTTGGGGTCTAAAGCTGTTTCAGTGTTTGTTAGACTTTGAGTCCTTGAAATGAATTCTGTGAAAGTGTTATTATTTGGGCAAAGGTTCTGAAAAGTTATAGGATTCCTAATATGTATTTAAGGTAGATATTCCTGTCTGAGTTTTTCTTATAGATAATTCTGTTTCTAATTTCAAGAAACCAATTTCTTCATTAAGGAATTTCCATGGCAAAATAACAATTGTTCTTCAAAAACACCTGCATCACTTATTGTAAGTGTAACTAGCATACTCATAATGTGTCACACAAAAACACCAAAACATTTTAATTTAAAAAATAGTCAAAAAGTTCACTTCAATCTCCTTGCTAGCAAGTATTATTTTCACAAAATATTGTAATCGTGTAAGCTTTCAGGTTTGAATGTCAAGGTTTAGGGCCAATCTTTGAAATCTCATACCCATAAATTTTGAGATATATATAAAAAAGTTCCTCCAGTCTAACATGAGATATCAGTGGCCTTGATAGCATGTCATGCCCTTGTCTTATCAGCAACTGGAAGTTGAATGTGTTGCAACTTTGAAGAATTTCCATGAGGCCATGGAAAACAACGTCAATTATATTTATAACAATCTCTTCTTGACTCTATACTAATCAGTTCTTACTCTCTGAATCAGTGAGTTGTACTTGCCAATGTTATTCTTGTCCTTGCCTACGTCAGTGTGCCAGGTATTGACATTCAAAGTGAGTTTTTCTAATGTATGTATAATTGCTAAATAATTATTTAATTCTCTCGTCTATCTTCTGTCTCTGTCTCTCTCTCTCTCTCACTTTTTACACTAAAAGCAAAATAAAACCTATTTAGTAGGTAAATCTGTGCGTGAATATATAGATAATAAATGTCCTAGATGAAATTGCCAACAGATTTGGAAGGCATGTTAATGTAAATATTTTTTAAATGTACCTATAAGCCTGTCAAAATCTAAAAACAGTTCTGTATAGGACTGTACATGTTGAATAAATATTTTTTATCTGTTGATTTTTAAAAGAAAAGTACAATGATCAACTTAATCATCATCCTAATCACCCTATATATGATTTGTTAAATGCTTACCAAGCATCAGATAATGTGTGGGGGACTTTTCTAACAGTATTAGTTTCCTAGGGCTGCTGTAACAAATAACCAAAAAACTTCATTGCATAAAACAACAGAAATGTATTCACTCATAGTTCTGGTGGCCAAAAGTTCAAAATCAAGGTATTAGCAGGGTTACACTTCCTCCTGAGGATATACAGAAGATTCTGTTCCTTTCCTTGTCCAGCTTCTGGTGGTTGCAAATTTCCTTAGGATTGTGACCACATGTTTTCAATCTCTGCTTCCATGGTCACTTACCCTGTTTGTTTGTTTGGACAGTCTCACTCTGTCGCCCAGGGCTTGAGTGCAGTGGCATGATCTCAGCTCACTGCAATCTCCACCTTCTGGGTTCAAGCAATTCTCCTGCTCAGCCTTCTGAGTAGCTGGGATCGCAGTTGTGCACCACCATGCCCAGGTAATTTTTTGCATTTGTAGTACAGACAAGGTTTCCTTATGTTGGCCAGTCTGGTCTCGAACTCCTGACCTCAAGTGATCCGCCCGTCTCGGCCTCCCAAAGTGCTGGGATTACAGGTGTGAGCCACTGCACCTGGCCTATTTATCCTCATCTGCCACTGTGCCGTGTTTCTTATAAGAGCAATTGTCACCAGATTTAGAACCCACTGCAATAATCCAGACGATCTCAATTTCCTTACTTAATTAAATCTGTAAAGATCCTTTTTCTAAGTAAGGTAACATTCGCAGGTACTGGAGGTTAAAATGTGGACATATCTTTTTGGGAGTCACTATTCAACCCGTTCCTCTAACTGTCTCTAATTGTCATAAACATAGAGATAAATTGAGAGTGAGAGAGGTTAGCAATTTTCCTAAAGTTGCACAGATTAGGAGTGGTAGGACTAGGATCTTAAATAGAAGCAGAACTCATCCGATTGAATTTTAATTGTTCATTCTTCCATTTGTATCCCTGCCTAGGTCCAGGTATCTTGGTGGTTGAGACTTATGACGTATCCCTAATGTCATGCTTTGGCCTTTGATACAAGCTAGGCACTAAATAACCAATTGTTGAATAAATTGAATAGATGATTTCTCACCAGCAAGTCCGTTACTGATAAACAGCCAAGGCCAATATCCATTGAAAATGAAAATGTATCTGTTATTTTGCAGCAATTTTATCTAAACGTTATCAAAATTCAGTAGCGAATGTTTATCTCTTTCCAGAGTTTAGTATGAAAATTCTTTAGACTTATTTACTCAAAAACTAGGCTCTGTGATGTAAATATAGAAGCAGCAATTGGCCACATACTATCTCCTTCTTCCCTTTTCTTATTATGTATATTTATTTACATAATAAAGAAATATATATGTATATATACATACATATGTATATATACACGTGTGTGTGTGTGTGTGTGTGTGTATGTATGTCAGGAGTAACTAAAAGAGGAAAAATACCTAGATAAATCACCAGTTTATTTGGTTTTTAAGCACAACCACTGCCACATATTGGCTGGTGTGTGAGTTTTATTGAGCAATGAGATCCAATTTGTTGCCTAGTTATTGCTGGTGACTGAATATAGGTCTTTTTTTTCTAGAAAAATTGAGTGGTAACTGAAGATGGCAAAACACCACATCAGAACGACTCAGTCACAATGGCAATTGTTTTGTGAGTGAATCATTCAGCCTTTCTTTCTCTCCTTAAGGAAATTTTAGTAGCTAATTTCAATAAGCAACTAAAATTTTGGTGATATACAGGCCCAGGATTGAGAATTATAAAACAGGATGTATATGAAAAATAATGTTTTTAAAGTTACTCTTTCTCTCTCTCTACACACACACACTCTCTCTCTCACACTCATATTTTCTGAGCTATTTCCTCTTTTTTGGTCACTCATTCATTAACCATTCTTATACCAGAAGTATCTACCTTCCAGATGAATCTTCAAGTTTTATGATAGACCTCTTATTCAATTTAGATGTCCTTTCCTCTCCAAGTGCCCCAAGATTAGGATTTCTTATCTACTCTCTAAACATTCCTGAGTCTGGCAAGGAAGCTTCAGGCATGGTAAGGAGAATGACAACCAAATTTCTGTTGTAGGCCACTAAAAAAAGTTGATGCCAGACTTGTGGATGTGAGGATGCATGCAGTGGTTTGAAAGAGCAGAATTCAAGGACACTAAAGAGTTATGATTGAAATATAATTGATTTGAGGTATGCCACTGAGGCACCCAGTCCAATATACATTCAACCACAAGAAATTAAACCTTCTCTGTATATTTGATGTTCAATTTCCTTATTTCTAAAATGTACAATGTAACATATTTCAACTAGCATTCATATGAATCTTAGATGAATCTGGCACAATGCCAGAAATATATTAGTTGCTCACATATCATTATTTACAAGAGGCTAAGAAAAGGCACATGATTTTAGGAAGTTTTCTCCTTGTTTGTGGAAATTTTATTATGTAGTAATTAATTTAATACCTTTGTGAACTCTTCAGTGCTCAATGCTTACCCCTCAAGTATACAAGATCAATAAACTAACTTGAGCAAATAAAATTTTCAGGAAAACATTGGCATTAACAAACTTATGACACTGAAGTATAAAATCAGAATGCTGACTTATTAATTTTCTACTTAAAACATAATTGTCATTCATTTAAAATATGAGTCCTTATTATTTTATCTCTGTTGGTAGATGTCATGGGAAACCAAACCATAATTAGGATTCTATGTGGAATCTGAACAAGGAACACTAGATGAGAATTTTAATTACCATCAGGTTTATGAAGTTTAATAAATCCACCTCTACAACATGGGTGCCCTCGTTAACAAGACTGCTGCATTTAAATTTCACTGTTTAATTTTCTCTTTCCTTAGAATGTTCATTGAACGGACATTCCATTTGCTTGCTTCTATGTCTAAACTTTCATTATCAACCTCCTGGCAGATTGACCTCTTTTTCCTTCAGAAATATTCATGTTTTCCATCAGAGTAGTCAATTCTTGCTTGCCAGGAACAACTCTCCCTTTACAAAATATTCTCGTCTCTCAGCTCTCATTCATTGTGAGTTGATATTACAGTATAAATAGCAGAAGAAAAATCTCATTTTTTTTATTTCCAGAATACTTCAGTCACCTCTAACTGAAGGTGATATTTATTTTTTTGACTCTCACTTTTCTCACTAAAAATCAAAGATGATAATAGGGTCTTCCTCATTTGGTTTTTGAGAGTGTTAATAAAACAATGTTTTCAAAGGTCTCAGTACACTACCTGGTACAAGGAATAGACTCAATAAATATTTTTAAAATCTATCATTACCCCAACATTTAACAGTGTTTTGCTATGATCTGACTTGTCATATAAAGGGAGCCCTGTTATAGTAAGACCTTTCATAATAAATACAGCCCACTCTGCGTGTCGCATAACAGTTTTACTCACTATCATGTGAGGAGTAAAGATTCTATTTTGACTGACTCACAGAGAAGCGATGAATATTTCAGAACTTTGCTTCGTAAAAGTATGTGGAACATGGAGCTTTAGATCCCCGTTTTGAAGAGTTAGGCACACCAATCAGGATAATGCACATGAATGTTCTTTTAAAATGGCAAAAACACATTGTATGTAAAGAGGGTAATTATTATTATTAGGGAAAGTATGGTAGCTTTGCAGAGAACACGGGAGCAGCAAATGGGACAATGAGGCTTATTGGAGTTTGTGAAGGGACAAATTCCATAAACTTTTATGCAGTTCCTCTGTTTAAAAAATCTTTGGTGATTACTTACTTAACAATGAAATTATCTTTTACAATGAAAAATTATTGAAATAATCTAACAACATAAAAAGACAGAATGCTGTGGTTGTTAATGCCTTCAGGTGACATCTCCTAAAAAGGAAAATCCCTTACAGAGATTAGAAAATGACATTTTTCTTGCTTCACTATTTTAATATGCAGCAATAAGAAACTACAGGCTAATGAATCAACAAGTCACTTACCCAGCCTCCTCTTTTCAACAACATTACTTTAAATAATCTCTTATTTGAATTATTCAGTAATTCCACCAGCAGCACAGCAAGGATTATTAGTCAATCTTTCTTACACCAGGCATGGTTGGAAGGCTTAATAGTTTGAAACTCAAAATCATTTCTTAGTTATGTAAATCCTTGTCATCTATTATTTGTTCATGAAATGGTGAGAGGCTGAAGTTTAAAACAAGAAGCTAATTACTATAAGAAGAAAGCAGCCATGGATTTATTAAGTAGATAGCAACCACAAGGCCATTAGCCAGAGGCATATATGTATTAGAATATACAAACACTGGAATTCTTAGAAAAAAATGGATCTCAATGCAGGCTACTTCTACACAAATGTGGCCATCTCTCTGTTAAATGCAACCAATTAGAAAGTTATTTAAGACCTACTTTTCCAATTGGAAACACCACATTTTTTTCTATATATACATATATATATATGTGTGTGTGTGTGTGTGATCTATGTATGTGTATATATGTACGTATATAAATTTTATGTGTGTAGATATAATTATACATATATGTAATTAAGTTATACATATGTAATTAAGTTACATATATTATTTTTGTATATGTAGCATGCCCGTGTGCACAGGCACACACACACACACACACACACATACAATGCACATGCCTTTGATCCAGCAATTCATATTTCAAATTTCCAGTGTAGAACAGTTGTCCTACGTCAGATATGCCTTGGGCATCTTGGGAAGAATCAGTTTGATCTAGACTTTTGTCCTAACTCACTCTGATTGCCAACTGCTTCTGTTGCTCACAACATCAGATTGGACCCAAGAAAGTATTAGCAGTTTACTTCTTCAAAAGTTCAGGTCTTTATTCCTGTCAGCTTTCCAAGTGCCCATGGTTGATTTGAACCATCTGGAGAAGTGGTCTTTGTTCTAATGAAATTACATTTGTTAAATCCTTTTAGGTGCAATATGTCATGGGGTTGCATTGCAGGGGAGCAGACACAACAAGCATGTGCTCTGGAATCAGAGCAGGAGAGAGAAGCAGACAGAACGTAAGCAGTCCTTAGTAGCCAAAGAGGCCTAGGCTAAAAAATTTAATTGGAAATCTTGCTTTTAAGTAAATGAATTCATTTTCTTGTAGGTAGTTTTTCTAACAAAATCTTTACTTAGCAAACAAAGAGAAACAGCACTAGACACCTATGAAATAACCTCCAAGCTTTTTATGCATCATGCATTGATTTCAGGAGCTCAGTTAGCTTTGCTAAGTGTGGTTATGTGCTGTAATATAGTTGGATATCACTTGGCTCCTCTCATCATATCACATATACTCTATGGATGCACAACCTTGCTTGAAATTAAATAGAAATAAATAGAAAACCTAAATTTATTATTTGTCAGATTAGAAATATTTCAAAATTGTGTTTAAAAGCCATTGATAACGGCAAAAGTTCCCAGCAGGAGTGTTAATTGGTACAATGGTATGATATTTGGGATACTGTTTTTTGTGTGTGTATATATATGTATGTGTGTGTACATATATATGTATGTGTGTGTGTACACATAGGAATTGTGATATATTTAATAAGTTATACATATGTAATCAAGTTACACATATAATTTATATATATATACAAATATAAATTTATATATAGCATGTGTGTACATATACACACATAGCATGTGTATGTATATATGTACATATATGTATATACATATATATACACATAGCATACATACATATATGTGTACATATATATGTACTCACACATATGCTGTATATATAACGCATACAAATTTGATCCAGCAATTCCAATGGTTGAAATTTAATCCAATAGATATACCATACGGCTCATGGCTACATTGTTTGTAATACTGAAATACAAGCTTGTACTCTCTTTCTCTCTTTCACACACACACACACGCACACACACACCCCCCAAACTGATGGTCCATTAATGGGATCAATAATAAAAGACTATTACTAAAGATAGTGCAAGAGCCAGGCTCCCTGGCTTTGAAGGTCAGCTACCTGTGTGATATAACCTTAAACATGTTACTTTACCTCTGCTTGCTACTTTTCTTTCATTTATTTCAATTGGCATGTAATTGTTCATACATCATATGGCTGCTTTGAGGATTAAGTTAATATATGTAAAGCATTTTACAAAAAGTCTGATATGTAGAAATGATTTCCTGGTTAGCTATTATTTTATGGTCCATTAAAATAATGAGTTCAAATTGCTTAGGCTGATTTGAAAAGATTACTAAGATCTATTATTAAGCAAAAATAAAAAGAAAATTAAAAAACTATATCATGTATATTATTATATCATTTAATTAAAACTTATACATTTTTGTAATTAAAAATTATAACATTCTGATAAATGCTAAAGATTGTTGGAATAATATACCAGAAATTGATAAGTAATGGTTATGGCAGTTACCTCTGAGAAATGGTAGGGGAGGTCTAATGCAGGACAGGGATATTTTAACTTTCATTTTAATCCCTTTCCTATTATTTAAAATGTTTACCAAATGTTCCTGTCTTTTTATAAATTAAGCAAAAATTTACAAACATAACACTGTTTTTAAATGACAAATTTAGTGACTCTTTGTTTTCTCACCTTATTTGTCTTTAATGGGATTGATATGAGTTGGCTCTGGGTTCCCACTCAAATCTCACCTTGAATTGTAATAAATCCCATGTGTCATGGGAGGGACCTGGTGGGAGGTAATTGAATCATGGGGGAGGGTTTTTCAGTACTGTTCTCGTGATAGTGAATAAATCTCACAAGATCTGATAATTTTATAAAGGGGAGTTACTGGCTGGGCACAGTGGCTCACACCTGTAAACTCAGCACTATGGGAGGCTCAGGCGGGTAGATCACCTGATGTCAGGAGTTTGAGACAAGCCTGGCCAACATGGTGAAACCCTGTCTCTACTAAAAGTATGAAAATTAGCCCAGCGTGGTGCCGTGTGCCTGTAATCCCAGCTACTTCGGAGGTTGAGGCATGAGAATCGCTTGAACCCTGGAGGCAGAGGTTGCAGTGAGCTGAGATCACACAACTGCATTCCAAACTGGGTGACAGAGCCAGAATCTGTCTCAAAAAAAAAAAAAAAAAGTTCCATTGCACATTGCACATGCTGTCTTGCCTGCCAGCATATGTAAGATGTGACTTTGCTCCTCATTCACTTCACCTTCAGCCATGATTGTGAGGCCTCCCCAGCCATGTTGAACTGTGAGTCAATTAAATCTCTTTTCTTTACAAATTACCCAGTCTCAGGTATGTTTGTATTAGCAGCGTGAGAACAGACTATACAGTGACTTAATATTCTAGTCGGTCACTCACGGGAAGGGTTAACCTTAGTAAGACCTTGTGCTCATACCCACCAAGGTGACATAATATAGCTGGTTCCATCAGGTTATGTTCTGTGTACCCTCACATGGTGTGCTTTGCAGGTAGTTCCATTAAAGTGCCTTCATAATTATCTTCTACTCTAGCTTGTTACTGGCGCTTGAACAAAAGTATAAAGTCCATGATAGAAAAGGAAGAATGGCAACCCTGCTCAAAAGACACAGAATAACCAATAGTCTTTCCTTTTGTTTTCAAATGGCACATATTTATCTTCTAGAGCTCAGGTTCATTTGGAGAAAAACTGGAAAAACGATGACCTTTGGCTCTTGAATTGTTAAAGTGAGTTGCACATCATTCCAACATTGATGCCATTTCAGTTCTTTTCAGAAGAGTTTATTTATTTAAAATGGCAATTCCACAGGAATTTTCATGTTTCACTGACTGTCTCTACATCATTTTAGAGGGGTGATGAAAAATATCAAGTAAATTATGTCTGAACACAAATGTTTGTATAGCTACAATATTGAGAAATCTCTTCAAGTTAGTGGCAGGGTCTTCAGGAAATGATGAAGATGTGATGGTGTGAGTTTTCTTTTTATATGTAAAGCGTTTGCCCAAAGATTTCAAAAAAAAATCCAAGGCTTATTTGGCCAGGAAGGAAACAAAATTTGTGAATACTATAATATTTTTGGAAACTATGCAGTTGGGGATTATATATCCCATCTAAAGACAGTCAAACAAAAATAAAGCAGTTTGCATGGTGAAGAACACTAGACTATAGCCAAATTTGACCTCAGGGGCTTCTACCTACCCATTTCTGCATGGCTTTGTCTTTCAAATCATACTTCCAGGTTGTCTACATGTTTCAGCCAATACATTATTTAAGAGTAAACAAAGAAACATAATTTGAGTAACACGTAAAATAACAGTGCTCTTAAATCCTTATTCTCTTTGAAGTGGCAAAGCCCTCTATCATACCAGGAATTAAAACAGGACCACACTGTCTAAAACTGTTTAAGGTCCTAGTATGTGTCTGTCACATAGATAATCAATAAATAAATGAATACCTGAACAAATGATATTCAAATTATTTTCTTGCTAGTAAAACAAAGGTTAAATGCAATACTTTGTGTGGTGTCAGAGTTTGGGCAGAGTGTCTGAAGGTGGAAAACAGTATAAAATATGTTAAGCAGTCTGTCTTCTAAAGCCAAGCTGGAGATTGCCCATGTAAGCCTTAGGCCGTTAATCATATCATGGGTATAAAACAGATGAAGAGATAAATATTTTAGGGAGTTGTTGGAATGCTCTGACATTTCTCTCTTCCTTAATCAATAATGTGACTCAAAAGATTCCAAGAGGACCACTGGCAAATCAGCTCCTTGGAATTTAGGGAATGTAGTGCTGTCACCTAAAATTCCTTGAAATTATCTAAAAATAAGAGGTTGATGGTCAATACTGAGTGTCAACTTCATTGGGTTGAAGGATGCAAAGTATTGTTCCTGGGTGTGTCTGTGAGGGTGTTACCAAAGGAGATTAACATTTGAGTTGGTGGACTGGGAAAGGCAGACCCATCTTCAACCTGGGTGGGCACACCCAGCTGTCAGTGCAGCCAGAATAAAAGCAGACAGAAGAACGTGAAAAGACTAGACCGGCTTAGCCTCCCAGACTACATCTTTCTCCTACACTGGATGCCTCCTGCCCTCGAACACCAAACTCCAAGTTCTTCAGCTTTGGTACTCAGACTGGCTTCCTTGCTCTTCAGCTTGCAGACAGCCTACTGTGGGACCTCACCTTTTGATTGTCAATAGTCCTTAATAAACTCCCCTTTATATACACATCTATCCCGTTAGTTCTGTCCCTCTAGAGAACCCTAATACAGAGGTTGCAACTAGGGCTGTCTCTGTTGACAAGTATGGCAAAGAGAGGTAAGTGCATTACAAGGGAACTGCATATCTCTGTGTACAAAAAGCTATGTGTGTGTGTGTGTATTCAGAGGAATAAACAAATGAGATCTTTGTGGAAGTGAATCACTGAATTGCCTTAAAAGGAACCTCTCTCAAGACAATGTCCTAGAGAGGCAAAAGGACCTCAACGTATGTGTGCACTTACTTTAAATGACAAGTTTAGTGGCTCTTTGCTTTCTTAACTCATTTGTCTTTAATGTGACTTAATGCTCTAGTAGGTCACTCATGGGAGGGGTTAACTATGGGAGGGGTAAGACCTTGTGCTTATGTGCAATCACGGTGGGTATCATGCTATGAGAAGCCCACTGGCTGATGAGAGAGTCAAAATCAGAGAGTCAAAATGAGATTATGCCTGAGGAGGCATAATCTATGATGAGGTAAGCACTTGGAGTTTCCTAAATTCTAAGGAGAATTTTAGAAAAAAATCCATGTAAGCAATTCAAGAAAAAAAATGTACTGACAGACTTTTCACATTTAAAGGATACCAATATCAGATTTCAACCTCATGGCCAGGTAAAACCATGTTTTTTTCCCTCTAATTATTATTTTTTTCCTATCACAACAGGGAAGGTGTCAGAAATACTTGTGAGAAAGGTGGGCAGTAAGAAATGAGGCATAGAAAAAAACTGATTACTCTCCACAGTATTTTAGGCTTCCAAAGCTGAACCAGGCTAAACCATGGAGGGAAAAGGGAAAGTCTACGTTTTAAATTAAGTGAGATTAGATTGGACACTTTATTATCTAAGAGTTACTGAAAAGGCTTTTGGATCTGCCCACACTTTTATTTAGATATAGAGAAGAGTGAGTCCATAGAGTAAGTTTAATGGTGAGAAAGAAGAAAAAATATGAACATTAACACAAATTTATCTTATCAAGTGCACATTATTCAATAAACCTGTTACAGAACAGCACTTGATCAATGAATAAATGAATAAACTAATATTTTAAAATATACAAGTTAGTTTTTTGAAAACCAGATGTGGTCTAGTAATGTCGTAGGAAGAATCAATGCAGCTTTAGGGACTACTGTAATTAAAATTGGATCCAGCATGCCTCTCTCTCACACCCTCTTGGTTACTCCCTGGATAGCGGTTTTATTTCCTCAGAGGCCATTAGCTTTACAATTTCATTTCCAATGAAGAAAAGGAACTTGGAAAAAAATTCCAAGGGAGGACTCTATTAGCTTGGCTTTTGTCATGTGCCCACAGTAAGCAAATCAAAATGGCGAGAAGGGATGATACATGTGGAGATTGGCAAACCCACTAAGAAATATTTGGATGCAACAGGGAAAGTATTTTTACTGCAAAAAGGGGCAAAAGAACATGATTCTGGAATTCCAAAGCACTAAACATCTGTTTCCTATGTCCTCCAAATTTATTCTTTAAAAAATGAAATGCTGAAATGACCATTTTTTGTCAGTGACTGTGATAACTTACTGACAGCCACAGTTAACAAAGATCTTAGAGAAAACCAGACTAATAAGTGCTGTGAAACAGGCAGGCAAGTAACACTTCATGACAATGTTTTAGGTAAGGAAATGCTGTTCATTTTTTAGAAACTCTAATTAGTGATATGAGTGGAGAGTTCTTCAAGCAATTCTAAGGAATAGTTTGTTTATAAGATTACTTTAGATATTTAAGCCTGAAAAGTTTTGGGCTTTCCTAAAGCACACCATAAAAATGAAAAAAAAAATTCAATATTAACATGGATGGCTATAGTGACAGTGAATTATGCAAAGAAAAAGAAATGAATTAGAAAATATTTGTGAACTAAAAATCACCATATAGATACTGATACTGTATTTTAAATGAAGATGCTGTTTCTAGCAAGGAAGCAATAGGCCTCAAACCAAACCAAGACTTGGTGCAACATTTAACAATGTGACTTTGGGCAGGTTACTTACTATCATTGAGACTCATTTTAGTCACCTGTCAAATGCGAAAACTGGATTTTGTCTCCTTGATTCTCTTGAATCTAGACACACAGCCCAGTATCTCCATTGAGACTCCCCCCACCAACTAATGCCCACTGAGTACAGACTATAGATTTGCATCAAGTGTTGATCAATTCTTGAGAGTGTTTATGTCACAGTTTAAAAAATAGCACTGACCCCCAAAGAAAACACTTTTGATTAACATAAATTATCTTTTTGGTCTATGGTAAAATTAAGAGAAAAAAGGAAGCTGCAGTGCAGTTCTTGTAGAAGACACAACAAAATATGCTGAAACAGCTGCATGAAAAATGTTCGGTTCTCTCAGTCATACAAAGGTTTGTCATTGAACAGGTCCAGGATCCAGATATTCAACCAGAGTTAATACTTTGTATTCATATATTTCAATACTATATAGAACTGGTGTTAACACATTTCTGTTCTTTCTTAGAGACTTTAGTTTTTCTTTATCTTTTATTATTTTGGGGACCGAATGTTTTAATTTATTCAATCTGCAATGAATCATTGGCTAGCTTATGTTTTCTGTCCAACCATAATGAATATTATAGTGTCGTTTTGTAACCATAGCATTTGTTTCAAAAAAAGTTATGGTTTAATAAAGTTTGAATTTGGGGGCTTTGAAAAATTAATTTCAATGATAAAAATTTTATAACACTTTGGAGAAAATAAAATTTGAAAAAAATTTGAGGCAGATAGCATTTACATTTTTGGAAGAGGTTATCCATGAAGGCTCAGTTTTGATGTCTCTGAATTGGTAAGTCAGTTTAACCTGGTTCTCTCGCTTAACCCAGAATCCGCTGCACACTATGCTAAGAGTTGTCTTAGAGTAGTAGCCACTAGGTAACAACCACCAAATCTCCCCCTAGTTAACAGGTTCCCTAAGAATGCTGCTTTGTTGCCATTTCGTTATTCATACTGCTGATTTTCATATGTACCGAGAACATTGCAATTTTTTCGTCATCAAATATTCAGCTACTAAGGTATCTCAGAAAAGATGCATAGACTACGTATAGGTAACTGCTTATTCACCAATATACTGAATCACCGTAACATGCTTCCTTCCCCCTCTTCCTTCTGTCTTCTTTGCTGGAATTTCAAAGCAATCAGGTAATAGTTCAGTGTTAAATTAATGAGTACAACTGGTTTGTCAGTCCAAATTTTCCAGTGTTGCAAATAGAATACAGATCTGTGATAATATAGAGTTTCCACTATAGTATATTGGAATTGTTATTCATTTAGAAATTAGGAAACTGAGATTGTAGTTCTGTTTTATTATTAACAATATACGTAATAAGAGATGTGTAGTTTATCCTGTTGAGTTTTAATTTCCTTATCTATCAAGTGAGGAGTTGAGGGAGGTGGTCCAAAATGTGCCTTAGCTTCCTGTTGTATATTGTATGTCTGCCCCGGCATAAATAGGAATAGCCTGGGCCGGGCGCGGTGGCTCACGCTTGTAATCCCAGCACTTTGGGAGGCAGAGGCGGGCGGATCACGAGGTCAGGAGATCGAGACCATCCTGGCTAACACGGTGAAACCTCATCTCTACTAAAAATACAAAAAAATTAGCCAGGCGTAGTGGCGGGCACCTGTAGTCCCAGCTACTTGGGAGGCTGAGGCAGGAGAATGGTGTGAACCCAGGAGGTGGAGCTTGCAGTGAACGGAGATGGCGCCACTGCACTCCAGCCTGGGCGACAGAGCGAGACTCCATCTCAAAAAAACAAAACAAGGAATAGCCTGTACTTGCTTTAGCTTAGATTTTGAGTACATATTTTCCTTCCTCACTCTCACCATTTATATGTTTTTTCTTCATAAAATATAGAGTTACTGCATAAACAATTCAAAATGTCTCTAGAGTCTCATGATAGACATCTCAAGAACAAGGGTTCTCTGTGGAGTAAGAGTATAGTGAGGGCGTTAAATATATTTACATATTTAAGCTATCCAAATGTGGAAAACCTAAATTAGTTGAATACTGATTGTGAATTTAACATTTTGGCTATGCATTGAAGATGGGTGAGAAATATTATTCTATCTAGGGCTGCTTATACACAAATAATTTTTAAAAATATATAATTTAAGTTTTTATAAATTATAAAACACTTTAAAGTACCTACTTGTTTTATTTATAGAGTCAATTACAAATTTAATAAAGCACCAATTTTTAGATCTCTTTCATTTCTCATTTCAAAAAGTTAAAAAAAAAAAGAAAAAAAATGCAGTTAAGCAAAAAGTCTAGAATGAAAGGAAAAAGATCCTGAAAGAGGCGAATGAGAAAAATCCATAAAGTCTGATGTGGCTGATCATAAGGGAAACTGATTTTTCACACACCTAAATATTAATTCACTGAGATAGTGAGTTTTAAAGCATAGCTGAATGTCATTGCCCTTTGAAATGTCAATTTACCAATATCCACAGTTCATCAGCTGAATTAATCCTTAACCTTTGGAGGCCTTTAAAAGGCACAACTCAACAACGAAAAAAAAATCTCTTCTAGAGACATAGCAGCCATGAAACTTCAACTATTATGGAACAAGATATGTATAAATACATGAAATCAATCATGTATGTGTGTGCGAGATGTGTGTGTACACACATAGTAGAATATCGGGGGAGGTAAATGAAAACATTTATAGAAGTTATCCTTGGATAGGAGATTATGGGTAACTTTCATAAGATGGTTTTTTTTTAACTTTCTAAAAGGAGTATGAATTATATTTGAAAAATGATAATTTATTAATCAATTAACTAATATATAAGTAGGAGTTATTTGAATATTTCCTCTGTTTCTTCAGCAAGTGGACTCTAACCATCTGGAAGAGTAAATATCAAATTTTGCTGCACATCAGAATTATCTGAAGAGCTTCAAAAAATTTCTATTGCTTAGGTTGCGCTTCACACCAATTAAATTAGAAGCTCTGCAAATGAGACCTAGACATCAGTATTTTAACACAAGGCCCTATCCATGTGATTCCAATATTCAGCCAACTTTGAGACCCAGTGATGTAGAACACAGACAGATGACCTGGCCACTTAGACTTTCCCTCAAGGAATCTGAATTATGGAAAAATAGTAAAATGATGCAATCTTACAGTAATACGTATTTGGTGATGGCATGCTTAATTAAACTTTTTGTGACCTTTTGCCTGACTTTTCAATAGCCTATCCTTCCTTGATTCATGTCTGTTTCGAAACCTGGTTTGGAAACATTTATGTCAATCTTGTGAACTACTTGATATTCTTCCAACAAATTTTCCTTATTAATGGAAGCTACTCAGTTACTTGCAACCCAAACCAAGAATTGCTATATTTTTAATGAATTATTAAGGGAGAGAGTAATTTGAGCTATGTAAAAGAGAAAATAAGCAGCTATATTGGTAAAATGGAATATTTATAAAGAAAAAGGTAGCTCAATACTGTTGAAAATAACTACATATACACTGGATATCAAGTACATGACACTATGTTTTACATGTATTTTCTCCTTTATTTTCTCACCAACATTATAATGTAATTACTATAATTATACCCATGTTGTAAATGAACAAGCTATATTTAATGAGTCCAAAGGTGTGAAACTAAGTAGTTATTCAAAGCTTATTCTTTTAACCATAATGCTATACTGCTTATTAATGGATAGGGGTTGTCATGATGGTGGAAAGAATATTAAGGTAAAATAGAGGTGACCAGAAAATAATTACAAAGCCAGGAGAGTCTTGAAATACATAAGCTTTCATAAATGCATAGTCCTATCACATGATGTTGGCATATTGCTTTACTTACTTCAATTGTGTTAATTGACAAAACCCTCTAAGATTCATAAAGTTGAATTTCTAATTCATGAGCAAAAAATTAAAAGACATATAAACCTCTCTGTGTGGTAAAAGCATACTACTGTTTCTGCTTAATTAATACCTTAATCATCTCATTATGTAACCATGAAATGGTATTCCACCCCTGATAAATGGTGGAATTACCTAAACATCTTAAAATCAGGATCTGATTTTGATTCATCTTTGCACCCCTCATGACATCTGAATATTAAAGGGCTTCTTCAGGTTTAATCCCTGGCTTTATAGATGCAAAATTCTTCTATGCATTTATAATTTCTACATATATTAAATAGAAATTGGCAATATTTAGAATGTGGAAACACAAAACCAACTGCAACAATCCCTTCCCTGAAAGAGTATTCTCCAAAAGGAATTTGGGGGTCCAAATATTTAAAAATTAGAAATAATGTTACTCTATTTAGGATAAGTATTAAGTCAGTCATTTTGCCTCCAGTGTCTACCCAGGAAAACTATCAATTTTTTTTCTCTATTCTTGATCTTTCTCCTGGACCTCAGAATTCAACTTCCTAACATCTCCATTTGAATATTTAGACTTAAAACAATAAAACCAAACTAATAGTTACTGCACTTAAACCTGCTCTGCTCTACTCTGTCATCACTTCGTCTTCCGCTTCCTTAGACCACTTTGCCATCATCAAGTTGGGACTATTGAAATGTCCATTGTAACTGATCTTCTAATGTCCGCTCTTATCCCGCTAAATGCATTCTCCAAAAATAATCTAGAGTGAATATTTTTAAATTTAATTTTGATCATATACTCCATTGAGTTCAGAATACATATTATTTTGTAATCTTCATTAAGACTTTAAATGATCTTGCCTTAACTTTTTGCTCTCTCTGCTATAGCTATACTAGATGATTACATTTCTCACATTGATATATCAAGCATGATTATACCTCAGAGTTTTTGGAGTTATGGTTTCTTCTGTCTAAAATGTTCTCCCAGTTACCAAAGGACTTATGGTTTTATTGCATTTAGTTTCTTTCTCCAATAGATACTTTAGCAGACAGGTCTTTTCTATCCACCCTATTTAAAGTAAAATCACTACACTGCATACATGAAAATACTCTCTAGGACCATATTTAAATGATAATTTATGTAAACCTCCTCCTCAGAACTGTACAGATAAGAAAATATAATGAAATAGAATTTTTATCTCCCAGACATACAGCATAAAAAGTATATAGAGAAAGCTACAAATGTTATTTGTCTGACATTATTCGTTCAGAAAAAAATCTAAAACAAATGAAGAAAAGTAAAAAGATTCTAGAATCTCTGCAATGTTACGAGATTACAAGAAAAAAAGAGAGAGGGTAAAATGCTTCAGCAGGTAAAAGCTCACACACAAAAACATACACCAACCAACTACAGAGTAGAAGGTAATGTTACACAGCACTCTGATATAAAGTAAATATAATCAAGCAATTTTACATTTAAGAAATTCTGAAATAAGAAAATTTAAATCACAGATTAAAAAATTAGAATAAAAATTGACAAGTAACAGAAATCTGAAATGGAAGCTCATATTACTCCAAAAAGACCTGGAAGAATATTCCAGAATCTTCTAAAAAATACAGATTATACGACACCAAATGAAAGAAAAGCCATGACCAAGTGTACAAAGAAGGGCATATGGTTTGGAAATCGGATGGTTAAAATAAAACAAAAATAAAGATGAAGGTAGAAAGTGCTGATAAAAAAGGATCACACATAGAAAAGAGGCAATGGATAAGCAACATGTATATAATTGAAACTTCTGAAGTGGAAAAACAAAACAATAAATTGAACTGGTATTTGAAACTTTAATTTGAGAAAACATTCTTGAGATAAAAGAATTTTCTTATCTACATAGCTAATAATCCAGTCATGTAGCAGGAAAAATTTCTCAAGTCATTTAACTACGACATATGTCAGGAAAGCTTCAATTCAATGAAAACGGAAAATAAAAATAACTCTCATGTGTGCATCTAATAAAAAAAAAGACATTAAAAAATGAGAAAACAAAATAAATTTGATTTGGCCTCAGACATTTTAATGTCAACACACAGAACAAGAGAACTTCAAAGAAACAAACGTGTTTAAGAAGGCCAAGGATAAACAATCTGAGACAAACGCTTTATATTCAGCCAAGTATCCATGAAGTATTAAGGCTACAATCAACCAGATTTAAATATGCACTAATGCAGAAAATTTATGAAAAAAATTATTCCAACAAGCCTTTCTTGGAACCTACTAAAAATAAGCTTCATTCAATCAAGAGTTTTTTTAAGAAAAATAAAATTATTTTAATAATTGACTGTATGTATTTGTATACAAATTATTATTTATAGATTAATATATTCAAATATATCTAAAGAATTGAATCTATTTGTCAAAAAAGTGAGGATAACAGTGGGACAATAATACATAAAACTTAATGCTCTGACAAATTAGAAATGACACTCTGGGTAGAGATTGGAGATGAAAACAAGAAAGTATAAGAGTCTGGAAGTTTTCATAGGGAAAGGTGAGAGTCTAGTGATATAATTTATAACAGACAAATCAAATAATAGAAGCTGAAGTAAGCTAAAGGTGAATTAAACAATAGTGAAAGAAAGAAAAAGACAGAGAGAAATGAGCCAATGGACAGTAGTAGTGAAACAGACTACATTGACAAAGATACACAGTAATTATAACACAATACACAGTAAGTGTATCATAAAGTTATCTGACTAAATTGAGATTCCCAAAATGACTGATTATATATATATATATATACACACACATACACACACACACACACACACACACATATGTTAGAAAGTGAGTTTCTGATTGGCTTATAAAACAAAGTACAAGCCTAGTTATGTACAACAGGTAAAGTTATTTTAAAGAGACAAGATAAAAAAGATGTGCAAATGTATGCCATTTAAATAGAAGCATTAAAATCTACCTTGATATTTAACAAGGTAGATTACAAACCAAAAAGCACTAAACAATATCAAATATACATGTTCTAATGTTCAAGACCACAATTCTCAATGAAGGTATAGATAAAATAGCTATGAATATTCAAGCACTAAATAACACTGCAACAACCTTCATATAGAATAAATTATAGAATGTGAAAGAAAAAATAAAAATACATTAATGGAAGGGGATTTTAACAGAATTTTATTCATTCAACTAAGTCAAAGGAGCACAATTAAATAAGGATGTAGAGGATCTTAAGGAAACATAATAATGAAAATCTAAGGTAGAATATTTATCAAAGGTGTACCTCCAATAAATAGAAAATATACCTGCTTTCAAAGTATAGTGATAACAGTCATAAAAATTTACCACTTAATACCATAAACAAAATATCAATACATTGTATCAAGAAAAAATGATATAAACAAAATTATCTGATTACAATACAATAAAACAAAAACTAATAGGAAAATTAAACAGAAGTCTCTTCCCTTTAGATATTAACATATAATACAAGGGAATATTTAAGAAATTGTATAAAGTAATGTTAATAAAAATAGTATATTCTGGAATAAACATGATTTAGCAAAAGAAATGTTCCGATAAAACTGCATAACCTTAAACAATTATATCAGTAAAAACAAGAAAGTGAAAGTAAATATTTAAAAAGAACAAAATAAAACAAAATTAAGCATTATAAAAACATATTAGTAACAAAATAGAAATAAACAGTTTAGAGAATAGAAAGACAAGGAAAAAATGAGTAAATAAAAAGTTCTTGGGGAAATATCAAGAGAAAGGAAGAGCAAGGATATATATATTCTATCCTCAAAGGTGACTGTCACATGAATTTCTTTCTCTAAATAAATTAAAGAAGATGAAGTATTAATTATTTACCCTCCTTTTTCATGAGAAAATGCAGCTCATTAACAGTTGAAAAGGAAACTTTTGTTAAAGAAAAGTATGAAAGCTAATAAATAATGTATAACAGATTTTTTAAATCACCATTTTTGACATCAAGTAAAATAATTGTGTGGGGCAAAGATCATCACTGGATGATAAAAGGATGCAAAAATTATGTGGACAAAATATTTGTATGCTGCCAAAATATCACCACACAAATTACTTGACAATTGCAAAGTGAAACTTTTATTTTTACAATAGAGAAGTTTGGCAGAAAACACCTTAAACAAATGACCCAATTTACCATCACTAATTGTAAAATTATTTAACTATATATCCTGCTTGATGTATCATAAAACAAACACCTCTTAAAACTATTCCTGACAAAAGAAATAGTTAACCTGAGTATAATCAAGCTATTATATCTAACTTGCATTTTAAAAGAAAGTAATATATAAAGAGATGTAATGACCCTTAAGGAAACAATGAAATATCTATTAAAATAAATCAAAATTGGTCTTATTTCTTTAAAAGTGAGTGCTATTTAAAAAAAAAAAAAAATGACAAGCCTGGCAGAGTGGCTCATGCCTGTAATTCCAGAACTTTGGGAAGCTGAGGTGGGAGGATCACTGGAGCCCAGGAGTTCGGGCCAGCCTGGGCAACAAAGCAAAACTCTGTCTCTACAAAAAAATAAAACAAATTATCTGGGCATAGCATGTGTCTATGGTCCCAGCTCTATGGGAGGCTGAGGCAGGAGGATCATTTGAACCCAAGAGGTCCAGCTTAGGTGACAAAGTGAGAGCCTGTCTCAAAAAAAAAAAAAAAAAAAAAGAAAAGGAAAAGAAAAAATAAGGGAAAGAAGACAGACAATTATCTTAGATTAAAAGAGATTTCAATCAAATGCAAACTGGAAACTTGACTGGATACTAGCTTGAAGGACCTGATAATAGATTATTTTCAATTTCTCCAGGTATAATAATTTTATTTGATTTTCAGGAGTATGTCTTCATTCACGAAAAATTTGTATTAGTTAATTATCATGATTTCTGCAACATTTATCGAAATGGTCAGCAAGGAGTTTGAAAGGTGGAGATAGAAGACAGATAGCAAATGAGCAAGAGGAGAGCAAGAGCACAATGCATAAACAAGTGTTGAATGGGAGTGTGAGTGGGTATGAATGAGTGTTGAATGAGTGTTGAATGGGTGTATGAATGGATATAAGAGTGGGTATATGCTGTTCATTATCATAATATTTTATAGTTTAGAAATGTTAATAATTGATAGTTGAAAAATAACCTGCTATAATATTTTGAAAAAAAAGGAAGTCTAAAAAAATACAATATTCTACCTAATTCCTTATTCTCAATCATGGCCAAAAATGTTCCTCATAACTTGGTAGACTTCATTTTTTCAAAAGCTGCAATATGAAATGAGCACTACTAAAAAATTTATGACTATTTTAGCAACTGCAAACTGAATTAGTACAATTTAAAATATTTAATAGTCTTATTTGTTAAAGAATCCAGAGTTTTTTGAATAATCATGCCAGTAATTCCACAGCAATAAAAGTTTTTAAATAAACCAGCCTGCAGTCTAAACAGTTAAATTTTTGGAGCCCTGTACTTTATGTTGACAAAGGCTATAAGAGTGATTCATTGCTGAGTGAGAAAGGGGCAAACACAGATTATTCCTGATTTCCTCCCCTCCATGACACTTGCCATCTATGATAATTGTGTGAAGTTCATGACCTATAAATTCAAATTGGTCAAGAAATTAGTTTGGTAGAATGTATATACCATGTAGTTGTTGGTAGTAGGGAATCCACCTATTCATAATTTTTCTTTTCTCAGAGGGTGGCATTTGGTGATTTGCAATGATGGTAGCCTTCGTCACCATGGTTTATTATTGATGTGTGTTTTTTTCTAAATTTTTTTCCATAAAATTCACACATTCTCCATTTTTATTTCATTTTAGGTTCTATGATCCTGGCTCACCAGTGCTACTTTGAGTGTAGGATGACCCTAGCAATATGGTATGCCAAACATTACTAGTGTTCGCCCAGACTGGACTTTCCTCTCCTTCCTGGGCACATACATAATAACATTTTCCAGTTGCTTTCCAGTTAAGGAGAATCAGGTGACTAGATTTGGCCAGTGGGCAGTATAAAATGATGTAAATCATTCCCAGCCTGAAGCAATGAAAACTCACTAACAGAAACTCTAGCGCCGGGTTCAGTGGCTCACGTCTGTAATCCCAGTGCTTTGGGAGACCGAGGCAGGAGGATTACTTGAGCCCAGGAATTCAAGACCAGCCTGGGCAACATAGTGAGACCCTGTCTCTACCAAACATTTTTTTTTTTTTTTTTGAGCGGTAGCAAGGTTTTTTGTGAAGAGCAAAAGAACAAAGCTTCCACAGCGTGGAAGAGGACCCGAGCAGATTGCCCCAAATGTTTTTTTTTTTAAAAGAAAAATTAGTTGGACATGATGGTGCATTCCTGTGGTCTCAGATCATACCACATCACTCCAGTTTGGGTGACAGAGCGAGAGAAAGAGAAAAGAAAGAAAGAGAGAGAAAGAGAGAGAAAGAGAGAGAGAGGAAGAGAGAGAGGAAGGGAGAGAGAAAGAAAGAAGGAGAGAAACTAACAACTTTGTCCTCTTGTTTCAGGATCCATAAAAGTCAGTGTAGAACAATTGCCCTCCCTCTTCCATGATATATTAGTACAAAGTAAGCCTTTTTGTTTGGGCACCAAATGTTGGCACAGCACAATCTAGCCCATCTTGCCTAGTACACAGAGCTTCTTCCTTCCCCTGTGAGCAAGGATTTTCACTTGGTTGCTAAAGTTCCTACTGACACTGCCATTTAATTTGGAATTTTTAGGCCTGTGAAACCAGCTCTTTAGGGAACCTTACAATTATCTTTCATTTGTTTCAGCTGGAAAATCACCTTTCACAGATTCTTGAACTGAAGCTGCAGTTGCTCCTAAAATCTGTATTTTAGGCACCTACTGAGGGATAATACATCTGGCATGAACCCCTAAAGACTCTTCAGTTGCCTACCTCAGCTACTGTGATGTGCCTTGAGCAGCCTTTGTTTCTGCTGTACTTCTTTTGGCAACAGTAGAGTCTGTTTTCCGGTTCCTTTCAGAGAAGTCTGACTTAAGTTTTCACAGTTTAATCTGCTTGTTTAGTTAGGTCCATTCCTCCTCAAACATATCTAGAAGTCACATTCGTTTGCTGGAACTCAATGCCTTTGTCCTTTTAATTTCCCTTAGTTTTCTGGAGCATATATTTGTTCTTCATATATACTCCTCTAGATGCTGAAATATGTAGTCACCCACAGTAAGATACATGAAATCAGTGACTTCTGTTCAAAAAATAATGTTTTTATTCATCTCTCTGATTTAGATAACCCTATCCTGGAAGGTTCCTACACCAACTTTAGTACTGGCCTGATTGGCTTCTCATTGATATTTTTTATATTTGCTGTCTTTCCTTAGAGTCCTAATTCTGTAACTTTCTCTGGTATGTTCTCTGTAAGTAGAGACAATTGTTAAACTTTCACCTACAATAACCTGCTTATTATACTTTTTCTCTTTTTCTTTTTTTGGTTTTACTCTTGTTGCCCAGGCTGGAGTACAATGGCAAGACCTTGGCTTACTGCAACCTCCTCCTCCTAGGTTCAAGTGATTCTCCTGCCTCAGCCTCCCAAGTAGCTGAGATTACAGGCACCCGCCACCATGCCTGGTTAATTTTTGTAATTTTAGTAGAGATGGGGTTTCACAATGTTGGCCAGGCTGGTCTCAAACTCCTGACCTCATGATCCACCCACCTCCACCTCCCAAAGTGCTGGGAGTACAGGTGTGAACCACCGTGCCTAGCCTTCTCTTCTCTTCTTTTGAACCTGAAGACACCCACATAACTTCATGCCTGGCCTTCCTATTGGCCCTAACAGCCACTCAGCTCAGAAAAGATGATTGTTAATTAGGTTGGGACAAGCAGGAGAGGGCATCCTAAAAACATTCAAGTCATCATCTTTCCAGAATTCCCAAGTTACATTCATTTGAACTGTCTACCCTCTGATGTGATATATATATATATATATATATATATATATATATATATATATATAGTTTCAATAATTATTTACAGAAAGCAAATTAAGCAACAAGAGGTTCTTACTGTATAGGTGATGAAACAAAAGTTTTAAGAGATTCAACAATTTTCTCAGAGTTGCATAAATAATACATTCTGGACCAAAACCTAGAAGGTTCAGTTTCTTCATTCTCCTTCCATTATATACCATGAATTTGGGTTGTGTAGTTGTGTTAATACCTGGCATAGACACTGTCTTAAGCTGGAACTGGAGCCTAAGGAAGCTGTTAACTTAGCAACAGTTTCCATCCTTGTTAAACTGTCCTCTTCCTTTCAATCAACTCCATGATGGATGAGAGCCTAGGCTCCAATTTTAACAGGAAGTAGAAAGATGCTGTATCTTCCTCCTCTTACTACCTGTGAGGCTGACTTACCACAGACATTGGGCAGATACTGCTGAGATTCTGATTCAACATCCAGCAAATCTTTTCCAAGTAACAGAAAAGAAAATCTCAACTTCAGACCTTAAAATATATCTTTCTGCATTGTAGAAAAACCCATAAATGAATATTTAGAAAATAAGGGGGAAATTCTTACAAGAAAGAATTCAAAAGATTCACAAAATAACTCCTTTCTTATTTTCTGCTGTGAAGCACTTGAAGTTCACCTTAATTTCAGTCTCACAAATACCCTACAGCATGCAGTAGCCTTTGATGTTTTATTAAAGAAACAAATGCTTTGATGATCTACTCATGGGCCAAGGGATTGTTCCCCTGCCAGCCAACATCCCACCAATTTTGCCGAAACATTCCCACCAGAAGCTGAAACTCTAGCAGAAGTTTGATCTTACCTTGGCTCTCTTTACCAGCTCATCATAAAACCAGAATTTGAAAAATGGTCCATGAGGAAAAGCATAGAGATGATTAGTTAGATAGTAATTAAGAAAGTTTAGTTATTACCTAGGAAAATGTGCTATTGGTTTATGTCTGTGTAAAACAAAATGTTTCTCTAAAATCTTTATTAATGCTTTACTCTTGGAATAATTTGTCCATGCTAGCTATTTTTTATTGGCCACCCTGGTCTTCTTCATCCTGCTCTGTCCCCAGGATACTGACTTCTATAGATTGCATATAAAGACTCCTTAGTTCATTGGTTTCTGGTTAGCTTGTGTGAAGAGAAGTCATGAGTATAGAGCAAAAGTACTAGGAGGCTGAAGGAGAGTAAGGTTGGGGTATTTATTACCTCTGTTGCCTTCTTAGCAATATGGGCTGTTCCTTTTACCAAAAGCTTCAGTTCCTATACAGTAGCCCTTTTCATATAGCTATCCCCTTTGGGTAACAGTAACTGCCTTCCTTTCCTTCTGTCTTCAGATTTAGAGTTTGTAATGATGTCTTACTATTGCCAGTATGGAAAACGTACTGTCCTTTGCCGGTTTCCCTAATCCCTACCCACATATCTTTCTAAATAGTTCATTTAGTGAACTCTCTTAACCCAGAATGGATATGCCATGTGCTACTGATTCACTGTGTAAAAGTATTCAGATGGGGATAGTCTAATGTTAATAAGTGAAAATTTAAAGATTAATTACAATCTAAAGTCAAAATACTTGGTCTTAAATTGAATCTCATTTCTGCCAGTTTCAGGAAGTTTTCTAAAAATTAGTAGGACTCTCTGAACCTTACTTTTCTCAAAGGTAAAATAATTTCTCAGATATTTGTTTTAATATAAAGGATAAATGGAATAGAAATTGGTGCAGAGCCTAGAAAATGTGATATTGAAAAAATATGTGTTGTGGTAGCTTTTGAGCTATGTCAATATCAATAATTTCTTCCCTGGATGGTTCTCTTAGGGTTGGCTCCAAAAGAAGTTTGCGTGAGATTTGGGAGGCAAAAGTGAAGCAGCAATTTAGCTCTGAACATAGATATAGGGCTAGGGGCTGTTGTAGAGCACACATAGCTTTATTAATCTACTGGCTCATTTTGTTGGTGTTGGGAAGCATTTGGATCCATAGCTCCTTCAGCTTTCACCAAGTCTGTCTTTCCATTTGAGTCCTAAGCTAGGTGTAAGGGTGCCACCTTCTTTTGCAGATTGCTCAGATCAACAAGGTTGTAGGCATTAAAAGACAGTGCTGTTTGCAATTTGTCCTTATGGATTATAGTTTGTCCTCACTCTTTTCAACTTTATGTCCAGGTTTTCTTGCAAACTACTGGCTCTGCAGATTTATGGCATTTCAAGCTCCTACCAGACAGAGAGGCAATTTCCATAGACTTTCTCACTGGCCTCCACAGTTGTGGATGATCTAATTCCTGTTATGTTCCCTTATTCCATATTACCCATAGTAGCTCTGCTTACCTAATTGAATGCTAATTAATACCTGGGTTCTCTTCTCTTCTTCTCTTATTAATGATATGATCACAAATATGACTAAGAATGTAACACAAAATATTAGGATCTGTTCTTCAGTATGATTGGAGAATCCAGAACAATGTAATAAGCATTTTACCTTCTGGGATCATGAAACTAAAAAAAAAAAGATAAAAACGATACTAAAATTTAGAAGTCTTTATTTCAGGAATTAAGCCCACCCCACCTCCTTAGTTCCAGAATTTCAGGAGTAGCTTGGAGTAAAGTATTTGTGGCATTGTTTTTCTCTATTCTACAGAAATTATACAGAAGCTTTGTTCAGTGATAGGCAAAGGAGACAATTAATGATTATTAATTTTCACTAGGGTTATTAAGCAAATCCTATGTTTCTTTTCTCCCCCAAGATTTCTGTCATTATCTAGTAAGGTTTGCTTCCAAAGCTTTGCTTCCATATAAAATTTCATGCTCATTTAGCACATGATACATTTGAAGCTGACAGCAGTGATCCACCTGGAATGGCCCAGCAACACTATGCTTAGTCCCAGAAAGCTACAGAAATAGTCTTCTTTGTCTCTTTGATTCTCTATGGGTCATTTAATAGCAACAGCTCCTCTTTATTCTTTTCCTTTTTGAATGGTGCTTTTGTGAGTTGGAGTCTTGATGTATCTGTCACAGACCTTCCACTTCAGAGGTTAAACTGCAAGATCTAATGAGGGGAAATTATTTTTAGCTTAGCCTCTGGCACTATAAATTTCAGAAAATTTTTGAATTAAGCCTTATAACTTTATAGGAAAAAATAGCAGGCTGCCATTTTAACTCTTTCTCTGTCTCTCTTTTTAACTAAAATCTCAGTAGGTAGTTTTTAAAAAAATATTATTTTTATTTATTTTGGTAGCAACTGAATGACAATTTAATCCCATAAAAATTATCAGATGCTTCTTATTTTTCGTGTTTTTTTTTTCCAATTAGGCCTCCATCTCTGACTGCTGACATCAGACTAGCAAAGTGTACAGTCCACAATCAATGATATGTGAGTGTGGATGGTGCTGTGTTGTTCACAGTGGAACAAAGAATTTATCCCTTAGGTCTAATATTGGGTCTGAATAAAAAATGTGCTAGAACTTTATTCTTAAAATTTGAATTATTTTTCCTGAAGTAGAAATCCATCCTAATGGAGAGTCAAGAAATAAAATAGAGGCTCAATTTTTTTTGGAAACAAGCCCAGTTGTGAATTACTCAGGGATTTCTCTCCTGTAATATGGCTTATCCAAGCCACTGGCCTCACATTTCTGAATCTCACCTTTGGTCATTTCACTGCTTGTTAACAATTACATCCAAGAGAAGGTACTAGAAGAGACAAAGTAAAACTGAAGGCTTGTTAGTTGGGCCAATGGTCATGAAAGCAAAATATTTATTATACTAACCATTATGAGCAAGGCAATGGAAGATTTGTAGGGATACCAGGTTTATTACAGACTGGCTTGAAAGAAAGCAACAAATTAAAATTATTTAATTAACACCACTTGTTAATAGTGTTCAAAGTGGGCTTTTATTGTAAAAGAAATTTTAAACATTGTGTGGTGGGAAATGGTGGTCCTTATTAGGAACAAAGGGAGGAACTGAAGCTACTCTCTAATACCAGGAAAGGATGCTTTCGGGGCAGATATTGTGGTGATATTGGAAAGTCTTGGTTAAAGTAGCTATGTGTATTCTGTGAAAACTGTGTAGCTGAGGGTGGATATGTACTGAGAAACAAAGACAATCTCATGCAAAGAAGATGGACAGCTTGGGGTCTTCCTTTAAATATTATAATATGTGCCCATATATGGCATTCCAGCTTAGTAAAACCAGACTATTAGTCATGGTGATGATAAGGGTAACACTGTTATTTCTCTATGTTCTATTATTTATATCTTTATTTTCTATGGTACTGTGCTAAATTCTTTACATACATCATCTCACATATCTTCAAATAAATATTACTACCACCATTTACAGAAGAGGAAATGGAAGTTCAAAGGGTTTAAAAGCCTGACATCACATAGCAATGTGTGGAAAATCTTAGACTCAAACCTTCAACTCAAACCTTAGAGCATCTTAGACTCGAACTTTGATTTCAGAGCTTGTGATTTTAATACTGAAGAGAAAAAGGATGACTCAGGCAATAGAGCCATTGTAACACTGTGAATTTAGACAGTAAGATTAACTTTTATGGAATCTGAAAAGGTAGAATTTGAACTAAGCCTTGAAGGATGAGCAAGGCAATGGAAAATTTGTAGGGATACCAGGTTTATTACAGACTGGCTCGAAAGAAAGCAACAAATTAAAATTATTTATTTAACACTACTTGCTAATAATGTTACAAAGGGGGCTTTTATTGTAAAAGAAATTTTAAACATCATATGGTGGGAAATGGTGGTCCTCATTAGGAAGGTAACATTGTTATTTCTCTGTCTACGTTCTATTATTTCTATCTTTATTTTCTATGGTATTGTGCTGAATTCTTTACATATATCATCTCACGTATCTTCAAGTAAAGATATGTGAGATGGTGGTAGGGAGACAGGGTGTCCTATGAGAATGAATTGCATGAATACAGTTATACAGGCAAATGAAGAAGGAATCTGGGGTCAGTGAATCGCTGGCCTGGATTTTCTCCAAACATTTTTGGATAAATAACATTATGTATAGATGCAATTTATCCATGAAACCATGCTATTGCAACATTTCATTGGTATGCTATCTAAATTTGTAGATATTTGTTATAAAAGACCATCTCCTGAAATCTATTAGATTGAAAATATATAAAAGATGAAAAACCATTTGACAATTTATTACAAATTTCTAACTGGGAATCCTTGTTGTGTCAATGAACTAATAAATGTAAATGTAAAACCAGGTAAATGTAAAGTTTTATTACTATTAATTTTACGATTATTTTTTAAATGAATGAAGTCCTACAACTTCTCCAGAATAGGACTAAGTTTTCATTTGCAAATATTTATGAGGCTATTTTGGAATGACAAAATTCAGAATGAACTTAGAACCAAATTCTATTCAACTTCTGTGTTTACCCAATTTTCCTTTCCCTCCCCTTCCCTTCTCCCCTCCTCTCCACTTCCCTTTCCTTCCTTCTTATGTCTCTCACTTTTCTTTTTTCTTTTCTTTTTATTTCATGTCTGTCTTCAGAAGAAAATCCTTATATATGCCAGGGAAGCAGAGAAACATAAAACTTTGCTGTAAAGAAAGGAAGATCCCCATGCCTATAGTCCCAGCACTTTGGGAGGTGGAGACGGGTAGATCACTTGAAGTCAGGAATTTGAGACCAGCCTGGCCAACATGGTGAAACCCCGTCTCTACTAAAAATACAAACATTAGCTGGGCATGGTGACGGACCCCTGTAATCCCAGCAACTCAGGAGGCTGAGGCAGGAGAGTGGCTTGAACCCAGGAGGAGGAGGTTGCAGTGAGCCGAGATCGCACCATTGTGCTCCAGCCTGGACAACAAGAATGAAACTCAGTCTCCAAAAAAAAAAAAAAGAAAGGAAGATCCTTATGACATTTTGACAGTAGTTCCACTGTGAGGTGAAACTCATGATGGAAAAAGAGAACCAAAAATAACAACTTTAATAATTACTCAGCAACATGTACAGAGCTGCTGTAAGCAAAGTAAGGTTACAGCCGTAAGTGATCAGTGTATCATAATTTCAATGCTTCTGATTCAAAATTGCTGCCAGTGTTGCTTGTTAAAAGTCGAAGGGACCCAGGAATGAGAATGATGTCATGGCAATAGTTCTAGGGGATCTTTACACTTACCTTACATTCTACAAGTCAAATTGCAGAAAAACTCTTTTCTTTTTCGTGTCTAAAGCAAGCTTTGTCACATACTATTAAGAATTATTAGTACTCACTTGACCTATTTAAACAATAGCAGAGTCTGTTTCTAGTAATCTAAAAGTTGTTATTAGCCCAATGAAAAGGACTGTGGTTATAGATGACACTACATTTCCTTTGTTTTGGAAAAGGTAATTTTCTGCTAAAGGATTTAGAGGTGAAGACAGTTTCACAACATGAAAGACGAAACACAATGTGCTACATTGATTTTTCTGATGTTTTATGTTAAAACATTTTATTTTTTTTCTTAGAAGATTGTCCAACACACAGACTCATATCTGTAAACTGACACTAGAACAGGCACTAAGATCCACAGTCTCTTTCTCACTTTTTAAAAAAATCTGGCTCAAATTGGATTTAACTCACAAGAGAGTGCAGGTTAGTGAATCACTTGAAGTATTTAAGAAAGAAACTCAGTGCCTATAATCATAGTCAATGAAATTCTTTTAATTGTTGACTATGATCACACAACTGGAGTAATCATTAAAAATTTATTTCCTTAAAGAGGAAATTCATGGAATTTTTTATTTAACATTGACAGGAAAAAGCATGGAAGTTTAGAGAAAATCATCATGTATTATTTTTACTTCATGTTAAATGATACTTACTGAGAAACACAAATAATGAACTATAACATGGTAAGTATAAAGTCATTTACTTTCCAATTCTCAAAAGTTTAAACGTCAGGATAAGCATGGATGGAACAGGGAGTTAGCCTCTGTTACTGGAGATCAAAGGTCAAGTGCAAGCCTGGCAAAGCAACATTACAGGAGAAGGCTCTCAATGGGTCAGAAAGAATTTAAATCAGAGGGATTTTTATTATCAAAGCCTAAGTATGCTTTTTTATTGTTGTTTCCATATATATTAAATCTTAAAGAAGCCTTGTAAACAACTGATGGGTTCTTCCTGCCCTCTGCACAAACAAAGACCACAGCATTGCCATAAAGAAAGAGTTTAATTGATGTGAGGCCAGCTGCACCATGCAGGAGACAGAGTTATTAAGCAAATCAATCTTCTGAAAATTCAGAGACTAGAGTTTTTAAAGGATAATTCAGTGGGAAGGGTCCAGGAAGTGGGGCGTGTAGTGTTGATTGGTTGGGTCATAGATGAAATCATAGGGAGTGGAAGCTGTCTTGTGCTGATTCAGTTTCTGAGTGGAGGTCACAAGACGAGCCAGTTTATTGACCTGGTTGGCGCCAGCTGCTCCATCAAGTGCAGGATTTGACAAATATCTGGAGCACCAATCTTAGGTTTTACAACAGTGATATTATCCCTACGAACAGTTGGGAAAGTTTAGAATCTGGTGGCCTCTAGATGTATGACTCCTAAACCATTGTGGCTAATTTGTTAATCCTACAAAGGCAGTCTGGTCCTCAGGCAAGAAGGGGGTTTGTTTTGGGAAATGGCTGGTATCATCTTTGTTTCAAAAATTAAACTATTAACTAAGTTCCTGCCAAAGTCCTACACCCAGGAATGAACAAGGACAGCTTAGAGGTAAGAAGTAAGATAGAGTCGGTAAGGTCAGAACTGTTTGACTCTTATAATTTTCTCAGTTATGATTTTTGCAAAGGTGTCTTCAGCGTTATCCTCTTTTATTCTAAGTACTCAGGTATCACCTTCATTTTACTGTATTTTCTGGCTTAACTGGACATCTCATGAGGGACTCTTACAAGAAATATCATGAGATAATCTTACAAGAAATATCATGAGATCTATAAGAAAATCTACCAAACATGAATACACATCTACACTCTCCTTGGCATTAAAAAGGCATTTTTAGAACAATAAACCTTAAACTCTTTCCATCTCACCTCTCACCATTTACACAGCTGAGAAATCACACACAAACCCATTGGTAACGGCGCCTCAAAAGTGGTAGTCTTTCTTAATAAAGATCAGGTGTACTCATTTTGATGTGTGTGAATAAGGATCTCAGAGAGAATGAGTAAATTGGAACAGCACTGCCGATGATTCTAATATATCTTAGAAAAATGAGAACCGCTGTTTCCTTCCTCAGACGCTATGGTGAGGATCTTTTGCCTGGAAGCTCCATTTTCCCCAGGCTGGTATATGGCTAACTGTAAGTTTAGGCCAATACAAGCATAGGCAAAATATAAAGAAAATAAATTTAATATTTGATATTATTTAAAGTTTTGAGATGATAATTATTAAAAATCATAGCTCTAAATTCTTTACACTTATTTTAGGGTATAGCTTTGTCTTCATTTTGAAATACACTGCCTGTGGCCAGAGTGATGGGAACAATTTTATGGTTTTTATTTTTCAAGTGGTAAAGTTATTAATTTTGTCCTTCTTTAGGATCACAGGCTCAGTCCAGAGCAAGGCCCTGATAGATTCTATTTGGATGATTTCTTTTTAATTAGAACTGTGATAATTCTGGTGCTTCCCCAAGAACAGACAGGCCCCAGACACTTATTCCTCTGAATAAGTTGGTGTACTGAGATTTCAGAAAGAAAGCCTTGACTCAACCTTTCCCAATTTGAACTTTATAATTATAAATGAGTGCTTCCCAAAAGATAGCATACAAATGAAGTATACAATAAAAGGTCATTTGAGATGATTGGATAACACTGTATTCTACCTCAGGTGACATACCTTGCAACTCTGCCATTACCTATGGGCCAACATGGTGTGGTAGAGTGATGAGATATCAATTCTTAGATTCAGCCCACTTTTAATAGGCCCTTAGCTAAGAGTATATTCTTGCTCTTGCTGTCCCATATAAATAGTATCTGAAGAAAGGCAGTCATTAAGGGGGCTGAGAAACAATCTCACCCTTTTTGTCACACCAGACATTGGTATTTTTCCCCTTTCACTTCTGGGTACCATGTTCCAGTATTTACAGATGCTCAGTGAGGCAAAAACCCAACTTGCAAGAATCCAAAATAAAAGAAGAATGTTATTTGCTGGAATATCAATATCCTTGTAATTTGTTCTTCTGTTGTTATTATAATTTTTACTTTCAAATAATTTCAATATTACAGAAAAGCTGTAAGAATAACATAAAGAACTACCATATAATACTGTCATCCAGATTCTGCAGGTATTAACATTTTGTCACATTTGCCCTCATTTTGTGTGTGTTTATGTGTAGTTTTTTCTGAATAAATTCACAAAATGGGGCAGTCAGAATGCCACTTCCCTGCTAAATACTTCAGAGTAAATTTCCTAAGAACAAACATATTGTCTTATATAAGCACAGTACAGTTATCAAAATAATTGTAACCAAGAGTAGCACAATCTATTATCAAATCTACAGATCTTTTTCCAATTTCTCTAATCTTCAGAATCAGTGTCCTTCATTGTATTTCAGGATCCAATCCAGAATAGATTTGTCAGATCTTTGTCTTCCATGAAATTCGATTTTTGAAAAGTAAAGAACAGGTTTTTTTGTTTTTGTATTTTGTTTTTAAGTGTTTTTTGGTTTGGGCTTGACTGATGTTTTCCTGTAAGAAGATTTAGGTGGCTCATTTTCAGAAGGAATATTCCAATGGTGATGAAGTGACTTTCTTAGTGTATCATATCTGAAGGTCCACAGTATTATTTTGTTCCATTAATAGTGATGTTAAATTTGATCTGTTGGCTAAAGTGCTGTCTACAATATCTCCACTATAGTCACTAGATTTTTCTCTTGTTATTGATAATTAACTTTTGAGAAGATACTTTGAGATTATGTAAATATCTTGTTTCTCATTAAATTTTACCCATCAGTTTGATGATTTTGCTTAAATAAATTAGCATGATGGTTGCCAAATTTTAATTTTCTAACTTGACTGTTTCTTCTATAAGAATAGCATTTTACTATAAAAAAGACAGGTGTTTTTTGTTTGTTTGCCATTTATGTGCTTATAATTAAGAACCTTGACCTGGATGCTAGGTGTAGTTATTGCTACTTAGGTGGCATAGTTTCTAAGACCTGTCTGGGGAGACATAGCTAGAAAATATATGTAATACAGAAACATGCACACATGAAAACACATACGTGTCTATCTAATCTATCTGAAAAACCATGAATCTGTACTGATACCTTTAGTCTGAATCCAATACCACATGCTTAATTTGAGGCTTCTCTCCTTATGCTTAACTTTTTTAAATTACCTACTTGTTCATTCCTAGAATACACAAAAAGTTGTTTCAGAAATATCAACCCATACCACAGCTACAAACAAATCTACCAACTAGAGTTCAATATTTGTTTACAGTTCTTTAAAGCTTTAGTCTAAGAATATATAGTAAAAATGTTCAAAAATTATTTTTTTAATTAGCTGTCACACCCTCAAGTGTTATGACTTTATTTATTTGAAACACAATTAGGCTTATGAGTTTCTGCTTCTATTTCAAGTACTCCCCCAACAACTTTGTGGATCCATTATTTACGCTTAAGTATGCAAATCATTAACATGTTTCCAAAGTAAGAATTATACAAAAAGATAACAAAAAAGTATCAGGCCTGCACCAAAATCCCTCCGCTTCACTTTCAAACTCTCCCAAGAGATAAACACAAACATTTGTTTCTGGTTTATCCTTCATGTGAGTGTCCATGGTGATGTTATCCTGTTTTTAAAAATATAAGCAATGCATGTATTTTTTTCTTATTTTCTCTCTCTTGCACAATAGGTAATATTAAATACATGCTTATATGCCTTTGCACTGTTTTTTTTTCACTCAACAATATATCCTAGAATCACATAGTGTCATTTTTCATTACTTGTTGCAGCCACATGATAATCTATTGTCTGGGTAGGCCACAACCAAACTTTCGTACATGAGCATTTGGTTATTTCTGATATTTTGTAATTCCAAACAATGATTCAAAAACCTTGAATAGATCTATTTCATATTGTTGAATGTGTACTATAGGGTAAATGACAAGAAATTGAATACTGGGTTGAACGCATACGTAGTTTTGACAGATTTGCCAAATTTTCCTCCGTAAGTGGTGTACCAATTTGTATTCCCACCTGCCACTTGTGGGAATGTCTGTTTCCCTACAGCTTTGCCAACAGAAGAGGTTGTCAAGCTTTGATATTTCCAGTTTGAGAATTTCAAGATGATATTCCAGTGTAATTTCAAACCACATTTCTCTGATTATAAATAAAGTTGAACATCTTTTTGACATCTTTAATACTTTTTATGTAAATTGTTCATTTCTTTGGCCCATTATTATTTAATATTTGAGTTTTTCCCCTAAATTTAAAAGAATTCATTTATAAATAATCCTGAAGAAACTGAATAACTATATGAAAAATAATAAAAATTTTCCCCAAATGTTAAAAAATTTATGTCTACATATACATTACTTACATATTAATATTTATATTAATATACACATATGTATATAAATATAGCTACACATACAACTCTATATGCATATTAATGTATATACATATAGACATATATGTGTAATAGACATTTATACATATTACACATATATATATCTGCAAGTATATATTTTTCAAATAGATATTAGAAATAATATGTTATACATCGTATATAATATGTACAGTATATATTATGGATAAAGAGTATCCATTTGCATATTAATTATAAATTAATAGGACTAATATCTCATATATTGATTTATGATGGACCAATACGTATGAAATATTAGCCCTTTATGTGTGATATATACTATAAATATTTTCTCCTGGTTTGTTATTTCTCTTCTGTCTTTGCTTATATAGTTTTTGCTATGCAAAGGTTTTTGTTGTTTTAATCTTATGAAGTTGCATTTAGTTCATCTCCATTTTGACTCAAAATCAATATTCTTTTCTACACCAAGTTTATAAAGAAATTAACTCAGGTTTCTGCTATTACTTTATTACTTTCATGGTTTCATTTTTACATTTAGCTCCCTGATCTACTTGGAGTTTATTTTTGTGTTTAATGTGAAGTGTAAACCAAATTTTATTCTGTTGATATAGTAATCCCATTTCTTCAGAACTGTTTAGAAAAATGTTTATATTTCCCTAGTTATTTAAGATGCCACCTATATTCCTGTGTACCTAGGACTATCTCTGGACTTTTATTCTATTCCACTGGTGTGTCTGACTATTCTTGTTCTAATACCACATTGGTTTACTAGATTGTGCTATCTAGTAAGTCTAGTGTACCTAACTGCTTTCTTTTTCAATTTTTTCCTAATTATTTGTTCTTGTTATTTTGCCATATAAACCCTAGTAACTAGAAAGTTTGTGATATAGTTACTGATATTTAGTGAATTTATAATTTAAGGAAAGTAGAAATATTTTTCATATGGGTTTTATATATTCCTTGTTAAGTTTATTTGTAAAATTTTTCTTTTTTATTTCTATCGTGTGTATGATTTTCTTTACCATTAAATCCCCTAACTGGTTATCATTTTATTAAGGTTATAGATTTCTTTATGTTATGTCAGCTACCTTATTAAACTCTTACTGTTTGAGTATGTTAGTTTTATTATTGCTTCCCTAAGGTTTCTTAAGAACACTTCCATGTCATCTGAAAATGGTTATTGATTTCTTTTATATAGCTGCATTGGCTATTAATCCAATATTAAATTGTAGCAGATATGGTGGTGCATTTTTGTCTTGATCTTAGTGAAAATGTTGCTAGGGCTTCTCCATTTCTTAGTATCTTAAGATGCTGGCTTTATGAATGAGGTTAATGCATTTTATCAGGCTAAGGAAGTATCCATCAATTCATTCTTGTAGTTTTCTTGTTTTGAAATCAGCAAGGAGTGTAGAATATGTCAAAGTTTTTTGTTTTATTTTGTTTTTCTCATGCATCTATGAAGATTAATCATGTTATAAGTGATGTTTTTCTGTAATTTTCTTTTTGTACTCTCTTTATCAAATTGTTAAAGATTTGGTAGAATTTATTTGTGTGTTCACCTAGGCTTTCTCTATTTATTTTATAGAAGTTAGTAAGTTTGGGAAAATAGGCAGCCCTAATATATCATCTATTTAATCTATAAAAGCAGTCAGGCCTCTGTGATCGGTAGGGCCCAGGGCAAGAACACAAATGGAGATCTATATAATGTCTCTAAATATTTCAGAGTTATAAACTAAGCAATAAACTATGAATAATGTGTTTTGTCTTTCTACTTTGATACATACATCTTCACATGGGTCTGTAAGGCCAAGTTTGAGTTTAGAATTCTCATATTCCTCACTGTTTTGTTCTGGATCATAATGGCATGGAGAATGGCAATGACAACCAACTCATTTGATTTGCTTTTTCTTCTTCCAGTGGGTAGCCACAGTAGATGTGTGTGTACATCTGAGACCACATGACCATTGTCTTCTCATGTCACTGTCTCCACAAAGAGCTGCCTATTGTCCATTCCATGGGCAGTTAGTCCTTAGGAGTACTAGCCTGCGATGGGGGCCCCTAGAGTCTCTGGAAATGCATTTACGTTTATTTGAGCATGATATTTCAGAGTGCAATATACTCAGAGCATGGTCGAGAAGGGGTAACATGGATTTGGTGTGGAAATTCCACTTGGCCCTGTGAAATCCTTGTCTCTTGGAGAGAGGTAAGTCTTGAAGAATGTCAGAGTGGTCCCGTAAGTATAACCAGGCCCTCATACAACCTATACAAGGTTGCCTGAGTCCAAAGGGAGTAGTATTACAGAGTAAAGCAAAATGGTTTTGCATATCAAATTTGTGTGTTTTGCATTGGAGCAGAAAATGTAAAAAGAAAGAACAAGTTAAAGGGAGGAACAAGCCTTCTCTTGCTAGGCTGACTCACTCCAAGACCTACGATAGGCAGCAGAGCTCTGAAAAGGATTTAATAACATTATCTGCAAAACCAGAGCCCTCAAGGAATATGCTCTAGAGCCCCCTCTCCTCCCAGTTAGGAGCAAAAAAACAGGTTTTTCTCCTCTCCCAGCTCCCCTCCTTTTTGTAAATCCTTCCTTAGTGAAACTCAAGGTTCCTTCACAAAGTTTTACAGATTCCTGTTGCTCTTCTGTGTAACATAACAAGGTCACAAGACAGGCTTGAGTAAGACAGGTACCAGCTGTAAACCCTGCCTTAGCTTGATAAGTTCCTGTTTTTCCTCAAGTTGCAAAACCTGTCACTGTATGATTAACTGCCTTTGTTCTGCTTCTGTAAGCCCGTTTGCCTGCCCTGTAAGTTTTGCGCCACTAGATGGCCTATCCCCTTGGTTGCATGTATAAAAGTCAAGCCCTGTCTTTGTTCAGGGCTCAGCTTTTTCAATGTGAATCTGCTGGGCCTGAGTGCACTCAATAAATCATCCTATTTCACCTGTTTGGTCTCTCCAGTCCTCTGATTCCTGCAGTATTTTTCTGGGGGCTCCTGTGGGATTGGAGATGACAGGTTTACTGTCTCCTTTGCCTGTGGGACTTGAACCCCAGCCAAGGGAAGACCCGTGACCCCTGGTGCCATCAGAAGAACTTCAATGCAGAGAGGAGATTGGCTGTCCTGCAACTCAGTGCCCTTCCCTGATAGTGCAACGAAACCTAAGGGGCTGTAGGATGATTCTTGGGACAGTGTGCTTCAGGACCATGGTAAGATTTGGGACCCAAGGCAGGACCCATTCCATAAGGATGGAAGGGGAGCCTGATCACCTCCCAGGGTGTAACTAGTAGCTCGACACAGGATGCGAGACTGGCTCGCAAAGTTGGGGAAACTTACACCCCACCCGACCCAGGATGTGAAAGTGGTTTGCAAAGTTGGTCTAGAAAGCAACTGGGAAGTGTGTGACTGCTTATCAAAGAGGCAGTTCCAGGAGGATTCAATGCAGGGAGTGATGTGTGGGGGGCACAGGTCTCTTAGCATAGACTGTACACTCCAAGTGAATTGTGGGACCAACAGGGACTAGTGGTGATCTGCATATGGCTTGGGGAGGTGCCCCACAATTTAGTAATTGTGGGAGATTAACAAACACTTCAAAGCTAAGCAGTGCCTGAAAACTCCTGCGAGGGGGGTGGTCTAATCCGTCTGAAGCAAAAGAGAGAGAGAGAGAATGTGTTGCACTGTAACTGGGAGAAATGGGAGGGAAGTCATCAAAACCCACCCCATTAGAATTCATGTTAAAGAACTTTAAAAATGTTACAAGGGGGATTATGGAACCCAGTTGACCCCCTAGAGGTTAAAAACTCTGTGTGAAATAAAATAGCCTTCTTTTGAAGTCGGATGGCCAGCCGAAGGGACGGTATATAAAGGAACAATTGGCCATGTACATCAGATGGTAACCAGTGTCGGAGGACAGCCAGGGCACCCAAACAAGTTTCCCTACGTTGACTTGTGGCTAAATGTGGTCCAAAACCAACCTGCATGATTCCAGCCCTGCCTGGTGTCTTACTGCAAGATGCTCATAGCCCGAGCTGAGCCTAAAGTGAAAGTCAAGTCAGCTTCACCGGCAGCTGTGGAAATAAAGGAGGAATCACCTAAAGGGCAGGAAAAACCACCATTACAGGAGCCACCAGAGGAAACAGAAATCCCTCCTCCCTGTACTCCATTATCCCCCATTTGCCGAGACCAACGACCAGCGTGGAGTCAGATTCAGAGGATGACACACCCCAAGCTTCACCCCAGAGGGAGGAACCAGAGCCCCCACCCCAGGGGGTCAAGGAGGAAACTCAGGACGATCAGACAAGCCATCTCCAGTCTGGCCGTACTTGGCCTTTGCAGATACCCCTCCAGGAAATACGGGGACCCCTCTATTATGATGAACATGGCCAGATTCAAAGGGGGCAACAAACCTTCATTTATCAGCCTTTCTCGATCACTGATCTCCCCCTCCTACACGGAGAAGACACAGGCCCTCATAGATCTAATGCAGTCCATCTTCCTGACACACAATCCAACCTGGCCAGATTGCAAGCAAGTCCTTCTAATGCTGTTAAATACTGAAGAGTGCTGAAGAGTGACCCAGGCAGCCCTCCACTGGCTAGAAGCCACTGTGCCAGAAGGCACACTTAATGTCCAAGCATACGCTCAAGACCTATTCCCAGAAGCAGACCCTCACTGGGACCCAAATGATGCAACCCAGTTTCAGCACCTGCAGAAGTACCAAGAAGCACTTCTGCAAGGGCTAAGGGAAGGCGAAAATAAGCCAATCAATTTAGGAAAGATCTCAGAAGTGCTTCAAGGAACTGACTCTGTGAGGCATTCAGGCTTTACACTCTGTTTGACCTTGAGGCTACTGAAAATCAGTGCATGGTAAATAGAGTGTTTGTAGGACAAGCCCAGGGAGACATCAGGCTGAAGCTGCAAAAGCCAGAGGGTTTTGCAGGCATGAATCCTACTCAGCTTATAGAAGTAGCCACCAAGGTGTACGTCAACCATGACCGGGGGCAAAAAAGGAAGCTAATCAGAGACTTAGGAAAAAGGCTGATCTGCTTGTGGCAGCCCTCAGAGAAAGAGAAACTGGCATCACCAGGGGATGCAGACGTGGGCACAGAAAGAGAAACTGGCATCACCAGGGGATGCAGACGTGGGCACAGAAAGGGCCAGGCTGGGCAGAGGCCTGGAAGCCCACCAAGGCTAGATAGATAGGAATCAATGTGCACAATGTGAAAAGAGAGGACACAGGAAAAACGAGTGTCCAGAGGACAATGAAGAAGATAGCCAAGGCTGTGAGACAGGCCACCAGCCAAGGGCTGCCACACCCTGAGGGAACCGGATACCAACCTAATCATGCTGGAAGGGACTGGAGGATATAAAGACTAGGCCAGACCAGGCTCCATCACCATAGGCCCCCAGGAGCCCATGGTCACAGTGGAAGTGGGGTGCCAACTGGTGGACTTTATGGTAGACACTGGGGCTGAACATTCGGTGGTGACCTAGCCCATAAGGCCACTATGCAAACACCATACAACTATTGTTGGGGCTACAGGGGTCCTAGAGAAAAGGCCGTTTTGTCAACCAAGGAGGTGTGTCATAGGAAGATAAGTCCAACATGAGTTCCTATACTTCCCAAATTGCCCAGTTTCCCTGCTGGGAAAAGACCCACTCCAAAAACTGTAAGCACAGATTGCTTTTGGGCCACAAGTAGCTATGACTTTAAACCTGACACTCCCAAAGGCCATGGTAATAACCCTTACCATCCTGCAGACTGACAAATGGAGACTATACACAAAAGAGTCACCAGAACCAGGAATAAATGAACTGTATGGGCTACTTAATAAAATTCCTGGAGTATGGGCTGAAGACAACCCACCTGGGCTGGCTAAAAATCAGGCACCAGTAGTAGTAGAGTAATAGAGTAGTAGAGTTGAAACCAGGGGCAGTTTCACCAGTTCAGTTCAGTTTCACCCCAGTTCAGTTTCACCAGTACCCGTTTTTCCAAGAAGTCATATGGGACATTCGCAAACACTTAGAGCAACTCTTCAAACGTGGAATCATAGTCAAATGCCAGTCACCCTGGAACACTCCTCTCCTGCCGGTACAGAAACCGTCTGGTGAATAGAGGCTGGTGCAGGACTTATGTGCTGTGAATGAGGCTACAGTGACCATCCACCCAGTGGTACCTAATCCATATTCTTTAACGGGACTTATTTCAGCAAGTGCTGTCTGGTTTGCTTGCCTAGACCTGAAAGATGCATTCTTCTGTCTTTGCCTGGCACCAATTAGCCCATCTTTGCATTTCAATGGAGCGAATTGCAGTTCACCTGGACAAGACTCCCACAAGCATTCAAAAACTCTCTCACAATCTTTGAAGAAGCACTGGCTTCAGACCTCAAGTCCTAGCTAAATGACAATTGTGCCTTGCTGGAATATATAGATGACATGCTTCCAGCAGACCCAACCCAAGAGGACTGCCTCCAAGGAATCCAAGACCTCCTCCACCTCCTGTGGAAAGCCAGATATAAGGTGTTCAGAAAGAAGGCTCAAATCTGTTCCAAAAGACTCCAGTATTTAGGCTTCGAAGTGAGTCAAGGGGAATGATAGCTAGGCAGTGAGCCAAACTAAGCTGTTTGTGCACTCCCAACTCCAACCACCCAGCATCAAATAAGATAATTTTGGGGGACAGCATGGTTCTGCCACATTTGGATCCCAGATTACTCACTGATGGCCAGGCCTTTATATGAAGCCACAAAAGAGGGGGAAGGGAACCCCTACTCTGGGAGACTGACCAAGATAGGGCATTTAAACAAATCAAAGAAGCCTTAACCCAGGCCCCAGCCTTAGGACTTCCTGATCTAACTAAACCTTTCTTTCTGTATGTCCATGAACAAAAAAGAATGGCAATAGGGGTCCTAACTCAAGTCATAGGATCATGGTATCATCCGGTGGAATATTTATCCAAGGAATTGGATCTCGTGGCACTAGGATGGCCTCTGTGCCTTAAAGCACTAGCTGCCACAGCCCTACTGGCACAAAAAGCTGACAAACTAACCCTGGGACAGCAACTGACCATCCAGTACCACACTTGGTTATAATTTTAACGGATCAGAGAGGACACCATTGGTTATCAAATCTGAGAATGACTCAATACCAACAGCTCCTATGCGAGAATTCTCACATAACTCTAGAGACAGTAAATACCCTAAACCCAGCTACCTTGCTCCCAATTGAACTGGGACCGGGAGCCCCCCTTCATTGTTGTGTAGATGCAGTAGACGAAGTATTCTCAAGCCAGAGGGATCTCACAGACCAACCCCTCAGGGATCCAGATGTAGAATACTTTACAGATGGAAGCAGTTTTGTACTAGAAGGGGTCTGGCAGGCCAGGTATGCAGTAGTAACATTAGACTCAGTGATAGAGGCTCAGTCTGGCTACTGGAACATCAGCCCACAAAGCAGAGCTAATAGCCCTGACAAGAGCTCTCTGGTGTCAAAAGACAAAAAGGTCAATGTCTATACAGATTCCAAATATGCCTTCGCCATGTTGCATGTTCATGGGGCTATATATAAATAAAGAGGACTCATAACTGCTGAGGGTAAAGAAATAAAATATAAAGAAAAAATCCTACAGCTTTTAAATGTAGTATGGGCCCCAAAGAAAGTGGCAGTTATACTTTGCAAGGGGCACCAAAGAGCAGGAACACTAGAGGCCAAAGGAAACAGAAAAGTGGACAGAGGTAGCAATGGCTACCCTACATTGTGAAGAGGAAGCCATAGCTTTACCTCTCCTCCCAGAGCCTCCCCTTCTAGAGGTCCCAAATTATTCTCCAAATGAAAGGGCCTGGTTTGCCAAAGATACTGGAAGTTACATTAAAGGAGGATGGTGGAAATTCTCCAATAGGAGGCTAGCCATCCCTGAAATAGTGGCCCCTAGATTTGTGAAGCAATTCCATCAAGGAACTCATATAGGAAAAACGGCACTAGAAACACTACTGGAACGTCATTTCTATGTGCCACGGCTCACTGCCATCCCTCAAGCTGTTTGTGAACAATGTCTAATCTGTGTCCAGAATAACCCATGGCAAGGGCCCACTCAGCCCCCGGGAATTCAAGAAATGGGAGCCACACCCTGTGTAAACCTAGTCATGGACTTTACTGAGCTGCCTCGAGCAGGGGGCTATTGGTATATGTTAGTACTAATCTTCACCGTTTCAGGATGTGTTGAGGCTTTCCCCACCAGAACAGAGAAAGCACGAGAAGTAACAAAAGTGCTAATAAGGGACATTATCTCTAGATTTGGACTGCCCCTGATTCTAGGGTCAGACAATGGGCCTGTATTTGTAGCTGAAATAGTTCAAGAACTAATATGACTGTTAAAAATAAAATGGAAATTACACACAGCCTACCAGCCACAAAGCTCAAGAAAAGTAGAACGCATGAACCAGACACTCCAAAAGCTACTGAAAAAATATTGCCAAGAAACCCATCTGAGATGGGATCAGGTCCTTCCCATGGTTCTTCTCCGAGTCAGGTGCACCTCTGAGTCAAGCACTCTATGAGATCTTGTTTGGCCAGCCACCCCCAATCATAGGTCAAATTAATTGTGATCTCCATGAACTAGGGAAATTATCCTTGAGAAGGCAAATGAAGGCTTTAGGAATAGCCATGCAAGAAATTCATGGCTGGGTATGGGAAAGAATGCCCATAAGCCTGACAGACCCAACACACCCCTTTAAACCCAGGGACTCAGTTTGGGTTAAAAAAATGGAATCCAACCACTTTGGGACCCGTATAGGATGGGCCCCATACTGTAATCTTGTCCACTCCCACAGCTGTTAAAGTTGGAGGAATTTTACCTTGGATCCACCATAGTCAGCTGAAACCAGCAGCCCAGAACTAGTGGACCAGCCAACAGGAACCAGACCATCCCACTCGGCTGATCCTACGGTGAGACCAGGTTGCCAATGGAGCTAGCAACTGCCCTGCTCTGGTCCTTCTGGAAGCTGACCAGTCTACACACAGCTGAAGCTTGAGGTGACAACTGCCCTGCTCTAGTCACCCCAGGAGCTGACTAGCCTATGCACAGCTGAAGCTGGAGTAAAGTCATGTTGTTAGAAATCTTAGGTCTAATAGTTTTCCTTGTAATACTAGTTGTTTTTCTATTGTTCTGCCACTTTAGTCAGCCTCCTCCACCAGGAGAAAGCCTTTTCTGTCCCTGCTGGGTATAAGTATGTCACTCTTTACCTTGTTCTTACTAATCCCCTTATCTATATTAAAAGGAGAACTCTTGGAAGGATTGGAAGGATGCCCACAATGTACTCATACTACATGGTCAGGGAGCACTATAACGAGAACTCTATTGTACCATACTCATTATGAGTGTACTGGAACCCACCTAGGAACCTGTACTCACAATCAGACCACCTACTCAATCTGTGACCCAGGGAATAACTAGCCTTATGTATGTCACTATATCTGTACTTTAATGTCTGCCAGGCAACATTTAAAGACTTCATTGCCCTGTAGCAACCTGTGGTGTAAATTAAGAACACCCCTGCTTGCTCCACTTGGGACTGTGCAACATTGGCCACTAAACAAAAGCAGGTCATGTTTACCCAAATCCAAGCAGACCTAAACTGTAAAACAAATGCTTGCAATCTTGTAAATTTCACAATCCTGAAGCCAAATTTACAAATATGGACTACAGGAATAGGAGCACCAATAGGACATTACTATTTAACCAAGAATCCAAGGGGAAAACTATCTTAAAAAATAATTTTCTATGTATTATAAAGAAAGCTCGGGCCTGTTCAACCCAACAATTCTGAGTTTTCAAGTCATTCTATGAGCAGGTCAACCTGAAATTGCCTGAACCCCCTCCCATAGCCAAAAATCTATTCACCCAACTGGCAGAAAGCATAACCAGCAGCTTGCCCGTCTCTTCATGTTACGTCTGTGGGGGAACAAACATGGGGACCAGTCACCGTGGGAGGAAAAGGAGCTAATGCCTCAAAATAACTTTACTCTGACCATCCCCTCCCCCGAACCAACACTCACAAGCTTGAGCACCTGGCTCTTAAAAACCTCTCTTATCAAGAGATTCTGCATTGTGCACTGGGGAAAAGCCTTTACAGACCCAGTAGGAGAATTAACTTGCCTAGGACAGCAATATTACAATGAGATACTAGGAAAAACTTTATGGAGATGCAAAAAGAATGACTCCAAATCACCGCACCCAGGCCCATTCTCCCGTTTCCCTTCTTTAAACCACTCCTGGTACCAGCTTGAAGCTCCAATACCTGGCAGGCACCCTCTGGCCTCTACTGGAACTGTGGGCCACAGGCATATTGACGACTGCCAGCTAAATGGTCAGGGGCCTGTGTACTTGGAACAATTAGGCCCTCTTTCTTTCTAATCCTGCTAAGGCAAGGGGAAGTCTTAGGGTACCCCATCTATGATGTAACTAAAAGGAAAAGCAAGAGGGGCATAACCACAGGAGATGGCATAACCATAGGGAAGTGGAAAGACAATGAATTGCCCCCTGAAAGAATAATCCAATACTATGGCCCAGCCACCTGGGCAGAATATGGAACATGGGGATACTGCACCCCTATATACATGCTCAACCGCATCATAAGGTTACAGGCAGTACTTGAGCTAATTACTAATGATGCTGCAAGGGTCTTAAATCAGCTAGCCTGGCAAGCTACACAAATGAGAAATGCCATCTACCAAAATAGACTGGCCTTCGACTACCTCCTAGCTCAAGAAGGAGAAGTATGTGGAAAGTTCAACCTAACTAATTGCTGTCTAGAGATTGATGACAACAGAAAAGTTGTCAAACAATTTTGGTTTCTGCCAGAATCCAGAAATTAGCCCATGTCCCAGTACAGACTTGGAAAGGATGGTCTCTGGATTCACTCTTTGGAGGCTGGTTTTCATCTCTTGAAGGATTTAAAACCTTAGTAGGAATAGTTCTGGCCATACTAGGGGGCTGCCTCATACTTCCTTGTCTTTTGCCCCTCCTTGTTAGGAACATGCAGTCAGCTATTGAGATTCTTGTAACCAGGCAAACTACTACCCAACTAATGGTTCTAACTAAATATCAACCCCTGCTTAATAGGAAACTAGCGCCTCATGAAAGGATAAATTTTGAAGATGATGATGCTTTCTATTAAACTTCATTTATAAGAAGCATCAAAGGGGGGAATGAAGCAGAAAATGTAAAAAGAAAAAACAAGTAAAAGAAAGGAATAAGTCTTCTCTTGCTAGGCTGACTCACTCCAAGACCTAGAGATAGGCAGCCGAGCTCTGAAAAGGATTTAATAACATTATCTGCAAAACCAGAGCCCTCAAGGAATGTGCTCCAGAGCCCCCTCTCCTCCCAGTTATGGGCAAGGATGAGAAAACAGGGTTTTCTCCTCTCCCAGCTCCCCACTCCCTTTTTGTAAATCCTTCCTTAGTGAAACTCAAGGTTACTTCACAAAGTTTTACAGATTGCTGTTTCTCTTCTGTGTAAAATAACAAGGTCACAAGACATGCTTGAGTAAGACATTTACCAGCTGTAAACCCTACCTTAGCTTGATAAGTTCCTGTTTTTCCTCGAATTGCACAATCTGTCACTGTATGATTCACACCTTTGTTCTGTTTCTGTAAGCCTGCTTGCCTGCCCTGTACATTTCATGCCACTAGATGGCCAATCCCTTGGTTGCATATATAAAAATCAAGCCCTGTCTTTGTTCATGGCTCAGTTTTTTGGATGTGAATCTTCTGGGCCTGAGTGCACTCAATATATCCTTTTATTTCACCCATTTGGTCTCTCCAGTCCTCTGATTCCCACAACAGCATGTGTAGGTGTATGGGTGTTTGTATTCTGTAATACTAGTGAAAGTGTGGACAATGAGACTTTCTTTTCATTACTAGTAATAGAACCATTTGAAAAGCAATTTGAACATATGTATATATTTACCTAGTAATTACACATTTGGGAACCTAGTTTTAAAAATTAACGTGAAGAAACTAAAAGCTTTATTTTGAAAATGATTGTTATAGAATTTTATATGATGGTCCCAAATGGGAAATAGTAAAAATGTCCAATTCTAAGAGATTAGCTAAGCAAACTATGATCTTTTCACCAAGTAGAATACTACTTAGACATTAAAATGATATTAATATTATTTTTTGAGAGAGTCTCACTCTGTTACTCAGGCTGGAATACAGTGGTACAATCATGGCTCACTGAAATCTTGAACTCCTGGGCTCAAGTAATCTTCCCACCTCAACCTTCCTTGTAGCTGGGACTACAGGCATGTGCCATGAAGCCTGGCTAACTTTATTTTTATTATTTTTTGTAGAGACAAGGCCTTGCTATGTTTCCCAGGCTGGCTTGAACAGCTGGATTCAAGAAATCCTCCTGTCTCAGCCTCCTGAAGTGCTAGGATTACATACATGAGACATCTCACTTGGCCTATTATTTGAAATACTATATAATCCCATAGAATAATGTTCATGATATAACATTGAGTAAAACATAATGTACAAATTATATATAGTTATACAATTATATACATAAAACTATATACAATGTGGTTTAAACTGTGTTAAAATAGTTTTTCATAGAAAGAAAAAACAAAAATACTGCACAGTATATTGTGTTTGTGTTTGAGTGTTAGGACTAGAGGTGAGTTATTTTTCCTGGTTTTCTTTTCAGTTTTTTTGTTTTCTTTCCTAAGAATGTATTACTATTATACTGTATAAAATATGATAAAAGGTCAGACTCACTTATCTCTAATGTCCTTTCCAACTCTATCATGGAGTAATTTTTGTCCCTGTATAATCAAAAGCTTGCTTCGTCTTTCACACTTTTTCTTGTCTCTACCACATGTATATAATCCAGGATTTATAGTTTATGCTTGTCTTGAAATACCTGAATGTTAGCTTAGCTTATAAATAGATCTTAACATTTTGAGGCAGATTCCTGTTCTCAACAGCCAATTTTCTCATAGTAAGCATTCATTCAATGTATCCAAGATAAATTTTGAGTGTAAGTAGGCTGGACCAAGACCCTGGCCATTAATGTAAACTTATATTCCCTGCATTGCTAGATATTTTTTTCTGGCTTAATAACATATTGGTTGCAGGGGCTTATCTAGAAAGAGTCAGAATTGTTTTTGCTGGCAGTGTGATTTTGCATCAGCTACTCTTGTACTATCTCTTGCTTCTGATGAAAAATAGAATTACCTTACTAAAATATTTTAATATTATTAAAATTTTGAGTTTCATGACATATTTTCTGGGATTTTTAAACCTCTGAGCTAAAGTTCTGTCTGTAGCTTGGATCTATATCAGAACTTAATATTTATAAAACAAAGAAGATCCTGACACACCCTTGCATGAAAACATTGCATGATTCTAAGACCTGAAGTTAGCACTGAACAACAATGGATGTCAAAGTTGACCAGAATTGTGTTCAGATGGAAGCCTTATCATTTACTATCTATGCAACTTTGACTGATTGTTTAACTCTTCTGAATTTGAGATTACCCCCTGTAAATTGTGAATAATATTGCTTAACATGTAGGCTTGTTGCAAATATTACATCACATAATGTTAGAAAACACGTAATAGGAGTCGAATCAACCAAAGTTTTAATTATCATAACTATCTAGAGATGTGGTTTACAGTATTATAACCTCAAAAGTCGATATTGAAATGTTACATTTTTGCAGAACCCAATATGAAACTATTCCAACAATAGGGTCCACTGATGGAGAAAATACATGTCTAAATATGGATTCTTATATTGACTCATAGGCTTAAAGCTCAAACATTAAGAAATGCTAATGTAGAGAAAGAATGGTGATGTGATTGGTAGCAATAAAGTTTGGAGCTGTGAAAATATAATGCTGGCTATGAAGCTGAAGTAGGAAAATAAAAGATGCTTCATAGAAAAAATGGCAGGAAATTCAATATATAGATATATAGTTAGATTTAAGAGCCGTTTGATTAATAAACCATTATTGGTTGAGAGAAGAACTTGTATTTTAGGCAACAGATTATAATAGAATTTTGTCCTCGCTAATCTTAAACTTGATTGACTTATACTAAATGGTCACCTCCTTAGTTCAATTTTCATATTATAAATTGTAGGCAAACATAACTTCTTATAATTTTACTAATATTAAATAAAATTATGTATTTAAAGCAACAAGCTGAATACTTGATACCTGTATGTGCTCAATTATCATAGCTCCCTCTATAACATTCAGAGCAACTCTTGAATAACATCCCTTCGTTGAAGACAGATATTGAATGCTAAAATTATTCCACGGTATGTTAGGCAGTGAGAAAATCTAAAACAGTGAGGGAAATTTCTGACTTTTCCTGGGTGCCAGTGTTTTTTGCTATAGTGGCCTAAACACTCCTTCCTGGGGTTCTGGGGACCATCAGACAGGACTGTCACAATGACAATAAATCATCCCCCAAGCTGCTGCAATTTCATTTGGGGGATGCTTCCAGGTGCAGTTATTACCTACATGTTGCACAGTTAGGAAAATGCAGAGCAAATGCAATGTGACCATATTTTAGCCAGAGATTCTCAGACCTTTCCAGTCCCAGATACAGAAACCCAGACCAATCTATGGAACCATGATTACGTGGATGCTTTTCTGAACATATCACTTTAAGGAGCTTTCTGAGAATCCCCTTGAGTGTCCTTAGGATATAAGGTGTGTTTACAGATGCAAAGAGGAGCTGAGGCCCTTAATATCTCTGGCCTCATGTAAGTCACTCAGCTTCTCCAAGTCTCATTTTGGAACCTGAAACAAAATTTCCTGTCCTATATGCTGCAAAGGGTCATGAAGGCCTAATGGGATAAGGGATCTAAAAATGCTGTAGGGAAAACAAAATGCAATGCTCTTTATAACACAAACTAGGATTGTTACCTCCAGAGGCAAAGAGATTACATAGTTAAAGTCTTTTAAATAATGTTAAGAAATGATGACCTTGCAAACATAGCCAATAGGGAAGTAACTAATGGGGACAGCAAATGAAGTTGCAGAGACTGATAAGGATATAATTGAAAACCTTTGGAAAACACGAACTCTGTTTTGGGTCCTTTTCTTTTGGCATCTTACCTTGTTCCTTGTGTTTTTCGGATTCAGCTGCTGGATGCTTGATTTTGAGGTGTTACCATGCTACTGCCTCCATCTGTATCTGTCTGGGAGAAAAGCAATAAATAGTGAAGATGAGAAAGAAGGGAGGAAAGAGAAAGGGGTAACAGAGTTCTGCATAGTGCTTAGTGCTCCAAGGTCCCAGCATAAGAGGCCCACCCTGACTTTATCCATTCTTATATTTTAGATCCTAGGAACCAATAATCATTTAATCAAAAACATGTCTCTCATAGTGAGGGAAATTATATTCTTTTTGCCCAGCGGAAAATTTACATGTTTATTGGTTATATTCTAGGATGATATTTATTATTCACGGAAAGTTTCAAGGGCAAACAAATACACTAGAAATTTTGGAAAGACTCGAGAAACGATAAAATATTACCCCTTGACAGAACAATATTTTATAATGATATTTTGTCTGGTGGGCATGGCTGTCTGTATAACATGAAGATTAAACCTTGGCTGGCAGTGAATTTTTATGTATTACCAAGGTCAGAAGCATAAAAGGCCCTTCTAAAGAAAGTAGTGTCTGCATAAAGTAGTTCATGCACAAAATGCTTGTGGATGGTGAGTTGAAATGGGAATAAGAATAGCAAGTACAGGGGCTTCTGGAAAGGTAAAAGATTACAGACGTTGTCATGGGAAATACCCACACAACATGACAGGCTACATTCACAAGAAGCTATCCATGTAGAAAGTGAATTCTTAGAAATTGCTATGGGAGCCCTAAGTAATGACATTTTCAGTCTATTGCCATATAGCTTCAACAATTGTCAGATTACCACTGACTTATTAGCAGAATAACCCCAAGGTAATTGATCATCTCTTATAAATGCATGTCTCTACAAAGTGTCATAATTAAAGAACCTTTCCCAATGTACAGGTGAAGAAACAAAGTTCAGAGAAGTCATAGAGCAAACAGGTGTTGATACTAGCCAGAGGGCAGATCCAAGCCACTTAAGCTCCAAAGTCAATTCTCTTAATCAGCTTACTATAGTATATAAGTTCCTATTAATAATGAAGTGTGAACCAAGCGGGAACAGAAGGTTGTGAAACCAGATTTTCTTGATCTTAGTGTCTTTATTTTTTGAAAGAAATTAATAATAATACCCAAGGCCATAACACTCAATAATGACAGGAAAAATATTTTTCCAACTTTTGTTCTAGCGTTATACAAATATTAGCAGATAATACTTTATTTATAGTATCTGAAATGTTGTAGACATTCGGTAAATTTTACCAGCTTAATTGAGTCAAGTATCTGCAAATGCTTGTTTTCAAGCATGAATGGATTAATCCCAAACAGGACGAGGACTATGCTAAGAATTAGGAAAAAAGAAAACAAACAGAACATGGTATATTGGAAGATAAATACAGTGGTAGTAGTAGTGGAGACAAGAGATGCGTATCTCCATAAAACGCTGTTACTCTCAATATTAAATTCTTATGTCTAAGAGGAAGGAAATTAAAACTGTCAGAAAAATTTTAGTGCCTTAAGACCTTCAAAGATATGTAAATCACCTAAAATATGAAAGTATTATATTGTTCAACATGTATAAACAATAACAATGTTTTATTCATATATTTCTTCAATCACTTTATTTGTGTTAATTTGCCTAAAAGTGTGCTTGGAAACAAGAATGAAAGAGACAAAAGTGATTCTTGTCCTAATTGAGTTTACATTTTCATGCAAGACATAGACAAGAAAATAAATACCATACTTATAATTTATGATTGTGTTAAGTGCTATGAAATACCAAAGAGACAGTTCTAAGCATGATTGGTATCTTAGTATGCTTACAAGTTGATTTTGTAGACATGAGACCTGATGGCTATAATATTCACAGCATCATTACCAATTGTTGGCTATAATTAGACTCCTGGTGCAAAGGGGCAACTTAACATCCTTAACTTCTTTTGACAAGGTTCAACTTTTGTTCTGAAAATAATAGAAAGGGTTTATTTTCCCAAGAGTCAGTTATTCTGAGCACTACAGAGTTCAACTGTAGTTCAAGATGCCAATGTGATACATTTTGACTGGGATAATATGGCAAAGCATGATTTCTAAGAATTAATTATATCATCCAAGATACATGATAGCAGGGGTTGCTGGTATAAAAATCATATCTGACAGAATCCATATGACAAGCATAACATAAAGAGACCATATTATGTTTAACATGTGTATAATACAAAGAGAAGGCAATGATGGTGCATCGAACAATTTACAGAATTAGCAGATAGCCCAAAAAGCTTAAGTAAATCATTGTATTTGATTGAGCCTCATTTTTCTTATTTGAAAAAAACAAGTTAGTAATTAATGGTGGGAACAAACGTTTCTTTGCTAATTTTGATGTTTCCTTGCAGGTGATGAGAACACAATTAGGGTAACATTCCTAGCTTCTTTCTACCCTTTTACTTGTTCTGCTCCAGAAAAATTGGAATAGTGTGATTTGAATGGTAAATTTATGGAGAATAACATGAATGCACTCTGTTCAGCACCTCTCCTTTCTTTTTAGGAAGAGGCTGTAAAAAGGACCAGGTTTTCCCTTAGAGAGGCCCCACTGAAGAGCCAATTGCCAGGGGCGGGCAAGTCTGTCAGTTTTAAGAAGCTGGATGATATTCTTAGATGACTATAATTAGGCGATAAGGCAATAACATGCTGATCTGCTTAGAATTTTATTTCATTTTTCAATTAGTTCAGACTCTGGTGTGGAAAACAAGTTTTATTTAAACCATCAGCAATAATAATTTGTGACTTACAAATTCTGTTGTGAAAGTCAAATGTAGTGATGAATTTGAAATGGATGTATAAATTCAAATCTCCACATAATCTTGTGCAGTTTTTTTATTCAAGCACTATACCTTATAACTAAAACTCAGCTCTCAAAAGCAGAAGTAAGTGTGGAAGGATAGAAATGAGGCTCAGGAATTTTCCACCACTACTAGCATATTCCCAAGATACCTGAGCTTCAGGCAAAGCTGTTTCTATTGATCCACATAAGGCTTATTTCCATCTCTCAGTTAATTGTTTCTGTTTTGAGTTGGATTGTGACACTCAAAAAAAGCTGTGTTGGAGTCCTAATGACTGGTGCCTGTCAATATGATATTTTCTGAAAATAGAGTCTTCATAGATGTAGTCAAATTAAGATGAAGTCATATTGGAGTATAGGGTGGGCCCTTAATACAATATGAATGGTATCCTTGTGAGAGAGAAGATGCATACAGACAGTCACACAGGAGAAGGATGGCCCTGTGACATACATAGAAGCAGTTAGTGGAGAGATGCATCTACAAATCAAGGAACAACAAGGATTGATGGCAAACACCGGAAGTTAAAACAGGCAAGGAAAGATTCTTCCCTACCATTCTCAGAGGCAGCATGGCCCTGCCAATGTCTGGAATTCAGATTTCTAGCCTCCAGAAATACGAGTCAATAAATTACTGTCGTTTGAAACCATCCAGTTTGGGGTACTTAGTTATGGAGGCCCTAGGAAATTAATGCAGTGCCCATACCTAGTGACAGGAAAACCTGGGTATCATTTTTACTGCTCCACTGAAAAGACTGGTACTCCTTGACCTCAGAGAACATAAGAAAGACCATGTCCCAGTTGGCCCCTCTTCCTCAGATGCTGCTGAGCTCAGGACTATAAATAATAGTTCCCAAACCAATGTTGGTAGTGTTTTGCCCAGGAGCTCTACAAATGGAAGAGTCATGGATGAGCAAGTGGATGACTCAGTGGAGTATATGTGTGCTGACTCCCAAATGCTGGAGAGAACCAAAAGTAATCCTAAAAATTAAGTTCATTTTTTTGGTATGAAGTAGTTGTGTTTTTGTGGTTTATCAAATTAATTCCCAGATCTGAGGCACCAATGCTTGAAAAACCATGTAGATTTAATAGCTAATGGATCTACAGTGCCTCCCAGTACATGTACTCCTGATCTCTCAGCTTAACTTCTAGGACTTAATGTCTCTAAAACCTTGGACCCCATGCCTCAGACGTAAGTTTTGGCCACTTTTATTCTGACTAGTCTCTTGATCCCAATAGTATGCCTATTTTTATCTTCATACTTACAGCTGATTATGTTTCTGCAATATAAAAATCTCCCTGCTCCTCTTTGCCCCTAAAAATTCAACCTTTCAAGGCCTAACTTATAATCCACTTCCATTGCAAAAACCCTGCCAGTGACTGTAATCAAGACCAACCATTCCACTACCTTATATTCCTTTCTGGTACTATTGTGTTGGTGGAGTGTGTGTGTGTGTGTGTGTGTGAGCGTGTGTGTGTGTGTGTGAGAGAGAGAGAGAGGATTGTGGGGAGTGGAGAGAAAGTGGTAGCCTTGTCTTTCAACAGGATTTTTTTAGCTCCTTCAATGTATGCATTACCTAGATTTCATAATTCTATTATTATCTTCAGTACATAGCACAGTGAAGTGTTTACTAGTTGATCAATACAATTTTAACTTGACTTGATGACACAGAAGTCTAGTGCTATTGTAATTTTTTTAAATGCAACTAAGTTGTGGATGCAGAATCTGGGCAAATCATGGAATTCCATTATTTCAATGAATATATGTAAATCTTGGTCAGTCCTAGGTGACAGAAAAGAGCAAAGAGGAATTACTATTTATTGAGCCACTGAATTATGTTTCAGATACTGCACTAAGCAATTTACACAGATAATCTCTCTTAATCCTCAGATTAACTCTTTGAGTTCAGGGTCATTATTTCCAATTTTAAAATCAGAAAATTGAGAATCAGAGAGCTTCTTGAAGAAACAAGATTAAGCAAAAGGCCTTTGCATGATACTATGCCCTCTTTTCTCTTTCATCATTATATCTTAAGACATTTTGAGGAGCAGAGCAAGAACACCTTTATATCCTACATAGGGATCAACCTGGCATGGTGGCTCACACCTGTAACTCAAGCACTTTTGGAGGCTGAGGCAGGAGGACTGCTTGAGGCCAGGAGTTCAAAAACAGCTTGGGCAATGTAGGGAGATCCATCTCTACCAAAGAAGTTATAGACATTAAAAATAAATAAATAAAAATAAATGGACAGGCAAACCACCACGTGTCTATGCCTGGACATCTTGGTTCTTGGTGACATGAAACATACCACCTCAAAGGATGAGTACCGTATAGTACATTTGATTCATGAAAAGCATCAGAAAAAAAAAGTTTCTTTGAGGGAAAAACATCTGCTGTTAAAGTCACTTCAAAGACATTTTAAATAATTGGTTTTATTCTTGAGGATTGTGATTAAAAGAAAGCATTTAACTATTAACCTGCAAATTGACCTTTGTGATCTTGGAAAAGACAGGCTAATTATTTTTGAATGTTAGATTTCTCTCACATTTCCAAAAAGAAGAATGAATGACTAGAACAGTAGAAGAATTGTGGATGTTCCTCATCACAGCTGATAATTACTTAGGGTCAGTGGCAGCCCCAGACATTGGCATAGTAGGTAGGTGAAAGAATTAGTTAAAATATGTTCCTTTTCAGTACAGTGATTAGGATGCATATCTAAAATACATAAATGAATACATAAACATCTTACTTTTAAGTATGACCAAGTATAGTGGTTAAAAAGAGAGATGCTGCAACTAATCTGATATTTTCTAACTCTGGCTCTACCTCTTAAAACCTGTGTGACCTAGGTCAAATTACCAAACTTCTATGGGCTTCAGTTTTTTCATTCATACTATGAGGATAATTATAGTGCCTACTTTATAGAGCTATTATGGTAAAGAAGTTCATATGTATAAAGCTCTTACAACAGTGATTATAAGTGCTATGTTTGTGTTTTATATAAAATAAAATAAATTCCCAATAAAATTATTTATGGAATCATAAAAAATCATTTTCTTGGAAATCTTTGAATCCAAATGTACATTTTATTTTTCCTTTGGAGACAGCTATCTTGCTCAAGGTCACACAGATAAAACATGGGTGGAGTGAGGGCTAGAACTTCTGACTCTTAATGACTATTCTAGATCTTTTCCCAAGCTATGTTGCATGCTCAACATTTGTCAGCCATAAAAATATGCCATTAGCACTTCTCTTTGTCCTGTTAGGCTGAGAGATTCTCAGTCTCCAAACCTGACTAGAGACTGTGGTAGTAAACTTCTTGAGCTTTAAACCCTTTCTAGCTCTAGAACAATCTTGTCCAACCCATGGCCCCTGGGCTGCATGTGGCCCAGGATGGCTTTGAATGTGGCCCAACATAAATTCATAAATTTTAAAAAGCATTATGAGAATTTTTGCAATATTTTTTAGCTCATCAGCTATCATTTGTGTTAGTGAATTTTATGTATGGCCCAAGACAATTCTTATTCTTCCAGTGTGGCCCAGGGAAGCCAAAAGATTGGACACCCCTGCTTTAGAGGCTAAGAACAAGGAGAGCAATATTCTTCAGAGCTTTTGAGTTAAGGAAATATTTCTATAGCCCCTGACCTAATTGTTTATTGCACTGAGGCATCAAATGAATCTCTTCTTCCTCTGAACCCCTGATCACAAAATATCTTATCTAACAAAAGTACTGATGGCGAATAGGACAGGGAAAGTAGATTACTATGAGATGAGTGGCATGGGTAGCAAATGACAGGTGTGTTGGGGGTGGGGAGTGTGTAGCAGAGTTCACTGCGGAAGAAAGAAGAAGGCAACCTCTGAAGCAAGAGAAACTGAAAATGTATATGGTGCCTTGATATAATTTGAATGTGGTTTCTCTTACCTTAGCCATAATATTAATTGGGAATGAACAGAAATGATGGAAGGGCAAGAAGGATGAAGAGGAGTTGGAAGCCAGTGCTTATTGGTACTATGTGCAGGTCCTGTGCCAGCATTTTCTTCACAGTAATTCTGTGAGGCAGCTGTTTTTAATCCCACTTTCTGGGGAAACTGGGTCTAAAATTGGTTTTAAAACTTGCTCATCTAGTTAACAAGAATTAGAGCTGGAATTGAAATACAAGGGTGTTCTGTGGAGTTCAAAGTCCTTTGGCCACAATGTCTGACTCTCCAATATAATAACCCCTTTTGTTTTCTTCTACTTGCTGAACCCAACTGAATGAATTCTCACTGTGGAACACTTTTTTTCTGACTACTCTTACTGCCAAAAACCCATCACCCTGTATTAGAAGGTACTTGACTATGTGTCAAAAAGAGAAATTGCTCTTCTTCAGTTAACTATTTTTAGCACAGATTATCTGACTAGCAGGTTTATCTTAAGTGATGCTGGCACTGTTCATGGGCCCTGGACTACTACTAAAAATACAAATGCTAATTGTGCTGACAGCACTCAGCACAACTTTGGCTTTCAGCTCATTCTAATTGACAGACTTAGGCTTTGTTTCATGTAAGTGTGCATGAACTAGATTATTTTCTTAAATTCTCAGCCTTACCATCATACTCTGCTATATTTAGCATGTTTGCTTCCCTGAATAACCCAGTTGCCTCACAATTGATTTCATCTATATTTATTGACAAGAGAGAAAGAGGTCATCAAGTACAACATTAGAATGGACTTTGGAGGCTCAGTTATACTGAGACATATCCTGTGGTACTTGGTTCAGAATGTGGTACTTTGTACAAAAGAATCATGAATGAAAGAAAGTGATTTCTCATATTTGGAGCTCTCCAAGTGACCCAAATGACCCCAAATAAAAGAAGAATGGTATTCTTGGCTGAAAATGAAGACATTCACATTCATAATTACAATTTTTATAACCAAAACAAGCATTATTGCTATTGATAGATGTAGTCAGAACATGAATATCAGCATAGGCCCATAGATTTTAATACATAACCAAGAAGTTTTTCTTGAACCTTCAACAACTATCAGTTATTTTTGTTGATGATAGAAGTTAAGAGTTCTTTAAAGTAATGGTCTTGGAAATAATGTATTGTGCTTTTGTGTATTGTTTTGTTTTTAGATATATTTTCTGTTCTTCTGTAATTACTGTCTCTCCTCTGAGGCACCAAAAGATGTTATTTATTAATTGAGAGTAGTTAGTACTGAATATAAGCACAATATAGTGAAGGATACAAGAAAAAGAAAGTTAACTTCCAAATCAGTTCTGGCTCTGTCACTTCCTAGGTAACAAATGACTTTCAGCAAGTGATTTATCTCTGTAAGCAGCAGCTTCCTTAACTGGTAAGAAAGTAAATAGAAAGAAGGATACTAGAAACAGTCCTACTTAAAGGGAAGTTTGTGGCAAGTAAATAATATTAGTGGGAGTCAACACAGTGAAAGGCACATAGCATTTGCTCAAGCAAATGCTCAAAAAATGGTATTTTTTAAAAATAATTATTATGTACAATAGTAAAAAAGGAGCAACTTTTAATTTTTTATCATTTTATTATTTTCTGTAAAATAAATTAGGTACATGTTTTTCCTTTGACAATGATAGCTTTAGATTTATTTTCTCTGTTTATTGTTTCTGTTTACAAAACATACTTATGACATTTGCATACTGCCTTTTAAATTTAGCATAATTCTGTCATCAGTACATTTACATAGTATTATGTGCTCTGGATTTGCATTGTGTTTCACGCAGTACAGATAGCGTATTAACTTTTGGTCCCTGGATGTGGTGAACAAATTACGAAAGTTGGAAATCCCAGTGCTTCACTCATTCCTCGCTCAACACTAAATCCTACTAGTTTTAAAATCTGTCCACCTATCTATCCTTACTGCTGTGTTCCTCATTTAAGCATATTCTCCCCCTTTATATTTAACTTGAAGATAGTAACAGCTGCATTACTGAACTTCCTGTTTCGGAGCTTGCCTTCCTTTGTTTCAGTCACCCTTCACTTTGTAAACAAAGTAATGTCTGTAATTTCAAATATGACTATTTTTCTTCTGTTTTTCAAAGCCCTTTCATTTTCAACCTCAAGAAATGCATTTAAACACACTGACCTCAAAAAAAGATGCAAACTCCTTGAGATGCTTATGAGGACCTTTAAGAGCTGGTTGTTTTGTTTCTGAATGTACTGTTTCTAAATATAAATGAATGCAATTCTTCACAGAATTCAATTTAAAAAGCACTGGGTAAAATTAATGTAGTTATCATGGAAACGTAAACATCTTCAAATATTCATGAACATTTTTAAAAATTAAAAAATACTAAAATGGATGTGCTTTTTGATACTAACGATTACCTTAAATTCAAAACCATATAATAAATGGCTCAGAAATCAATTAATAGGTTGTTTTAACAGAATTTAGAAGTAGTAAAGAGAATAAAGTAAATATGAAAACTTAATATGTAACAAGGAAGGCAGTTTAAGTCACAGGAAGTAAGGAAAATTAATAAGTTTTGCTAGAATAAATGACTTCTCACTAGAAAGAAAATAAAATCGATTTTGTTGTTCACATAATATAGGAAATGTAAGACTACATACATTAAGTGTTAAAATAAATAATTAAGACATTTTAAGCCAAAATACAACATTATAGTCTATAGAAAATAGATTTTTTGTAAAACTTGTGAGTGGGAGACCTTTTTGTCTTTAACAGTGTACCCAGAATCCAGACATATATATACATTTTAAGAATATACCTTTAGTGTGCAAAAGTCACCTTATAGAAGTTGTAAGAAAAATAATAGCAATGGAAAATATTTACAATAAAATATATGACAAAATTTATTACAGTAACTATTTGAAAAATCTCTCCAATGATTTGGAAGAAGACAAATATTTTTATAATAAAATTGTCATTGAATAACGGCAACTCACAGAAGAGGAAGTCATGTCCACAAAATATGTGCAAAGATGTTTAATCTCACTTGTGGTAAAGAAAATGCTAAATAATAGTTTTTAACAATTTAATGATATTAACAATTTAAGCAATAATTAAATACATTTATATCGACTTGGCAATAATTATAAAGGGCAGTACTATTCATTGTTGGCAACAGCGTGAGTAAACGTATCTCCAATACATTGACGTCGGAAATGTGAACTGATAAAATATTTTGCTAAAGTACTCGTTTTGTGGTTTGTCAAATGAACATTACAGAAGATAGCAAGTAACAAAACAATCTCATTTATGGTATGTTCTCCTATAGTGTATCACAGAAATAATGTAAAATTACACACACACACACATATGCACACACACGATTGAAGTTGAAAAATGTGGAGATGCGAAATATATATGTAAGACAATATTTTAGATAAAATTTAAAAATACTCATTTTATGGAATATGATACAAGCATTAAAAAGAACAAACTAAGCTTTTTGGATGAGAAGAGTAATTTACTATACATGCTTTCCCCTCCCCTAGTAAAAATTCAACTAAGTAATAATAAAGGAATAAGTAGATACAAACCAAAATAAAGACAAAAGAAAGCTTTAAAAGACAAAATGTTTTATCAAATTTCCTCAAGACACCAAGAAGATGAAATACAAATGTTATAAAAGAGATCATAGAAAGCTACAGCAAAGAATAGAGATAAAAGGGACTTTAAAGGTGAGAGAAGGATGAATATCCTTTCAGAATGCTAGAGAAATCCAGAATTTAAGACTTACAGGTACAGTGTTGGTGCGATTGATGCTAACAGTAGGTAGGTTACGTAAAAGCTATGTACAGAATGGATACCATCTTGTCCTTGCTGGAAGAATACATATAGTATGTGGCCATTATTTAGTATGCATATAGTATCAGATGAAATACTATATTGAAGCCATGAGAGAGAAAAACAATTGTGAGGGAAAGGATATTTTTGGTAAGACAATTGAATCAAGTATAAGTAAAAAAAAGAGTCTTGAGATGATTAAGAAAGGCTGGGTAGACTTAGTAGACTTAGGTGCGTATGAGTAAAGGCAGTTTCACATCTCGAAGTCCCTCAGAATAAAGGATGTTTCGCTACCTCATTACTCTCATACTTGGATTGCTGGTTAGTCAGTTTTTCCCTATAACTTTTTTATTTTTTATTATGAAATATTGGATGAAAAAGCAAGACTCTCCAGACATTGATACATTCTGTAATATAAAAGAAAATTCTTTATGAAGCAAAAAAAAAAAAATGCCTTGGAAAGATTAGTTCAAGAACAAGAAAAAGCTTTAAAACATGTACTTAATTTATCCTCAACAATATTTAGATAAGAAATCTATAAAACAAGAAGAGTCACTATGAATAAGTAAGTATCAAGAAGCATGAAACACCTATAAGAAATTTAAAATAAATATTTTTAATTAAAAACATGATTTATGAGATAAAAACCTGTAAATCACTTAAAAATTCAGACAAAAAGAAAACAAAAGGATATTTGAGAGGAAAGACACAGACAGAGGATCAATTTGAAGGTCAAATATCAAAATATGAGGAGTTCCCCGAGATCAAGTTTGGAAATATAAATAATTGAAAAGTAAATCAAAATATCTTTTTCTTTTTTCAGAAAAAAAGGATGTGCTTCAGCTAAATGAGACAGCAATTCAATAAAGAACGCATGGAATTCAAATATCACTAGTTTCAAACTACAAAGTAATTTGGTAAAATTTCAGAATGTCACATATGTCTTATATCTAATAAATAATCAGATCAGAATGGTACATAAAGATAAATGACTTATCTTGGGGAAAATATGTGTGTGGGTGGGAGTAGTTTGGGGAGAATTGGGATTTAAGAAATTTCTGACTTGAAAAAACATGTCTTTTTTTGTTTGTTTTTAAATGTGAAGAATAAACCAAACAGCTGATTAGAGTCAGATTAAAGGAAAAGAATGTATTTATTTGGAAGGTAGAACTGAAGAAAGTATTCTGAATACAGTTCAGAAACACACAATGATAAAAGGGATATTATAGGCCATATAAAATACAGTGAGAAGACGAAACATACATCTGATCAGAGCTATTGAACAAAAAGAGACAATGAATCAGAGATAAAATGTGAGTACTTAATTGTTAAAATTTTTCTATAATTGATTGAACACAAACCTTCTAAAGTCCAGGTATCTCAACAGAGGCCAAAACAAATTTTTAAATAATAATAAATTCACACTGTGATACATCCTAGTGAAACTTCAGAATGCTGAAAGGAGTTAAACTGTCTTAAAAGTAGCACAAGTAAAAAGATTGCTGACAAAGAAAACTCATAGGTGACTCAGAGTCAGTGAGAGTGGAAACAGAAAACAGAGGGGTGACACCTTGTTTTCAGAGAAAGTGAGTATCAATCTAGATTTATTATGTTCAGTAAAATTATTTTCTAGATTGAGAAGAAATAACAGCATTTTTATACTAAAAGTAAGTACCTGAGAGCGTACATAACCAATAGGTGATATATTAAAAGAATATTTAGAAAATGTTCTTGAAGAAAGAATACCAGAAGGAAATATCAGATGAAAGAAATAAGCTTGAACAATGATAACTGTAAACTTCTAAGTAAATCTAAGTAAATATTGGCTGCATACTATAATAACAATTTTTAATTTATGAGTTTAGAATTCAATTTCTTTTAAAAAATCAACTGTCTCTAAGTGAAGGGTAAAGGAATCAGATTTAAAGCCTTTTGAGAGTCATTTATTGTAAAGGGGATAGATAATGATATTTTTAAACTTCATTAAATTACATATGCATGTAATGCTGCTAGACTTACCCCTTTACAGATGGGAAAATGTGCATAACTTCTAAATGAGTGGAGAAATAGAGGGGAATACAAGGAAAACAAATCACACTAAACAACTCAAATAAATATGAGAGAGAAGCAGGACAAATACAAATAACAAATTAATTTGTTAGATAAATAAATAAAAAATGTTTATCGCCAGAACAATGTAACATCAACTAGTTTGTACAGTTCAGGGACAAAAGTAGACAGATTGGATTAGAAAAATTATCCAAGTACATGCCATTTAAAATGTCACACCTAAAATAAAGGCTGAACATAAAAGACTAAAAAAAATTCAACAATTACTCTCTGAAAGAGATAGTAAGAGAAAGTTTTTAAATAAAATTAATAAATACTGAAAAATTGGAATAGCTCTATTAATATACATAAAAAGACTGAAGGCAAAAACCACCACCAGAGATAAAGAGAGTCAAAACATAATAGCTTTTATTCAGGAGGAAATATATACATTTTAAATATAAATTATAATAACAGTTTCAAAATATACAAAGACATGATTGAATTAAAAACACAAATTTGCAAATTAATCATAATTGGGACAAATATTTCAAACATTTATTTTAGTGTGGTTGAGCGATAAAAGTGAACAGTAGTATTTAAAGGATTTAAATAACTTAGGTAACAAACTAGCAAAAGTATCTAATAACTATATGCAAAACACTGCCTCCAAGAAGGTGGAAAGTACACCTTCTTTACAGGCATAAATGAAACAATTTAAAGAATTGAACATGTTCTAGGCTATAAAGTAAAGCTCTACTGATTTTAAAGGGTTGGTGTCATATTCATCATATTCTCTAACCACCTCGCAGATAAATTAGAAGTCAATAATGAAAAGAACTTTAAATTGTGCATACATTCAGAAAATTCAACAAAAAACACTTATAATAAATAATAATAAAATTAGATTATTTTTAATAATAATAAAATAATAAAATAATAAAAATAATTAAAAAATAATAAATATAATAAAAATAATAATAATAAAAATTAGAACATTTTGGGGATAAAGGCAATTATATGTATATATATATATCTCTCTCAAACATGTATGATGTAAACTTTTATGATCACCTTTAATGATTAAATTAGGAAAAAAAAGAGAAAGGTTAAAAAAATTGATCTGAGTGTCTAACTTAAAAAAATCCGTTGGAAGCCAGGTGTGGTGGATCACACCTGTAATCCCAGCACTTTGGGAGGCCCAGATGGGCAGATCAGGAAGTCAGGAGTTTGAGACCAGCATGGCCAATATGGTGGAACCCCATCTCTACCAAAAATACAAAATTAGCCAGACATGGTTGTGCATGCCTGTAATCTGAGCTACTCGGGAGGCTGAGGAAGGAGAATTGCTTGAACCTGGGAGGCGGAGGTTGCAGTGAGCCAAGTCATGCCACAATGGGCAACAGAGTGAGACTCTGTCTCAAAAAAAAAAAAAAAAAAAAAAAAAAAATCAGTTGGAAAAAAACTAGAGAATGACTACAAGTAAAATAAATGTCAGAAAAAAAAAAGATAATAACAGACATTGAAACGATGGTATATTTTACAGGAAAAAAAAGGCCAAGAATTGATAAACCTAATAAAGTTTTAAAAATTGGCAACATTAATCAAGAAAACAGAAGGAAGGCACATATAAACAATAATACAAATAGAGTCAAGGTATAGGCACATATGAAGCAGGCATTTATATCCTGATAATAAGATAATAGAGAATAATATGAAAAGGTTCATGACGACAGATTTGAAATTTAGATGAAATAGCACATTCCGAAAAAAAAAAAAAAAAGAATCACAAGAAAATAGGAAATACAATGCTTCAGGATACCTACATATGTGGTTAAATACTACAAAGAAAAGTAAAAGTATCATTAACATAAATTTTAGAATTATGGCTTCTTTGGTTTGAGGAGAAGGGGCTGTATTAGGGAGGGGACATTCCTAAACTATGTGGAGGGAAATGTTTGTTCCTTTTGCACATATTCCTTAAAAAGTGTACCAAGTTAGATATGCACTCTTTAGTATGTCATAGGTATTTAAAAATAACAAAATAAAATATATAAAAATAAAGTGCAAACACTACATATGTGTGCATGTGTTTAGAGGAAAAGCAGAAAGATATTTATCTGGTCTGAACAGTTGATTACATCACTGGAGTCGAGGTAGTGGGAAAAAGGGTATATTAAAATTAATTTTTTACTCTTCCCTTCTTTAGAATATTTTTCAATTAAAACAAACATGTTTATTTTAAAAACTAAATGAAATAAAATGTGTTACTTTTATTATGAAATACAGAAAAATAAACTATGCTATAAATGTATTACAAAGCAATATTTTGTTTCATGTTTTCTGTTTTTAAGCTTTATAAAAATTGAATGTTGTGGTATGTTTTCTCCTGTGCTTTACCTTTTTAAAGAATATTATGCTTTTGAGATTTATCAGTGCTGATGTGTGTAGCAAAAATTCCCTCATTTTTACTATTGTGTGACATTCAATTTTATGAATATACCACAAAAAAATTAAATCATCTACCCCAGTTTTTCTCTCCAGGTTCCTCACTTTCAGTAAAAAATTCCATGTTCTAATCATAGTGAATTACTTTTAACTTCAGTAATTCTCTGTGTGGGATGACATTGATGTTTTTATCGGCCAAATATGGTTAAATATCACTCATTTCATATAATTCAGCCCAAACTATATGGTACTGTCTAGAATTTATCTGAAATTTAACTAGAGTATATGCTTAGAGCAGGGTTCCTCAACCCTGGGCTATGGAACGGTACCAGTCCATGGCCTGTTAGGAACCAGGTCACATGCAGGAGGTAAGCAGTGAGCCAGCCAGCATTGCTGCCTGAGCTCTGCCTCGTGTCAGATGAGCCATTAGATTCTTATAAGAGCACAAAACCTATTGTGAACTGCACATACGAGGGATCCAGGTTGTACACTCCTTATGGGAATCTAACTAATGTCTAATAATGCCTGATGATCTGAGGTGTAACAGTTTCATCCCAAAACTATACCACCTGCCTGCCATCCCCACTTTGCCCCCATCGGGAAGAATTTTGTCTTCTACAAAACCAGTCCCTGGTGCCTAAAAGTTTGGGGATTGCTGGCTTAAAGGTTAAAAATTGTTTCTCTACATTTTTCCTTAAATCTCCAGTGCCTAACTCAGTCTTTTATACATAAAAAGAACTAAATACATGTCCTGAAATAATTAGTATTTTAATTATGTTAGAATAACTGCCTTTTCTAATTGTTTCAAAAATGAGCTCATTTCTCCCCATATTTTACATTAACTTTCAAGAAAAAAAGTAAAAATTTAAATATACTCTTTAGTCATAATTACCAATAAATATTACTTACATTGTTATCTAAGTTATCTACAGTACAATGGAAACATATTTTGTGCTATATTCACATAAGAAAATATTATATAACATTGACATTTAAAATATTGCCACACTTCTAACACTGGTTAATCTACCTTCTATTTAGGTAAATGGTATTACAATCATGACAAAAAGTCTCTCATCTATAAAATGCATTATTTCCCTCTCATTAAAGCATCCTTCTTGTCATGGACAAAAGAAACCATAGCCTGAATTTTGTAATAATAATTTTCTTGTCTTATGATTTTTAGAATATGTTGTCTACTTTTGCTAATTTTTCAAAATTTTATAAATGGGCTCATTCTTTATGCATTTACTTGTACATTACTTTTTGTTCAATGTTATGATTTAATTTTATGCTGTTTCAGTTATGAGTCTAAAGTATAGGTTCATGAATACAGACTTCATTCTAGGTGCTTGAGCCTAACACTGATTTATTGATTCATTCATTCATTCATTCATTCATCAAAATGTTACTGAGTATCAATCTGAGCTATGAATAACTTTATACAAATAATATTAAAAACTTAAGAGTGACAGATAAATTCCCAGTATAATGTTTTGGTGACTACATTATAGTCACCAAAACTGAAATAATGAAAAATAGAAAACCTGAATCTTGAAAAAAATATATTAGTAGTGAAAAATCTTTTCATAACTAAACAACACAATTAGATGATTTAGTTCCCTAAATGGTTAGGGAACAAGTACTTCTAAAAAATACTTCTAATGAACACTTTATAAAATAGGAAACATTCACCTACTCACTTTATGAATATTCATGTAACAGACAAAAACTTCATAAAGCAAAATATATCATTTAGAGATCATTTAGGATCTGAATCTCAGAGAAACCTCATATTAGTTTCCAGTTTTTAAAATTAAGTATAATGCGATGAACCATATCATACACTTCCTTCTCCAGAAGAGTTAAAATTTATTATAAATAATAGAAAATTAACTTAAAGATATTTGAAAATCTGTCATCAATTGCAAGAAATGCCTCTACTATCTAGTTGAGATTTATCAAGTCAATGATCTTGGAAGTTAACAGAAATTGAATAGATATTATGTATGCAATAAATCAATCAAAATGCTGCAACTCTACACAGGCAAGATTAAATAAGGGAGATGGAAAAAAGTAGATTCTTGGTTGTTTTTCCCTCAAGAATTTTAAAAGTTGGCCAGGCATGGTGGCTCACGCCTGTAATCCCAGCACTTTGCGAGGCCGAGGTGGGCGGATCATGAGGTCAGGAGATTGAGACCATCCTGGCTAACACGGTGAAACATTGTCTCTACTAAAAACACAAAAAATTAGCCAGGCGTGGTGGCAGGCGGTTGTAGTCCCAGCTACTCTGGAGGCTGAGGCAGGAGAATGGTGTGAACTGGGGAGGTGGATTTTGCAGTGAGCCGAGATCGCGCCACTGCACTCCAGCCTGGGAGACAGAGTGAGACTCCATCTCAAAAAAAAAAAAAAAAAAAAAAAAAAAAAAGGAAAAAGAAAAAAGAAAAGAATTTTAAAAGTTATACATAGAAAGAAGCTACTGAAAATGTAGCAAATAATACCACAGAATGAATGATACAGATAATAAGAGTCAGAGAAATTTCATAGCAATGAAAAATTCCTGTAAGCTGGCTGGGACAATTTAGTTTTCACAGAAGAGGTGAGGCATTGGTAGGTATGCAAAGTCCACATTACTAATGTTGACACTGAATTGAAATGACAACCTAGTTACTCAAGCCTATTTGTTATTCATGGTATCCTACTTTTTCAGATTTACGGTATGGACATTTAACATGAGATCTACTCTCTTAAAAATTTTTAAGTGTAAAATATGGTGTTGTTAATAATAGGCACAATGCAGTACAGTAGAATGTTTAGAACTCATTCATTTTGCATAGTTGAAACATTATACTCACTCATTAAATAGCAACTCCTGATTTCCTCATTGCCTCCAGCCCCTGGAAATCACCATTCTACTCCCTGCTTCTATGAGTTTGACTATTTTAAATACCCCGAATAAGTGGAATTATATAGTATTTGTCTTTCTGTGACTGGTTTATTTCACTTAACATAATGTCCTGGAGATCCATCCAAGTTGTCTCATATGTCAGGATTTTCTTCTATTTTTAAGGCTAAGTAGCAATTCATCATATGTATATACCACATTTTCTTTATCTATTCATCCATCTATGAACATTTAGGTTGCTTTAACATCTTGGCTACTGTAAATAATGCTGGAATGGACATAGAGGTGCACATATCTCTTCAATATACTGAATTCAATTTTTTTTTTTTTGAGGTGGAGCCTTGCTCTGTCACCGAGGCTGGAGTGCAGTGGTATGATCTCAGCTCACTGCAACCTCCGCCTCCCAGGTTCAAGCGATTTTCCTGCCTCAGCCTCCTGAGTAGCTGGGACTACAGGCGTGTGCCACCACGCCCGACTGATTTTTTGTATTTTTAGTAGAGATGGGGTTTCACCATGTTAGCCAGGATGGCCTCAATCTCCTGACCTCATGATCCACCTGTCTCAGCCTCCCAAAGTGCTGGGGCTATAGGCCTGAGCCACCGTGCCTGGCCAATTCTTTTTTATAAATACCCGGAAGTGGGATTGCTGGATCATATGTAGTTCTATTTTTAATTTTTTAAAAGCTCCATACTGTTGAAAATATAGTCCAAAAATAGCTGCTGCACCATTTTAAATTCCCACCATCAGTGTATAAAGGTTCCAATTTCTCCACATCCTTGCCAATACTTGTTATCTTTTGTTTTTGTTAATGGTAGCCATCCTAACAGGTTTGCAGTGATATCTCATTCGGGTTTTGATTTGCATTTTCCTGAGGATTAGTGAAATGAGCATCTTTTCATATACCTGTTGGCCATTTCTATGTCCTCCTTAGAGAAATTTCTATTCAAACCCTTTGCCCATTTTTAATTGGAGAATTATTTTGCTATTAAATCATTGAAGTTTCTTACATACTTTGGATATTAACCCATTATCAGATGGATGGTTTCCAAATATTTTCTCCCATTTCATAAGTTGCCTTTTCACTCTGTTAATTATTTCCTTTGCCGTGCAGAAGTCTTTTAGTTTGATACAGTCCCACATGTCTATTTTTACTTTTGTTGCTTGTGCTTTTGGTGTCATATCCAAGGAACCATTGCCAAGCCTAATAACATGAAGCTTTCCCCCTGTGTTTTCCTCTAGGAATTTCACAGTTTCAGGTCATGAATTCTATCTTAGTTCATTCCTGCCACTATATAAAAAAAATCTTAGACTGGGTAATTTATAAACAACAGAAATTTATTGCTTACAGTTCTATAGGCTGTGAATTTCAAGATTAAAACACCAGCAGATTCAGTGTCTGGTGAAGCCTCATTCTCTTCTTCATAGATGGTGTCTCTTGCTGCATCATCACATGGAAGAAGGAGCTAACACTTCCAAGGATCTTCTTTCCTAAGGTCATTAATCTCATTCATGAGGATTCTGCCCTCATAATTGAATCACCTCCAAATGGCTTCACCTCTTAATACTATCATATTACTAATTAAGTTTCAACTATGAATTTGCAGGGGGTTATCATTTGGACATAGCAGTAATCATTTCCAAATAACAGTATTCAAAAATTTTAGCAGAGAAGGCACTGTGAACAAACCACCACCCTCCATAGTTTGTAACTCAATTTTAAGAACTCAGAGATTTTTAAGAAAGATGAGGATCTCAAAGAGCCTGCAGAAATATTATTTCAGAAATAAAAGTAAATCCGATCAAAGGAGGTTAAGTTAGAGATAAAATGTTAAGCTCAAAGAAAAGTCCCAATTTTTCAAGGGAACTGAGAGCTGAGAAATGAATACTTCATACAAATGAAATACAGAGCTATAAAACCTGGGGGTTTTCTGAAAAACATTATTTGTCAGTAGATATTCACAGTTATATGCTTGATACTTTGTTTACCTTAGGTATGAATGTGCACAAATGCTTATGTTGCTTTATTTTTCTAAGTCTAAATTGAAATCAATTTTTCTTTATCTAGCTCTGTGCTGTTTCTTGCCAAAGTTGACAATTTATCCATACTAATCACTGTTAGTGAACACCTCTCCTTTTCCAGGATTGTCCAAGCACCCTGGAGTTTATATTACCCAGAACATTTGGAGACAAACTTCTGGTCTTCAGGCACTCATTCTCACTGCTGACATGCCCAGGCTCACCCGGACCATTCAAATGCATCATACCTAGCTCTCAACCTGACAGTCTTGGGAAGCAAGAGTTTTGAAAATAGCCCCCAACTCCAAGTATCAGCCTTCATTCCCTATGTTTCTGACCAATTGAGCTTAATTTTTTTTCTGTCAGCCTGAAACACAAAATATTTATGCTCCTCTCTCCCATACATACACATGTGCTCAGGCCTTAGAAATATGCTACCGTCTTTTCCCCCAGAATATGGATTTAAAAAAAGAGAAAGTTTTTTTTTCCAATGGTGACTTAATATCACAAGAGAAAGGAAGAACCCACGGTAATTTTTATTTTAATATTTCAGCTTCTAACATTTCAACAATATGTTTTCAATTAATGATTTGAGCATAATACTATGAAATGGAAAATTGAAATATAAAACGATTCATGATTTTAAAAATCTTACAGAGCTCCTTTGTTTCCCCATTTTGTTTCTTGATTTGTTAAATTACAATTGGCAAAGTAATATCAAAAGAGCTCTAAGGGTCCTTAGGAGTCCAATCTCTCTTTCCAGGCACATTTGGACACAGGGAGAAGGGATTCTGGATTTAGGCTGAGAGGGGGAGAGTGAAAATCTGTGTCAAGTCTAATGGCTATCAATGCCGCCTTTTTGCTAAAACTACTTGGTAAAGACACTTCAGTAAATCATCAACCCTTTGGGGGTTTCACACTGGGTATCTCTTTTTAAATCTCAGGTTATAAAGGATTTAGAAGAGGGAGGTCTCAGTTACACCCCATCCATAACTTTTTAAGTGATGTTTTTGTACTGAGTAAAATTGCTACAATAACACAAATCTTGATATAAACTGATTATTCTTCTTATACCATCTCAGGAAAGATGATGAAAGAAGGGTTAGCCTGAAAGAAACTTCTGCCTTCTTCGGAAATGAGATGCAAAAAGTATGGCTCCCTGCTACAACAAAGATGGATCCCCCAAGGAGGACATAACTGGAATTGCTGTCACTGTTACCCCTTTGGAAATCTCAGCCAGCTAGAGGACCAGAGACATCCTCATCAAGATTAAAGCCAGAGCAACCACCAACAACAAATGATGACAAATCCCTGCCAGGATTGGAATGGGTTTGAATGGCATAGCTGGCCCCTGGTACTCCTGAGTGGTTAGATCGTCAGTCTTACCTGTTCATTTTGTTAACCTCATAGTAGTACAGCAACATATTTTACTTGTTTGAATTGTTTGTGTTAGAATCAGGTATTAACCTTGTAGGCAACATGGATAATATATTTCTGTAGTTCAACATAATTTCCATTTTAAATTCACAATTTATTAGAGCAGCAGAAAATAATGTCAATAAAATTGAAGCCTCTTTTTCTTAAGGGATTGTGCCTAAGGAGCTTACTTAATTCCAAGACTGAGTGTGTGGTGAGGAGGGGAGAAAATGGAGAGGACGCTATTCTTCATTATTTCCTAAGATGCTCATCATTCCAAATGATCATCCATCACTTGTCTTAAGGTCACTTTTGTCTTCTGGTCTCTTTGGCTCTGAAAGATCTCTGCTATGTCCATTATTCAGATGGGGGTTTGGAAATAACTGCAACCTATCTAAAAACTCATCTGCCAAATGAACTTTGCAACAATTTCCTATGTGGGGGCATATCACCTTCCTGAGACTCTACCTGAGGTAAAGGCACAGAGCCTCACTCCCTTGATCAAGCTTCCTTCCATCCTTCTTACTCCAACCTGTTTTCTGTTTGCCACAGAAATCTCACCTTCTTTCAGAGACACAAAGGGAACTCTACCCCAAGACCAATTTTATAAAGGCTCATAATTCCAGTTCTCTCTTGATAATAGAGCAGTCTCAAAATCAGTTACTAAATGTAGGGTGGATTAATTTTAGATCTTGTGTATAGGACTTGGTCTGAATCCTTTAAAATTGTAGGTATATACTTTACATAAGCCATACCCCAAGGGCAGCCATAATTTTCTTTCAACCATATTTTGTAGGCTGGTGAGTCCTGCACCTGCCCCAAGTTTCAGGCAATTAACTTGACTGTGGTCTCCTGCCATGCACACTGAGCTTTAGCTCTCATTAATCTGTGGGAGACAAATTCTAGCTTCCTCTAGACTGAGAACCAGCAGGCCTAGCTCCAGTCTCTAATCACTAACTTATCACTGTGACATTTTTTTCCCTTTCTGGTCTGTGGAGATATTTCTCTTCTTTTGAGTTTACCATATCTTAGTCATTTTGCCATTCTTTAAAATTATTCTTTGACTGCTAAGCTTGGAGTTGATGGAGAAGTTCAAGCCTAAACTCATAATGTCATCCTGACCCTTGGTCCCAAACCGTTGGTATCTGATTATCTAGTTCTCAGGGTGAATTTGGATATTTGTAGACTTGAAGGCCCAAATAGACAAGTGGACACTCCATGTTAATCATAGCCCAACTTATCCTAGAAAGAAAATTAAGTTTAATTAAGTTTAATTAAGTTCCTCAATATATTTCACCTAAGATGCAAGAACAAACAAACCCTGAAAAATATTTTTTATAGCGAAGCCCTTGCTCAGGGAAAAAACAGAACAAAACCGCAAGAACTGTGATTAATTATACTAAAGGATATTTTCAGGCATGGACTTGTCTTGAAAACGTGCTGTTGGGCCTAATTGTATTTACAGTGCACACTCATATATAGAGCACTGGTAGACCAGTCAGTGAGTGAATGATTATAGTCCTATTGTCTGTTTGAACATTCATCAATGTGTGAGTGTTGGCAGGAAAGCCACTAAACTTTTCACAGTATGTCTTTTCATTGTAAAATGGAAATATTAATTCCTGCCATTATTGTGGTATGGTTATGAAGAACAAACAAAACACAGCCAAATGATGCTATAAATCTGTTTTGAGATTATCCCTTGCACATTTACCTAGTAAAATTTTGCATTCATTTGGCATAGTAAAATGAATTGTTGTTATTTTAAAAGAGGGTAAAAAAAATAAGCTAAGTATTTAATTCAAGAATCTAAAAACAACTATAAAATAAGCAATACATTAAACAAATATTAAAATTACTTAACCAAAAAGAAAGCTATTTTGTTTAAAAGATTAGTAGAATTAAGACGAGATTTTATTATTATTATTATTATTTTACCTTTTTTTCTCTTTCTTTTTTTTTTTTTTAATTATACTTTAAGTTTTAGGGTACATGTGCACATTGTAAATGCTCATCATCACTGGCCATCAAAGACGAGATTTTAAATGTCTCTTTCTACTGAGGTTAATGATAAAAAATTGTATCTTTGAGTTTTTTTTCTTTTTTTAGAAAATGATAGTGGAAAAATTTTTATCAGAAGAAAGCTTAAAAGCATAGCTAAAATTAGCCTTTTTTTCTAGAGAAAATATAAGTATCAAAAATGACAGAAGGAATAGATCAATTAAATACTGTGAAGAGTATATAGCTAAAAATAATCAATTCCCAATGTCTCAAAATTCACCTTATAGTACTAATTATAACTGTGGCCAAATCTCCAAGGTACAGATAATCCTTATATATTATGACCTTTCCAGACACTATAAAAAGAGGACAACCTGTCAAGAAAGTTTATTACTATCTTTGGTTTTTCATGTTATGATTGTTTATCTGCTAAGAAATTATTGGAACTGTTATTACAGTTTGTTATTAATGCCAAAAATTAGATCGATATGCAAAGGCCAATGCAAGAAATAGTTAGCAACAATAAGAGAAAAAAGTATATAGAGAAAAAATATCTAAAATATCAGAAAAACCTTTATGATATCAAAGAATGTAATGAAAGTAAAACCATTATAGAATAATAATTTTTAAGATATTTGTGAAAGATATGTATGAATACCAAAACAGGTGGTAAAATTCTTGTTATGGATAAGAAAATTCATGGCCATAAAGCTGTCAATTTTTTCAAAATTAAAGGGCAACCTCCCTCTAGGATTTTTAATGTACATACAAACTTGGTGCAAAAGTCATTGCAGTTTTTGCCATTACTTTAATAGCAAAAATTAGAAATAACCAAAATGTCTGGTAGGGGGTCTGCCTGAGCAAGTATTAAAACATAAGTAACAATAATTAAAGCAGCATTATATTGGCACAGAAATAGGTATGAAGGAATTAAGAGCTGAGGTAGAGTCTCAAGTTTATACATAATTTTTTATTGTTGAACAATTCTATGGAGATAAGTTTTGCATACAAAAATTTCATGTTTAAAGAAATAATTTGGTGTTTTGAGATATGTATTTATGCATGTTAAAAAATTGATCACTCACAAAAATTTCCTCCACTTTGTACTCTCTTTCTTAGAGTGCTTCCCATTCTAGGAAGCCAATGATTGTCTTTCTATCATTAGAGACTACTTTGCATTTTTAAGCATTTTATATGAATGGAGTAATACAATGCATACTCTTATTTTGTCTGGCTTATTTCACTCAGTGTAAGAGATGTCTCAAACCTGTTGCCAACAGTTTTGCATCAATAGTTAATTCTTTTCATTGCTGAGTAGTATTTCATTGTATAGATGTATCACAATTTATCTGCTTACACACTGATGGACATTTGGATTCTTTCCAGTTTTTGGCTATTATCATAAAAGTTTCTTGAAGAATTTTATAAAAGTCTTGGTATGAATATTTTCATTCATTTCTGTTGGGTACAAACTTAGGAGTGGAGTGTCTGGAACATATGATAGATGCATGTTTAACATTTTAAGAAACTGCCAAATCATTTGCCAAAATACATGTATTACTAGGATAAGTTAGAGTGAATTATCTCCATACCCTCTTGAAATAGGTTGACCATGTCAATCTATTTTTATGTAGTCATTATACTGAGCGTGCAGTGGTATGGCAATGTCAATCTATTTTTATGTAGTCATTATACTGAGTGTGCAGTGGTACCTAATTTTGGTTTCAGCGACTAAGGGGTTGAGCATCTTTTCCATATATATAAAATATAATGTTTCTGTATATTATATATTATATTTTCTTACTGTTGTGGTTTTTAAAAAAATTTTCTTGAAAATGTTTTCCAAAGAGCAGATGAAAGCTTCTAATATGAAAGATAGGGACCAAAACATATAAATGTTAAAGTGACTTGAGAGAACAGAAATCAATGCAGGCAGATGAAAATTTAAAAAAAAGGTCATTAATATTCGCACAGCAATAAGAGAAGATAGTGTATCCATGTAAAAAAGAATATGATGCCAGAGAAAATAAATATTCAGAGAACAAACAATAACTCATAATTTATAAACATAGGTGAAAACAGTTATTAAAAATAGAAGTATTAGAAAATAAATTTGAGAAAATATCCCAGAATCAATAGAGAAATGGGAAATGGGAGTGAAAAAATTAACAAAATTAGTGTATCAATACAGGTGGTTCAAGATCTATACGATAGGAATTCCAGAAAGAGGGGACAGAAAGAACAAGAGGATACAAAATAAAGAACAAAATAATTCAAGAATATTTCCCGGAACTGAGTGACTTAAAAGACACACTGAGGACATACCAATCTCAATGGATGAAAACAGGTGCATACCAAGGCCTATCATTGCGAAATTTCTACACATTAGGAGCAGAGGAAATGTTACAAGCTTTCAGAGGGAGAAAGAGAGAGACATCAAAATTCTGAAGTAAAAATATTTCCAATTCTATATCCAGGCAGAGAAAGCAATAAAGAATAGAATAAAGACGTTTGCAGGAATCCAACCTCCCCACCCTGCAATAAAGTGCCATCTCTGCAAATGATAAAAGAAACCTATAAAAAGGATGTTAGGTGATAAATATAACTGGAGATTCAATACAGGAGCGCTTAATGAGACATCTTAAAATGACAATGGTGCACATCAGGGCAGAGCAACTGCAGAAACACCAACACATACTGAGGGCTGTCATCACTCATAATGTTTTGTAAACCTGATGATAAAATATCAAGGTGATCCTCGCCCAGATACCTTATCAATACTCAGCTTGTCTTCACCATGTGTGCATGGAGTTCCTTCTCTCTACTCTAGGCTTTTCTGCTTGGATCAATTGTGAAGACTCCTTCTAAAGGAGATTTCATCTTTATTTTCCTATCAGTTTTTGAAGATAGGCCATAGAAAGATTAGAAGTTGAAAACATCAAGCAGCAACGCCTTCTCAATTTTCTTCCCAGGGTCTATTACCTGGCTTGCACCCTTGACCTGACCACAGTGAGCCCCATGTTTCCAGGCCTCCCTCGGACCTTACCTCTTCTAGGAGATTTTACAAATTACCAGGGAATTGTAGCCAGATTCTGACCTGGGCTCTCTTCTCAGGGCCTTCATCTAACAATAGTAATCCTGCCCTTTGATTGTACAGCCGTATTTGTGACTCCTACATAACACTAATTATCTGAAATATTCATTTATTTCTAACTGGTTGTTAAAAAAATATTAAATTTAGTAAAATAAATATAAATATGCCAAAATAATAAATTTATTTCTTACAAATAAAATTTTATCCATTTCAGGTTGAAGATACATATTTTTTAACTTTTTAAAAAGTTTTTATATAAATTTTTATCAAAATATCAAGAACAAATGAGAAAATATATATGCATATACTTTATGAGCTATAAAGTGGTTTTTAAATGTAAAGTGTATATTACTATGCATACATCTTCCAGACACCAATGAGTCTAAGCTTCTAATATTGACTAGTTATAGCCTGTTCATTCCAATTTTCATATAATATTTCTATAGATCTGGCTAGTTGTGGTAATAGGTGGTTACCTATTTTGATGTAATCTTTAAGTATAAACATATATTTCAAGTGAAAAATACTTCCAATCAAAAATTCACTATCCACTGAAATGTTAATTCTACCTTTCAATCAACCCCCCCCCCTCCTTTGATTATGGTTCCCCATGCTTAATAGTCACTGCTAAAATTGAGGATATTTCTTAGGAAAAGCAATACTTGCGTTGGGGCAAGACAGGAAACATACTTGTGAAGCTGTGGGCAGAAGTATTAGAGGATAGTGGGAAATGTAGTGAACTTGACAGTGTGTTCTCTGCCTATCAAATTTATTTATTTCTAACACTCCAGAGTCAAGCCAGACAACTTCCAGTGTTTGGCCCATGAGTCACCATTTTGGAATATTGTTTTAGCTGAACCTATAAACCATCTTTAAATAGCACCTTGTGATAAAGCGAGATAGGAAAAGTAAACTCTGATGAAGAACAGACTGGAAAGAAAAACAGATTTACTCTCTAGAGCAAGGAGCCCAATATTCCTTGGTTTCCACCAATGCCATCAAAGTACTTTGCTTCCAGAGGCAGCATGAGTCCTCTGAGGCTTCTCTGATGCGCAGAACTGAGTTCATTACCTTGCACAGAAAGGAGTATAGCCCTGTCCCATAGCCACCTCTGTATCTCTTTCACAGATTCTTTTAAAAGTAGTAGGTGTTGCACTTTTTTACTGTCTTCTTAAGCATCTCACACACGATTATGCATAAGACAATACTGAGGAATTGTTTCTTGAAATGGATTGAATTTGCCATTTTTATCTCAGGTAAGACCAAATTTTAACTTCTGGCCTTTAACATTGACATTGTGCATAGCAAGCAGAGAAGACAAAGAATCTCAGAAACCTGCTGAATATTAGCAGCATTCTTTCTGGAATCCTGTTAAGAACAATGCCAAGTTATTGTGAAATTTGAATGTTTTGTAACTATTATTATCACTTTGTTTAGCATTTGAATCAAAGTTTTTAGATCGGCAAAAATGTATTATTTTCTTATATAATTTCATCAATTAAATTTGGGATGTCAACAAATATTTGCCAATCTGTGTAGGCTACTGCCTATATGGAAAATATTGAACTATATGCCATTTTTTTTAATTCTAAAGAGCCCTTGTCTACATTTTTGAATACCTAAATAGTTATTAAAAGCAGCCCTTTGAGAAAAGTGTCTTCACATTAGTGTTGAAGGACCTAACCTTTAGGGTATCTTATTTCCAACACAACTAAAAATTGACAGAGCCAGCACTTGAACCGAAATGTTCTGACTCCAAATCCAATGCTCTTTCTGCTATACTCTGCTGTCATTTCTTGCAGCAATACATCTGCCAGTGAAGAAAGTTCCTGTCTACCACTGAGCTGGTGAATATCACTTAATTAATTTATTTACTTATTCACTAAAAAATATTTGTTTAGCCCCTGTAGTTCAGGTGTTAAATAGGACCAATTTGGTGCCTGCATGACATTTGCTGTCTGACAGAGGCAAAATACATGAAATTAAAAAGTTATATCAAGAATTAGTTAACTACAATTTGAATAAATTGTTCAAAACCAGAAATGCAGAATTCAGCAGTATATGAAAAAAGGAAGTTAATTTGTTTTAGGATAATAAGATTACTCAAGGAACATTTAAGACCTTAATGACAAGTAGGTAGTTTCCAAGAAGTGGTGATGGAGAGAAACAATCTTCTCAGGAAGAAAGACGACCTTACACAAGAGCTCTAGACACTACAGGGGAAGTACATTAGAGAAGAAAATGAAGTCAAGTGCTGTTAGACTATAATGAAAGAAGGGCGAAGTCATGCTTTTGGATGAAGAAAAGCTCTGCTCCACTTTCAACTTCCGAAAAGCCACTCTTATCTCCATGACATAGACCTGCTTCCTGGTACACCGGAGCGGTGATTATCTGGAGCAGCTCTTTCCCCTCAGTGTTGAGAGGCATTTTAAGTTTCATATATAGGAGGGGTGCGGTGGCTCACGCCTGTAATCCCAGCAGGTTGGGAGGCCGAGGCGGGTGGATCACGAGGTCAGGAGTTCCAGACCAGCCTGGCCAACATGATGAAACACCATCTCTCCTAAAAATACCAAAAAAACCCAAAAAAAAGTAGCTGGGCGTGGTGGCAGGTACCTATAATCCCAGCTACTCGGGAGGCTGAGGCAGAAGAATCCCTTGAACCCAGGAGGCGGAGGTTGCAGTGAGCTGAGATCACACCACTGCATTCTAGCCTGGTCAATAAGAGCGAAACTCCATCTCAAAAAAAAAAAAAAAATTCATATGTAATTCACATCTTGCCATTGCAAACATTGCTGTATAGATGCCTATTGTGGTGCCCAGAGATAGAGAATGGGAACAGATAAGTAAATTAACTGTAGAACTTGGGAGCACTGTGTGAAGACTTAATTTCTTCTAGATTTCCATAGAGAGAAGGTTCAAAAAATGGAATAAAAATGTAGCTACTGTGAAAAATAAGTAAAAAAAAAAAAAGATACACGTTTTGAATTCGAATGTCTTTAAACAATTCACTTTATAATCTAGCCAAGTGCTAAAGTCCCAGCAATTCCAATGATCAGGGACTTGCAAAGGTGCCAGCTGCTGAGGGGAAAAAAAGTACTTTTTGTCCTGTTTTCTCTTACAGTAAAACCTTGGGCCTTAGCTATTATGCATAGTTCTCCATGAGTTTTCCTCTATATTTGGGGGCCAGAAGACTTTGACCTTATTTAAGTTTCTTTTTATTGACATTGTCTATTCTCTGAAGTCTAAAGTCTGTGACTTTCTATATTTAGCATTTATTCTCTTCATTATTAGAAATTCTAGAAAGACATGACAATTTTCTTCCAAGAATCACATTTCTCTAACCAGTTGTCTTTTTTCCTTCTTGTTCAGGACTAATTTCAGTGAAATAATTGTATGCATATATTCATATAACTTTACACTGCAGTCATTGTCATAATTCCACAAAAGAACTATTTATAGACTATGTAAAATTATTGGTGATGAAAGTGTTAGCTTGGCAAAGGCTACTACCTGACAAATGATTACATATTCACCTATTAATTGGATAAGAAAGTGGCATATGCTAGTACCTATTAATAGCAACATCTGCATTTCTACCACTACAATGTTAAGCACTTATTCTGGAATAGAAAAACAAATTCTTTGAAATAATTTGTGAGTGAATATTGCATATAACATATCCATCTGGCACATTAGAAACTGACACAAAACTAGAGAAAGCTAATACTACCAGACTTCAGCATAAACCACTCACATCTACTACATAGTATCAAAGGCTAAAGAGATAAGTGATTGATTAGTTCATATTTACATGAATAGAGTAATCCCCCTACACTGTCAGCATTTTTATGCTAACTTTTGCACTTCAGGATGTATTTTCTGACTTGCTATCTATGACATTAACTCTGATATGGATTTTCTATTATTAGGGTTAGTTTTGAATTTATTCATTTATAACCACTTCCCAGTCTCTGTCATGATAACCCAACATTTATGGAACCCTTGCTATGTGCTGTACAAGTATTTTCCAAAGTGTAGCACTTTTATCTCAAGTAGTATGCTATTTGGTTTTAGGTAACAAACCTAAAATAATGATTTAAAGTATATTAGAAAATATACTGGCATTATGAGTTCAGAACTTAATGCTATGATAAATAGAAATTTTAGAAGATAAGTGAAATGAAAAGACAATATTATAAATGATATGTATTTGACAATGGTTGTGGTATTGTGCTCTTACATCAAGAAGAATAAAATGAATACTCTCTTTTAATGATGTTAGAACCTGTGAATCCTTAACAACTAGATCCATTAATTCAGGAAAGTTTTGTTAAAATATAGGTTTTGGTGTTTATTCTGATCCTTCAGTTTTTTTCTTTGAAGACAGATGGTGAATCTTCATCATCTATCTTCAATATTTGTCATTTTCTTTTTGTCTTTTTTTTCCTTTTTTATTTTTTTCTCCTGATTTTTGTAAGGCATTATGATAGGCAGCCTCTAAGATGATTCCCAGTGATCCTCCCCTTTGGGTATTCAGATGTCTCTGTAATCCCATTGCGTTGAGTATAGGCTGGACCTACTGACTCACTTCCAGTAAACAGAATGCACCAAAAACAATGGATGCCACTCCTGAGATTAAGTAACTAAAAGACTGCTTTCCACTTTCATCACCTTCTCTTGCTCTCTCGTTTGTTCACAAGGAGAGGCCCACCTACCAAGGAATCCATATATCTGGCCAACAGCCAAAGAGAACCTGAGGCCTCCGATAGAATAAATAAGCTTAGAGTGAAAGACTGAATTAATGAATATTCATTGGATTCATTGAATAAGCTTAGAAGCTTACCCTCCCCACAATGAGCCTTGAGATGACTTCAGCTAGGTTATTATCATCTTGATTTAAGTCTTGTGAGACATCCTGTGCACCATTTAAACTATGCACAGTTTTTGACTTGCAAGCATGTTAATGTTTTTTGTTTCATTCGAATACATTTTGGGGTGATTTGTTACATTCATCAAAAGACGATTAATGAGCATTATTACTGTGTTCATTTAATCTTAGGTTTCTTATACATTCAGTATTAATTTATGAAATTATTTTTTACATTTCTAGTTCTTTCCGCATGTCTGACCAAATCATATCCAAGTTTTTACAATTATGATTGATATTGTTCTTTTATGTTATATAATTTCCTCAGTGTCTTTTTAGAGCAGGTTACAGTTTTTATCTGTTTCATAGTCATGACTTTCTTCATGCTTCCTGTAAAGATATTTTGTTCCTTATTCTCTCTTTTTATGTTAAACTTACTATTTAGCTTATAGACATTTTCATGTGAAATTAGTTTTCCTGAACTTTTTAAAAGCAAATTTAAGGTAGCTTTTCTGTTTTTTTTTTTTTTTTTGTTGTTGTTGTTGTTGTTGTTGTTGTTGTTGTTTTTATACGGAGCCTCGCTCTGTCGCCCAGGCTGGAGTGTAGTGGCACAATCTTGGCTCAGTGCAAGCTCCGCTTCCCGGGTTCACGCCATTCTCCTGCCTCAGCCTCCCTAGTAGCCGGGACTACAGGCACCCGCAACCACGCTCGGCTAATTTTTTGTATTTTTAGTAGAGATGGGGTTTCACCGTGTTAGCCAGGATGGTTTCTATCTCCTGACCTCGTGATCCGCCCGTCTTGGCCTCCCAAAGTGCTGGGATTACAGGCGTAAGCCACCGTGCCTGGCTTAAGGTAGCTTTTCTATGTTCATAAAGATTAATCTTCTTTTGTTTTCATGTAGTTAAAAAAATACAGCAGCTTGTTTTCTAAGCTTCTTGCCTCTGTTCTCTCTCCATCTGTACCTTCTCTTTTCTGTATCTCTATTGTCCCTCCTGCTTAGTATTTATTCTACATCCAGCAGCTTATCTGAGTACCACGTCTTAGCAGGGAGTCCCATGTGGTCAAGTTTTGAGAGTTCCCAAACCGTAGACTGACTGAGCCCTGCCAGTACTTGCTGAAGGCCCCATGTACTTACTGGCTGTGGGACTAAGTAAAACCTCTTCATTTTCAGTGGCCATTTGCAAACTAGCCCACCAAATATTCTAGTAAATCTCTATTGGCTATTTTAGGGGTTCTCTTGTTTTTAGGTCCATAGTATTCCCCATTGAACTCTTCTACTTTCTGATACCAAACGTTTTGTAACTATTGGTGGCTTGTCCTTATGACTTGTATCTTAAGGTTTATGGGAATAACTTGTAGCTAGATTTGCCATAAGTGTCAATGGCTTTTTGACTTTGCCATCTAGCTCCTTTTTTTCTGTATTTATGCAGGAGTTCAAGAAATTCAAAAATGATGCCCTATCACTGCTGCCATCTTCTCACAATCTGCACAGATGGTGTTTTCAAACCCCATCTGCTATATCTCCTTGTGACCAAGCATATACTGAAAGAGGTAAGTGAGGGGTGGGGCAAAATGGAAGGAAGGTAAGTTTGTTACAGTGAGAAAATATATCTTTTTCTTATTTCTGTAAAATGTAGTATATATAACTAATAACAATTAGCTATAAAATGCCTCTTCTCTTAGCCCCTCTGCTTATATTCTCCATGGCCTTCTTACTGCTCTGTAAACAGGCTCTATCTTTCAAATGAGTCTATTGAGAATAAAATGTTAATTTGTTTGTTTAGGGATACAGATTTCAAGAATGTCATGGATATATATATGTCCTTTTATTGCAGATGAGGGACCACCTAAGTCCTGATAGAAAAATCCAGGTTCCTACATACTAATTCCATTAATATAGATGGAATAGGTCTAAAATTCAGAAATTACCATCTAAAAATAGAAAGCAGAGCTGAACTGGTTTTTCTCTTCTTATTCACTGATATGAGATTATTTTAATGAGTTAGTAATGGTATTCAATAGTTAGATGCTGTGCTACATTTTCTTAGGCACCATTCTTTATGATAAAGTGGCTGAGAAATGGATACAATACTCAATTACCAAAGTCAAGATGCATAATTAAGAGCCCTCTAGGGAGCTGACCATAGACCTGGAAAAGACTGACTTCCTTGTCTTCCCGTACTTATGAGCTGCTGTTTGAATATAAAACCTGCTTTGTGAATTCCTTAAGAGCTAGTAGGAATGAAAAGAAGAAAATTTGTTCCAATGAAAATGAAATGGACATGCTTTAAGACCAGTTCTGCTTTGGTGAATGTACATATAAGAAAAATAAGGCTATGAGCAACACAATGCTTAGAGTTCAAATAATAATCTAGATTGATAAGCATTTTCATCTAAAATGCTCCTTGACAATCACACGTATGTTACAAATAGCTTTTATTTTTTAAAACAACATGGGCTTAGAAGTCAGGAAAATTTAAATACATGTTTATTGTCTTTGTATTATACAAGTATGTGTATGTATGGGCACATACACACAAACACACATATAGGCATATATATCTTTATCCTTGAAGCAGGCCATGGAGAAGAAATAAAACAATGAACCCCTTAGAACATTTTGATGTTCAGCTATTTAGAAATTTACTTTGTTATCTTTAAAGGAAATGAAAGCTATGACATATACTTTTCATTTAGTGAGTATCATTCTATAGATCATGAGGAAGTGCTCACGTTATTTTGAAAGATTTTATTTTTCTTTTTAACTGAACTTAGGTGGAGGACAAGAGAAGGGAAGTACTATATAATAGAGCAACTTCTGCTGGTAACATCAGAGATATTTAAATATCCTTATATGTTTATTATAAAATTAAGCAAAACAAAAGGCTAAGTATTATGTACTGCCAATATTAATAATCTTATTTTAATATTACAACTAGCATATTTATAAAATTAATAGCAATAGCTATAAAAATAGGAAGTGCTTGCTCATTAACTATACTGAGGAATAGAAATGCAGAGATAAAATTCAGAGACATTGCTGTACACTGACAACAATTTTGAAAATTCATGTTTGGTTTTCAAAGATTTAACATTATCTAAAATTTCCATTTTAATAGATATTTTGATATATAAAGACCTTCATGTCAAACATGCATACACACACACACACCACGCACACTATTTGATCTTTATATATCAAATAGTAAGTGTTCAACAAGTATTTGCAAAATTATTCAATTGATAACACATACATATGTAAAGGAATTCTTATTGTCCAAGAAAATGTTTTCAACTCCTTACAGTGAAAAAATTGTGCATGGAAACAAATGTTATACATAAAAACAATAAGTAATGACTGATCAGTTATAAAACTAGTCTCTTTTTACACGTTGCTCCACAGGGAACAATAGATACTATCTTCCATACATGGTCTCATCTCTACAGGTCAGTCTCTCCTATATTTAGCTATATAATGCAAATATGAGTCAAATGAATTTCACAGTGAAATGTTAAATCTTGCAAAGATGTGGAATTTTATAAAATCTCTGAATAGAATGTTGGATATGATTGCTGAGTTTAATTATGAATTTGATAAAAATTCAAATCTAGTAGAACTCTATCACTTAACAATTGAAGAAAAAAAATTGACATGAATGATGACATAGTAGGTACTTCAAAAGAGAAATAACTAATATCAAATAAAATTTTGTAAAACTCTTACTCTAACAAAATTAATGACTTTATAATAAAGCTATAAAAGTTAAAAATAAGAACACTTCTTTTTTTCATTTTAAACATTAGCTCATAGCCTCATTTAGAATCCAAATTTCAACTTACTTTTGTGATATTTATTCTCACATGTTAAAGATAAAAGCTCGATAATTTTTTGTCAAATCTAAAATATGTTCAGTTTTGTTGTAATGGAATCCTGGTAGGAAAATTTTTCTTATTAACTGCACTCAGATATTGAAGATTTCCAGGATTTTCCACAATGTCCGTTGGGAAGCCACTCAATTTATCCAGTTTTCCATTTTATTATTATATGGACTATGATATAAAGCAAGTGATTGGCCCAAATAATATCCATTTGCTCTTTTAAATCTAGATATTTAATTATATAATCCTGTCAATTATTTCATTATGTTTCCCCTCACCTAAAACTTTTCTGTACATTCCTACAACCACCCCTTCAGTCATGCTTAGACTACTCTGCTCCATATCTCATATTTAATATGCATTTGCAAAATATTTCAAGCCAATACACAAACACTGCAGAGAAATAGGCATACACTAATACAATTACAAGTAATCCTCCTACTTTAATTATTAATCATCAAAAAAATTTTGAACACCATTGTACAGAACCGTAAGATTTTCTTTAAGCTACAGAAAGGTTCAGGGAAGCAGTTTATTCTAATAGTTGAAAGCATGGGTGTTGGCGTTAGAAAAACCCTAAAGCCCATTTTGATGCTAATTAAATGGTTTTGTTTTGGTTACTAAAACAAAACAAGTTACTAAATCTATTTAATAGATGGAAAAACAAGTTCTATTTTTCTTATCTGAAAACCTGGGATATAATAGCGCACCATAAATACGCTGAGTGAAGAATTAAATAAGAAACACAGTAACTGCTTACTGCATAGAAATTGTTCTATAACTAGTTACAGTGGGCTTCATGTCAAAGCCATGACTATGGCTTCTTTTTCTTTCTTTTAATTTTCTTTTCCTTTTTTTTTTTTAAATCATACTTTAAGTTCTGGGATACATGTGCAGAATGTGCAGGTTTGTTACATAGGTATACACATGCCATGGTGGTTTGCTGCAACCATCAACCCGTCATCTATATTAAGTATTTCTCCTAATGCTCTCCCTTCCCTAGTCCCTCACCCACTGTCAAGGCCAGGTGTGTGATGTTCCCCTCCCTGTGTCCATGTGTTCTCATTGTTCAACTCCCACTCATAAGTAAGAACATGTGGTGTTTGGTTTCCTGTTCTTGTATTAGTTTGCTGAGAATGACGGTTTACAGTATCATCCATGTCCCTGCAAAGGACATGAACTCATCCTTTTTTATGGCTCCATAATATTCCATGGGGTATATGTGCCACATTTTCACATATAGAATGAAGTTGACCCTTGAAAAACTGGGTCCTTACATGGGATTAGTGGCACCAAAGTTTATGTATAACTTTTGACTCTGCAAAATGTTAATTACTAATAGCCTACTCATAACCAGATGCCTTACTCACGACATAGTCAATTCACACATGTTTGTATATTATATGTATTATATACTATATTCTTCCAATAAAGTGAGGTAAAAAATGTTGTTGAGAAAAATGTAGGGAAAGGAAAATATATTCACTATTCATTAAGTGGAAGTGGATCGGCATTAAGATCTTCATTCTCATTAGCTTCACATTGAACAGGCAGAGGAGGAAGAAGTGGAGGAAGGTTTGGTCTTTCTATCTCGGGGTGGCAGAGGCAAGAGAAAATCCACATATAAGTGGATCTTTCAGTTACAACCACTGTTGTTCAAGGATCAACTGTATTTGTAAATGGACTGTTTCTTGCAGGGGGGTGTTGAACCTAGTTGAGTCCAGTAGATTTGAATATGATACATCTTCAAAATTAATTTGAAATACACTCCACAAATGCTATGAATTAAAAGAAAATCATTACATTAACATTTCAATAATATGGATTTTAAGGAGATTCTGGTTTCAAAATGGCAGTATAGAAGCAAGCTGACTTCACTCTTGCTTCACAGAAAACAAAAACTAAATATACAGCACCAAGATCATCACAAGCAATATCTTAGAATTTGAATATGAGAAGGAGACAGCTCTCATAGCCACATAGAAGTGAAAAAATTCTGAGCAGATAATAAGAGAATTGAACTTCCATATCCATGATGCCCCTCCCCACAACCTTCTGATATTCTGGGCGTCAAGCACTCTGAAAATGTCTTCCTGACTCATGGTTTCTACACTGGAACACGTGATCTGAAGGTAGACAACCAACTTCTCCAACATCTTAGGTTTCCTGGAAGGAGACTTGTCTCTGCCTCAACCCACAGGAAGCATCACAAGCACCCAAAGGGAAAAATATCCCTGAGGACAGCCAGAAACAAAGGGGAAAGATAAGACTGGTATCCCCAGCATTGGAAACTGCTCTCAACTTGGCCAAAAGAGATCAAATCAGAGCAGCTGTTCAGCAGCACTATGCCGTGGGAGGTACACTTCACAAGTCCCCTGGCCATGAACCCCCAGCTGGCCTGCCCACACTGTCAGGATATTCCCTGTGGGACCTCCCCCATTCTGTACAGGTAGCTCAAGTGAATCATTCTGGATTCCTACAGGAAGTAGCACAGTCACAATCGTGTTCTACAACTGAGGCAAACCTGGGCTTAAGGCACATGAGTAATATGTATCAATTTAACCATGGTTATATTCAAAATATTTCTCAACAGATTCCATGCCAATCAGAATGGAAGGCAGTTATGATCAACCATATGGATGTATGAATGCATATCAACTGAATATCAGCTTTGAATGTTACAAGTATATAATTTCTCATCTCTCATTATTACTGACCACTTATATTACTCATTGCTTTTATGTCCAGTTTTCTTAAATGTTGGAAGTCATGTGTAGTTAATAGTCTCTTTTACCTTGAACATAAAGTTAAGATATCCCATTCATTCAAGCGAATAGTATGTTAACAGAAGTGAATCATGCTGCATTTCTGCAAGAGGTAGCACAGTCACATTTGCAAGAAAATTACAAGGAATGAGAGCCATGAGGCTATTAACTGCAAAGCTGCTAACTCCCCAGGGCCTAAAGAAACAACGGACAGGAGGTACCTAGCATCTGATTGGAGAGAGTCCTGTAGAGAAGACTATCCTGGTAGGAGCAGTGACATTTGCTGGAAAAACTCAGCTAGCCTGATGCAAACTTCCAGGTAGAAAGCCAGGGGACATATCCTACCTTCTGCTTCTCTCCCTCTGATGACTTGCCAGGGCTTCTTATTAGCCAAACTCTGTCAGAAGCCAGAAAGTAAGGTGACATTCCTCCATGTAGTCCATAAAGCTCAGACCTCTGAAGCAAAATATTAAGGAGAGATGGCTGAAGAATGAATCTGAAAAGGCAAAAAGTATATACTGGCCCAATTAGCCCGTCTCTTTTTACCTCGTCCTCGTATCAAGTATTTAACTCTGATACTGTATTAGTCTGTTTTCACATTGCTATAAAGAAATACCAGAGACTGCGTAATATATAAAGAAAATCTGTTTCATTGGCTTATGTTTCCAGAGGCTGTACAGAAAACACGATGTTGTCTTCTTCTTGGCTTTTGAGGAGGCCTCAGGAAAATTACAATCATGGTGAAAGGCAAAGAGGAATATTCCACAAGTCCCCTGGGCTTGAACCCCCACCCAATCCCACACTGACAGGATTCTCCCTGTGGGACGTCCCCGATTCTGGACAGGCAGCTCTCCTATTGTTTACTAGAATCAAGGCAAACCTGGGCCAGCATTTCACATGGCTGGAGCAGGAGGAAGGGAGAGAGAAGGGGCAGGTGCTACAAACTTTTAAAAACCATGTCTCTTATGAGAATTCTGTCATGAGAACAGCATAAAAAGAATGGTGCTAAACCATTCATGAAATATGCACCCCCATGATCCAATCACTCCCCAACAAGGCCCCACCTCCAACATTGATGATTTCAATTGAACATGAGATTTGGATAGGAACACAGATCCAAACCATATAATTCCACCCCTGGCCCCTCCCAAATCTCATGCCCTTCTCACAGTGCAAAATACAATCATGGTTTCCCAACAGTCGCCCAAAGTCTTATCTCACTCATTCTAGCATTAACTCAAATGCCCAAAGTTCAAAGTCTCATCTGAGACAAGGCTAGTCCATTCCGCCTATAAACCTGTAAAATCAAAAACAAGTTGGATACTCCAAAGATACAATGGAGGTATAGGCCTTGAGTAAATATTCTCATTCCAAAAGGGAGAAATTGGCCAAAAGAAAGGGTCTGCAGGCTTCATGCAAGTCTGAAAACCAGCAGGGAAGTCATTAAATCTCAAAGCTCCAAAATAATCTCCTTTGACTCAATGTCCCATATCCAGGGCATACTGATGCAAGGGGTGGACTCCCAAGGCTTTGGGCAACTTTGTGCCTGTGGCTTTGCAGAGTTCAGCCCCCACAGCTGCTCTTGAGTGCTTGCATTGAGTGCTTGTGGCTTTTCTAGGCATAGGGTGAAAGCAGCCAGCAAATCTACCATTCCAGGGTCTAGAGAACAGTGGTCCTCTTCTCACAGCTCCACTAGACAGTGCCTCAGTGAGTACTCTGTGTGGGGGCCCAACCCCACATTTCCTCTCTGCTGTAGTAGAGGTTCTCCATGAGGGCTCTGCCCCTGCAGCAGGCTTCTGCCTGGACTTTTTCATACATCCTCTGAAATCTAGGCAGAGGATCCCAAGCCTCAACTCTTGCACTCTGTGCATCTTCCAGACTTAACACTACTTGGAAGCCACCAAAGATTACATCTTTCACCCTCTGAAGCAGCAGCCCAAACTGCACCTGGGCCCCTTTGAACCATAGCAGGAGCTGGAGTAGCCAGGTTGTAGGGAGTGGTGTCCTAGTGTCCTGAGGCTGTGCAGGGTAGTGGGGCCCAGGGCCTGGCCCATGAAACCATTCTTCTGTCCTAGGCCTCTGTGCCTGTGATGAGAGGGGCTGCCTTAAAGTTCTCTGAAATGCCTTCCAGGCCTTTGTCCCATTGTCTGGGCTATTAGCACTTGGCTCCTTTTTACTTATGCAAATTTCTGCACCCTGTTTGAATTCCTCCCCTGAAAATGGAATTTTCTTTTATACCACATGGCCAGGCTGCAAATTTTCCAAACTTTCGCACTCTGGTTTCCTTATAAGTTCTAGTTTTATGTCATTTCTTCATTCACATATATGAGCATGGGTTTTTAGAAGCAGCCAGGCTACATCTTGAACACTTTGTTGCTTAGAAATTTCTTCTGCAAGATATCCTAAATTATGACTCTCAAGTTCAAAGTTTCACAGATCCCTAAGACAGGGGCACAATGCACCCAGGTTCTTTGCTAAAGTATAACAAAAGTGACCTTTGCTCCAGTTCCCAGTAAGTTCCTCATCTCTATCTGAGACCTCATCAGCATGGTCATCTTTGTCCATATCACTATAACCATTTGGGTCACAACCATTCAACAAGTATCAGGGAAGTTCCCAATTTTCCCTTATCTTCCTGTCTTCTTCTGAGCCCTTCACACTCTTCCAACCTCTACCAATTACCCGGTTCCAAAGTTGCTTCCACATTGCCAGGTGTCTTTATAGCAATGCCCACTCCTCAGGACCAATTTTCTGTATTAGTCTGTTCTCACATTGTTATAAAGAAATACCAGAGACTGGGTAATTTAGAAGGAAAAGAGGTTTGAGTGGCTCCCAGTTCCTTAGGCTGTACAGGAAGTATGATGCTGACATCTGCTTGGCTTCTAAGGAGCCCTCAGGAACTTATAATCATAGCAAAAGACAAAGAGGGAGCCAGAACTTGACATGGCTGGAGCAGGGGGAAGAAGCGGGTAGTGCTACACACTTTTAAACAATCAGATCTCATAAGAACTCTATCACGAGAACTGCAGCAAAGGAAAGGTATTAAACCATTCATGTAGGATGCACTGGCTATGATCCAATCACTTCCCACCAGGCCTAACCTCTGACACTGGGGATTACAATTGAACATGATATTTGGGTGGGAACATAGATCCAAACCATATCAGATACCATAGAAATCAAAAGATGGTTTTGACCTACGCTATACTCTGATCTAAACCCTTACAAAAAGGCAAATATTTTGAGATTTGAACAAATATGTTACACCATCTATTATCAGACTCCATTATCTGAATTTTCCCTTGGAAAAGTTAAACTTCTACTGTGTTTAATATTGAAACATTGTATACACATTCTTCAGAGTGACACAGGAAGAGTTAAAACTTGTAACCTCAAGCTTACTACAAAAAAAATGTATTTTTCTTAAGTCAAAAAGAAAGTTACTGCACACACTGAATTGGGAAGTCACACTCAATGCTCACATGAGTAATTGGCTCTGATGCTAATGACCAAGTGCTCTTAGAAAGTTTATAAGATATCATCAATTCTAAATGAGAGCAACAAATTTGCTAAGGTTCATTATTTAATGTCAGCAGCTAACTCTACACTGTGCCCTGTAGGGAAATAGCTACATACTGAAGAAATATCCTACTAGGAAATAAAGTTCCAAGATCCAAATAAAGGAGTTAATGTAGCAGGAGAAATTTCTAATACGTGCTGAACACAGTAACCATCTCCCCAGAACAGTGATAGCCAAATATTTTCCTGGAATCTAGGCATAGCTGGTCTTGGGCAGAGCTGTTTGTCTGGGATGGAGACAAATGAAACACACCTGGAATCTCCAGAACAAAAAAATATTTCTTCTGTAAGGTCCATGGGGCACAGGAGCAATTTTATTAAAGACAATGTCAGATGAATAAGAAAATTCAGAAATTAGAAAAGGCAGTGGGGTGCCACAGGACCATTCTACTTGTGATTAGTAAAAGTGTGTTTTGCCATGCCTGGCAGCTCATGCCTGTAATTCCAGCACTTTGGGAGGCTGAGGCAGGCAGATTGCTTGAGTCCAGAAGTTCAAGACCAGCATGGACAACATGGTGAAACCTAGTCTCTACAAAACATACAAAAATTAGCTGGGTGTGGTGGTGCATGCTTGTAGTCCCAGCTACTTGGGAGGTTGAGGCAGGAGGATTGCTTGAACTCAGGAGGCAGAGGCTTCAGTGAGCCGAAATCACACCATTGCACTCCAGCCTGGGTGACAGAGTGAAACTCTGTCTCAAAAAAAATAAATAAAGTGTGTTTGTAATGATAATCAGATAAGTCTCCTTAGGGTCTGGAAATCTCACAGTAAAAACAAATGAAAGAAGTGTCTCTAGACCTCATGAATACCCCCAAATAAATGATATAAGAAAGGTTAAATGGTCAGGCTAAACATCAAGGAACCAATATTTATGATACGTTGTCAAAAGATGGTTTAACACTTACTACCCCAATAATTCCATATTGTAGGCTTTTTTGGAGCAGTCATACTTTTATTTCCTTATGGAATAAACTGCCTATTTATAGAAAATCCAAGTCAGAATGTTTGAGAATCAAGATATTATTGAAAGTTCCATTTGAGGATATTACATATGTGATGGAATTTTCACTACCAAAATTAAATAAGCTGCACTATCTGTCATGAATGCTGACCTCTTCTTATAGAACCTCAGAGACTCATTGCTGACCCAGTGATATCACTTAGAATTAAAATGCTACCAGAAGGAATGGTTTCATTAAAAGTCCACTTCGACAGCAGGTTGTCAAATATTTTAGTATAACTCTAGGAAGGCAGAAATCCCATTGGGTCCTTCCAAATGTTCAAAGCCTTCATTTTCTTTCTGTCTTATTTAATTTTGAAAGAAGGTCAACAGAATGGAATTTACTAGGGTAAGCCTTGACTAATCCTGTCTTCTTGAGCTCCTGCCAACTATAGTAAAGTAAAATAGACTCTATAAGAAAGAAAAAACTATCTGCTTCCAACAACCCAAACTTTCTAAGAACTTACATTGTGGGGGGACTTAGTGCTATAATTTTAAGTCTTAGAAGAAAATATTTTCAAGGTGTTTACACGATCAGTTTCTGATATAGAAATCTTAGGCAAAAAAGTATATATGTAAAGATACTTTGTTTCCAAATCCTGAAGTGACAGTAGCCACAGGATGAAACAAGAGAGACAAGGTGGAAGACAATCAAAAGGGTTTAGATACCAACCACAAGGAAAGCCCAAATAGAACTCTAAATATTCAGTACCAAATGCAGAAATCAAAAAGGACATTCAGAAATACCCATGTTGCATAGAGCATGATATTCAAAGCAAACTTGTCTTTACTTTTTTAAGAGAAATTTTTAAAGCCTATGCAACAAGACAGGAAATAGTAAAAGGTTGCTAAACCATAATTTAACATTTTTTAACAAAGTCAGTGGTAGACTAATCTATGCTTAATAGATTTAATTGCGACTAAGATTTTCCTGGAGAAGATAGAGACGTAGCCTATTTCCAGAGCTATGCAGAATTCCTGTGCATAAAGACAACTTAGTGGATATCTAATTTGATGGTTCTCAGTCTCCACTGTGCATCAGAATCAGCTTAAAATATTTTTAAAAATATATCCCAACTCCAATCCTGGATATTCTGGTTCAATTGCTCTAGGATGCGGCTGGTCACTGGTATTATTTTTTCCCCAGGTATTTTGGTTACACATGAGAGCTGATAACCACTGGTCTGATTGAACCTGAATCACTTATTTTACTGGTGAGAAAAGGGTAAGAGATGTTATGTGATCTATAAAAAATCACCCTGTTAGTCTGTAGAAATAGCACAGAATTTGTGACCAGAAGATATAGGTCTGTTGTGGCTCTCTTATTGAGTAATTGTGTAAAATTGTGCAAATTATTTAATGCTCATTCTCTGGAAATTTATTTGGAATATGAAAATATATTATCTACTTAACTCACAGGGTTGTTGAGAGAATCAAGTGACATCAACTATGTAAAAGTACTTTGTAAAATGCAAAATACTATATACATGTTAGGAGTTGTTTTTGTTGTTATTTGTAGTAAAGGCAAGACTAGAACAGAAGTCTCCTCTGTCCCCTACTTCACTACTGTTAAAATCATTCTCTATTTCATTGAGACTATATTATTACACAACCAGTTATCAGGCATTGTGTAAACCAGCACATAGTATTAACTAGCTTATTCCCCTACAGTAGCAATTAATTTACATATCCATGACCCAAGTGCTCTACAACTTTGCTATTCAAAGTATGCTTGGTCCAAGAATAAACAGCATTGGCATCACAGGTTACTAGAAATGCAAATCTCATGCCTCACTTCAGATCCACTGAATCTGAATCTTCAGTTCAACAAGATCCCCAAGCAATTCGGGTACACTTTAAAGTTTGAAAAGTACTGTTCTGTGAGATTCCAAAATGTCTTTGGCATGATGGAATTAGGTCCAGTGCCATTTGAGTTCTTTTTCCATTTTAATTTTTCAAAATCTAGAAATTCATATGATTAAATAGCTATGTACAGAAGTGAGATTCTATCTAAATCTATCAGATTAGAGAAATGTTCGCTTCCTCTGTTTGGGCTGAATAACAGCATTCATTGCATTAATTTTCTCAGACTCTCTTTATATTTCTCCTCATAATAATCAATTATTCACAGCAATTTTGATTCATTTGAACTAATCACTATTAGGTCCTGTGGAAGCTTGGCAATTTAACATTCTCATTTTCGATGAGATTTTTTTTAACAGGAGTGATTAGACTGTATATGATCAAAGTTCCCCAATTGCCTATAACTTTACTTTTTTTTCCCCATTCTTCAAAGCCACAGGTCATTTTACTCAGTGAGGGTTGAAAAGACTTGTTATTCTTAGCATGGGCCAACAGATGCAACTTATTATTTGGATCACATTTTCTTAGTTACAAAAGACACATCCTTGGTTATTTTAATGTAATCAGAATACTGCAACTTGAGGAGAGGTAAAGTAATAAGATCTAGTCTCATTATCCAGACATTTTTGAAAAAGAGGAAAAGAAGTAAACAATTTTGTCCTTATTTTTTTTCTTTCAAAGATGCTAGGCTTCAATTAATTGCCCTGTCTTAAGTCATTCCCTAGGCTCTGCACAAATTAAGAGTGTCTGAGTGGAAATTAAATAAGTAAAATCTTAACAAATGGCAGCTACATTAGTTACTCAGCCACCACATAGACTCTGCATACTGAGCAAGGGGAAATTTTCCTGCAACCCAAGATTTACCTTCACATCTAATTAGGTGTAAATTCCTGCCTGTTTACATTCGATCTATGAATAGTTGTCAGTCCAAAAGTGTCATGGACTTGAGGTATATTGCAAGAGGCTTATTATGAATCTGTTTCCATGAGAGGTAATGATTTTTTTAAAGTGTGGCCACAGAACTTGAGCAGGGCAACGTGATGTGGCAGGAATGATGCTTCCTAGAACATCTTGTAAACTTTTTGTGAAATGAGACAGCAGTAAGGAAATGCAAAGTGATCCACAGGGCTTTGGTTGAGGAGAATGGAGGCTCCCACTTTGTGCAACTGTCAATTTCACTTCACAAAGTGAAGTGAAAGAATGGAGGGTATGAGAATCAAGAGAGAGACGAGAGAGAAAGAGAGAGAGAGAGAGAAGGCCCCAGACATAAACTAACAGCTTGATGGGGAGGATGTATTTTCTTGAATAGATTGCATCTCCTCTACCCCAAAGAAAACCATTGATTGTCAGCTATTACACATAGGTAACTACTCAACATTTTTGCATAATTCTCTGGAATGCAACTTGTAGTGATTGGATTAAATAGCACAAAATGTACAACCTTAGAATTAGAGACAATATAATCAGTTATGTATAGGGCCAAGCCTGTTTTACATTAATTCAAATAAATCTATATCATATCAAGTGTTCTTTTCAATTTAATGTTCCATGGGGATTGTTTTTTTCCACTTTCTGCAGGAATATTATATGCTAAGACAACAATAAATGCTCAGCAGTACATTCATCAATGTTGTTACTTTGGTTAGATTCTCAGTGTCTCTTCCAATGGAAGTATTTCTCCCTGTGGTTCTTCATGTTCACTCAAGTCATAAGGATTCATATCAGTCAAGGATTTATAGGCAGCCTGTGCAAGTTCATTCTTTACGACTATAAGCATGTTACTTCTCAGTTTATAGGCAAAGAGATGATCTATTAAGTGTTGCTATTGGGAATGATAAATAAATATTTACAATTTACAATAAATAAACCCAAAATACCAACAAGTTTCCCCAAAGATAGAGAAGTTTCTAAAAGTTTCCACTTTTCAGCGACTACTGCACATTGTGAAGAAGTAGAGACATTCTAGGTCGAGTTCACTTTAACTAGCTAGGTTTTATGGGCCACAAAATCCCCTAAATATTCTAGGTTTTGGTGGAACGTAAGAGAAAGAGAATCAGACAAGCAAATTATAAAACCTGGTTTTGACACTTATTTACAGAGAAGCCTCAACTCCTTGGATATCCTCATCTGTAAAATGTCTACCTTAGTGTGTTCTTGCAATGATAAAAATCAGAGAATATAACACACCTAGAACACTGCCCACCACAGTAATAATGTTTTAAATAAATGTTACCTCCCTTATTTTCTTACTTTAATAACAGTTCACAATAATTTAAAGAGGATCAAAGCAGATAAAATGTGGGCACATAAGCATTTTAACATAAATATTTTCTATTACAGTATAGTAAAGGGTGGAATATGAATACTCATATGCTTTTTGTGATTGATAACTCTAAGACATCATGGTGGTTGATTTGAGTTTCCAAGTGCTATTGAGAAATGAAGTGTTGCACAAACTTGACCTATGAATCTAGATTTTTTCTAGATTCTACCTAGTACCTTATACATTTTGGGACTGTAAGCTTCTGCTGTTGGAGAATAAAATACAACTTTGATCTGGAATATTTTTAATCAAATCGCTTACCTATTTCACCTACAGCCAATATCTTTTGAGACACAAGGATATAATAATACTCAAGCCCCTCTGCAGTACTTTTTACTCATAAATACAGCATGTCAGCACAACATAACATGTATATCAATATTCTTCCTTATGTATTAATAGAGCTGTACCAGTAACTAAATAAATACTGAAATACTGCTACACAATTGGTAAAGAGCTACTCACTACCCGGAACACTTCAAGGGTCCTCCTATTCCCACTACTCCTCCCCTGAGACCCACTGCATGTCCCCACAACCCATCAACCAAACACATTTGAGCTTACAAATTCTACCCTGGCGCTAGTCCTGGGGTCTGTTTTTCTTGATCAGTGTGTGTCGTACCTACAATTAAATTGCATCTCTCATTCATCCATGCCAACGTCTTTGTCCTTCTTGCTCCCCAGCACAGCATAGAAAAACACTCCAATATAGTATAGAAAAAAAACACCAGCTTATCTCCACAACTGCTTTGATTTATGCTGGCTCCACTTCCTCTCTCATTCCACTGACCCTTGACAATCATGCTTCTGATAGAACCCAAAGGTAATCTCTTTTCAGGCCTAAGCTTATCTCTTCTGAGTCACTCCGGATCCTCCTCTCCTCATACAGGAGAGATGTTAGACCATTATCATACTTTAGTGCCATGACATTGGCCTGCCCTTTGACATCTTCTAGGCTTCCTTTGAGTCTGACTGCTCTGACTGCAGCCCACTGTAAGCATTCCCAGGCCCACTTCTACAAAGAAGACCGGGTTGATAAGAGGTTTTATCTCAGTGCCACAGCAGGCAACCTGCCTGGCGTGGTAACACTTAAGAAGTGCTAGATACTTTTTCAATGGGACAGCAGAGAGATTCAAAAAAATGACCTTTGGTGACTTTGCTATTATAGAATATCTTCCAGAATGAAATAATGCAGGATGGATCATGGTCAATGGTATGAGTCAGTTCTAGACTACAGCTGTTCAAAGTTTATCATGGTTTTATATTTCTTATTCTTTGGGGGTGTAGATGATGAAGCTCTGTAGAATGGTAAGAATACTTGAGAATAGTGTAAGACCCAAGGCTGAATGTCTCCGTTCCAATTCTCCATCTTCCCCTCCAACTGACCCAATAACTAAAGAAGTTCCACTTGACCAAGTTTTACCCCAGCTCTCTCACCTGCCTTCTGCCTTATTCCTTGTCAACTTTCTTGATTTTCTCATTCACATGGCTTCTGATCTTTTTATTTTGTCTCTATTTTACCCGCTCCTTCAAATTTGGTAATTGATATAGTTTCTCCCACATAAATCATTTCCCCCAGGTTTTCAGAACAGAGATCCAAATTTTCTCTATGATTTTATCCAATTTCTGTGACTCTTGGAAACTATGAAGCCCTCTTTTGCTTTCCATTTATTCCACTGGTTTCTGTATGACTATAACACAACAAAATATGGAATTGCTTGTATTTATTATAAAATTAATCAGCATCAAAAAACGAATATAGGGCAGGCACAGTGGCTCACACCTGTAATGCCAGAACTTTGGGAGGCTAAGGCAAGAGGATCGCTTGAGGCCAGGAGTTCAGAAACAGCCAGGGCAAGATAGTGAGACCTCATCTCTACAGAAATCTTATAAAATTATCTCAGCATGCCTATATGTGCCTGCAGTCCTAGCTGCTAAGAAGGCTGAGGTGACATGATTGCCTGAGCCCAGGAGTTCGAGGCTGCAGTAAACTATGACTGTGCTACTGCACTCCAGCCTGGGTGGCAGACGGAGGTCTCATTTCTGTAAATAAGCACAAATAAATAAATAGCAATTATTTAATTTATGTAAATTAATCTTTTCCATTTTAATAAATAAACAATTTATAAATATTCTTTCAGGGTATGGGGAAAAGCTACAGAACCTTGACTTCCAGGTATGTCCTTTAGTTGGTCCATTAAGCATTGTGTATGAAGGATGATATTTCTCTTTTTCAAGTGACTAGACTTCCATGGCAAATCAATTCCAGTATTGAGCCTCTTGCTAAGGCAGCATCTAGAGCCTTCGGCCAGAAACTTCAAACTTAAGAAGAGTGGAGGGATCTTTCGCGCTCTGCAACAGAAGTTCAGTGCCATTGAACTATGGAAACACGGGATTTTTAGGTCCTCTTATGAGGAAATGCCTTCCTATCACTGGTTCTGTTTTTGCCTTTGCTGTGATTTTATATGCAAAGTAGCCATTCAGCAGACACAGTCAAATACCTTAAATGTCTATCAGTCACTTTATCAGAAACATGGACCAAGAAAATATAATAGAAAATATGGAAACAGGCCAAAGTACATGTGGTAATTTAATATTATAAAGAATATAATCTCAAATTAAGGATGAGGAAAGAGAACATTTTAAGAAATTGTATTAGAACAAAGAGATAGTCATTTGAGAAAAAAAGATACATTTGGATTTATACCACACACATTGTACCATATGCTGGGTAAATGCAAATTGATCAGAAATCTAAATGTAAAAACAAAACCATACAAAAAGTGAAAAAAATCAGTGTATTAGTTTTACAATATTGAAGTGATGAAACCTAAATTTGATCTAGAAATAATTATAAGAAACATGAATATATTATACTATCTATTTTTTTAACTTTTCTTGGTAAACCTAAAACTCTAAAAATCTTGAAAGACAACCCAGGTAATATCATTCAGGACATAGGCACAGGCAAAGATTTAATGATGAAAATGCCAAAAGCAATTGCAACAAAAGCAAAAAATGACAAATTAGATCTAATTAAACTAAACAGCTTCTGCACAGCACAAGAAACTATCAACAGAGGAAACAAACAGTCTACAGGATGGGAGAAAATTTCTGCAAGCCATGCATCTGACAAAAGTCTACTCTTCAGCAGCTATTAGGAACTTAAACAAATTTACAAGAAAAAAGATAACCTTATTAAAAAGTGGGGAAAGGACATGAACAGACACTTTTCAAAAGAAGTCATACGTGCGGCCAAGAATGATATGAAAAAACAGCTTAACATCACTGATCATTAGAGAAATGCAAATCAAAACTACAATGAGACACCATTTCATACCAGTCAGAATGGCTATCATTAAAGGGTCAAAAAATAGCAGGTGCTGGTGAGGTTGTGGAGAAAAAGGAATGCCTAAACACTGTTGGTGGTAGCATAAATTAGTTCAACCGTTGTGGAAGACAGTGTGGCAATTCCTTAAAGATCTAGAAGCAGAAATGCCATTCAATCCAGCTATACCATTGCTGGGTATACACCTAAAGGAATATAAATCATGCTATTATAAAGACGAATGCATGCATATGTTCATTGCAGCACTATTCACCATAGCAAAGACATGGAATCAACCTAAATGCCCATCAATGGTAGACTGGATAAAGAAAATGTGGTACATACACACCATGGAATAGTATGCAGCCATAAAAAAGAACAAGATTATGTCCTTTGCAGGAACATGGACGGAGCTGAAGGCTATTATGCTTAGCAAAATAATACAAGAACAGAAAACCAAATACCACATGTTCTCACTTATAAGTGTGAGCTAAATGATGAGAACATATGGACATATAGAGGGAAATAACACACACTGGGGCCTTTTGGAGGGTGGAGGCTGGAAGGAGGGAGAGTATCAGATAAAATAACAAATGGGTACTAGGCTTAATACCTGGGTGATGAAATAATCTGTACAACAAACCCCCATGACACAAGTTTACCTATGTAACAAACCTGCACATGTACTGAACTTAAAAGTTAAAAAAAATAGGCAAAGGACATGAATAGACATTTCTCAAAAAAAGTCGTACAAGTTGCCAACAAACATATGACAAAATGCTCATCATTACTAATCATCAGAGAAATGGACATCAAAACCACAATGAGATGCCATTTCACACCAGATGGAATAGCAATTATTAGAAAATAAAAAATAAAAATAAAAGATGCTAGTGAGGCTGCGGAGGAAAGGGAATCTTTTTACACTGTTGGTGGGAATGTAAATTAGTTCAACCACTGTGGAAAGCAGTTTGGAGATTTCACAAAGAATTTAAAGCTACCATTTGACCCAGAAATCCCATTACTTTGTATATATACCCGAAGGAGACTAAGTCATTGTACCAAAAAGACACATGTACTTGTACGTTCATCACCATGCTATTCATAATAGCAAAGACATGGAATCAACCTAGGTGCTCATCACTGGTAGATTGGCTAAAGAAGATGTGGTACATATCCATCATGGAGTACAATGCAGCCATATGAAGGACAAAATTCTATCCCTTGTCACAATATGGACACAGTTGTGGATACAAGAACCGAAAACCAAATACTTCATGCTCTCATTTGTAAGTGGGAGCTAAACATTGAGCACCCATGGACATAAACGTGGAAAGAAAAGACACTGCAGACTACTAGAAGGGGGAAGGGGAGGATGGGATGAAAAACTACCTATTGGGTAGTATGCTGCCTCTCTAGTTGACAAGATTATTCATATGCCAAACTTCAGCATCATGCAATGTACTCATATAACCAACCTGCACATGTATTCCCTGTATCTAAAATAAAAGTTTGAAAAAAACAAAACAAAACAAAAAAAAAACAGATGGCCTCATCACATTGACCAGCCTCCCCCTAACATCCTTCAGCACTTTTCACTAGCTCACTTAGTGCTCAAACTTCTGCTACTTTTCGTTTGAGGGTAGTTGAATTGAATATCCATATTGCAATAGCCATGAATAAAGTTTTCCTTTCCTGTTTAATCCTGTCCTATGTAATTTTTCTTTGACAATAAATACCATCTTGCTAAGAACAGAACATTCATGATTGAGACTTAAATTCCAAGGTTCCAAGAAGGAAACATTAAGAGCACACTGTCTTATTTCAACACTATCTGTGACATTTTTATAGCCAGACTGGGCAGTTATTTAATGATGAGGACCTACTTCAACAATTGACCTTAAGAATAGAAATGTGTTTAGGAAGACATCATGGCTTGCTAATAGATCTTCCTTATCTATGTTTTTATCAGTCAGCATTTTCAGTTTTTCAATTGTGTCATGTGGGGAAAACAAATTGCCAGTCTTCTGCATATGATCATATACCCTCATGCCCCACCTCCATAGGAGTCCAGTAAAATCAATTTTCTATGTTTTCCATTTTTCTCTGAAGCATGTCTGGCTGGTTACTTCAGCAGATGAACAGGCACACCTGAGGGACAACTGGTTGTGTGGCTCTTGCTCAACCTATCACTTTGATACTAACACTGAGGAAAAAGATCCCAGATGCCAGAAACATTTATAGACAGATGATTGTCCCTAGTTTTCATTTGCTTCTCTTTGTTCTCATCATCAAAGACACCAGAATAACTGTAGCCATAAAGGAGGTACTTCTACTTGCTCATTATGTGCTTCTTCCCAGGGTAGCATCATAGCTACATCTTGCTAAATTGCAAAATCTCTGATTTAAAGCACTGCCCTGGGCAAATGCCTTATCCAGCCTCAGGTGAAACTGAGCCTCCCATTTCTTAGAGGTTTCTTCATGTGCTTTGTATGAAGAAGCCTTGAAACAGAAATAAGCTCTGTGCACTCACTAGCAACACAGTGAGTGGAATAATGATCTCTCTTTAATCAAGACTGATGGGAACTTTGATTAGACCCACTTTTCCACAAGAAAAAGCCACGTTAGACATGTTTGTCTGAAGTGAAGACTGAAAAAAAAAGCTATTTATTAAATCATAGATGACTGATAATCTCTTTTCTAGCATTATATTATTAATGTGAATTGGTAGAATTTGAAATCTACAGCAATTTCAGAGTGTGGAATGAAGGCTGGGAGTGTTGGCCTCAATTTGAGCAAGAGAATTTTAATAGTTAAAATGCACAGAACAAGGTGCTTTGGGAGAGGATGAGGTTATTACAAAGTGAATTCATGCGTGAAAGAACCAGTGCCATCCGTACCATTTCAGAAACTATTTGATTCTTTTAAAATTCCAACAAAAGTAAATTGAAGGCATGAATGAAGTGTACCCAGAATCTCCACAGATTCTACTGAATTTTTTCAAGGCTTTCCCTTTAGTAAATTTGAAAAGGGCTTGTATAGATTGCCATTATTTTTCTGTATACAGGTTGTACCAAATTACACTTCCCCTAGTGAATTATGAGAAGGCCTGTTTCCCTACAGTGTGGCAATCCGCAGTATACAATCAAGCTTTTTGACCTCTGCCAATCTGAGAGGTAACTATGAAAACTCTGTGCCATTTTAGTTTACATTCCTTTTATGATGTGTGAGGTTGAACAGATTTTGTGTGTTTAAGCAAGAGTCATATTTCCTCTACTGTGAACTGTTGGTTCATATCTTTTGCTTATTTGCTTCCTGAACTCTTGGCCTATTTCTACAGGGTTTAGAACCATTGTCTGCGATATGATTAGCAAATGCTCCCCAGAGTTCTGAGACTGTCTTATGGATTTATTGTGTTTTTCCAATAAAAATTTCAGAAAACTTTTTAGTGGAATTTATCTATGTTTTTTCTTACTTTTCTTCACCTCTGGACATCGTGTTATACTAAGGAAAATATTTTAAAAGTTGACCAATCTTTTTAGTGTTTATATTTCATGTTTAAGTCTGGAGTCATTTCGATGTGAACTATGGATTAAGCTTCATTCTTTTCCAGGTGCCTACATATTCCAACAACATTTATTGAATAATCTATCAGTTCCTCACCAGTATGAAATGTCATATTTACCTTATACTGAAAATCTCATATATAGTTGATTATGTTTCTTAAATGTATGTGGTATTTTATTGATTGGTCTATACACATGACAACACTATACTGTTTTAATTAATTTAGCTTTATAGCATTTTAATATCTAGTAGTAATAAACTTCCCCATGAATTAAATAATCTCTTGTATATTAATCTTTTCATATAAAATTTATCCAGTAAGAAAACAATGGATGAAATTTGTATTGATACTATATTCAATTTATAGAATGAATAAGTGAATATGAATTGTTAGCATTATTAATATGAGAGCTTCTATGAATACAGTATTTCTTTTTGTTTGTATTTTGGGTCTTCTGGTAGTTTTCTTCATTTTCTCAAGTAGAATGAACTCTTTTCCATGTATGTGTCACATCACTTCATTCAGACTCTTTCTCTACTATAACCTGTCCACTTTCTGTTACAGCTTATATTGTTGTTGATGATTTATTGTTTTACTTTCTCATCCAACACCTTTGTATCCTGAATGTCCAACCCATAGTTGACACTCAAATGCCTGTTATCTGCTTAACTGGCTTCAGGCAGTACCTCTGGCCTCTTTTGCAGCCTATGCCTGCTTTCCTGTTTCACCAAAAATAAATACTAGAGCCTATAAAAGTCCCTTATGTATATTTCTATTGTGCACTTGAGCCAGGAGGGCAACATGTGAGGATGGGGTCCTGTACTCTTGGTTTTGTTTCTGGCTCACTCTAGAATTAAACAAAGCAAAATATCTTATCTGTAGACTCTGGTGTTTATGCCACAGACCACTGGTTGTTCAAATATTAGAAAAACCAATATTTGATTTTGCTTCATTCTCTTCTGTATTGGCTCAATATTCTTCTGAGGCATTATTACCACCTTGCCAAATGTTAGATTCAGAGACCAAGAAATGAAGACAGCATCCTTTAAATAAGTTACTTTCTACAAGACACACATGGAGACAATGGAAGGGAAGACTTGAAAACTGAAAAACTAGAACTTACTTCTTTCTTGTCTCTGAATAGAGATGATATTTTTCCACGCTCACAGATAGATGAGAAATGCATGGATTTTAATGTCTTATTTATACTTTAAAAATTTCTACCAGAATTATGATTTTCTCTTTAACTAAACTTTTTAACATAGTCTCAAAATCAGATCCCCATATATTCCAGATGTGCTTATAGATATTTGCAATTAGATTTTGTCATTTAATATTCATAATTTTGTTAATTAAGAACTATTCTCAACACTTAAAGATGAACAAGCAAAGAGTCAGAGAGACTAAAATAATTATCCTTCCTATGTTATACATCCCTACATTTTAGAATCCTGAGTGAAACCTAGAGTTAATTCTCTTTCTCAAAAAATATTTTAGTTCATTATTTTCTATAAAATGAAAGGATGAATTGTTTCCAACAACTATTTGGACTTAACATTGTGGTAGGCATATTTCTAAAATGGTCCTTGCTATACACTGAATATTCATGCTCCCTCCAATTTATATGTTGAAATTTTAACCTCTAATGTGATGGTATTAGAAAGTGAGGCAATTGGGAGGTAATTAGGTCATGAGAATTTAACCCTTATTCATGGAACTAGTGGCTCTAAAAAAGACATAAGAAAGCCTGCTTTCTCTCTCAGCTTTCTACCATGTGAGGATACGATGAGAAAACAGCTGTCTGCAACCCGAAAGAAGGCCCTCACCAGGACATGATCATGCCAGCACCCTGATGTCTGACTTCCAGCCTCCAGAACTGTGAGAAATAAATATCTGTTTCTTTGTAAGCCATCCATCCAGTCTATGACATTCTGTTATAGCAGCCTGAAGTAAGACAGTCCTCAGTGACCCCTGCCTCTTGGTATTCCAGTCTTTGTGTAATCCCCTCCTCTTGAGTGAAAACTACATCTTGTGACATTCTTCTAATTAATAAAATGCAGAAAATGCAATGGAATGTCATTTCCATGATTAGGTTCCAAAAGATTTTGACTTCTGTATTACTGGTAATTTTTCTATCTTGTTGTCACTGTCTCTTGCTTGCTTTCTTGCTTGCTTGTTCTGACTTGAATGTTATATGGAAAGGCAGGTGGGGCAGGAATGGAAGGAGTCCACTAGCCAACAACAAGTGAGAAGTTAACTCCTTAATTCAACACTCTTTAAGAAGGTGAATTTTGCCAACAACCATTTAAGTAAGCTAAAAAGCAGATTCTTCCCAGTTGACCCTTGAGACGACTATTATCCTAGCCAACACCTTGATGCAGCCTAATGAGAGACCTTGAATTAGAAGCCCCAGATAAGCCATGACCAGATTCTAAACACACAGAAACCGAGGTAACAAAATGATGTAGTTTTAAGTTACTGATTTTGGGGTCATTTGTTATACAGCAATAGATAACTAATATGCACTTAGTCTCTGTTCTAATTATCTACAGTTGTATAACAAATTATTCCAAAATCTTAGTGGCTTAATAAACAACCATCACTTATTTTGCTCCAGAATTTTCAATGTGGGTGGGTCTCATGGAGGTGGACTTTTGTCTGCTCCACAATGTCTGGGGCATCAACTCTAATGATTAGGTTTGCTGACGGTGGGAGTACCTGGCTGCTTGCTGAGCATCTCTGTCTTTATGTAGTGTCATGATCTCTTCATGTGGCCTCTCCATCTAGTGTCTCCAGAGTAGTGGCCTCAAAGTAATCATATTCTTAATTTGGGAGCCAAGGGTACCCAGAGAAAGTTTTGTAAGAAATCATACCAAAAACTACAAAGCTTCTTATAATCTCTTATGAGTCCCAGAAGTCACAGTGTCACTTCTGCCATATGCTATGGGTCACACAGAGCTAACCACCACCTCTGTGAGAGAAACCTACACAAAGTGTGAATACTGGGAGATGAAAATATCTGGGGACTATCTTGGAGTTTGCTACCAAACTGCTCTATATTTATGTCTCTTCCTCATCTCATCAAATGTTACGAAATGCTTTAAAAGAAAAGAGGCTTGCCAGTTGGAGAGCTGTGCTGCTTACTCTCTGTTTTTTAGCTTTTACCTAAAACACTTAACCTGTATGTACTCTAGTTTCCTGATGCATGCAATTAGAGTAAATATCTATGCTCTAATTACATTGTGATACAATTGAGTAGGGTAAAAAAAAAAAATGTAAACTCTCAAGTAGAGTGTTAGCACATACTAGGTGCTCCAGGCATAGTGGATAATATTCCTACTTTTCTAATTCTTATATCATCCCTAGCCCCATTTTTCCTAATCCTCTTTGCTAGGGCTTTCCACATCCTGTCCTCTGTTATAGTTGTTTATATACATTTAGTATCTTGCTTAATGAATTGTAAAAATACTTTAGAGTCAGGCTTTACAATTCCATTAACTTAGCACCTGGTAGGTGCTTAATAAAAAAACATTGATTAAATGTTCACTACTTACCCTTTGCGCTATTCATCTAGCATTATTTATTCATTGTCTTGTCCTCCCGTGAAGGATAAGCATTTAGTGGAAGTGATCATGCCTTGTAAGTAACTCTTAAAGTCTCCATCAACAGCCCCTAGGCCTTGTTCAAAGTGTTCGTTAATGGAAGTCTATAAAACAAATTTTAATATCTACTCTATTAACACATTCACTTATTCCTTTGACAGGAACTTTCCTACATTCTGGCAGGAAGCAGCAGGGAAAAGTGGGAAAAGGCAGTAGAATAGAGGTTAGGCACTCATACATGGTGGCCGGACCACCTGGTTTTGAACCAGATTCAGGCAGTTACTACATATAGACCTTAGATATAACTTATTATCTGTAAGCCTTCTTGTGTCATTTGTAAAATGGAGAAAATAGTTTTTCCTTATAGGGCGGTTTTGGGAATAAAATGGGATAATGTGTATGTAACATGCAGCACAATGCTTATACAAAGTAAGTGCATAGTAAACCTTCACTTTCATTAAATGTCACCACTTCCATGAAGTCTAGATTGCCTATGCTGAAACTCTGCTCAGAACACCTACAGGATTTTGTTTGATTTTTTCTTATGGAAAAATGTCTTACTCATGTTTTCAATAGTGAACTATGTGGTTTGTTTTATTGTCCATGCTAGACTTCAAATTCTTAGACTATAACATCTGGACGTGATTTGACATGAAGTCCTGAACATAGCCCAGGTAAGGAATATTTCTGTATCTTTCCCCCACATTTATACTTCTGCCTGTCTTTTGGTAACAGTTATGCAGATAGAAATAAGTTGCTAAATTGTTGGTTGACATCTCATATTGAGCCATTTTTTTTAACTAGGCAGCATTTTTTATTAAGCCTGCCACTCTGATTACCATTATTTTAGTAACTACACCTAGCGCAACCAGCATCTTTCTCTTTCAATTTTTCTCACCACAGACTTAAGAATATGTCCCCCTACAATCTTTATATTTCTTTCTTTTTCCTATTCTCAGAGATGAAAAGGTGAGTAAATACCTAAACTTCATTTAACAACCCAATTTTCACCACAGTGCCCTACTTTGGACATTATTGGGCACTTCCTCAATATTATTCACTCTTCCTTTGTTCTGTGTGTATATTTCTCTCAACCCAGAATTCCACAGGGAGACAACGTAAATGGAAGGCAGGATCTGGCTGTATCTTTGGTCTTGGAAGTAATAATATCAAAATCCCATCTCTTGAATATCTAGTTTACAGTGACAGCAATACTAGTAACAGTAATGGATGACATGCACTGAGCTCCTCATGAGCCCTTCTAAACTTTGTGTATTTGCTAGTGCACATGAACCACAGAACAATGAAGAGAATTAAGTTCTAAAGCAGAAGTTAACCACTTTGCCTAGCGACAGCTGATAAGTAGCAAAGCTAGGATACAAACCTAGAAAATTTGGCTTTAGCAAGAGACAGCTCGTATCCTGTGTCATATACTGCATCTCACTGGGGGCTTATAAGAAAGGGGGGACACAGAAATTGTACTTCTCCAGCCTACCTCACTATCATTACAAGGCCTGGGACTTGTACATAGAGAGTTACAAAGTCTCTTATAGCAGCTGATGCACAGTAAATGCTCAATTAATGATTGTTGAACAAACGAATGAACATTAGATGAAAACATACTTAAACAAGCACATAAACCAATTCAAGTGAGATGAAATTGAAAACTACAGACAATCAATTTACATACAGAAAGGACTCTTCCATATTTTATGAGTAAATGATGTGTGTGCATTACAGACACATATTCCAAACAAACATGCACACATGTACTAATACACTTAGTTTCTCCACTTGCAACTCAACTGTGATTTTCCTGTCAGAGAGTAGTATTTTCCTAGACTCCAGAAATAACACTAAGGCAACATATTAAATGGTGTGTTATACAAATGCTAAGTACCCCACAAATTCAGTGTTCCCTAGCCATTTCATAAACAAAATTTAAAAGTCAATTGGTTTAATTGAACTGTCAAAGTAGGTCAAACTGAAAGGGCAGAGATTATATATAAATAGTCCAATGTCTGTCAGTCTCAGGGAGCTAGTCATTAGATGCCAATCTGATCATAATTAATATGTTATTAAAATCCTCACAAAATAAATTGACTTGATTTAAATCAAAGAGTTGAAGTCATGCAAGGGCAATGAAGAGAAAAAATGTTAGGGCAAAGTTCTGTACTTTCCTAAAATTTCAAATTTGGGCAAACCAACATGGGCTATCTTATTTTTCTGCTTGGAGAAAATAAGAGATCTTCTCATTTAATCATCTACTCATATTTTAAAGTCTTGGAAACTTAGAACATCCTAAATTTGTCTATATTAGATCAGAGTCATGATTTTCTCAGCCCAATATTGTGTCTCCAATAAAAGGAACAAGTGAAGCATTTTGCCTACCTGCATATCAGCCTCAAGGTTTAGGTATGTTCACAAAATATCTGTGTGCCTAGCACAGTGCTTAGAACAAAACAGAAAAACAAACACTTAAAAAATATTTGTTAGAATGAATTAAAATTCTTATTTCCAAGACTAGTATATTCATGTATTTTCCCAAAATTGTTCTACATTTCATTCTGTTTTCTGTCTGAATCTACTATGAAATTATGCTGTCTCATGTATGAAGCACAATTTTTGTAATAATTTTTTAAAATTTTATTGAATATTTGCCACGTGCCAGGCATAGTATCTTATTTTTAACCTCACAACAACCTTAGAAGGCTCATTTTATAGAAGAGGAAATTGACACTGTGAGAAATGAAGTTGCCCAAGTTTATGCAGCTAAAACAAGAGAGAATTAGAATTTAAACAAACTCCTTGTGTTTCCAAAATATCAATGCTCCTTAACTCCAACTTTATAATTAAATGCACTGAGAGAAACAGCCTAGCCCCTCTTCCCTCAGCATCGTGCTTCTCTGTATTCTGGTATTTCCTGCTTCATAATCTTGGCAGGGCTAGAACAGGGGTTGAGCAGAAGTCTTGTTAAAAATGCAAATTCATCTACATCACCCAGGACCACCGAAGCAAAATATCCAGACCTACTGAAGAAAGGTGGTGCCCTGGAATCATCATCATCATCATCATCATCATCATCATCATCATCATCATCATCATCATCTGTCACACTGGAAGGAAGGCAAAATAAATTAAATGACATTTTGATTAAATATTAATAAATATTACCGATATTTTCAGAACTTGTTAATGTGAAAGGCAAATATATTGTGTATTCATAACTGATAAGATTAATTTCAAAGGAGAAGCTCAATGACTTCAAATGCCACAATTACTCATAAATACAAAGGTTAACAGGTTAATAGAGAGAAAGGCCAGTACTGTTGAATGGATGGTAAAAATTCATAAGATAGGAGTAGGTAACCAATTTTCAGACTTCAAGGTGACCTTGAATACATTATTTAAATCTCTCTAAGCCTCAGTTACTCATGTTATAAAATGAGGAAAATAACATGTATAATGGAAAAACAAAAATACTGTAAATAAATATGTGTAGCCGAGTACCTGGCATATAATAGGTACATAATTAAAAATATCTTTTTCTTAAAATAGCTAGCTTCTTCTGTGTGGATATCCCTAAAATCTCTGTGTATTTGTATAGCCATCTTTTTAATTTTGATTACATACTTAACTAGAAGGTGGATTCTACAGTCCAATAACTATCCTGTAAAGCCACCTCCCAGGATCAAAAATGGAGAAACGTGGAGTTGTCTTGTATGTCCCTGGGAATAGCAATGCATTCATTTTCTTACAAACCAAATGTTCTTTACAAATACTGACCAATGCAACAGTCCTTTTGCCCCATGTATTCTAAAAATGGCATAAAGACATTTTTAAGTTAACTAGCCAGGTTCTTTATTGGGTCAGCCACATGACTTTAAAAATAAAACATCAAGAGTTATCTCAGAAAAATTCAGCAAGCACTTTAGAGTTAGTTCTGCTGGGTAGAGCTTGCTAATAAGAACAGGGTCAGAGGTTCAACCCCTTTGTGGGACCATTATATTCACTTTCTTACAAGACCTCCTTGGCAGTATAATTTGGGCCAGCCTTCTCACGCTGGCATAGCAATGGCCACAGGAAAGATGCAGCAGAGAGCAAGGCTTCAGCAGAAACCACCTCAGTTCTTTAAAAATATCTGCACAGTAACTGGGGTGGGCATTCTGTCATACTCTTTCAAGACAGACACCAACCTTGCTTTGACTCAAAGCATATTCTGAATGTCTTCATCACAAGAGAAACTTTAGTGGAAGTGCCCTCTGGAATCAATGATTGGGGTGGTGGATGGGGGAAGGATATGTGTATATAATTTGAAGGGCAAGGACACAGGGGTATTAAAGTATTTGTATTTTCACGAGGTACATTTATATAATGGAATACTGTTCAGACAAAAAAATAAAATAAAATCATGTCTTTTGCATCTACATGGATGGAACTGGAGGCCAGTGTCTTAAGTGAAACAACACAGAAAGTCAAACACAGCGTGTTCTCACTTATAAGTGGAAGCTAAAACATGTGTACACATAGACGTAGAGAGTGGAAAAAGTGAACATTAAAGATTTGGAAAGATGGGAGAGTGGGAGGAGGGTGAGAGGTAAGAAGTAAGTTAATGGATACAATGAATGTTATTCCGGTGATAGTTAACAGTAAAAGCCCAGATGTCATCACTATCCAATATAGCCATGGAATGAAACTGCACTTGTACCCCTAAAGTTTATACAAATAAAAAGAGATTTGTTCCTGGTGTTAGAAAAAAAGTAAAGGGGGAAGGTGCTAGGAAAGGAACTCATATTTATTAAGCACTGTGAGAGCTACTTGATATAAACCTTTCATTTACCTACTTATTAACTATTTCTAGATGTTAGACTCTGTGCTAAATAAGCACTGGGAAACAGGAACAAGGTAGACAATATTCCTTGTTTTTATAGAATGTACTGTCTGATGAAGGAAACAAATGTTGAACATTAATTACAAGTATGATCCATTTTATAAAGATAAGAGCAAAGGGCACTATGGAGACATATGGCAAATGACAGTTTCTGAGTGTAAAACACAGAAATCATTTCTGATTAAACTTAAGCTAAACTGTTTTATTAAGGGACATTGATAATCTTAAAACTTTAGGTCACTTAGATGACAGGGTACACAGAGTGTAACCTCAGACTCTCACAAACAAGACATTGTGGATCTATTTGGGGATCCTACCATCACATGACTGTGCCCCAATCACTGTGCTCCAACCAATCTGATTGTTTATTTTTGAACTTGTGCCCAACTGTGGTCAAGGTGTACAGAATCTGTTACCAAACAGAGTATAGGGTGGAAACAAAGCAGCTATGTTCTACAGACAAAAATATCCAAGAATCTCACTAAGGCGGTAGAATCAGGAAGTGAAATTTTAGGTGAAATTTTAACTATAAGATACATATTATCATCTCCATTTTATACATGATGAAATTAAGATCCAGAAAGCTTCCATGACTTCTTTAAGAACACAAAGCCATTAACTTAAGAAGGTTGGATGGGAACTCATGACTTTCAGTTTATAAAACTTATGGCTTTTCCATTATATCACATTTTCCCAATTTGTATGTCATTAATACAATTAAAACATGGGATCTTAAAGATATTATGGGCTAGTTTTTGAATAATAAATTTTGACATCATGGGCATGTCTAATTAAAACAAACACCTTTCACCTCTACATATGGATGTATTTTGCACGAAGTCTGTTAAAGCTGTAACAAAATCAACCTTAGAAGATAGTAGCGGCATGATATACTTACTTAATAAAACCACAAGAAAATCAAAGTTAGAGGGAAAATTCAAGATACCCTTGAATTCTGCTAATTACTGTCAAGATGGCCAAAATCAAGGATGGCAGTTGAAGACACTGTTAACATATTGGTGTGGGGGATGGGATATTTTTAAAGCTACTCTGCTTTTCAACATCAAAATGTCTGCAAAATAATCCTTTTTCCAATTTACTACAGCAAAAGCAAGTAAATTAACAAAATCTAGAATGGCAGACATGATAGTTGGTGAAATACCCTATAGAAAAGCATAATAAATAAGACACAATGTCAGTTTTGAACTATTCCAAGCACTGTCTGTAACTTTACGACTTTTCGTCGTACTCAAGAACACCAGTGATAATGAGAGTGATGTTGAAATGAGGATAACTTGGAAGTGACTCTAATATATGTAAAATTTAAGCAATCTCATTTTTCTAATTTATTATGAGACACACTCATAACTGATAATGATACAAAGTACATTTTGATAAGATTGTTGAGAAAATGAATTACTGCTTTAGAGTCCAGATCCCAATTCACCTACTCATGTATTATTTCTGACTATTGTGATCTACCATTTTACTATAAAAGACCTATTCCACTCTGAATCACATAACGCACAGCATTTATTCAGAATATGCACTATTTCACAGTTTTCTAATTATTTCATGTATTTTCTTCCCAGCTGGATAAGAAATGCATCGATGATATTAATCAGCTCATAGCACAGAGGTAGGTACAATAGATTCCTCTTCTGTGATTTTGATCCTTGAAGTCACAAAAATAACTTTATAAATAATATGTAGAACCTTGAAAAATTTTATTAACTTGCTGAAGCTAACAGGTACCACAGGAGCAAACTATAGGTTACCATATACCCATTCCCAAGTGATAGGGTTTGGCTGGGTCCCCACCCAAATACCATCTTGAACTGTAGTTCCCATAATCCCCATGTGTTGTGGGAGGGACCCAGTGGGAGGTAATTGATTAATAGGGGCAGTTAACCCCATGCTGCTGTTCTCATGATGGTGAGTGAGTTCTGACAAGATCTGATGGTTGTATAAGGGGCTTTCCCCCTTCTGCTTGGCACTTCTCCTTGCTGCCACCACATGAAGATGGACATGTTTGCTTCCCCTTCCACCATAATTGTAAGTTTCCTGAGGCCTCCCCAGCCCTGCAGAACTGTGAGTCAATTAAACCTCTTGGCTTTATAAATTACCCAACTGTGGGTATATCTTTATTAGCAGCATGAGAATGGACTAATACACCAAGGAATATATTTTTGACTAAGACTTAAAGCTAAAGACTTGAGATAAACCCCACAAGGTTATGCTATATTAGCCCTTTTATATATTACTAGATTTTATTTGTGAATGTTTTTTATATACTACTAAATTTGATTTATTAATGATTTTTGTGTTTATGTTCAAGAGGACCATTCATTTGTAATTTTCTTATAATGTCTTTGTATGGTTTAGAATCAGGATAACTCTGGCCTCATAAAACTAAATAGGAAGTGCTCCTTCTTTCTCTGCTTTCTGTAAGAGTGAAAGATTAGTATTAATGATGCCTTAAATGTTTGATAGAATTAACCAGGGAAGCTATCTGGCCCAGAGTTTCCTTTGTAATAAAGTTTTGATTATGGATTTCTATTTATTCTTAATCTAGTTTTAATAACTTGTGTCTTTCAAAGAATATGTTCACTTAATCTTAGTTGTTAGCATTAGCATTCGGGTGTTTATATACCTTAATATCATTTTAATATCTGAGGATCTGTAATGCTGTCCCAGTTCCTATTGGTAATGTATGTCTCCTGTGGTTTTAATCACTGTAACTAGAAGTTTATCAATTTAACCCTGAATATTAGTCATGGATGCTCACTCTTACATTGAACTGGAATTATTTTGTAATTAATTGTTAATTTTTTTTCAACATTGAACTGAAATTACAATATAATTAGGCTAGAAGATGAAATAAAAGGTATAGAGATAGGAAAGAAGCAGTAATATTGCTTTTGCAGATGATTTGATCATTCATGCACAGTCAGCTATCTATGTCGTATGGGTTCTATATTAACGAAATTTTCATCCATGGGTTCCACGTCCATGGATTCAACCAATTGCAGATCAAAAATATTTTTTAAAAAAGATAGTCACATCTGTAAAGAACATGTACAGATTTTTTGTTATTATTCCCAAAACAATACATGAGGTCAGGAGTTCAAGACCAGCCTGACCAACATGGTAAAACCCTGTCTCTACTAAAAATACAAAAAATTAGCCGGGCATGGTGGTGCACTCCTGTAATCTCAACTACTCAGGAAACTGAGGCAGGAGAATCACTTGAACCTGGGAGGCAAAGCTTGCAGTGAGCCAAGATTGTGCTACTGCACTCCAGCCTGGGCAAAAGAGCAAGACTCCCTCAAAAAAAAAAAAATTACATGGTATTTACATTACATATTATAAGTAATCAAGATGATTTAAAGTATTTGGGAGGATATGCATAGGTTACATTCAAATATTACACCATTTTATACAAGAAACTTAAGCACTCATGGATTTTGGTTTCTAGGTTGTGGATTTTCAAACCAATCCCCTATGGATAACAACTGTCGCAGATGAGTGGTGACTATCTGGGGCTGGTGGCACAGGGGTAAGAAGAATCTACCAGGACAGTTGTAGATAAAGAAAGGCAGATTTATTAGAGAAAGTATGAAAATATATTGCAAGGGAGCAATGGGCAGGTCAGCAAGAGAGGAGCTAACTGAAAAAGAGGCTTGTTGGGGATTTTATAGAATGGTGCGTGAGCTGTGTGCTAAAAAAGAACTTTGTGTAGTACTGATAATGCCAAGGTTGCAGTGAGCTAACTTGTAATTTTTAAACCAGCCAAGGGTCTGGTGACAGCTGCATGCAGGAAGATTGTGCATTATTTGCACAGGAGGGCTATGTGTTGTAGACCATGAAGAAAGGCAGACCTATAGCTTATTTGCTTTCTCTTTTTGCTCTCCCTTGGTCCTGCCAGCCTGACTCCACCCCACCCCCAAAATTAGGACTCCACACAAGTCACCCATGACATACACTCAGGACTATATATAAGAATCCTAAGAGTCTACAAAAAAAAAAAAAAGTGACTAAAAATAGTAAGTGGTAACAACATTTTACCAGTGTTGCAGGGTACAAGGTCAATAGGCAAAAACGAGTAGTATTTTGTATACTAAAATAAACATTTGAAATTTAAAAAACAATATAATTTACAATGGCATAAAACCTTGAAATAGTTAGAAATAAATTTAACGTAACTAGTACAATGAAAACTACAAAACATCACTGACAGGAATTAAAGAATAAAAAATAAATGAAAGCCATCCTTATAGATACAAAGATAAATATTCCCACATAACAATCTGTAGAGTCAGTATACTACCATTCAAAATTCTAGTAGGAATTTGTATAAATTTACAAACTGATTCTAAATTGTATATGGAAATGTAAAGGATATGAATGAACCAAAACAACTTTGAAAAAGAACTAAGTTGGAGGATTTACACTACTTAATCTCAAAATTTACTATAAACTTATACTAACTAAGAAAGTGTAGTATTGGCCGGGTGTGGTGGCTGACGCCTGTAATCCCAGCACTTTGGGAGGCCAAGGTGGGTGTATCACCTGAGGTCAGGAGTTTGAGACCAGCCTGACCAACATGGTGAAACCCCGTCTCTACTAAAATACAAAAATTAGCTAGGCATGGTGTTGGGAGCCTGTAATCTGAGCTACTAGGGAGGCTGAGGCAAAAGAATCGCTTAAACCCAGGAAGGTGGAGGTTGCAGTGAGCCGAGATCACGCCATTGCACTCCAGTCTGGGCAACAAGAGTAAAACTCCATCTAAAAAAAAAAAAAAAAAAAAAAAAAAAAGTGTGGCATTGACAAAAGAAGGGTCATATAGATAAATGATAGATCATATAAATTTCACACATTGGGCCAGTTAGTTTCCACAAAGGTGCCAAAATAATTGAATGAAAAAGGAAGATCAGCTAGGTGCGGTGGCTCACGCCTGTAATCCCAGCACTTTGGGAGGCCCAGGCAGACGGATCACAAGGTCGAGAGTTCGAGACCAGCCTGGCCAATATGGTGAAATCCCGTCTCTACTAAAAATACAAAAAAAAATTAGCCAAAAGTGGTGGTGCATGCCTGTAATCCCAGCTACATGGGATTCCGAGGCAGGAGAATTGCTTGAACCCAGGAGGCAGAGGTTGCAGTGAGCTGAGATCGTGTCACTGCACTCCAGCCTGGGCGACAGACCGAGACTCCATCTCAAAAAAAAAAAAAAAAGGAAAAAGAAAAAGGAAGATCATTTCAAGAAATGGTACTGGAACAAGCAGATATTCATGTGGAGAAAAAGTAAATCTCAAACTTTGCCTTATAAAACACACAAAATAATTCACTTAAAAGGACCATTAACCTAAATATAAAACATTAAAGTGTAAAATTTTTAAAATAAAATAGAGGAGAAAATCTTCATGACCTTACTGTCAAAAAAGATTTCATAGGATATATAAGGCAGAAAGCATACAAAGAAAAAAATCTTTAAAATTGGATTTCACCAAAATTCAAAGTCAGTCTTCTCATTGAGAGACAATGTTGAAGTTATTAACAGGAAGCTGCCAACTGAATGAGAATACTCACTATATGTATATCTGACAAGCACTTATATCCAAAGTATATAAAGAACTCTTCCAACTCAATCAGATGACCAAAAAAAAAAAAAAAAAAAAAAAAAATCAATAAAAAATGAACAAACAGCCGGGCCCAGTTCCTCACGCCTGTAATCCCAGCACTTTCGGAGGCCGAGGCAGGCAGATCACTTGAGATCAGAAGTTCGAGAGTAGCCTGGCCAACATGGTGAAACCTCGTCTCTACTAAAAATACAAAAATTAGCCAGTGTAATGGTGAGTGCCTGTAGTCCCAGCTACTCGGGAGGCTGAGGTAGGAGAGTCACTTGAAACCAAGAGGCAGAGGTTGCAGTGAGCTGAGATGGCGCCACTGTGCTCCAGTCTGGGTGACAGAGCAAGACTCTGTATCAAAAAAAAAAAAAAAAAAAAGCAAGCAATATACACAATTGTCTAATAAGCTCATGAAAAGACATTTAAGATCTTTATTAGAGAAATGTAAATTAAAACAATAACGAGATACTACTGTGTCCAGAATTGGCGGGTTCCTGGTCTCACTGACTTCAAGAATGAAGCCGCGGACCCTTGCGGTGAGTGTTACAGCTCTTAAGGTGGCGCATCTGGAGTTTGTTCCTTCTGATGTTCAGATGTGTTCGGAGTTTCTTCCTTCTGGTGGGTTCGTGGTCTCGCTGGCTCAGGAGTGAAGCTGCAGACTTTCGTGGTGAGTGATACAGCTCATAAACACACTGTAGACCCAAAGAGTGAGCAACAGCAAGATTTATTGCAAAGAGCGAAAGAACAAAGCTACCACAGTGTGGAAGGGGACCGGAGCGGGTTGGCACTGCTGCCTCTGGCAGTCTGCTTTTATTCTCTTATCTGGCCTCACCCACATCCTGCTGATTGGTAGAGCCGAGTGGCCTGTTTTGACAGGGCGCTGATTGGTGCCTTTACAATCCCTGAGCTAGATACAAAGGTTCTCCACATCCCCATCAGATTAGTTAGATATAGAGTTTGGACACACAGGTTCTCCAAGGCCCCACCAGAGCAGCTAGATACAGAGTGTCGATTGGTGCACTCACAAACCTTGAGCTAAACACAGGGTGCTGATTGGTGTGTTTACAATCCCTGAGCTAGACATAAAGACTCTCCACGTCCCCACCAGACTCAGGAGCCTAGCTGGCTTCACCTAGTGGATCCTACACCGGGGCTGCAGGTGGAGCTGCCTGCCACTCTCGCGCCGTGCGCTCGCACTCCTCAGCCCTTGGGTGGTCGATGGGACTGGGCGCCGTGGAGCAGGGGGTGGTGCTCGTCGGGGAGGCTCGGGCCGCACAGGAGCCCATGGAGTGGGTGGAGGCTTAGGCATGGCAGGCTGCAGGTCCCGAGCCTGCCCCGCGGGAAGGCAGCTAAGGCTCCGTGAGAAATCGAGAGCAGCGCTGGTGGGCTGGCACTGCTGGGGGACCCAGTACACCCTCCGCAGCCACTGGCCCGGGTGCTAAGTCCCTCATTGCCCGGGGCGGCAGGGCTGGCCGGCTGCTCCAAGTGCGGGGCCAGCCAAGCCCACGCCCACCCGGAACGCCAGCTGGCCTGCAAGCACCGCAGGCAGCCCCGGTTCCCGCTCGCGCCTCTCCCTCCACACCTCCCTGCAAGCTGAGGGAGTGGGCTCCAGCCTTGGCCAGCCTAGAAAGAGGCTCCCACAGTGCAGTGGCGGGCCTAAGGGCTCCTCAAGTGCCGCCAAAGTGGGAGCCCAGGCAGAGGAGGCGCCGAGAGCAAGTGAGGGCTGTGAGGACTGCCAGCACGCTGTCACCTCTCACTACTACATACACATTAGAATGAATAATATTAAAAGAATTGACAATGCCAAGTGTTGTCAAGAATGTGAAGTCACTGGGATTATCATAATTCTGCTGGTAGAAATGTAAAATATTGCAATCACGTTTGTAAACAGTTTGCAATTGCTTATAAAGTTAAAGGTACAAAGGTACAATTACTATATACTCCAGAAATTTCTCTCTCAGGAATTTATGACAGAGACATTAAAACATACATTCATACAAAGACTTGTATATGAATAATTACAGAAGTTTAATTCATAATAGTCAAAAACTGGAAACGACCCAAATACTCAACAATTGGTGAATATATAAACAAATGTAGTATAGCCATACAACGGAATATTATTTAGTAATACATAAAAATGAACTACTAGTGCACAAAGCAATATGGATAAATATCAGAAATGTGCTAAGCAAAAGAAGCAGATACAAATGAGTATATAATACTTGTTTTCACTTACATATAAAACTATAAAAGGCAAATCTTATATATAATGGTAGAAAGCAGGCCAATGGTTATCTCGGGCACAGGTTAAATTTGGGGGGCAATGTTTTATATTTTGATTGTGGTAGAAGTTACATGTCAATATAAATTTGTCAACACTCATAGCAATATACAAGTATAATGCATGCATTTTGCTATACTTAAACTGTATTTCAATAAAATTGATTTTAAAATTATATACAACTCTCATTGTGACAATTCTCATCTTCTCTCAATTTTCAGTCCTCTCCAAAAGCCATCACACATGGTAGAACATGACAGGAGTGGAGGAAACACATTATCAAGGGGGATAAGTGTTGTCAGCCTGTTGCAGGACCTTTACCACCTTAGCAGTGGCCTTTCCTCTTCTATTTATTCTCTGTTAGAACTATGTGACTTTCAGAAGCTGCCCATAAACACTTAAGCATCTCAACCTTAGTGAGCATTTAGCATTAAAAACTTTACCTGAATTGATACCCCAAGTCCACATCAATACATAAGAGAAACACGTAAATTTTATAGATATGCCTTACCAACTAGGGAAGAGAGGAAGATGATTATAGGGAAACAAAGGCATGCTGCTTATTTCCTCTGTTCCACTAATTGACGTAGATACAGAAAGGCAGAGGAATGACAGTGAGCTGTACAAAAGAGCAAGGAGAGAAACCAGAGCACCCAGACCCCACAATTAGCATCTAATTGGAGACAAAGCCTGGAGTGTGGGGGTTGCCTTCACGAAAAAGGCACAGAAAACTTGGGAACCACTGCAGTGTACAAGAGACCAAAACAGAATTGATAGAGATGACATTAAAAGTTTTGCTTAAACATGAATTAATATGCCATTTCCTGTGTTTTGTGAGAATCCAATATCTGAATTGAACTTTTAATTATTCTTGGTTATTCACTGGTATCATTGGAATGGTATAATTCCTACAGATATACTTTCAAAGAGCTTCTTGGCTTATATAGATTATTAAAAAAAAATTACCTCCTCAGAAGGCAAGAAGAGAAAACAGGGTAGAAAAATGGCAGCATTTGGGTGCCATCTTTGAAGATGAGATCTTTTCACTGGAAAAGCACAAGATTCTTCTTAAACCAATTTTGGATTTCTATCATCTGAACTTCCTTCCACAATGAGACTCTGAGGATTACAGGATGCCTAGATCCCTTCTTACAAACCCAGTAATAGTTAAATTCAAGTTACAAACCCTTCCAGTTGTCTTTATTTTGATATCTTTTTAGTGTTTTTAGTTTAGGGAAGTAGCACAATGGCTTTTTTTACTATTTCACACATTTTGAGACCCAGAGGATAGCACAAAAATAAACTTATCCCATCTACCATAATGATGGGAGAGAAAAAAGCATATGTGTGTGTGTGTGTGTGTGTGTGTTTTACTTGAGCACAGATAAGCCATCAGGCTCACACATAAAATAGCTTAAGTAAATATGGTTTTAGGATATGTGTACAGGCGTACAGTGAATCCACAAGAAGCAGTGGCTCAACAAATCAGATAGTCTTTGCAGAGGCTGTCTCATTTCCTACGGGACAACTGAGGAGTCCACGTTTTAAGTATTTTCATATTTGTGAAGCTATGTGAGAAACAGCCTGGGATCTCTAACTGAAGAAGATGTTACAGAGCTTGGTCACATGGCACGAGTAATAACAAAAGCCAACTAACCTTGAGTAATTAGTATTAACATGATTCCACTTTTTAACCTGGGATTGGGCTTGGTTGGTCTGAAAACAATTCAAGATATATATTCTACGATTCTAAGTTACCTCCAACATTTTGGCAAGTAGACACAATATGTTAAAAAGAATAACACATCCTTCTAAAATTTAAATGTTTCCTCTGTTACACCCCCTTAATCCAGATGGCCTCTTTTGAAAATTTCATAAATTCTTGTATATATCCAGAAATTCTGGGTAACTCAAAACTGACTTTTGCTTCTCCTAAAGAGTATTTCCAAACTTATTTCTCATCCTTTCTATAAAATTGTAAGCTGAAATTGTCTTCAAAAATAACGAAATGATTTATCTTCTATTAGATTATAAATGATACCTTCTTCTCACTTACTCATATAAATGGGAATATCCAAAATATGAAAAAAAATGAAAGCACTGATGAAGCCATCAAGAGTCATTAACAGAACAACAGGGCCTTGCACTAACTCCCCTTAGAGACAGGTCATAAATCACATGAGGACCTCTGCTATGGTCTGAATTTTGTGACTGCCAAAGTTTATATATTCAAATCCTAACCTCCAAAATGATAGCATTAGGAAGTGAGGGCTTTGGGAGGTGATCAGGTCATTGGGGCAAAGCCCTCATGAATGCAATTAGTGCCCTTATTTAAAAAAAAAAAAAAAGGCCTGAGGGAGACTGAGATTCCTTGCCCCTTCCACCATGTGAGGACACAGAGATAAGGCAGTGTCTATGAGACAGAAAGCAGGCCCTTACTAGACACTGAATCTGCAGGTCCCTTGATCTTAGACCTCCCACCCTCCAGGACTGTAAGAAATAAATATTTGTTGTTTATCAGCTACCCAGTTTATGATATTTTGTTATAGCAGTTTAAAAGACTAAGAAAGCTTCCTTTCTCCCAATTTGCACACAATATTAAATAATGAAATATAATTTGAGTATTCGTTGTCAACGAAGGCTATCATGGTCACCTACAGAATTCAATGTCATATCTATCTTTCTAGACAAGCATCACCTTCTGAAAATATTACCCAATATTTTGAACCAGAATTTATGGTAAAACAGAATTCAACCCTGTATCTATCTTTCTAGACATGCATCACCTTCTGAAAATATTACCTAATATTTCGAACCAGAATTTATGGTAAAACTTTAACTGTAGCACAAAGGCCTTGAATCAACCATAAGCAAATCACATTTCCTTGAAATACTCAGTATTTAAGATGTGGAAGGAGAAATGCCCAACTACCTTTATTTACTTTCACCCACATCAACACTCCTGAACTTTCATGCTATCAAATAATTCTTTTTTAAGTTTCATTTATTTTGTATATTTGTTTATTCTTTTGAAGAATATTTTATGGGAACCTATTTTGTGCCAGGTATTGATTTTGGTATTGAGGGTATAGTAGTAAATGAAACCAAGGAAAGCCTACCCTCACATGGTTTACATTTTAATTGTTGAGGATTTCCCTTCAAGAAATATTATTGGGAGTTTTATGTGAGTCCATTTGTGTTGTGGATACAGAGATAAGTTCAGCAAGGCAAATGACAAATCAAGATATTCCCTTTAGAAGAAATCTAGAGAGATCCTGGTGGAGACATCTCGCATTTTAAAGCAAATGCATGATCTCTTCATGTTAAAAATCACTTTTAATATCCTACTATGCTTTGGTAGAGAATGAATTCCGGGTCTTGGGATACCAGGTGCCCTTGACCCTGAAGCAGCTGGTTTAAAGGAAATATGAGCTTGGTGGTAGAGGCAGGAAGTATAAATACCAGCCATGACTCTGCCCTGTGACTAAAGGGGAAATAAGGACCACTATGCCTGCCCACGGTTTATTTCTTGCTATTTATTTACCTGAAATAAATTTCATTTGTTTTCTTCTTCCTTTATTCTACTGTTGTATATCAGATATGTTATTGATAGTTATCATTACAATTTACTCTAGAAGGTAGAGAATATCAAAGGGCTCATCATGGAACTAGAGTCAGAATCGATATAGTAACAGATTATCAAATACATATATGTTAGAGCTTATTTTATCCCATGCCTTTTTCCAGGCACTTTACATCTATTAGCCCATTTAGTATTTCTAGGAATTGTAGCACATAGATACTTACAAAAAAAAAATGGGGAGGAAAAATCAGTTAGAAAGTTGTCTGAGGTCAGAAAGCAAGAATATGATGGAGCTCGAGTTGTTGTCAGGCAGTTTGGGTTTCAGAGTCTGCGATCTTAAGCACAGTGCTTTAGGGACTCTAAACAGATATTGGGTTGGATTCCATAAGGCAACTTGATTTTCCAAAGATATTTCACATACCACTCGATACACCAAGTCACAGGGGCCATGTAAGAGAGATGCTTGCACTATGGAGTGGATCGGCTATGACATGGAATGAAATACCCACTAATGAGATACCTGCTATAAACATGACCCTCCCTGCTTTTTAAGGTAAAGGAAAGCACATTTTATTTTGTGTACAAAATAACTGCACTATGTTAGGCAGAAACATCTGGTACTGTTGTAGTTTGAAATTTAAATATCGTCTGCGTAATCTGATACTGCACAACAAAGGGGGTGAATTGTAGTAGTTTTTTTTTTTTTTTTTTGCGGGGGGGCATATGAAGTCTTTGAAAAGTCTTTCTACATTTATGGAATTCAGTACCTTATGAGATCCCTAATCCCTTTATAGAAGCCACATGTAGAAGCTTTTACCAAAAAGAAATACTTTTTGTAGTCAGATTGACCTGCTTCAGAAAATATCATAAACTGGGAGGCTTATCAACAACGCACATTTATTTCACACAGTTCTGGAAGCTGGGAGGTCCAAGATCAAGGTGCCAAAAGATTTGGTGACTGGCGAGAGCCCACACTCTTGTTCATAAATGCCCCCTTCTAGCTTTTCCTCACGTGTTGGAAGAACAAAAAAGTTTTCTGGGATCTCTTTCAGAAAAGCATGAATCATATCCATGAGAACTCTGTCCCTTTTACCTAATCACTCTGCAAAGGCCCTTTCTCATGTTGGGTTTACTATTTCAACATATGAATTTTGGGTGGAAAGAAATATTCAAATCATAGTAATATATCTATATTAAAATATTTTAAATCAAAAGCTAGTGTTAGACAACAATGTGAATATATTTAATGCCACAGGACCATCTAACTAAGAATGGTTCAAAATGGTAAGTTTTATGTTATGTATATTTGATCATTTATCTTTATTATCCCATTTAACTGTCACAAAAATAAAAGGAGATGTAAACTATGATTTTACTCTTTACAAATGAAGAAAATTATGACAAATGGGGTTAAATAACTTGTCTGAAGTCATGTTGCAAACAGTAGAACCAAGACTGGAACCCAGGTTTGCTTGATGTCAGTTCCTATGCTCTTAACTACTGTCCTATAAAAGTTACAGATTGATAGTCCTGCACTAATATATTCCAGTGGTACTGTACTTTAAAGACTTAAGAGAAGTAATATAAAGATTTTAACTAATAACAACTAAACCTAAAGTCTGAAGAGCTGAGTTACAGATCTGGCTCTTGTGTACCACATGAATCTGAGCCAGTGACCCACTTTCCTGGGCCTGCGATTTCTCTTCTGTAAAATGAGGGATTGCATCAACTGAGTCAAAATCCTCTACAGCTCTGCCATTCCAGCCTCTAATTCGATGTCTCTCCTCTTATCCACCTTGTTAACAAGAGGAAATACAAAAAGCTATTAATTCTCCATAGAGCTTTGAAGTTGTCCTTACATCCTCATCTCCCTCCTCCTTGTGCCTGGGTAGAATCATGATGTGATAAGAAGTCTAAGGAACTTTTTTATGTGCAACCCAGATAATCCAAGGTCAGGCTGTAGAAGCCGTTGTGCAACTGTTGGTTGAAAATCAATAGTACATGTCCTGTATTCAGGGACATACACACACAAATAAACACAAATCACTTACGATGACATCTGGTCCTTTGATTTCATAATGCAAATGCCAAAGGGTTATTTTGTTTTTTCCAATGTCATCTCATAAAGGCAATATATTCCCTGAGGCAGGCTTTGGACCCGAGTATGAACAGGGTCATTATTGTTGAATTTTAGGTTTCTCCCTGGGAATTTAGGTGTCACTAAAGCAGCCATGTTGTCTTCGGCCTTAAGCAACCAATTGATACCCATACGCCAGTTCTTTTTGTCATTATGACCAGTATATTGGCTCTAATATTATTGATATTTTCATCACCCAAATTAGTTTTCAGGATTTACTGCCAGACTGGGTTAGAGACTGGGAGTTCCATTGTAGTATTTTAACATAGTCAACTATTAATAATAATAAAAATAATAATACCTGTACTATTTATTTAGTCTGTGCAGGCATTGGGATAAGAGCTTTATAAGCATCATCTAATGTTATGGCAACCTTATATGTTCAGTACTATTATTTTTATCTTTAATTTATATATGGAGAAACTTAGGCTTAGAGAGGAGAAATGATTTCCCCAAAGTCACATAGCTAGTATTGAAGGCCTGTGTGACTTCAGGCCTTATTCCCTTAACCCCTTCATTATTGAGATAATGACTCCCATTGAGAATCAGTCTGCCTAAAATACACATGAAATAGAATCTTATTTAGAAATTCTAACAGTGTAGCAGAGCTCATCCTCTTTCATTAGTGAAGAAAGGTTCCTTTCAATCTGAGAAAGCCATTCATTTAGACTGAGTTTCAGGAAGGAGAGACACATAGGGATATACCAAAATTAGCTGGCTAGTGTCAATGAGGCATGACCAAAGAGTCCATGGGGACAGAAGCAGTGATTTAACTTCAGGTTCAGTCCCAGAGGCAAAGACTGAATTGAGGACCAAAGCCAAGGTCACTTACTAGGTATGTGAATGGAGCATGCCACGTGAAGGAAGAAGTCATTAAATCATCAGTTAGCAATGACAAAAAAACAAAGTAGCTAGAAATTGGTCTTTTAAAAAACTAGGTAGTAACCAGTCAGAATGGCTATTATTAAAAAAATAAAAAATAATAATTTATGCTGGCAAGGTTGCAGAGAAAAGGGAACACTTAGGCACTGTTGGTGGGAATGTAAAGTAATCCAACCATCGTAGAAAGCTGTGTGGCAATTCCTCAAAGAGCTAAAAGCAGAACTAGCATTTGACCCAGCAATCCCATTACTGGGTATATACCCAGAGGAATATAAATCATTCTACAATAAAGACAGATGCATGCAAATCTTCATTGCAGCGCTATTCGTAATAGCAAAGACAAGGAATCAACCTAAATGCTCATCGATGACAGACTGGATAAAGAAAATGTGGTACATATAAACCATGGAATACTAGGCACTCATAAAAAAGAATGAGATCGTGTCTTTTGTGGGAACATGGATGGAGCTAGAGGCCATTTAATTAGCAAACTAATGCAGGAACAGAAAACCAAATACCCTATGCTCTCACTTATAAGTGGGAGCTAAATGATGAGAACTTATGGTCACAAAGAAGGAAACAACAGACACTGGGGTCTACTTGAGGGTGGAGGTTGGGAGGAGGGAGATGAGCAGAAAAAATAACTGTTGGATACTAGGCTTAGTACTTAGGTGATGAAATAATTTGTGCAACAAGTCCCTGTGACATGAATATAACTATATAACAAACCTGCACATGTGCCCCCAAACCTAAAAAAAAAAAGTTAAAATGAATAAAAATGAAAAGATTAAAAATTGGGTAGTAAAAGTAGAGGAATTTCAGTGGTCCTACTTAAAATCGGAAGATGATCTTACTTCGAGGAGCTTGAGTCATGCCTACTCACTAAGATATAATTCTGTACCTGAACTGATGAGCTTAAAGCTAGTATGGAAGAAATGACTAGACTTCACTGTCCAGTGAAAAAGCATTTAAAAAATAGGTGCAACACAGAGACAGAGAAAAAAACAGACTGATTCTAAATTAGATGATCCCAGATTTTGAAACAAATACCTGCAATAGGGAAGGGTAAATCATCAGGCTTATAAAACTGTATAGATATATTTAAATTGCACTCAGTATGCAATTGCTTCATAATTAAACCCTGCTGGGTAAGCTCACTCACCAAAAAGCAGGTTGAGAGTAAACCTGTTGAAAGGGTACAGAGAGTCTTACTTGCAGACACCAAGTTCTGATTGACAAAGATTTCTCCCATTACAAAAATTGTATTTATTTATTCCTATTTATTCAGTAGAAAATATTTTTCATGTACATTTTGAGTTCTAGACATAGAGTGTTAGGCATAATGGACAAGATCCCTGCCCTCACTGAACTTACATTCAATTAGAAAAAGTAAGTCAACAGTCAATAACAGCACAGTGGGATAATGCAGGGTGCAAGGGAACCTAACCAGAGATATGGGGACGACAATGACTTTCCAGAAGAAATTATACTTAATTTGGACTAAGGGATTAGTGGGAGTGATTCTGGAAAAAAGAGGCAGGGGGCAGGGTATTCTAAGATCAATGAATAGCATCTGGAAAGACTCATAGGCTACTGGAAGTATGATCAATTTTACCAAGTGTCAAACGTTCACTATGCTCAGAGTACCATTTGCAAAGGCTAAGTGGAAAGACATGAGGGTGACCAGGTTCACAGGAGATAGCACAGGAGAATTTTGTAGGTTAAGATATTAGTACCTTTCCTGAGACAAATGGGAAGACATTGATGGGTGCCATTGATGAGTGCCAAGGAAGAAAATGAAATGATCATATTTACATTTTAGGAAAAGTGTTTTGATTTAGCTCCAGGCTATGTTAGTTTGAATGACATGTGTTATTTCCCTGAAAACAACTGATAAATATCTTTGGTCATCCCAGAATGAGCTAATGAAATTCACTTTCTCAACCTATAAAGCTGAAGCAATCCCCTGAAGGTGACACCACAGATAGAAGCAATTATGTAGTTTGTCTTTTATTACCAAAATATAGTATACAGTGACAGTGACTTAGGAGTCTCCAGTGTTCCATTTAAAAATCCACATCCTCTCCATTTAGTTAATTCTGATTGTAAATTGATCACTAGCTCACATAACTGTTGTTTGTAGACAAAAATGGTGGTTCAAAATAACAAAGATAATGGACATTAGCCTTTTTGGACCAAAATTTTTGGTGGCCTTAACCTTTTAAAAGAGAACTTCACGTAATAATGTCAACTGCTCATTGAATAGGTTTCAGGAAATATTGTAAAGACTTCATGTGCATTATCTTATAACTTTATGATAATTCTTTGAGGTTAGCACGGGCATTATCCTTACCTCTCAGATAAGAACACTGAGGCTTAGAGAGGTTTCAGTAGCTTGCTGAGGGATGTAGTTACCAACTGCAAAGCTTGCCTTCAAACCCATATCTGTCCTATTGCAAAACACATGCTTTTAACCATGATCCAGTTCTGCTTCTTTTTCATAGAGTGATGTGAGAAATGTCACAGTGCAAACTATCCTATATGGTAATGAAGAAAATCACTGAAGAAAACTGTCCATTTTAACGTCAATTATGTTGGAGCTCAAATGTGAATGCACTCTAGAACTTGGTAGAACAATCCTGTTGAAAATGACAAACATATGTAGTCATTTATAATACCTTTATTTTCATCCTGCACAAGCAAGGATCTGGAAAATCAGACTTATATAGGGATTTTAGAATTTAGAATTAAATGACTATATGTATGGGAAGTTAGCCCATAACTTCAGAACAAGAGGTTAGAAAATACAGTAAAAATAGTCAGAAAAAGCACTTAACCAAAAGAGAGACTAGACAAAATTTTAGTCAAAATTAAAGAAGAAACACTTGGTGTCAGCAAGACTGAGCAAGTTCTTATGGTTGAGAAAGAAATGAGAGGCAGAGAAAGAGATTCTGCAGGCAGTTCTTAAGACATAGACGCATATGCCTTGTGTAGAAAACAGTAAGCTGGTTTGGACTCAGCCTCCCATCATATGTAGGAGTTTTATCCATGATAGATTGATAGAAAGAGTTATCATTCACCTCCACTTCAGGAAAGACACTTCAAATAGATTAGAGCCTTGGGTAGACCAAGGCATTCTCTAAAGCCCAGAAAGGCCTGTACTGTAAGAGGCACTATAGGAGAATGGTTTGAGAACAACTTTCTAGAGGTAGACTTCTTAAGTTTGACACACAGTTTCAGCACTAACTGTTTGTCCTTCAGAAACTGCCTTATTCTCTTTATGCTTCAGTTCTCTCATCTATAAATTAAGATAATAGTATCAATATCTACATCATAAAGTTGATATAGGAATAAATGAGGAAATCCACTGGAAAACCTAGCACAGTGACTTGCACAAAATCATAACCTAAAAATATCATCATCATTGTTATTATTACCATCAACATTTTCATAGTTACATACTTGCATTCTGTAGTTATTAAGATACTACTTCAGAATACAGAGATTTTGGTAAATGGAATAGAATTTCAAACAACAACAACAATAAATAAAGCCCTTGAAAAGTTCAAGGATCTTGAATAAGGCCAGTGTAAACTAAAGTACCAAGCAAATGAGAAAGTGCTGATGAGGTGGTAGATGTAGCAGAAGGCTAATCAGGCATGCCTTGCAATTCTAATGAAAAATTCAGTTTTATTCCAATGGCAGCATAATCATCAATAAACTAGGTTCCTTCCCCAAAGGGGCAGGTGGGCAAATAAGTGGATATGTCAGTGCACTATGATAGCTGTGCTAAAAATTAAAACAGGAGTTTTAGTGCAAAGAGAATGGAAACTTCACTCAGCCTTCAAGGAGCCTTCCACACCTTGAAAGAGAGAGGGAAAATATATCTATAGCCACAATTCCATAAAAGGAAAGAAAATGAGGTCTTGGCTTGCTTCACATCTTATCAGAAGATGTTTCCATCCTCTTTCTATGCAAAATGCTTACCATCTGGGTCACTATTACAAAACAATGGTAATTTTATGGAATAAAATTATGAAAAATAAGAGTAAATTTGTATTATGTCCATGCCAATGTAGAATGTCAGAGTACATGTTGGTTTTTTCAATTTTCTCACCAACAAATCTCTTGCCAGGAAGTCCCTGCTTTTGAAAGTTTCAGGGTTGATGACCTTTCATATCATGATAGATTGGAAGAAAACTCAAGTCTATTAATGGTCAGCTGGGCAAAGTAGCAGGCAAGCAGATGTACATTTTCACAATACCCTCAAAGGAGAAATTTGAAATGATTACTTATTTCCATTGATGGAGAGAATGGTTTGTAATAGGCAGAGATTTTATGAGTGTTCCTGAAATTCTGAAGCTCAGAAGGTGCCATCTTCAGACTTCTTACATCTTGTCATTTTGAAAGTGTAGTTTGGCAAAGTATGTTGGTAGTTTAGCTGGGAAGTAGATCTCAGGCTCAGATGCCAGCTAGTATGGTCCCAGGGTCCAGAAGACTGGCAAGGTCATCATAATGGATGACATCTGGCTCTGGCATTAATGAAGAACATTTGAGTTTTGGCCTCTTAGCCAAAGCCACTCAATGAAGACATCAAGCAGTTTAAATATGTCCTGATATCAGGAGGTAAATATCTGAGGCTCCCAGAAGTATCAAGATCCCAAATCATGTAGAGATATCTTACACAAGAATTCAGCAAACATTTTATTCTTATCGCTCACCACCTGCAATGAGCCTTCCACTCCAGATGTTTTAGCTTGAGTAGCCTTCCATATATGACAGGCACAGTTTTACTGTCACACCTGGACTCCTGCTGGTCAACCCTCCTCTCTAGTTCTCAAAATCCTGACAATCCTTTTAGATCTGGCTCCAGAGCTATCTCCTCTATGGAAAAAGGACTTAATTTCTCCGTCCTACAGTAGGGCAATTGCCTTCCTCAGAACTCCCTCATCATGTAGTTTCTAGGACTAGAAGAAAACCTCAACCATAACTACAATGATGTAGTTAATACATATCAAAGAGCAACCATAAATGTGTATTCACAAAATAAGCTGTCAGACAAAATTAGCAATTTTCTAGCTTTTTCCATTAAATATATGGTTACCAGATAATTTATTATGTCTTCAATGAGCACTTTTATTAGAACATAAGAGGTATACGTATTAATGGTTTAGTTAAAAAATGTGTTGAACAAAAGCTTAAGTTAATAAATAAATCACTGTCACTTTTAGTATTTTCTGGGAATTGGAGAAATGCCAACTTTGAGATTTTTAAATATGAGGTATCTCAGTATATCCCATAGAATACCAGTGTTTGCTCTTAACATATTGGGACCCAGTGACCCAGATTCTTTAAGCCTGTGTCCAGATCTGTCCAGTCATATTTGTTATGCTTCATCCAGATACAGACTGAGCTTCTTGCCCCTGAACTACCTGCATTTTTGCCTGACTGATCAGCTGGCAGGCAGACAGGCTGTTGGAGTTTTTGATGGGCCAACTGGCAAGTTCCACTGGAAATATATAAACTCAACAGAAATACTTAAAAATATAGCATTTTAGTAAGTCCTGGAAATAAGACCTCTCCAGAGACAAAAGTAGAATGTTTCTAGCATTTTTTGGGGGGGACCCAAAATTGACATTCATTTACTCATCATACATGGTGGGAGATACAATGTTGATGTTACAACTATCTACCATGATTGAACTGATCCATTCCAGGATTTAAACTAACACATAAATGTGTTTTCCTCATTAGTTATTGGCATGGATACATGACAAAAGGCTGCCTGTCACGTGGTTAGGTAGAATGTTGTCTTCGCAAATGGCTGCTCAAACCAGATGCTCTCCCCACCTCTCCCACTCCACCCAAATCCCAGGAAAAATGGGTCTGGTAGGGAGGATATGATCAAAGATAAAGGATTTAAATACACATAGGTACATACACACGCATCCACACACCACACACACACTCACATATAACCTGAGGTTTTGTCTTAAGAGAAGTCAGTTCTTTTTAAAAAGTACCATCTTTACACTGAACAAAACAAATAAGACTAGGGATTTGTGTATTTGCTTTTAACAGATCTTCTTAAAATATACATTCTCTAAATGTGGAAGAGGCAACTAGTAGCATCTGTGCCCACAACATGAACCTGGTAACATAAAATGTGTTCATGGACAAACAGGAGGAGCTTTTATTGAAATCCATAGAGTGCCCTGCCTTGGGACTGAAGGAAGTAGCTAGGACCTGTTGGGGACCTGTGGCTCTTTGTCTTCTCAGAAGGCCAATTAAAGTTGGAATTCAGTGTATCTGTGGTCTCTAGCAGCAACTCAAGGCTGACTCTTGGCTTAGGACTCTGTGAACTATAGGAAACCAAGGGTTAGACAGAAATCAGTTGGCAACTTGGCTGAGACATTGCTCCTCATCAATCAACTCCCAGCAACATGGAAGGACATTTCTTCTCTACTTCTCATATTTGGTTTGAATCAATTAATTTGTAATACTCTAGGACTAGGAAAACAGGCTAAGCGTTTTATTTTTTTCAGCCACAGCTTTTTCTCCTAACCGTCCACCTCTCTGTCTTGAAAACATAATATCTACCACATTTTCATCACATTACTCTACCCAGATGATAACTTAGTGGTATAAGTGCCATTCCAAGTATCATTTAAAACAGATGAGTATATGCATTTGATAAAGGATGATTATACAGTCATATATAGTATGGAATCTAGGGGCATGACCCTTGGCTAGATTAAATTGTATCCTCTAGTATTTTTGAGAAAGTCATTTAAAATGCATTGGCCTCTATTTATCTGTAATAATAGGAAAATACTTTCAGATCTACTGTTAGGGTAATAATTAAATGAAGTCATAGTTAAGAATTATTTTTTAATTTAAGCACCAAGGTAATAAGGGATTATCATGAAAATTATAAAACAAAGATTATTGAGAATGGTTATGATATTCAGTTCTAGAGGTTCTCATCAACAGCACTGAATTCAAGTCCTAGGACTGTCTGCTTCTCATTAGCTGTGTGAACTTTGTAAAGTCTCCAAACTTCAACACTGGCTGCCTCATTTGCAAAAAAGGAATGATAATAATTCTACCTCACAAGAGTTATTTTATCAGGTTTAAATTACGTGATGAAATTAAGCTCTTAACACAGTGCCTGGCAAGGAGTAAGTGCTTAATAAATTATCAGCTAGTATACTATTGGGAAATATATGGCTCATACAGTTTAGAATAATTTGAGGAAGGTTCAATAAAGGGACAACATGCAAAAAGTGCAGAGCTGTTTGTTAACTACAAGAGATAGTGCAGAGATATTACCATCACTATATGGGAAAAAATGAAGGTGTATGGAGGTATCTGACCCAGAGGAAGAGATTAAGAGAGAATTGCCTTAAGAAGAGCTAAAAACTTTGATGGAGGGACATTTTAGCTCAAGGAGACCTTGCATAGACCTCAGTTTTTCCTCTTCTTCTAATCTCTAGCTCTGTTCTCCATTGACCAATGAAACTGGAACTTTGAAGGCAAGGAAGCCTACCACAGTCCAGAGTTCAGTAATTTATTTTCTGTAAAGCGTCAGATAGTAAATACTTTTGACATGCAAGTCATGGTCTCTTGAAAACAGCCAATGACATTATGTAAATGATGGGTGTTACTGTGTCAATAAAACCTTAGTTACCTAATGAGGCAACAGTTTACAGATACCTGATGTAGTCCATACAAATCGGATTGCTGATGCAGAGGAGAAAACTGGAAAATCGATCAGAGGGGCAGATGAAGGATATCCACTTCAAGATAATGATAGCTATCTTAACTGTTATGCAGGCTCTATTATGAATATCATTTTAACTGTACATGAGTTGAAGACATTAGCATCTTGTTTCAGCTATATAATGGCTTTTGTTTAACCATGCCAATTTTATATGGGTGTACTACAGAAAACTACAAATAAAGCTATATAAGCTCTATGAAGGTAAAGACTACATTTTATTCACAACTGTAAATCCTAGGCCTAGCTCAGTGTTTTGGTGTACTGCAGATGCTCAATAAATATTGGACAAATTAATGAATCCCAAATTGTACTAGATGTCCTGAAAAGGATGAAGTCATCATCATTTTATATAGAAGTATAACATACATACAAAAATACACACATTTTAAATATACGGGCTCGATAAGTCTTGACAAAATTAATACATCCATTTAATTATCATTCAGATCAGAAAAGAGAGTATTACCAGCATCTCATAAAACTTCTTGACCTTCCTCCAAGTCACTATCCCTTTTCCCCAAAAGTAACTACTGTTTTTATCTCCATCATCGTAGATTAGTTTTGTCTTTTTGGTTTATATCAGGTTTCTTTCATTCAACATTGTGTTTGTAGATTCATAGGTGGTGGTGTAATGAGAAGCAATTTGTTCATTTTCATTGTTGTATGTTATTTCATTATATGACATAGCACTATTTATTTTTCTAGTCTATTATATGGGCATATGAGTTGTTTCCAGGTTTTAGCTACTACAAAGATGGCTTCAATAAAAATGTTCGTGCATGTATTTTGTTGCCCATATGACTACATTTCTACTGGAGATATGCTTAGTGGGGGAGATAAGTTGGAAAACATGGCAGGAGCTTGTTTGGCTTTAGTATATACTACTGTAAAGCCCAAATAACAAAGTGGCTGTCTAAAAGAAAATGATATTTATTTGGGATTGAGCATTTCAGTGGGAATATAATGGGTACATTCAGGGAGGTAAAGGAAGACAAGAGTTTTTAAAGGAAAAATGAGGAGAGTTACATGAGTTGTTTTGAAACAATTATCCTTGGCTGTAAGGATTAATAACAAGTTTGAGGTCAGTCCAAGTTTGAACAGGCAGTTGCTGGGCAGATGTCCTCATAGAAGCATTTTTGTGTGTGTGTAAGGGTTGCTGTGGCATTTGTGCAATGTTGTGGTTTATGTAGTCTTCTGTGAAAGTTCCTATTACCAGGCATACTTGCATGAGAATCCTCCCTTCATGGCCTTGCCTGTTCCCATTTTTCAGGGTTTTGATACAAGTGGCTCCATTTGATTCTGACAATTTTCATACTACCAAATGGTTTTCTACAGCAATCCTAATAATTTGTGCCCTACTAACAAGTGTATAATATGCTTCACATCTCAGCCAATAATTAGTATTATTCAACTGTTTAATTTTAGCCATTCTTTCAGGGATATAAGAGTAACTTGCTGTGTTGTCTTTCCCTTTTGGGTAATGAGGATAAAATCCTTTCATTATGCTTACCAGCCATGTGGATAACTTTGTGAAATGCCTCTTCAACTCTTTTTACTTACCTTTCTATTGAGTTTTCTGTCCTTATCTTAGTATTTAGAGGCATTTAAAAAATAATTTGGATATGTGTTTTTATTCATATGTACGTATTAAAATATCTTTTCCTACCCTGTTTCTTGCCTTTTTACTTTCTCAATGGTATATTCTGAAGACCAAAAATTTTTACTCCTATGTTGCCTGATTTAACAATTTTTCCTTTATGGTTTCTTTTTATGTGCTCTGAGTATTTGTATACCCTAATAATGTTAAAATATTTTTCTATATTAACTTCTAGAAACTTTATTGTTTCTACATCCCCCCCAAGATATATTTGTATGTATGTGTACGTGTGTGTGCATATATATATACGTATATATATATGTGTGTATATATATACACATATATATACACTCATTCTAAAGAAATATACTTTTGTGTATGGCGTGAAATAAGGATCAAGAGTCAGTCTTTTCTTATGCATATCTAGTTGACTTCTAATCATTTATTGAAAAGACCATTTTTTACTCATTGTGCAGAAATCCCACCTTTATCATAGATCAAGTGACTGTATACATGTGGACTATATCTACATTTTTTATTTTGATCAATTGGTCTACTTGCCTAAGTTACACATCTTAATTATTAAACCTTCATAAGTATTGATATCTCAAACTCTCTTGATTTTCTTAGCAATTCCTGGCCCTTGGCATTCCCAAATATATTTTAGGATCAGCTTTTAAATTTCTATCAAAATATGACAAATTGTTTTATTATGATTACACTGAATCTTTAGATGTTTGACAAGAAGTCTTATTTTTGTGGTAATAATAATGAGACTCCTAATACTTGAACATGGTATATACCCCTTTATGACTTAATATTTTGTAGTTTTTTGTTTACACATTTATAATTCCTATATTATACATATTTCTAGGTATTTCGTATTTCAGGTACTATTACCAATGGTATCATTTAAAAATATTCATGAGTTTCTGCTTTTGGTCTATCAGTATGAAAGTGATTTTTGTATATTGGTGTAATGTCATGCAATTTTACCGAATTCAATTACTACTTCTGTAGAGCCTTTTAGATTTTCCATGCTGATTAGTCTGTTTGAGCTGCCATAACAAAATACCACAGACTAGGTGGTTTAAACAACAAAAATTTATTTTTTCATGCACTGGAAACTGAAAGTCTCCAAGATTAAGGTGCAGCCCTGGTTTCTTTCTAGTGAGCCTCCTGGCTTGGAGACAACTGCCTGCTTTCTATGTCCTCATGCGGCCTGTCCTCTCCATGCATGTAGAGAGAGACAGAGTGAACAAATGGCTCTGGTGTCTCTTCTTCAGGGCCCCACCATTATGACCTCATTGAATCTTAATTACCTTCTCAAAGCCCCTATCTCCAAATATAGTCATGTTGGGTGTTAAGGCTTCAGTATCTGAATTTGGGGAGAACATAAGTCCATGACACACGTGTACAAAACTTTCATTGGTAAATAATGACAATTTTTGCACTTTTCAATCTTTATGCCTTAGTTTACTTTTTTATCTTATTGCACTGGCTAAGGCCTCCAGGATAAAGTTGAATAAGAACAATGGGAGCAAATATTTTTGCTACCTACCTAATCTCTGTGGTAAATCTTTTACTATTTTCATTCAAATGATGTTTGCTATAGATATTTTGTAGATACTCTTTATCAGAAAGTTTGCTTTCACACCCAATTTGTTCAGCACTAATGAGTATTGAATATTATAACTTTTTTATACCTAGTGAGATGACCATAGGAATTTTCTACTTTATTTCTAAAAGTTATGAATTTTATTGTTTGAATGTTAAGTAATTGCATTTCTGTAATATAGTTTGGAATATAGTGAAGTCAGACATTATTCATTATCCTTTTACTACCTATACAGATTCAATTTCTTAATATTCTGTTGCAGTTTTTTTGCATTTTTTATCATGAAAAATTGTCATGTAAGTATCTTTTTGCAATAATACTAAGAGTATGCTGGCCTCACAAAACAAGAGCTGTTTCCTACTTTTTCTAATCTGTGTGTGTATTTGAGTAAGATTAGAACTATTTCTTTCATTAAATACTTGGGGGGGAAATGGCCCTTGAAGCCACAAGCACTTGGAGATTTCTTTTTGTTAGAGATTTTAATTACAAAATTAAATGTCCCCAAAGATATAGGACTAAACGTATTTCAATTTCTTTTTACATCATTTATACCAGTTTGGGTAAGTAATGTTTTCCAAAGAATTTTTTTCCATTTCATCAAACTTTTCAAATATCAGCATATAGTAGTTAATAATATCCTCTTCTTATCTTTGTAATATTTTAAGGATCTGCAATGATGTTTTTTTACATTCCTGATGTTGGTAATTTGTACCTTATTATTTTTGGTTGTTTTTCATCAGCCTTGCTAGAACTTTATAATCTTTGTAAGTGGTTGAAAGATGACTCCCCAAAATACTTTCATATCTTAAACTCTTTAAAAGTGACTTTGTTTGGACAGAAGTAATTAATTAAGGATCTCAAAATGATATCATCTTAGGTTATCCAGGTGAGCTCCTAAATCCAATGACAAGTATCCTTAAGTAACAGAAGAAAAGACAGAAAGAAGACCATGTGAAGGAGGAAGCAGACTGAACTTATGCAGCCATAAGCCAGGAAAAAAACTGCAATGCTCTAGTTAGATTTTTAAAGCCATTTCTAGATCAGTTTCACAATAGCCAGATAATACACTTTTAAATCATTTCAATCCACTAAAATCTGTTGAAACTTCATTAATGGCCAGCACATAATCAGTTCTGATGAGTATTCAATTAAAAACAATGTATACTGCATTCTGCAGTTACAGGTTTTGTTGTTTCTATTTATACATGGTAAAGTTTGCTAATCATGCTTTTCAGATCTTCTAAATCATTGTTGATATTTTGGATTATTTGTACTGTCAGATACTGAGAGACCTGTTAAGCTCTCCAACTCTGATTTTTTTTTTTTTTTTTTCTATTAGAGATGGGGTCTCACTCTTTCACCCAGGCTGATGTGCAGTGGTGCAATCTCAGCTCACTGCAACCTCTGCTTCTTGGGCTCAAGCCTTCTCCCACCTCAGCCTCCCAATTAGCTGGGACCAATGGCATGCACCATCATGCCTGGCTAATTTTTTTTTTTTTTTTTTTTTTTTTGGTAGAGACCGTGTTTCCTCATGCTGCCCAGGCTAGTCTTGAACTCCTGAACTCAAGTGATCTGCCCACCTTGGCTTCCCAAAGTGCTGGGATTATAGATGTGAACCACCATGCCCCACTTCCAAATCTGATTTTAGATTTTTCTATTTCCCAGTTAGTTCTGACAATGTCTTATTTGTATATCTGTAGGTTTTATAATGTGCATAAAAATTTATAGTTGTTATGTTCTCCGGACAAACTGACCTTTTATCAATATGAAAACAATCTTTTTATCTTTAATAAATGCATCATGCCTTAATGACTACTGCATCTGATATAAACATATTCACACAGTTTTCTTTGGTTAATATTTGTGTAAAACTTTTTTATATCTATTTTCAACATTTTTACCTTATCTCTGTAAATTTCATTGCATAATTTATTCAATATTATAATTTTTACATTTTAATTAGAATAGTCTTTCTAAATAAAATGTAGTTCCTAGGGATTTAAATTTACCTTGTCACAATTTGATTTGTCCTTGACTCATTCATATTATGTTCTTTCTCTCCTTTCTTGCTCACTTTGGAGTAGTCAGGCCTATTATTATTATTATTACTATTATTCTTTTTACTGTATTTTCTGTTCTACTAGCTATACACTACATATTATTTTACCACTACTTCAATAGCTTACCTTACAGAAGTAGTTTTCAAAGTGTCTTCTTAAAAAAATTTGCATCTGCAATTTTTAGCAGGAATGCAAACTTTTGACCCCACCCCACCACTCAAAAAGTTAAATGAGAAGCTTTGAGGGTGGTGTATAGCACTCTTTGAAGAAGCCCTTCATATAATTCTAAACAACTCTAAAATTTGAAAATCACTGCCCTACAGATTAAATATGTATCTTTGACTTATTAGAGTTTAATATAATACATAAGGACGTTAAACAACTTAAGTTCTATTTATCCCTTCTCTATCCTCTTGTGTATTATTGTCATATATTTTAATTACACAAACATTTTAAACAGACTCATTTAATAGAGTCTGCAGTCATTTGGAGTGATACACACATTACTTAGTTTTTTCTCTCTGTATTAGTCTATTCCCACATTGCTATAAAAAATACCTGAGACTGTGTAACTTATATTAAAAGAAGATATTTAAATGGCTCATGGTTCTGCAGGCTATACAGGAAGCATGATGCTAACATCTGCTCCGTTTCTGGGGAAGCCTCAGGAAACTCACTGTCATAGTGGAAGGCAAAGGGGGAGCAGGTATGTTACATGGCCAGAGCAGGAGCAAGCAAGAGAGGGAGAAGGTGCTATGGACTTTTAAATGACCAGAACTCACACACACAGGTACACACAGAAAAATTTCATTAAGTATTGTAAAGATAGTACCAAGGGGGATGGTAATAAACCATTCATGAGAAATCTACCACTATAATCCAATCACCTCCCACTAGGCCCCACCTTCAACACTGGGAATTAGATTTCAATATGAGATTTGGGTGGGGACACACATCCAAACTACATCACCCTCCATACCCACAATTACCTGAGTGTTTTCTTACCTGCCAAACCTCTAAGGCTGGGCATTAGAAATCATCACATAAGAATTGTATGTAAAATGTATGGAAGCTCAGGTAGAAATGTATGGAGCTCAGGTAGACACAGAAAACGCAAGTAATGTTAATGACTAAGAGACTCATGCTACTAGACATCTATCCCTGTTGCACTGTCTTAGCTCCACTAATTTATTCTCATAGTATCATGAAGAGTTGCTTACCACCAGTTAAAGAGAAAAACCTCAGGTATACTCTACAGATAATTTTGCATTATATGCCAGTGCCAACTGAAATTCAATTCATCTAGTAGCGTCCTACAACCCAAGCATGAGTGTCTCTAAAAATACAGTAGTGAAAGGATATTTTTCCTTTGGACAGAATACTGATCAATGTATTTTACTGCTTATTTTATCTAGACATATAGTAGCAGAAGCATGGATATACTGATTTCTGGACATTATAGGGATCTTAAAATGCCTTAATTTCCTTAATTGTATTTTCCCTTTTGCAGTGATATTAGTGTCATAATAATAATATATAACAACATACAACAGAGCAACCAACAAGCTTAACACCTGAGAAAAGATAGGTGCCTCCCAGAAGTAACAAACATGAGTACTTGATTACCTAGGGCACACATAGCACAGACCAAGATATAATCGCCTTGAAAGTGGATGAAAAGAATGCAGCTGAAACATTTATCAAATTAGTGGAGGCCAAATGTGCACACTAGTGAAGATCAACTGTGGTTGGAGAAATGAAGAACAGCAAAACTCTAACCCCGGGACAGGTACAAGATTACTGAGAAAGCTTCACCCCACAAACTCAGGGGCACTAAGATTGAGGCTGAGCCGTAACGACAGAATTTTCCCACTGTTAAAGCAAATAAATATGGCCTGAGAAGGACTTCTATATTTGAGTCCTTGTGGACTAACTGCAACCTAACTTAACAGGTAAACAAGATTGAAAACCCAATTTAGGAGTATGTGCCTGTAATTATAGCTGAGTCTTGGCCAATTGCAGTATAACAGAAACAAGCAAACTGAATATGGCCTGAGAAGGACTTCTATATTTGAGTCCTTGTGGACTAACTGCAACCTAGCTTAACAGGAAAACAAGATTGAAACCCCAACTTAAGAGTATGCGCCTGTAATTATAGCTAAGTCTTGGCCAATCGCAGCGTAACAGAAACTTTGAGAATTACCTTCTACCAACCCATCCCCCACGGAGAGGATGCCTGGAGGAATTTGAGGAATGTGGTGCACTGAGAGCAACCACAGTAACAACCAAACTGAAACCCAACTTAGTAGTAGGGGGATTCAACCTCCCACTATGCTACTTCTGATTCCTTTCTGCATTTCTGTTTTTCCCTTTGGAATTACCTCCTCCTCCTCGAAGACCATGTCAGTATTTAAGTGTAGATCTGTTTTCAATTATTTCTGTAAGATTTATTTATTTTTATCTGGAAACAGCTTTATTTATTTTTAATTTTCAAAATACTATCCTGCATGGCATCAAATTCTGCTCTTATAGTTAGTTTATTTTAGGATTTTAGAAATGCCTTTTTATTTTCTTCCAGCATTCGTCATTTCTGTTGACTAATAAGCTATAATTCTTATGGTTACTCCTTTGGTAGCAAGATAACTTTTCCTCTGGCTGCTTTAAGATTTTATCACTGTCTTTGTTTTCCATAGCTTTACCCCGACTGAGGTTTATAGAACTTCTTTAGTTTTTGAGTTAAAGTTTTTTTTTATTATTATTTTTGGGAAATTATCTTTCTTCATTTTGCAAATATTATTTTCACTTCATTTTCTCCTTTCCTCTGGTACTTTAATGTCATGTAGATTAGGCCTTTTCACTATATGCTAAATGCCACTAATGCTCTTTTGTGTATTTTATTTTTTCTCTGTGTTTCAGATCAATTTTTTTCTCTGTTTCAGATCAATTTTTTTTTCTCTGTTCTATTAATCTGTATTACAGGTAACTAATCTTCTCTTTGGTTTGTCAAATCTGGTATTACATGAATCTTTACTTTCTTAATTTTAGTTATGTCATATTTTGGTCTCAAATTTTTATTTAGTATTTAAAATATTTATTGATCAGGCATGGTGGCTCACTCCTGTAATCACTCTTCGGGAGGTCAAGGCAGGCAGATCACCTGAGCCCAGGAGTTCAACACCAGCCTGTCAACATGGCGAAACCTCATTTCTATAAAATATGTAAAAATTAGCCAGGTGTGGTGGTGCATGCCTGTAATCCCAGCTACTCAGGAGGCTGAGTTGGGAGAATCCCTTGAGCCATGGAGGTGGAGGCTGCAGTGACCCAAGATCACGCCACTGCACTCCAGCCTGGCTGACAGAGTGAGACCCTGTCTCAAAACGGAAAATAAAAAAAAGATTTCTATTCACTTGTGACATCCTCCATCTTGCCATCTGCTTTCTTAGACATATTAATCATAACTATTTTTAAGGACACTATTTCTCTTACTTTTTTTTTCTATTAGTATTATCTTTTTGTGTCTTTTGGTTAGCTTTGTAATTTTTAATGCACTTATTTTAAATAAAGTAGTTCTAGAAGTTCTAGATGAGTCTTCATGTCTAAAAGTCAAAGAATAAGTCACCTTAATCCAAGAGTATAAAATATTTCAAAGTTGAATGTCTTTTTTCTTTTTTTTGTAAGTTCTAATCTATCTCTGGTTTACTTTTACTCCTATGATGTAATCTTTCAGGGACCCCAGCTGAAAGCTTGGGTTATCGGGGTCCCTCTTCTTAGTCAATAAAACTCCAACATTTAGGTTTATAGCCTGTAAGACTGCCAAAAATTCCAATTATCTGCTTAACTACTTAATTACCCCCCTTTAACTTGACTTCTTCATATATAAGTCCATGTTGCTTATGGTTGGCAAATGTGATGAAGATGAGAGAAGTCTGGGATGTCGACTTCACTTTTCTGTGCTTGCTTTTTGTCCTGTATCTTGACTCATCAAGTATGAGCTGCTTAGGCAGCCCTGAGCTTCATTTTTAAAAAAATATTCACAAACACATGAGACTGTCAAAAAGCTGTTTTGAACTTCTTAGCTTCTTAGTAGCAACTTACTACTCAGCATCTCAACTTCTTGAGTCATGACTCTTAGGCATCAGTGAATCTCTCAGAAAGACAGGGTAATATGTTCCATTCACTTAGCACAATGTTTTTCCTTTCTCTGAGATGTAACCCTTCTATGCAGATGCCTTAATATTTCTCTGATGCCTTAAAACAATGTATTTTAATTACTCTATCCATCTTTTTCTGTTGTTTTTGATGGGTGGATTCATCTCCTAGCTAGAAGTAGAAATTCAGACAAACTTTGATTGGGAAGTTCTTGAGAGAAGAGGGAGAGAATTGGAGCTTAATAAGAATTACGTAGCATAAAGATAGTGAAAAATATTGCAAAGAGGTGAATCGGTATTGAAAAAGTTTCAGAGGCAAAACTAAGTCTGTAGTGGTAAAGGGTATGTGTTAGAGACAAGATGTGGCAGGCAGTCAGTTATTGATTGAACACCAGCTACTGGGCTACATGCCAATAGAATATAAGGACATAGTGCCTTGCTTCTGGGACTTGTATCATTGGAGAGGAGATAATAGATGTTACCAAACAACTATAAAGCAAGGTTTCATAGATATATGTCTTGTAATTTTTAATATATATTTTTTATTTTAAGGGAATTCTGATAAGGGAGAAAACAAGGATGGCATTTGAGATAGGACAAGAAAAAAAAATGCTGTTTTTACCAGGAAACAAGGAAGGAACATAGAGCACATAGGATAAAATAAGGAGAGGGGACAAGAAGTGTGGTATAGTGTTTGAGTGGTTCTCAAACTTCAGCATGCATTATACTCACATGCAGGGCTTAAAATAAAGACTTCTGGGCTCCATCTCCAGAGTTTCTGAAGGAATAGGTCTGGACTAGGGCCAGATAATTTGCATTCCCAACAAGTTCCTAGGTATGCTGATGCAGTTGATGCAGCTGATGCTGCTGATCTGGGAGCCACATTTTGAGAATCACAAGTATAGATAGAATGACCACTAAAAGAATAGTAAAAGAAAGTGTAAATAATAGCTGACAGAAAGGCAAAAATGATTTTTTTAAAAAGTACTTGCTTCAAAGAATTTATAATGTGCTTAATTTGGTGGAAGCACGGGGCAGGGGAATAGAGTTCTGCATGTAGGATCATAAGTAATTTGCAATGAGAAAAAAGAAAAAAAAAACGTAATTTGCTAAGAAATGTGATGGCCGTGCAACCAGTAAGAATAATTACTTTAGAAATCATATTTCCTGAGCCAGCATCTCGTTATCTTGATAACTTTGTAAATAGTGCAGTTTTCCTATCCAGTATTTCTACTGAAATCCAGGCTGATTATTTTAAGAGCTGTTAGTAGCACTCCATGGTAATTGAACATATTAATAATTATGAGGAACAGAATAGCCATACAGCATTTTTGCTTTAATTATATACCATGTGACTGTGACTATCCACATTACTGAGACAGAGTTTAGTTGAACTATCCCTTCTGATGTAATGAATCTAGGTGAAACAAACTTCCTTTAATATTTCAGAAACATCAAATTATACTTAGATATAGCAAAGTACTTATATTTGAAGTCAACTTCAGAAACATCAAGTTATACGTAGAAATAGCAAAGTACTTATATTTATATGTTTACAGAAAATGAAAAGGAAATATTGTTTTGGTGTTAAAATTAACAATAAAGGAAAAACAAATAATCAGCACACTTCTCTGTACAATTAAAAGGTGAAGTTTATTTTAAACATTGAATACAAATTTGATTGTAGAAAAAATGGCCAACTTCCTATTCTTCCATCTTTGCTTGGAAAAGTCTAAGTGTCTTCAATAATTATAAAACTATTTTCTTTAAGTAAAATGCATGTGATTGTTTTAGGACAGCATGGCATCTTTAAAGAAGGCACAAATACTCTAGCAAGTCTCCCAGCTTGTCCTTCCAGGCTAGCCTAACAGCTGGTGATAGATTAACCTTCACCATTTCTGAAAATTCTTGTATAGATAAAAATCACAGTGGAAATCGCCAGAACTCAGTACATTAGTACATTAACAATTTGAAAAAGGTAATGAATCTGGGGATAGAATAGATGAAAACCTGGGGAAATGTCAATTGTGATAACATCAATAATGAAATTCATTCTATTCAGATATAGATGAGATTCAGTGAACCAAGTCTCAGCTCTTCAAAATGATTCTAAAATGTCCAATAGTTTCCATCCCCCTCAACCTGAGTCTGATCTGCTAGCAGTGAAGGAAAGGCAAATTAGATTTTTAAGCTTTAAGCGCCAGGTCAGCAAGTCCCTTATTGGTTCTTGGCTGTTTTAAATAATTTAATGTGTGATTTTATCAAGCAGACATTAAAGACACAGGAGGTAAAATACTCCCTGGAATGAAGAACCATTCTTATTCAATCAAAATAGAATGCCCTGCTTTTTGTAGTAAAACATCAAATTGTTTGTGGTTACATAGAAATAATTCAGAGAGTCCTAGAATTTATCACTTCCTTCAACACTATATTAAAGCACATTGTGTCCTCTCAGAATGTTCCAGTCTTTGATGACCAAGCAAACACAGTCAGGCCTCCTGAGGTTGATGGGGAACTATTCCCTCTGGATCACAGCTCATGAAGCTGTCTGGTAACATTCCTGTTATCATTTTCCCACAGGAAAAACAATCAATCTATAAAATAAAGTTTCGTCTTACTTTCTGTAGCTTAACCAGATGTGTTAGGGAGTTGAACTGTATGTTTATTAATTTCAACATGTTGAATTGTCTTATGCTTTACCTTCTTTATATATAAAGCACATTAAAATATGAAATATTTTTTTCTCTGCCACAAACATTGTTTAACTAGTGTAGAGTCCTTGAAGAATGTTTTCTATGCATGAGAATTATTTAATATGCAACGATTCTATACTCTGTCAATTCTGGATATGGCAAACTAGTTCTTTAAAGTGCTAGACAGTAAATATTTTGAATATGTAGCTATAGCATCTCTGTCATAACTATTTAACTCTGCCATCATAGCAGCATTGAAATCAGAATCAGATAGACCTGAATTTGGCATCCAGTTCTCCCATGACACGATTTAGGCTAAGTTATTTACTCTCTATGAGCCATAATTCATCTGTAAAATGGAAGCAAGATCTTTCTCATAGGCTTGTTAAGGAGCTTGCTATTGAGTCCCTAGTACATGCCAGGGACAGCACCACACAATTTCACCAAGTACCTCATTCTCACAATAGTGGTGTTTGAGGTAGGATTAGCTCCTTGGAGAGTTATGGCAATAGGTTCAGTGAGATTAGCTCTGGGTCATACCACTAATACAGACCTGGGGTTCTGAACCAACATTTCTGAGACTTCAAAGTCCTTTGTTCCTTTTCATCTGTGTTACCTGGCTGTCACTATACTGCCTATTAGGAATGAGAGGGCATATTTAAAAAAAAAAAAAAAAAGTGACTAGCACATTTTGTGGCCTGTGTTAGATGCTAAATAAACATTGGTTTTCTTTCCCTCTCTAGGGAGGCTAAAAAACTAGTTAATGGCAGCACTAGAAAGACAGCCTGATAAATCTTCCTGAGGAGAGGAGAGAGGGGGGAAGATACCTATCAGATACTACTGACAGCAACTGAGTAGAAAATTCAGTACTTGTCTAGCTCTCACGCAAGAGCAGTTTCCGATGGGCAGCAAAATAGGGCTTGAAACCTGAAGACTGGCTGCAGCCACAAAGTCTCCACAGAGAATATGTGTCGGTTAGATTTTAAATCCCAGATCCCATATCAAGCATATAGCATTCTCATTACTTTCAGCAGCCTTGGTTCAGCATGCCCAGGAATTAAGGATATGCTGTTTCTCTCCTAAGCTTGCCTTTTGCTGCAGCAGCTCTGAGATAAACCAGAGTATATGGCAAGGACAGTGGGAGAAAAGGAGGCTTCTAGATTCAGGCCCCTGAGTACTCAATGGTTCTACTTAACGCTGAAGAACATCCCCTTGTTCTTTGCTTTTAAAGAGAAGACTTTTGATGGGTTTGACATTCCTTCTTAGGAAGCATGCTGTCGGGCTCCAGAGAACATAATTACAATTACACAAGACAAGTGGACATTTTTAAAGGACTATTACAAAGATGCCATACTAGTCATGGTGACTAGGCTTTGTTGTGCCAACAAAATAGGCCTGAAATCTCAGTGATATGATAAAACAAATACTTGCTTCTTGTGCTTGTAAAGTCTGCTTCCAGCAAGTTGAGTGACTCTGGGGAAGCTGGCTGCGGCAGTGACTCAGGATCCAGGCAGTTTCCATACAGACTCTTACATGCTTTGGTCCAGAGGTGATATGCATTACTCAGATTTACAGCCCTTGCCCAGAGTCACTTGACCTCTCCTCATTACAAAGAAAGTCAAAAAACAATGCGGAGTAAGGGAGCTGAGACTAACGTGTGGAAATTCAGTCAGCCATAAATGTCTCTGCTAGAGATGAGCCTGCTGTCAGTGCAATGGAAGTAAACCTTTTTCTGAATACAAAACCATTCAGTGTTCTTCATATCATCTTTAAATTCCAATAGGGGACTACAGTATATGACGAAATGCTATTGAGTAACTCATTATGGCAAACAAGAATCGCCTTAGGCATGGCTGAATTTTCCCTAACTCTTCTTTTTTGCCCAATGCCTTAATACCTGAGAGGTGGCATGTTTGTGTTGTTCCATGAGGCAGAAGCAAGACCAATGATATTACTGGGGATAGGCTTTGCCTTTATGTCCGTGAAGAAAGTCTACTTTGAGCCTAATTCATGTTTTGATTGACCAGTGGAGAAAGAGCAAAGGGAACTCTGGAGTTAAAGCTCAGGTTCTGAGCCCATTTTTTTTTGGTGGGGGAGGAGGGTTATTTTTGTTTTTTCCTAGGAGAAAGGCAGGAGGGTCTGACTGGATCACCAGAATCCTCAAAGACAGGGCTAAAGGAAGAGAGTTTGTCTTCTACTTTTCTCTGGTATAAAGTTAGGTAGGTCATTCTCAGGATTTTATCTGAAAGACAGTGTTAAAGAAAAACACCCAAAGTATCTTCTAGGCAAGAGAACCAGGAGAGGGTTGAGGAGTTGGGAGGAGCTCAATGTTAGAATGGGAAAATCTGAACAATTACTCTGGTGGGCTAACTTTCTCAGCTTTTTCTTTCTTCTCTTCTGTTTGTATAGAGTAAGACCATTTAAAGGGACCAAAAATGGATGAACATACTTGGCACTATGAACTAAAAGATCTTTGGCTAAAGAAGAGATGAAGACTCATTCAACTCCTACAAGTGAATTAAGGAGCTCTGAGAAGGCAAAGCCAGCCCAGGAGGGTGGGCACACTAAGAACAATGTGCCTTGTCTTGATACACAGTTGTGGTATAGGTAACAAAATCTGAGTATCCAACCTAAGATGTTACCCCTCACCTCACCAGAATACCTCTAATCCCTTCCCTGGAAACACAGAATAAATTCCTATAGAAAGTTATAAAGCAGAAAAACAAGGTATCTTTTGTGAAGCAAAGAATGATTATGGAGGAAAAACACCATTAACTGTCACAGAAATAATTGTGTCATTCAGCAGAATGGTAGCTCTAAGGAAGACAGCAGCAATACTCAAGGTACAGCCATTCTTCTGGAACAAGTCCCACCAATCTGAAGCTGGAGTCAATGGTGGTGACAGTGGTGACATTGCAGAAAAGTAAGAAAGTTGAGGGAGGGATTCAGGAGAAACATGGCTGTTGGAATTAGACACTCAAGATCTAAACTAAATGGGATTAGTAATGATAAAAGGATAAATGGTTGATTTCTCCCATCACCACTTTGCCTGGAAATATTGAAAAGCAGGAACCCAGTGGTATGGTTGACTTCTCTAGAGCTACTGACAATAAAATGGGCTGCAACAACCACCACAAAAAAAAAAAAAAAAAAATCCCAGTGGGATTCTTGTTAATAGGGACATTTAGGAAAGGGTGGGATGCTCACTCACCCAGGTTATTGCAGAAAACATCCTGCTTTGACTGAGAAATTGTGGAGGATGCCTAAGGTCACTTCTGACATCTATGGAACTGTAAAGTCTGTTTCCCGTGGGGTATAGTTTTGTCATATTGTGACTATGTATTTGTGTATGTATTGTGTATGTATATTTGTCTTCCTATTAGCCAATGCTCTGTCAACCCACGGTTGTTTTGAGAATCAAAGAGATAACATGCAGGAGGATGAAATGGGAACAGATTAACACAAGATGCTCACACTGCCTAGTAATCATAGCTTTCTCCCTATTTCTGTCCCTGTCATCAGGCACAGCTATTCTATTAAATAGCTGCTCTCAATACACAATGGAAGTGCTTATTTTAATGTCTGTCTGAACCTGGATATTGATTGGGAGCAAGGTTGGAGATTAGTTGATGAAGCTACATTTTGTTTTTTTCACTAGAAACCGCAACAGGCAGAGACAAAGTTTGTGAATCCCAGTGCATCTCTTGACAGGCAAGCCTCTAAGCTCTCTCTGAAGCCTTCCCCACTTCAGCTCTTGAGATAACACGATTCCTTTCCCCACCCCAGCCAGGTGTCCCATCCACTACCAACCTGGAACAGAAGGAAGCTGGATGTTATAACTTCCCTTCAGGCTGGGGCTGACCACAGAGTGGTTCTCCCTCTTCTCAGTTCTAGAGCTCGAGTCTCCTCTGCAGCTTCCATTGGAATAACTTAAGTTTTCCTTTCAGGCCTTCCATAGTGAGGCCCTGCTCATTTGGATGCAGTGCAGCCCACCTCCTGCCAGCATGATCTTTCTTCCATTCTTGATCAATAAGTCACAAGCCTATTTGGCCTTTTCCCAGCAATGAGAGATGCATGGCTTCAGGTCAAAAGGAAAGAAGGCCAAAATAGACTCTGCCTCTGCCTAGCATTTAACTCCCATATACCCTTCACCTCCTCCACCATGCCCAGGTGTTTTCTTACTCCAAGGCTAGAATTTACATCAAATTTACTACAGGAGAGAAAAAAGAAGAAAGGATGGGAAGGAGGAATTAAAAGACAGAAGCATGAGGGAGGAGGAAGAGAATGGGAACAAAAAGGGAAGCAATGTGTTGAATTGCTTGAATAAATACAGAAAGGGAGACAAAAGAATTATCTTTCTATTCTGGAAACAGGGTCATATACTCTTATTCTTCCCACTGGCTTGAAGCAGAAGCCACAGCCTAAGCCCTGTCTTAATCCCCTCCACAAGCCCTCCAGCTGCCTCTGCTTGGACCCAGCATCCCCAGTGAAGCCCTAACTGTAGGTTCACCCTTAGATTCACAGGTTCCCAAACATGGAGACAGTAGTTGACTGACTGCTTGCTTGATTGACAAAGAGCTGGCCGGGAGCGGTGGTTCATGCCTGTAATCCCAGCACTTTGGGAGGCCAAGGCAGGTGGATCACGAGGTCAACAGATCAAGACAATCCTGGGCAACATGGTGAAACCCCGTCTCTACTAAAAATACAAAAATTAGCTGGGCTTGGTGGCACGTGCCTGTAGTCCCAGCTATTCAGGAGGCTGAGGCAGGAGAATCACTTGAACCCAGGAGGCGGAGGTAATAGTGAGCCGAGATCACACCACAGCACTCCAGCCTGGTAACAGAGTGAGACTCCGTCTCAAAACAGAAAGAGCTATTAGCTGTTGTCTATTGTCTGCTCCCTATGATCTAGGCTCTATTCCAAGTGTTGTTGCCTCTAGTTGTCCTCATCTCATGTAAAGCTTACTATTAGCTTCATTTTCTGATGAAGAAACTGAGGTTAAATAACTTGCCTCAGGTCATACATCAAGAAAGATGTCATGATTCAGTCCAGAATGGTCTGCAGCTGGGACTCATGCTCCTCACCACCTTGTCTCCTGCCTCCCCATCCACCCAACACTGCCTCCCATGAAGGAAAAGAGAGGCAGGTCAAATGCTTATCCCAGACTCCTAATTCTCCTAAGCTACTGCATCCTCCAATGAGAAAAAGTGTGCCTTTCTCAAAATCAGTGGGGATTTGGGAGATGCAGCTACCTCATGGAGGTACTTTGGGGCAAAGTAGAGCAGGAGCTTGGATAAATCATAGTACTGGAAAAAAAATGTATCCAGGCTGTTTATTTTACAAATGAAAACCCTAAGGCTCTCAAACCTGAATGAAATCATGAGATAACTTTGCTGAGTGTAGCTAAAACCAGAGCTGTTGAATTAAAGAACCTTAGAAATAGAAGACATCTGATATTCTATCAAGTCCAAGCTACTTCTTTGTATCTGCCTCTATTTTAAAGATGTGTGCACTAAGAAACTTCAGTAACTGGTCTATCTTTGAATTATAGTATCTACTTTTCTGCAAAATGTGGAAGGAGTTAGTGGCAGATGTGCTGGCCAATTTTAGAGAGGTGTTAGGGTCTACTACAGAATAGATGGTGACCAGAATAATGATCAGGCCAAGTGAGGAGGGCTGCATATATGTTGTCTATATATAGTAATCAATCAAGAAAGAGATGTTAAATGCATGAATGAATGAAATTTTGAAAGTAGAAGGAGAAACAACTGAAGACTTTTTATGACGTTCCAAATATGCCATCTTAAAGTCTTCCCTGATGACCAGAAACTTCTATAAGACAAGTTCTGGAAGCTTCCGTGTTAAGGAACTCTTTTGGTAAATAGAGTGAAAAGAACACTTTTGATGTTGGGACAAAAGTATGAGTGGGCTCTAAGGTTTTTATTTGACTTGCAGTTTAATCAGCCTTCACTGGTATGGCAAATCGAAATCGGAGACAGACTTTAATTATCCTAGTGACCTTTAGACAAGGCCCCAGAGTCTGGTGCCGTAGGTTGCCATCTGAACGGAGCCTCATCAGAGATACCTTCAGGGTTTATGAATTGCTCTGCCTGTTTTATATTTATCCCAAATCACCTGGTACTGTTAGCTATCATTTTATTTAAGTCTCCACAAATGAATACTTTTAAGAAATGCTACCTCACAGTATAATATAATGGTCAGATATAATCTTGGGCTCTAGGGAAAGACAGCTCTTATTAAAATTATGTCTCTATCACTTAATAACTATAAATAATATCACATTATTTAATCTCTCTGACCTCTGTTCAGAGTTCATCTATAAAATAGATAGGGGTAATAATGTTCACTAACTCAACAGGTTCTTAGAGCAGAGAATGAAATATGCAAGTTTTTTGCAGAGATCTCATGTCTAACCTTCAAGAAGTTGCCCATGCCATCCAGAACTGACCCAAGCAACTCCTCTCCTGACCACTAGTGGACAATAATATAATGACTCCATCTCCATTCCTCATTTTACTTTTACAAAATAAACTTCTCTGGTTGACCATTAAGTTATTTAATCCCCAGGCACTATCAAGTTGAAGTCTGAATTAAGACTGTTACCCAGCTTTAAAAGACAATTGCAGGCTAGAGTGAAGACAAATTACTTGAGAAAAGTGGTTTGATTCAGTTTATGCATATACTGACTGTCCCTGTGGTCAATGAACAGGGTCTCATTTAAAATTCAATTTGGAGAATTATGGTGCTTCTGAATGAGAGGAGAAACATAAATGAAATGGGCCACAAAGTGGCATTAAACTATTTCATACGGTTTAGACACAGCTTGGCAAATAAGAGAAGAGTCTCTCTGAGAGGTCTCTGCGGGAATAATCTTGGAGGAAGAGTGAAAGCAGGAAAAGAAGAAAGACAGTTTCTCTACATATTCTGACCAGTACTAGGGAGCCCTCTCTGGCAGCTTCCAGAAAGGAGAGGAAGAAGGTATGACTGGAGGGAGGGAGAAGTCAGAGAAGCTCTGTGTTCCCTTTTTCTTAGCTAGACAGGAACCAAAATGATGCAGTTATTCTCAGAGATGCTGCATTAGACCGCTCACCAAAAGTTGCCTTTGGTCACAGAGAATTCTCCTTTCTCTGTATTCATAAGAATTTAATATCTAACTTCAGCCCCTTGTATTTGAAGCTGCTCCTATTTGAAGCTGGCATTTGATCCATCTCAGGAGGGTCAATTAAGAAAGACTACTAATGTTATTTTTTCCCTTTCATGGTACAAAAGGCAACTCACCTGCACCGTGGAGTAATAATTAAAGAACCAGCTCACTTCTTGCAGAAGCTATGAAGGAAGAAAATATGTTCAGAAAATAGAATTCAGACAGGAAAAAGGGAGCAACTTTTAAGCATCCACTCTGCACCTGGTTTTCTATATATCATTTCACATAGCACTCATCACAGCCCCCTGACATGAACTTATTATATTCATTGTAAAGACTGGAGAACTGAGTTTCAAACAGGTTAAATAGCTTGGGTCACATAGCTGCTAAGTGGTAAAGTCAGGTTAGGAATTCTAACCTGGCAAACAGTCCTAATTCAAACTCCAATGCCATAGGGTAGTACCTGGGGATAAAATACTTTAATAACAGCCAACTAACACCCTAGAGGAAGAGCTTGTTTTGCCAAAATGCAACTTGGAAAAGAAAGTAAAATTATTAGATCATTATTCATGTATGGTCCTTGTTCTTGACAAATCATTCTCTTTGCTAAGCAGAAACAACTGTCAGATTGACCGAGAATTTCTTCTTCTTCACAAGGTTTTTAGGTTGGTGCTAAATGATTATGGCTAGTGGAAAAGTTCTCCTTTCTTCATATACACAGATACACACAGAAAATATATACATACACACAAAAGAGTTTAGGAAGGGTAATCAAAAGAAATTTTATATACTCATCTTCATCACCATCATCTTCATTATCATTATCACAGAATAAAGCTTAACTAAATAGGTAAGGAATTTCCTTAACTACCAATTTTAACAAGTTCTTCCTTTTCCCTCAGTGGTTTTATAGCATTTGAAATAGAACTCTTAGTCCATTCTGAAAACCACAAAAAAAATCCACTCTTTCAAATGCTTGTCTTTATAGTAGAACCAGACAATAAACTATAAGTTCACTAATGCATATTTTTAGAGAAGACTGTTGAGGCCTTTAATGAATGCATTTATTTATTATCTCCCTCTATTCCTTTCTCCCTTCCTTCTTTCTCCATTCCCTTCCTCCTTCCTTGTTTCTTTCCCTTCCTCCTTTCTCCAGCAAATGTTTACTGAGTGCCTATGATATGATTAGCACTGAACAAAGCCCTGGGATACAACTTTCATCCAGGCCTAATGTAACCATTGAATGGAGCTGTGTGATTAGTGGAGGAGACAGAAATTAATCAAGTGACCACACAAACCATTGAGCAATGGCAATTGCTACAGATGTACTAAAGAAGAGGTGCACAGGGCTCTTTGAGAGACTGGCTGGTCAGGGAGGGCAAGGAAAGCTTCATTGAAGAAGGGATGCTTGAGTTAAGATAAAAAGCCAACTTTTCACAGAGGGTAGAGAACACGTTTCAGACAGATGGAGCAGCATGTGCAATGGTCCCGTGGCAAGGGGAATGTGGCATATTGGAAGGAATGAACAGATGCCAGTGTAGATGAAGGACAAATGCTGAGGGTAAGTCTGTAGCAAGATGAGGTTGTAGAGATGAGTAAGAGCATAAAGGGACATGTATATCATTGTAAGGAGTTTTTCATGAAACCCTCACAAGGGCTATAAGTAAGAGATGACTTGATCAGGTTTGTGTTTTTAAATTTTATTGCCTAAATGTGAAGAATTGATTACGCAGGGCATGTGTTTGGTAGGGGACACAAACAAGTTCACCAGCCCACCTTGAACTCTGAAGTTTTGTTCTCACTAGATTTCTATCACCCCATTTACCTGCATGCATCCTGTGGCTACGTTTTTTTTTCATCTCTTGGTCCCCACACTAGACATTGTCCCGTTTTCTTTAGTCCTCTAAACACCGTCAATGTAAGGCAGCATGTAGCATGTTTTCTATTGATGCATAGTGATTACAGAAAAGAGTTTCAGCAGAGTGCAGAAGAGGTAAAAATATATATACTGAACCTTGGATTTTACTCTCTATAAGCTCTCTGCATAATTTCTTCCAGGATTATCTCCCCGAATTTCTTGCCTTCAGCTCCAACTCACTGCTGTCTTCCTACACCTTTTTTCCTACTGTAATCTTGTTCCTCCATCTTCTCCAAATCTCAGGATTCCCCAGATCCCTGTCTACCTCTTACCAGGCTCAAAGGTGCTGCTTCCATCTAAGTTTCTGCCATATATATCAAGGCAGTGGGGAACAGGACAAGAGATAGGAGACTTTGGTTTTCATATCAAACAAGCCCAGAGAAGGGTTTGTCATAAGCAAAGGAGAAAATATCTTTCTAAAAAGAATTCTTTTTCCACGTACCCCAGCAGTTTAAAGTACAGTTGGCTTTTAAAATAGCAATTATTTTCTTTTCTTTATATGTGTCAGAGTCCTTTGCTTCTGTTTTACTTACCTGAATCTATCCAATTATGCCCAATCAATACCAGAATGCAAGATGTATGAGGGATGTTTTATAAAAAATGACTGTGGCAGACCAAAGCCAGAAGAGAAGAAATCAGATGGTCATTTCCAAATTGGGAGAGAGGAGATAGCAAACATGTCCTTAGAAGCAAGTAGACAAAATAGATCTGTGCATGAATTTGGGAATGGAAAAAAACAAACTAGCTGTAGGAAACAACAGTTCCCAAAAGACACTGAGAAGTGATAGCATAAACAATAATAGAGACAGAAAGGAAGACATAAAATAGGGAATGAGAAAATATGAAGGCTCTCAAGATGAACAGAACAATTTGCCAACACGTATGTCATTTCTCTCATAAATTAACTTCCTTGATGGGCTTAATTGTTTGAACAAATGAGATGGAGCTATTTTCAGAATGATTATTTATTCTAATCACCAATTCCCTTACACTAAAAGGAATGGCAGAGAAACCAGGCTTTTCCAAGCTTCATCATTTTAGTTAAATATTTACACATTCCAACTGACACTAAAAGTAGTTGCTGCTTCTTGGGTCTCTGAAAGATATGGGCTTAGGGTAATAGAGAGTTTAGGTATCTGCAGGTGGGTGTCTCAGAGAAGAAAGCCATCTCTCTGTGCATTGCCTGCTGGCAAAGAGCTGGGTCCTTCTCCTCAAACTTGTTTTACCAAGCCCAGAGTCCAGTCAAACCTGTTCTCAGGACCCCCTGATCAGTTTATCTTTGAATTGTATTGAAATTTTACTTTACTTCTTTTCTAAAATTCTTAATTTAGTACACCTTACTGTAATAGAATGAGAAGGATAAAGAAAATATGTATTTTATATCTATTTATTCTTTCTTTAAGTCCATCTGAGCATAAATCAATTAATTTATTTAGGATTAAGAACTAGGCTTCAGCAAGAGACTCCTGACTGTATCACTGCCAAGCTGAATGACTTTATTTAACCTACTTACTCTCTCCAAACCTCAGCTATTTTTTCCTGTAAAATGGGGACAGTACTAGTTTCTATCTCATAAGGCTGTTATGATAATTAAATAAGGTAAAACTTTAAAACACTTCAAATTGTGGCTGGCACATAATAAACCTCAAAGGTATCAGTTATTGTTATAGTATTACTTCTTATTATTAAGAGTTGTAGATGAAGTGATGTACTTTAAGCATAGTAATTCTTCCAGATATGTTTGTCTTCTTGTGAGTTCCTTCAAAAGTAGACTTAGACAAGGATTTGAGTGCAAGAAATTTGTGCAGGAAGTGCAGAGATAACCTTCAAGGACACCAGAAAGTGATATGAGGAGGGAAGGCAGTAAATACAAGCTGAGTTAAATCAGCAACCATGCTGGGTGGCTGAAGCTATTCTGTAGGGAATTTCCAGGAAATGATGGTGTATCACTTAAAGATGAAAGGAGTTAACATATTTATGTGCTCACTGGCTTCAGTAATTGGTTGAGGGCACTAATTACCCAGCATTTCTAGCCTACTGTCCATGGCAGAGTCATTTTCTAGAAAAAGCCCTTAGGCAAAGAGAAACATGTACTAGAAGTTGGATAATGTCCAAAGCACAAAACAGACATCTGAAATTAATGATAACTCATGGCATCAAAGACAGCAGCTTTCAGGATACAGCTCTGGACTAAGGCAGGCGACTTCCTTAAGTAACCCTAAAATTTAAGTGGTCTTCGAAATGATCATACCACCAGGTGGTTTCCGGCCAAGCTGTCACTTTGCAGAGTTGATCCAAAAGAGAATTATGTCAATTTTTTCAAAAGCATTAAGAGAAGCAATATGGAATATAAGTGTCATTATAATACAGAAGAAATTTTAAAAATGGGGGGTACAGAATTTCTGCATTTAAATCTTGACAGTCACATAACTAATTTATGATTTCTTTTTAAGATGGAGTTCCGCTGTTGTTGCTCAGGCTGGAGTGCAATGGCGCAGTCTTGGCTCACTGCAACCTGCACCTCCTGGGTACAAGTGATTCCCCTGCCTCAGATTCCCAAGTAGCTGAGATTACAGGTGCCCACCACCCCTGGCTATTTTTTTTTATTATTTTATTTTTAGTAGAGATGGGATTTCATCATGTTGGTCAAGCTGGTCTTGAACTCCTGACCTCAGGTGATCTACCTGCCTCGGCCTCCCAAAGTGCTGGGATTACACACGTGAGCCACCGTGCCTGGACTAATTTATCACTTTTTAACCAAATTATATAATCTCTTTGAGCCTCTCTTCTTACTTTATTAGACTGGAAATAATATTTACCATTCATGGTTTTTATATTAAAGTCATTTGAACACATCAAAATGCTTTACAGTAAGGTATTCTTACAATTGTCAGGTCTAGATAACTGAAGTTGACCCCCTTAAAAAACTAACAACTTTTGTGGGCCATTTTTGATGGAAATATTTCTATCAGGTGAAAATACAAATCTCCAATAAACTGTATTTGATAAATATTGTTGAATTACTTCTCAGAGCTGTAACACTGCAACAGCAATGCTCTCCAGGCTAATGTGATAAGTCACACTATTTGCTTTTATTCTTTCTTTTCCCTCATGGACCCTTCTTATTGCCATTAGTTTCTATGGAAACTGAGTAACTAAGCTCATTAAAACAGTAACCCAAGTTAACACCTAATACTAACCAAATAAGCGCCAGCTAGCTTGAGGATGTGCACCAACTTAAAAAAAGTTGTGATTGCTATTTGTCTTGCTGCTCAGAGGAATTTTTCACTTAATTTCAGATTTTTTGCTGTATTTAAATAGTTGAGATTGCCAACAATCTGATCATTTTATAAAAAGTAGTGTTCTCCTATACACTGACTGTGGTATTAAGGAAGATGGGGCAGAATGGGAGTGCTTAGACATTCCTCTAGAGGTACCTTATTCATTCATTCATTCACTCAATATTTCATTCATTTATTCTTTCAAAAAATAATGCCCACCCCCAATGTAAACTGTAAATATAATAAATACAATAAGGAATAAAACATTTACCTCATCATACAGTTAGCATAGAAATGGAAATAAACTTGTACAACTGATTAGAATTTTATCATACTCTACATGAATCATTGTGTTTTATCAAAATTTGTAAGTGTTATAAGACTATTACAGGTAAAGTCCTTTGGAGTTTAGCATTCAAAGAGAGGAGAAAAATTATTTTAGTTTAGGAGACCAAGAATGATTCAAGAAAAGAGTTGAAATAGTAACTGAGTCTTTGAGCTTGGGTAGAATTTGGATTCAGAGAAGGTAGAGAGAAAGGTCGTCACAGGCTTAAAATGAACAAAGACATAGGAGCCTTTCCTAAGCGAATATAGAACACAGAATAATAAGTGATCTGTTTGATTTGAGACAGATGCAAAGGAAGTTGTGGGAAATAATTTTTCTAAAGTAAAAGTGGCCTGAAAGTAGAAGGCTCTGAAAGCCTGACTAGTAGGTTTGGACAATGGGAGACACTGAATGACTGTGAACAGGTATTGGATAAGGTCATGGCTATGTTTGGAGTGTTCTTGTATTAGGTAGAGCAGGGAACAGGCTGGAGTAGCACAGACCAGTCAATAAGTGTTAGGAACAAGAGAAAAAAGAAATGAAAAAAGAGTTATGGCCCACTGAGGAGAAGAAACCTAAATGGTGTCTCCTAAGAAAAAGACAGAGGAAGAAAGAGGAACAGTCTTGGGACCTTGACAAAAGCAGAGGGCCAATCTGTATCGCTCAGCTCCAAAAATCATTTCTTTCTCTTAGAAATGAGGTCATCCATCATGAACTCATTCTGCTTTCCACTTGTCTGTCATCAAAACATTTATCTCAAAGTAATTGCTCCTTAGTCATCTCTCTCCCTAAAGAACAAGTGCATGAATCATAATTTCTATTTTACAGCAAGAAATAAGGAGGCATGAGAAGTTCTGAAACTCACTTATCATTCAAAGTTCAGGTACGGGCTAAGATAATAAACCAGGATATTAATGAAGAAAAACAGGCCTAAGCAGAAGACAGAAAGTAGCTTATTCAAGTTCTAATAATGTATATGATAAATAATAGGCACCCAATAAATATATTATAAATTAGTGAATGAATTAATGAGGGAGTGAATAAATTAATCAAAGAAGGCCACAAATCCTTGAATCACTTAACAAGTTATTGAAACGAGTTCTGGATGTGACAGCAAGGTTGCCTCAATCTTTTATGTTCGTATTTTTCAGCAATTTTATATGCATAACAATCCTCAATCTGTTCAAGTTGAGTCAAACTTTATTCAAGTAAGTCAAAATTACCCATGTGTTATGATGAGATTTAACACACATTTGAACAACAGCAATGAGCCAACCAATGTACTAGGCTCCACGGATATAAAAACATATAGAGGGATCTTGACTTCAAGAAGCTTATAATCTGGAGAGAAACGTTATTAAATAATAATTACAAACTGCGATAGGAGTTAAAGTAGACTTTTTAAAGTTTGCAACATGAGCTCTGTAAAGTATAAAAATTGAATTCTATTTTGCTCATTCTTTAATTTCTAACTTTTTTAAATATCAGAAGATTGGCAATAATAATGTTTGACTATTTCACAGGGTTATTGTAAGGGATTTTCTGAGTTAAAAATTTTACATACCTTAATATGAGATGGGATTATTATTATTATTTACACACGTATGACATTATTGCCTCAACACTGCAAATAAGCTAGTAGCAAAGCTTTTCAGATCTAGAAACTGATGAAAGCAGTATCCATTGACCAAAATCTCAAAAAGATCTCTCCAATTACAGAGTTTGAATGACTAGCTAAGGAGAAAATTCTGTCACCAGAATTTAAACTTACTCCTAAACTTTTCAGGCAGACAATTTTCACAGAGAAATGATAGATAACCAGTCCGTTTAAATATGTCAGGCCACATAAGAAATTAAAAAATTCAACCACTTAAAACCAAGTTATTTAAAATGGTATATAATACTGCAATAATCAGTAGCTCCTTTTTGCCTTGACTCAGATCACAACACTTGAATTCTAATTATATTCAAGGCAAAGAGATGTATTTTTCATACCAACCTTGAATTGCATGCCTACTGTGGCCTGACATGGAAAAATTGTTAGGGTTTATATACAAAAGCTCATCACAAAGAAATGAAATGCTTTTTAAATAAGTTTGCTTCTGGACAGAAAATGAAATTCATATCTTACCTGTGATGAAGGCTGAGCGCAGCTTGAGTCTGGGACACCTGCAAGAGACAAGAGCAGGAGGTGGATTTGGTTCATGGAATGTTTTCAGTGAAACTTCACTTTGTATGCAAGTCTCAAACTGGATTCTTCACAAGGTAAGCCAGTAAACTGGATTGCATATTGCATGGATTTATAATTCATGGTATTAAAATAGAACAGTGAAGTAAAAATTAAACAGAAAAAGCAACTTCTTGTCCTCTTATTGCAGAACTACACCCACCAAAAATACCATAAATATTGCATCTGTGCCCAATTATTATCCTGGAATTAACATGAAATTTGGAACCAGGAGAAATCTTGAAAATCATCCTCTCCATGATGCCAGTCCTGAAACTTGTCATTTTTATTTTTTAGATGAAGAAATTGGCAATAAGAAAAGTGAAGTTTCTGTCCTGAGAAATGGAAAAGAAGATACAGTGTATTGAACTTCTGCCATGTGCCAGACACATTATCTATGGGTGCTATGTGTCACAGATTAACCTCATAAGGCCAGTTCCCCAAGGTCAAGTGGCTATTTCAATGTTTGCTCATCTTTTACATCATTTTGTAGTATAGGGCCTCACACTTAGTAGTTACTCAATAAATATGTATGGCATGAATTAATAACTGTTTTATTAAAGACAAACCCACAGAATAAGCCAATGACAGAGTATGACTTAAGATTCAATTTTCCTGACACCTAAAAAGGCCTGTCCTTTTTATTGTGTCATAAACTCATCTACAAGTTTTCTAACTGAGTGTTTGCTACCAAAGACCAGTCTTTGAGAACAATGAGCCCCTGTTATATTTACTCCTTGGTAAATACACACAAAAAAGGTGCCTGTCTTATTTCAAGTTAAAACTTATTTTCCAGCGTTTTGGGTAATATCTGGTAATTGTTTGCTGCTCTATGTGTCTTTTAAAATAAATGCCATTAATAGCCATTACTAAAATGTCAAGAAACAATAGATGTTGGTGTGGATGTAGGGAAAAGGGAACGCTTATACACTGCTGATGGAAATGTGAATTAGTATAACCTCTATGGAAAACAGCATGGAGATTCCGTAAAGAGCTAAATTAGATCTACCATTCTATCCAGCAATTCCACTACTGGGCATCTTCCCGAAGGAAAAGAAGACATTATATTAAAAAGACACTTGCACATACATATTTATAGCAGCACAATTCACAATTGCAAAGATGTGAAACCAGGCTGGGTGCAGTGGCTCACGCCTGTAATCCCAGCATTTTGGGAGGCTGAGGCAGGTGGATTACCTGAGGTCAGGAGTTCGAGACCAGCCTGACCAACATGGAGAAACCCCATCTCTACTAAGAATACAAAAATTATCCGGGCATGGTGGCACATGCCTGTAATCCCAGCTACTCGGGAGGCTGAGTCAGAAGAATCGCTTGAACCCGGGACACAGAGGTTGTGGTGAGCCGAGATCGCACCATTGCCCTCCAGCCTGGGCAACAAGAGCGAAACTTAGTTTCAAAAAAAAAAAAAAAAGATGTGAAACCAAACTAAGCACCACTGACTAATGAGTGAATAAAGAAAGTGATTATATATATATATATATACCATGAAATACTGCTCGGCTATAAAAAGGAACAAAATATGTATTTTGCAGCAACTTGGACAGAGCTGGAGGCCATTATTCTAAGTGAAGTAAACAGGAGTCCAGAACCAAAAACCGTATGTTTTCAATTACGAGTGGAGGGTAAGCTATGAGTTATACAAAGGTATACAGAGTGATATAATGGACTTTAGAGATTCAGATGGAAGATGGTGGAAGTGGGGCTGGAAATAAAAAACTACACATTAAGTACAATGTACACTAGTCAGGAGACAGGTGCACTAAAATCTCAGAATTCACCACTATATAATTCATCCGTGTAACAAAAAACCACTTGTACCCCAAAAGCTATTGAAATAAATTTTTAAAAAATCAGTGAAAAGTAGAAATACAATTTTTCCACATACACCATCAGATGACTTGCTATTTGACCACAAGATTATTTAAAAGGAATTTGGGGCTACAAGTTCATTAAGCCTTGTGCTCTTCTAATTAAACAACTTCAAACTGAAAAAATAAATAAAATAAATGTCATTAGGAGCTATGCTTTCTAAACAGTTTGACCAAGGTAAAGTCTAGAATTATAAACAATCCAGTCCAAGCAGCATGCCCATAGTGGTTTAGAAAATTAAATGATAGTCTTAAGAATAAGAAGAAGATTAAATAACCTCTAACATCCCATTTAGCTTTAATATTATAAAGCATTGTTTAAATTAAAATTTCGGAAAAAGGCTGGGCTTGGTGGCTCATGCCTGTAATCCCAGCATTTTGGGAGGCCAAGGCAGATGAATCACTTTATTTCATGAGTCTGAGACCAGCCTGGGCGACATGGTAAAACGCCATCTCTATTAAGAAAAAAAATAGCTGGGCATGGTGGCAGGCACCTGTAGTCTTAGCTACTAAGAAGGCTGAGGTGGGAAGATTGGTTGAGCTCAGGAAGCGGAGATTGTGGTGAGCTGAGATCACACCACTGCACTCCAACCTGGGTGACAGAATGAGGCCCTGTGTCCAAAAAAAAAATTTTTAATTGAATTTTATTATTTAATTATTTAAATTAGAAATAATAATTAATTTAAATACTTTTATTAGTTATTCATTTAAATAATAAATAATAAAAGCTGGAATTAAATAGCATATAAAATTTACAAAAAAAATTTCCATAAATACAATTATTGTGATGACTAAATAATGCAAATACTCTACTTAGAATAATGCCTGGCACATAGAGACTATCAAAAAAAAGTTTGCTTTCCTCATTATTATTATTGATCATAGCAATAGTTGCATTTGGAATTTGAAGTTAGTGAACCATAGGTAAAGGCATCGTGTGAACTGGATTTGAGTTAGGTTTCTCCTTCTACTAGGTGTGTGTAATCTGGAGAAACCTATATAACAATTCTGAGTTGCAGTCTGCTCACCTGGAAAATGAGGACAACAGCCTGCTCATGATTGCTGCAAAAATTTAAAAACATGCTGTCTGAAAAAACTAACAGTATTAGTGCCTCATAATAGCAGGGACCAAACAAATGTTGCTCTTTCTATAGTTTTATTGTTGTTATTGTTATTTAGTCACAATATTCACATGAGGGTTTCTGCTGTATTCATTTTATTGAAGAGGAAACTGAAGTTTGTAGAGGGAAAAATAACTTGAACATGTTCACCCAACCTCTTAAGGGGCAGAACTCAGATAACAGACTAGATCTACTGATTCGTTTTTTTGTTTGTTTGTTTGTTTTTTGAGACGGAGTCTTGCTCTGTCGCCCAGGCTGGAGTGCAGTGGCTCGATCTCGGCTCACTGCAAGCTCCACCTCCCAGGTTCACACCATTCTCCTGCCTCAGCCTCCCGAGTAGCTGAGACTACAGGTGCCCGCCACCACGCCCAGCTAATTTTTTGTATTTTTAGTAGAGACGGGGTTTCACTGTGTTAGCCAGGATGGTCTCAATCTCCTGACCTCATGATCCGCCTGCCTCGGCCTCCCAAAGTGCTGGGATTACAGGCGTGAGCCACCGCGCCTGGCCCATAGATCTACTGATTCTTAAGCAGTCCAGTATCCACTTAGGCAAAATTTCTTTGCAGAAAATAGTTATTTCCTGCCATGGCTTGTTAGTGAAAGTTTATGGGTCTATGTACAATAGGTTAATGGGTAAATATTTTTATTGGTTTCCAGAGGGTAATAGGTTAACATTTTTGTTGGTTTCCAGAGGCACAATGCCTTAAGCACTTTTCATAAGTACATCTTTTGAAACAAAACTCTTGTTTTGAAAGAGCAACATTTGTTTTGTCCCTGCTACTATGAGGCACTAATACTGTTAGTTTTTTCATATACTTAGAAATAAAATGGAGAAGGATGGTGTCTATGTCTCAATTTGAGAAGTGCTCTATATCTTAATCACCTGATTTAAATTCACATGTATATTAGTATATCAAAGGAGTCCCACATAGGATACTTAAAAAAAGGAATCTAACTCTATTTAGCTCCAGATTTCCTGAAGTATTTGAACACAGAAGACCTCTTAGGAGCCCACAGAACCCATTTTGGGAAATACTACCTTCCATGATGCTAGGAATTACAGATACATTGGCAAATTGTTGGGAGAGATAATGAAGAACAAGATAGAGTTTTACTTTCCTTTCAAATTCCACAATGTATATGGATACCTGGTGTATCCGTACATGATTATATTTGAGATTATTAAATACTTTGCAATAACTATTGAAATACAAAAATGAGAATCAGAGTTAACAGGAAATACTGGACTAATGTCAAAAACTGTAGGTTATTGTCCTAATTTTATAACTAACTGTATCTTTACAGCTGGATTGCCTTGCATTAAAATCCTACCTCTGCATTTTACAGCTATGTGACTTTGGGCAAGTCCACGATGTCTACAAGCCTCCAGTTACTCATATGCAAAATAAAGATAGTAATAAATACCTCTCATGGTTGCTACCAAGTTGATTGTAAAATGAGGCTGATATCACCTACTTGAGATGGCCACTGTAAGGATGATGATAATGCATGTAAAATACCCACCAGAGATGAAGCACGGTAGACATCCAAACATTTTTCACTGTAAGTATGACCACTTTAACACTTCTCATCTGTGCTTTTCTTTTTCTGTAAACTGGTTGATTCAACATCTGTCCATCACTCAGTGTTGCTGCCCCAACCCCATTTTTTCATTCATTAATTCATTCATTAATTCTTTTTTCCTTTTATGTGTTAAGCAGTTGATAACTAACTGTACACATTGGAAGAAGCACACGGCATAGATGAAAATGGTATACTCCTGGCATTCAAAGAGTACACAATTCAACGAAGATAACAAATGCTACTCCAGATAGACATTGTTTAGGGCCAAAAGAGAGATGTGTAAGAGGTAGTATGAGAACACAGCAGAAGGGGAAAAATTATTCCTTCCAGGAAGAGACAAAGGGACATTGGGAATGTTTCACAGAAAAATAATCTTTGAAATAGACCTTAGAGGTTGAAGAGGTGCTCACAAGGCAAGAAGTTATATCACTATAAATTGCTACCATGTATTAGTCCTTAAAATAAGCCAGGCCCACAGCCAAGATCATACTGAATGGGCAAAAACTAGAAGCATTCCCTTTGAAAACGGGCACAAGACAGGGATGCCCTCTCTCACCACTCCTATTCAACATAGTGTTGGAAGTTCTGGCCAGGGCAATCATGCAGGAGAAGGAAATAAAGGGCATTCAGTTAGGAAAGGAGGAAGTCAAATTGTCCCTGTTTGCAGACGACATGATTGTATATCTAGAAAACCCCACTGTCTCAGCCCAAAATCTCCTTATGCTGGTAAGCAACTTCAGCAAAGTCTCAGGATACAAAATCAATGTACAAAAATCACTACCATTCTTATACACCAACAACAGACAAACAGAGAGCCAAATCATGAGTGAACTCCCATTCACAATTGCTTCGAAGAGAATAAAATACGTAGGAATCCAACTTACAAGGGATGTGAAGGACCTCTTCAAGGAGAACTACAAACCACTGCTCAAGGAAATAAAAGAGGATACAAACAAATGGAAAAACATTCCATGCTCATGGGTAGGAAGAATCAATCATGAAAATGGCCATACTGCCCAAGGTAATTTACAGATTCAATGCCATCCCCATCAAGCTACCAATGACTTTCTTCACAGAATTGGAAAAAACTACTTTAAAGTTCATATGGAACCAAAATAGAGCCTGCATCGCCAAGTCAATCCTAAGCCAAAAGAACAAAGTTGGAGGCATCACACTACCTGACTTCAAACTATACTACAAGGATACAGTAACCAAAAGAGCATGGTACTGGTACCAAAACAGAGATATAGATCAATGGAACAGAACAGAGCCCTCAGAAATAATGCCGCATATCTACAACTATATGATCTTTGACAAACCTGAGAAAAACAAGCAAAGGGGAAAGGATTCCCTATTTAATAAATGGTGCTGGGAAAACTGGCTAGCCATATGTAGAAAGCTGAAACTGGATCCCTTCCTTACACCTTATACAAAAATCAATTCAAGATGGATTAAAGACTTAAACATTAGACCTAAAACCAGAAAAACCCTAGAAGAAAACCTAGGCTTTATCATTCAGGACATAGGCATGGGCAAGGACTTCATGTCTAAAACACCAAAAGCAATGGCAACAAAAGCCAAAATTGACAAATGGGATCTAACTAAACTAAAGAGCTTCTGCACAGCAAAAGAAAGTACCATCAGAGTGAACAGGCAACCTACAAAATGGGAGAAAATTTTCGCAACCTACTCATCTGACAAAGGGCTAATATCCAGAATCTACAATGAACTCAAACAAATTTACAAGAAAAAAACAAACAACCCCATCAAAAAGTGGGCGAAGGACATGAACAGACACTTCTCAAAAGAAGACATTTATGCAGCCAAAAAACACATGAAAAAATGCTCATCATCACTGGCCATCAGAGAAATGCAAATCAAAACCACAGTGAGATACCATCTCACACCAGTTAGAATGGCAATCATTAAAAAGTCAGGAAATAACAGGTGCTGGAGAGGATGTGGAGAAATAGGAACACTTTTACACTGTTGGTGGGACTGTAAACTAGTTCAACCATTGTGCAAGTCAGTGTGGCGATTCCTCAGGGATCTAGAACTAGAAATACCATTTGACCCAGCCATCCCATTACTGGGTATATACCCAAAGGACTACAAATCATGCTGCTATAAAGACACATGCACACGTATGTTTATTGCGGCATTATTCACAATAGCAAAGACTTGGAACCAACCCAAATGTCCAACAATGATAGACTGGATTAAGAAAATGTGGCACATATACACCATGGAATACTATGCAGCCATAAAAAATGATGAATTCATGTCCTTTGTAGGGACATGGATGAAATTGGAAATCATCATACTTAGTAAACTATCGCAAGAACAAAAAACCAAACACCGCATATTCTTACTGATAGGTGGGAATTGAACAATGAGAACACATGGACACAGAAGGGGAACATCACACTCTGGGGCCTGTTGTAGGGTGGGGGGAGAGGGGAGGGATACCATTGGGAGATATACCTAATGCTAGATGACAAGTTAGTGGGTGCAGCGCACCAGCATGGCACATGTATACATATGTATCTAACCTGCACATTGTGCACATGTACCCTAAAACTTAAAGTATAATAATAAAAAAGAAAAAAAAAGCCAGGAATGTGGAAAGTTGTAAATCCACATTACTGATGGTGATGTCAACATGTTAACCATCTTGTTAAACATATTCTGAGAGATGGCTGGCTGCCTCATCCCTAAATGTCCCCCAACAGAGGACTGACATCACAATGTGATTGGGCTCTATAAATTATTCATGTTACTTTTATCTTGTTTTAATTCTTTCCCAATTTTCACTTTGATTAAATTTTAAAAAGAAACTACATGGCATCTGAGAAAGAAAATAATCATCAATGAAAAAAGGATAATTTCTTACTTCTCTATTTATTTCCTAATGCTGTGTCTTCATTAACACAGTGCTGTGGTCTGAATGTTTGTGTTTCCCCAAAATTCATATGTTAAAATCCTAACCCCCAAAGTGGTATAGGAAGTGGGACTTTTGGGAGGTAATTGGGTTATGATGGTGGAACTCTCTTGAATGGGATCAGTATCCTTATAAAGGAGGATCCAGAGAACCTTGCCCTTTCAATTGCATGAAAACACAGCAAGAAGGCACAATCTTATAAGCCAGAAAGCAGGCCCTTACTAGACACCAAATCTGCTGGTGCTTTGACCTTAGATTTCTAGGCTCCAGAACTGTGAGAAATAAATTTCTATCCTTTGTAAGGCACCCAGTTATAATATTTTGTTATAGCAACCTGAACGGCCTAAGACATACACCTTCTCAAATTACAATTGTCTTTAATATTTGCATATGTGCCATTTTAGTTCTTTATTCTAAATTTTAGCATTTTTTAATTTTTAATTTAAAAATGCATTTCCCCTTTAAATCATGGAAAATACCCAATTCATATGTTGTCTTTTGTTTTTGAAAAAAGGATGTTTTTCTGTGCCAGGTATGTGTAACATTTATTTTAGCTCATGTCCTCCACTTCATTAAGATTGAAATTAGACTGGCTTGCTTGTAGTATTCCTCAAAGGGAATTAAAATTTCCAGGGTGCTTACATTCCAAAATTCCGTTTTGGAGCTGATTTCTTAAGTTGGCTATTAAGTTGGCTTCCTGGTCTGGGTCTTACTTTGGAATCACTCAGCTGCTCTGTACTTCCTCTCTTTTCCAAGAAGATTTGGGGGTCATGGTGAAGGGTTCACATAGCAGCAGGTATCTCAGCCATCTATCAAGGCACTCAGCCAAACAAAGGGAACTTTATGATATTATAGCTTACTCCACTTAAAATGTGGCTGTGTTTATAATTAGCACTTTTCCCTTTCTAGTCACCTCTTTTTAATAATCCGAGCATAGGGGAGCTGAAGATGACTTTTTTTCCTACCTTATGTGTGCATTCTTTTAACAAATATTTATTGAGGACCTACTGTGTGCCAGGTGCATTTCTCAACATTGGTGATATTCTAAGAACAAAGCAAATTGCCTACTCTTAGTTTTTTTGTTTGTTTGTTTTTTCATTTGTAAAGAAGTAGGGATAGAAATAGCTACCTTGAATTCTGTTAGAAGAATTAAATGAGACTCGTGCAGAAAGCACATAATAAAGTGCCTTACACAGCACTAGTAACAATACCATCCCCATCAAGATGAAAAATAATATTGAAAGGAAGCTTAGGCTTCCTCTGGACGATACCAGAGCAAAAATATCCCTTACCTTCTACCAGTGAAGGCAAGAATATTAGCAACTAGGAGACAGATAATAACCAAAAAATATTATGACAGAGTATGAAAGTGCTAAGAAAACAAAGCATGGAAAAGTTGGTAGGGAATAGGATAGCTACGGGAGAACTAATTGTATATTGAATCATTGAAGACATGCCCACAACCTACTTCATACTGCATATAATGACAGCTGTAAAAATCAACAGGAAAGAATGCCCATAGGAACAATCTTTCACACTTCGTAGAGTCATATCAAAATCTATTTATAAGATGAATTAATCCTTGCTTTTTTTCTGTTGGAATAATTTCTTTTGTGCTTTCTATAAAAAAACAGAATTCACTCTAAAAAGGTATAATTATTATAAGTATAAACTTACAGGCTCTGAGCAATAAACCAAATTAAAGGTGAGAAAGCTGCCATGGAATCTCAATCTTGCAACCCAGGCTGTTAGAAACAGACATGATGGTGATCCCGAAATGGAAACCTGCCAAATGATAACTCCAAAGAAAGGCATAGTCATTCTAGCTCAACAGACAACAACAACAACAACAATCCCTCTGTTTCTTCATAGAAGGAATCTTCTTCTGGTAGATTTATATTTGCTATAGAATTTGTACATCTAGAGGGGATTAATAGACTCATTCTCTGGGCTCAGGTGCGCTTTTGGAATGAAATCTCTGCCCTCAGGTGGAAATTAAAAACAAAAAAGAGAAGTTGGCGGGTTGTTTAGGTAGAGGAAAGATTCTTGTTGATATTCCCTAACCAGGATACCTGTTTTCTACCATTTAATAAATGGAAGTCAGGAAGGAAATTAGGAGGATCTGCTGTTATACTTGATAATTGAGGTAGCTATAAAAATATAACAGCATGCCTGTGGAAAGGGTCCTAACATGGAAACAAGATGGATCAACAAAAAGCTCTCTTTAGTGTTGATACTTTTACTGACTCCCCCACCTAGTCTTCCATACTTGACTTCTCCCTCTTGATTTTTCCCTTCTATCCCTCACCCGCCACAAGCTCCCTTAGGAGCTAGTTATCATATGCATTACATCCTTAGCCAAGGGAATGCATGGAGCCCAATTCAGTAACCTGGGTGACCTATGAGTAAGCCATTTTTACTCTCCCTTTCATTGTCACCCAGTATCCCCTGCCCTAGGAAACAAACTTTTTTCCCATTTTTAACTCAAGTTTCCATCTTAGACAACCTTTTGATAATTTATTTCTCCATCTTTCTTCTTAAGCCTGAAGGCTCTCTTATTATTGTTGCTGTTGTGATGATGATGATTATGAGTGACAGTGGTAATATTTTTGTGCCAGACATTATGTTCTTTATGTATATATTCTTCATTAATCTTCACATGGAAAATTCAAGGTAGTGATTTTTACTTTGTGTCTATTGTGCAAAGAATTATGGATATGGCTTTTAGGCAGAGTTAACCTCAATCAGATTCATAAAAAGCCCATAAAATTTTTATGGGAGATGTACCAGCTTGGACTAAAAAAATAGAATTCAAAATGAAGAGGCCACTAGTTCTCCAGATTTCAACAAGAAAAAAGCATGATGACAAAGCTACCTAGCTACACACATGGAAAACTAATTATATCTTAGTGGGCACAGACATAAGCCCACAGCTCAGAGCCAAGAGCAGAAGAAAACAGGATAAAAGAATTACTTTCAGGAAGCAGAAGTTGGTCCTAATATAAGAACATGTTTTTCTAGAGTTGAAGAACCTGACAATATGGGCCCTTCAAGCTTGATGCTGGTCCTGTGATGGATTTGAGTATATTTTGTACGTAAGAGAAATGTGAATAATTTGGGGCCCAAAGAGCTAGAAATTTACAAAGTTTACAAGTCAATTGTGGTAAATTGCAAAACACAGCCATATTCTTCCATTTCTATTATACAAGCCTCTTTGCACTATGACTTTGGCATTTGTCTCATCAATATGAGTAATCTACTTTTTCACTTCTTGCACTTGAGATGAACTGTGATTAGCTTTAACTAGTAGCATGTGGAGGAAGTAACATTGTATGACTTCCAAGCCAAGGCCGCTAGAGCCAGTGCAGCTTCTTCCCTTTTGCAAAAGCTAAGACCTCCTTGCTGTGAAAAGGACCAGGATTAAAAACCTAGAGGAAAGGAGAAGTTAGTCATCTAAGCTGCTCCACCCAACACTTGTCATCCATCAGGTAACTGTGGCTGCCTGAGGAAGCCCAGGTGAAATCTGAAGAAAAACCACTCCATCAATCTACAGAATCATAAGAAAAAATAAACTGTTTTTAAGCCACCATTTTACGGCTTAGCTTCAGGTTTGTTATTCACCCATAGATAATGAAAACACCATGTGACACACGTGAAATTATGTAGCTTTCATCTATATCTAACATCTGCAATACAGACATGATAATATCAGTTTTCCCTTCTTTCCACAGATATTAACATAATTAAAGGAGGTCCTGAGTATTTGAGTAAAGCTGAATAATAATGCTTTAATTTCTACTGCCTCCAATATTTTTAAAAATACTATTACATTCAAGTAATATTATTCAATATAAATCTTGGCTACAAATTTCTCAGAAGAAACATCTGCATCAATAGTAGTAAGAAAGTGATAAGTGACTCAATAGCTGGGTCGGCATGGAAGAAAGGAAGGGAGGAGAAAGAATTAACTCTGAATTATCAACCAAAACCAATAAATTGACTATAATAAACATAAATATTATTTTTTTACTTAAGTATAAAGCTTAAGGTGAGTTAAACCTTGATGTTATGGAAGCACAGATATCAGTGTTGGAAACATTTCACAAGACATGGGATTCAACCTCCTATACAGAATTCAGACCAGTGAGTATCTAGGCTTGGTTGCACACATTTAGCAATAAATAATGTGCTTTCTCACTAAGTAACTTAGTTTATTTCAATGCAGCTAAAAATGTTAGATTGTCCCTCTTTTGCACTGAAATCTGGCAAGTTCACAAAGAAAAAAATCTCACTAAAGACTTTCATTTATCTAAATCAGAGTTCCCCAGATGTTAGCCTCAAATAAGATTGATCAGACCCTCCTGTAGTGCTTGCAAACATGTATATTCCAAGTTCGTTTACGCTGACATGCTAAATCTGGATCCCAGAATTTTTCAGTTGTGTGCTAGGTCATTCTTATGTGCACAGAGGCCTGAGAACCTCTGCCTTATGCTCTAAGTTCCTCAAGGATAGAAACAACATCCTATTTGTCCTTGTATTTCCAGCCATTGGCATACTCCCTAGTATATATTGGAATTCAACCACTTTTCTCAAAGAGAAGTGAAGGGAAGAGTAAATGATGAATGAATGCCCTGTGTGGCTCTCAGATTTGAACAGTCATGTCTCATCAGTCTGTGCTTCAGATTAGATATTCATTTTAAATGGAGCCAAACAACATACATGATTGTAGGCAGTTACATTTTAGAGATATGACCTAATACCAAAGTCCTAGTTCCTACCACTGGGTAGGTGGTTAACACACAGTTGTTGAAAGATTTTGTTTTGAGACTTTTGCTAGTCTATTTTCCATTATTTGTTATAATATACTCAGAATAATTGGATTTCTGTTCTGATAACTGAGATTTTAGTTAATCCTTTGGTTTGACAAACTGTTGATGACTCTAGTCCTTTTGTATAGGGAGGATTTGTCATTCTCTTTCCAAAATTGTCACCTGGCCCCAAGAGTACCTAGCCCAGTGGTTGAGTTTCTTTGAACTGCTGCCTGACTCCCTTGCTGCCTGACTGCAACCTACTCTTGCACATCTTATTCCTGTGATATACTCCTCAGCCTTTCCTGAAGGTAACTGCTGACCTGAAACCATTGTCTATTCCTATTTCTTCATAATATCATGTCCTAACTCCCTCTCCTTTCATTTATAGCCCACCTTCAGATTCCAGATCCTGTTACCTGAATCTTTCCACTGTTGTGGAATATCATCATATTTGACTGCTTTATTCATTTCCAGTTTGTGGACCAGAGTACAATGTGCCTTGCAAATAATGAAATGGTAGGAAATCATTTCTCTAATTTAATTTGGAAGCTGAGATTTTAAACTAATTATGTCCCATTCTTCTTTTCCAGTTGTGCTTGGAATTTGGAGTCAGCCAGAAATGAAGTTGAAACTTGGCTGTACTATTAACACCTAAAAATTACTTAACTCCTCTAAATACCACTTTCATCTGCAAAATGGGAACATTAGTATTTCTTCATTAGATTCGTACCAGATGGTGTGCTTTGCACACTGCCAGGTACATAGTAAATTCTTGATAAGTGGTAGTGTATTAGACTATTCTAGCATTGCTATAAAGTACCTGTGACTGGGTAATTCATAAAGAAAAGAGGTTTAATTGGCTCATGGTTCCACAGGATGTATAGGAAGCATGATGCTGGCATCTTCTCAGCTTCTGGAGAGACCTCAGGAAACTTACAGTCATGGTGGAAGGTGAAGGGGGAACAGGCCTCTCACAATGGCAGAAAAGGAGCAAGAGAGAGAAAGCGAGGTGCCACACAGTTTTAAACAGCCAGATCTCACAAAAGTCATTCTCTATTGTGAGGACAGCACCAAGGGGATGCTGCTAAACCACTGAGGGAAAACATACTCTCGTGATGCAATCACCTCCCACCTGGCCCCACCTCCAATACTGAGGATTACAATTCAGCGTGAGATTTGGGTGGGGACAAAGATTCAAACTATGTCAGGTACTATTGTTAGGACTCTGTATGGATCCTCTCCAGGAGTCCATCATCTAACATATGGCAGTAAAGTGTTAGGAAACAGTGCGGGCATTTTTCAGTTTCTTCTAAGATAAGAATGCAACTGTATCATCCCTAGCACATAACTCCTCTTGCCTAAAAATAGAACACCTTCTGCTTTGTGTCAGGAACTATCATTATTCCATTAGCAGCTTTGCTGAAAGCCACCGAGCGCTCAGCAGAACCACTATGTCTGCAGCTTGCTCTTTGACCCCCTAAAGGACCACAGGGGCTGAGTTTCACTCCACTCTCTGATACATCAGGCCACACATCCCTCACAGCTCTCCTTGTCACTTACAGCTCATACCTTACTAATATATGTATCTCTCTTTGCTAGATAGCAGGAAATCATAGAAACCACCAAGGTCATGCTTATGATAACTGATCAGTCCATTCATTCATTTCAAGGAAGTGACTAATTACAAGAAGCTTACAAACATACTGAAAAATAATTTATGCTGGTTAGGAAATCTGCATTCTGGTTTCTCCTTGTGAAAAGAGAAACAGATGACAGTTCAGGACAGCCATGGGCTAGTAGTTTGTGAACAGTTGAATAGATATTAATATTTGGCCCTGATACAAAGTCTAATTCAAAAGGGAGCTGCTTCCATTTTTTTCCCTCTAACTTTAGGAATTATGGATTTGACTAAGTGAAAAAAAATAATGTAAAGCTTAACAATGGTGAGGTAAAAATGATGATAAAATAACTACAGATTTACATTTGCTGAGTATTCACTATATATCATTCATTATATTAAGGGAATAAGGTATACTAAGTCATTTAATTTGCAGAAAAGTTAAGAAGTAAATATTTGTATTCCACTATATAGAAGAGGGAAACTAATTCTGAGAGGTTGGGCATTATGTCTAATGCCCCCAGTGAATGGGTGGCAGAGCCAGGATCCTAGCACTGATTGTCTGGCTCCAGAGCCAAGCATGGGCTCAAGACCAGCAAATGTTTTCTATAAAAGGCCACCTAGTTGATATTTTAGTCTTTGTGGGCCATATTTGTCACAACCACTAATTCTACTGGGATAATGCAAAAACAGACACAGACAATATGTAAATGAATGAGGGTGGCCATATTCCAATAAAACTTCAAAGAAACAGGTGTGTAGCATACTCCTGCTCAACACAATGAGTGCGCTGAACTTTATCAAAGTAGCCAGCAATCTCTTACAACTTTGAAACTAGATGGTTTTTGAATGAAGATTCTGCCTCCGCATCACCTTATCAACCTTCTCCTTTGGCCCCAGGCAGTGGGATGAGCCTTGAAAGAAGAAGCTGTAATGTTTACTCTTGCTCCAAATGAAGCCAATGGAAACTTGGCCCTTGACCAGCAGCCTTTCAGCCTGGACAAAGCTGGGTCAGAGTGAATGTATTTTTTCATCACCTCCCACCTTTGGGTTAACTCTTTTACATTTCCTAGCAACAAAAGAAGGGAAAATAAATGAATACAGTTCTTTCAAACTCAAATTCTTCTATGGCCACCCCAATAGGAAAGTGACAATTCTGACAAACTCTTTCACCTTGCTATTAGATACTTTACCAGAACTGAGTAATTAATTGATCACTATTTATTACAGTGTCCTGCTTCCTCATGAAGTAATCAGTCATTACTAAGTAGAGAGGCTGTGTCATGCAGTGAATGGACTCACGAGCCAGACCACCCAGGTTCAAATCCTGGCTCTGACATTTGATGGCTATATGACCTTGGAAAACTTAACTCATTTATCTGTCTCCACCACATATCTGTAAAAGTACGACAATTATTAAATTCACAGGGTTTGGTAAGAATTAAATGAATTGATATATGCATACTAAGTGTTTGGAAAAGTGCCTGGTGCAGGAGATCACACAATAAACACTAGCTATTTTTATTAAAGAATATGGGGGGAAGAATTCTTAATTTTGCCATTTTTTTAAGTAAGGATATATTGATTGAGCTTATACTCTCAAGAGCAGTTCTTCTGAATAAGACACAGCACTGGCCCTTAAGGAGCTTAAAACCTAGTAGCCATTATAGCTTTGAGAAATTTCAGGGTGATTTTAGAAAAATGATGTGCCAGTTGCATTAAAACATTGTAAGTATAATTGCCTTAATTCAGTTTATGTTCCTTGGTATATATCAGAAGCATCTATCAAAAGTCTCATGTGTGCATTTCTGGAATACAGTGAGGAAAACATAAGATGGTATATCTCAGGTGGAGAAAGAACTAGAATATGATTCTGAAGTGAAATACGAAATCAAAAGCTATCAGAGAAAATACCAAGGAACTGCAATACATGATAATCTTTTACTTAGACTGTAGTTAAGGTCATGAAATTGTGGTAGCTTCATACCCTTCAATGGATTAAATTCCTTTATGATAATTTATAAGTGATATTCATCCCTAAGCGGAACTGGAATCTAGTAGTATCCAAAGCTTTTTTGTGTGACAGTGGATAAGAATTATGCTATTTACAATACATGTAACCTTGAGTAAGTATCATAATCTGTAAGTTGATTTTGTCATTTGTAAAATAAGTATTGAAATAATAATGGCTGTCTCATTGCATTATTGTGCAATGTAAATGAGATAGCATATGTGAACTACCTAGCATGGAGCTAGTTATAGCATAAACTTTTTTTTTTTTTTTTTTTTTTGAGACAGTCTCACTCTTGTCACCCAGGCTGGAGTACAGTGGCATGATCTTGGCTCACTGCAACCTCTGCCTCCCAGATTAAAGTGATTCTCTTATCTCAGCCTCCCAAGTAGCTAGGTCTACAGGCACAAGCCACCAGGCCCCAGCTAATTTTTTGTGTTTTTAGTAGAGACGGGGTTTCGCCATGTTGGCCAGGCTGGTCTCGAACTCCTGACCTCAGGAGATCCACCTGCGTCGGCCTCCCAAAATGCTGAGATTGCAGGCACGAGCCACCGCGCCTGGCCTAGAATGAACCTTAAAAAAAAGTGTTTATTATCTTTCCCCGCAGAGCTCAGAAATGTCTACTATCTAGAGTCTTTATCACAATGGAGTATATCCTGAATTTTTCAAGCCCCTTTAGCTCCTAAAGGGGGCATATTGAGATCCATTGGATACTGTGGCAGCCTTGAAAACATGCTGCTCAGAGCTCTTGCTATGGGGAATATAATTGATAGCCCCTAGAAGCTTCCCTTTTGAATTTTTTCCCCACATTCATGCCAAGGCTCCACCTTCTATGGGCCACTCTCAGCCAATGACTAAGCAAGATGAAAATACTAATGTAGGCCTATTCTGTGAGACACAGCATTCTTTTAACCAAAGTGCCTCTGGCTTGATGACGTCCATCAGCCTAGTCAACACTTTCTTTGAGCTATTATAGAGTCTCTAGACTGAGACTCTTCCTGTACTGTGCTCCTTCCTCACTCTCTCTTGCACAGGTGTCAAGCCTGCATGGTGGGATGAAGTCTCCTCTTCCTCCTCTGGCTCCCCACCTGATCCTTCACAGATAGTTGCCCCAATTAATGCAGCTTAATTTCACCATATCACCTACTTCTTTTAGGATCCAAAATGATGCAGACACTCAGAATTTATTTATATAGGGTTTAACTGCCTTACCCTTATTCCTGGCTGTATTTTTCAAATTTTTTTAATCAATTATTCAATATAAACCTACTCTACTGAACACATTATATAGAGTTTTCATGACTATGATTTCTGCTCTAATTCCAAGTTAGATTCTCTTGTCTAACTAGTCAACTCTGCCAGAAGTCAGTGTTTCTACTGCTTTGATCAGCAATATCATTATTTCCCCTTACCCACACCCAACACAGTGTACTGTGAAAACTGGTACTTCTTTTGTAACTTCCCATCGGCTGCCCCAGCTCTCTGATGAAGTTTTTCTGGGCCTCATGGTACCATTCAAAATGGTCTGTATAAATCATGTAATTGTCAGGAGATACTTGATTTCTTAATGGTGCTTATTAAATGTGAGACCTATAGAGACAAATCCTTTATTACTGGATTTAAGAAGGAACTTAAACATTAACTTTTCCAGTCATGACTTTTCACAGATGATGAGTCCAAGGACAAAGATACTAAGAGACTTTCTTGAGGTCAAGCACAGAATGGAAATGAGACCAAACAAAAAACAAAAAACAAAAAAACAAAAAAACTGTGCTCCCAAAGAAACAAGAAGCCTAAATAGCAGATGCAGCAACTTTCTGAAGAGCTCCAGCACGCACAACTGAAGACAATAAAAAGGAATTTCAAGATGTCATGTGGGGACAAGGGTTCCAAAAGAGAAAAGACTGGATGCTTTTTAGGAGATTTGTATAGAAAAGGAAAAAAAAACTGCTAATAAAATTATGAGTAAGAATAGTAATCTGGACAATCAAGTGCTAAATAAATTGATGTTAGACATTAAGGGTTCTTGCTTGAATATTTGACTACAGGCTCAAATATAACAATGAGTGTTCCGATAATCAACACATACAAATATAGCCATGTAGGGCTTCCAGGTAAGGAGAATGTAATTTATATGAAAGGACATTGTTTTTTTCCTAACAATACAATCCGATAGTTTATGTGTGAAATTGTTATCTTTTTCTGTAAACTTAATAAATATCTTTTTTTCTCCTAGAGGGAGAGTTATCTTTTTGTGTTATGTACAGCTCTCTACTTCAACATTAACCATACATTAGCACCAGAAAATTTTCTTCCATGAGTGGAAAATTTGATTGATTTCTTGACGTTATATTGGTTATTTTCATTTCTTAGACCAATGATCTACAAACCCTAATGAGCATATCACACAGAGCTATCAGTAAAAATTTTGAGTATGCATTTCCCAAGAAATATTGATTTATTTATAAGGTATACGCAAGTAGTATACTAGTTGAACATATTGTGAATACTACAATACATAAAGAAAAATTTATTTAGAGGAAGGATGAAATAAATATTAATGAAAGCTCCAATATTTTGTTTTCTCCCTCATGGATCATTTTGAATAACCCACTTTTTAGACCACTGGTCTATTTTGTGAATGAAGAAATAAATATCTTCTGTATTTAATCAAACCAAAATTCCATTTCATTTTCTTTGTATTCGCAATTCTATCAGGATGCATTCAAACCACTTTTTCTACTATCCTAGCTTTCACATTTCTTAGGTTATCCATATAGTCAATACTTCACAAAATCTCCTAGATCAAGGCTTACAAACAAGTTGACAATGGTAAAATTAAACCAATAAACATATTATGTATGGACTAAACTCTGTTTCTTAACTATCTGAACTCTAAACTCTATAGGAGGCAAAAGTTCTTTCATTTATGTATTCCCTACCACTCTTTGTTATCTCATGCCTGTCCAACTTCACTCATTTACATTGTGGCAGATTTAAAATAACCACAAATTATATGACACTCTTCCAAGCCAGAGGTAAGTTTATTGCTTCTCCCTTTGAATCTGAGTTAGCCCTGTGATTTGCTCTGACCAATGTAATGCAGTGGGAAATGATGCTGTATAAACATATGATATATGTAACTTCTATTTTCACATATTTCCCCTTGAATTCCAGATGCCATTCTGTAGGAAGTCTAGGCCATATGGAGAGGCCATGTGGAGGATAAATGATGCACTACAATTAGTACCCCAGCTGAGCTCCTAGCTGATAGTCATTACCATTCACAAAGCATTTGAGTAAGTAATCTTAGACATTCCAAGCGATTCAAGCCTCTGGATTATTACTGAAGTGGTTGACAACACATGGCAGCAAAGGATCCACCTGCTGAGCCCAATTCACCTACATAATTTTGAGTGAGAATAAATGGCTGTGATTGTTCTAAGCCAACAAGTTTTGGGGTGGTTTGTCACATGGCAATAGAGAACCAAAACATCTATTATCTTGAAATGGCATGTGGATTGGAATATCTTCCCTATACAGATCGTTAATCTAGTTGGGTTTGTCTAGAATTGGGTTTCTCATCTGACTTTACATTTCTATTCTCCATATCTTTGCTTTCAATAGTTTTTCAAAGGTTTTGTGCACCTATATAAATTCTAACCATCTTTCCAGGCAGAGGTAGTTAAAATTCCAGCTCCTGTATCCTAATTAAGTAATCATGTATGCAAATAGTAATAGCCACTAACTTGGGATTGTAAGGAAGATTGAAAGACGTATTGTCTATACAGGGATTCACAGAGTGTCTGGCCCACAGACATGAAGAATATCTACTACTGAAACTTACTTCAAGCATTTAAATAGCCTTTATCTTTATTCAACCTAATATTATTTAGTTGAGTGATTACCAATGTCCAGAACTCTGTTCCCAAAGATGTTAGTACATTCTTTACTACCCCTTGGAAACCTGGCTCTAAATAGATCAATGAAGAGAGTTTCTATCAAAGAGCCAAAGCCCTTCCTTCAAAAGAGAAATATTTTGGTCAGAATAAGCCCAGTAAGTAATAGAAAGTCAAGGCATATTTCTCGAATTAATGAATAAATGAGCAAACCAGATGGAACAGCTGTACTCACCTGAAAATGGGGAAAAATTATTTCAGATATCATATGCTTTACAATGTGTTAGTGACACCTTATATTTTATTCAAAAATTAGATGATCATAAAAAATTAGTTATTTGGGATATAATTCATGTTATATCATCTTATAAAACATAATCCATAAATATGTTCAAATCAAAATAAAGCTGGAGGCATCATGCTACCTGACTTCAAACTATACTACAAGGCTACAGTAACCAACACAGCATGGTACTGGTATCAAAACAGATATACAGACCAATGCAACAGTACAGAGGCCTCAGAAATGACATCATACATCTGCAACCATCTGATCTTTGACAAACGTGACAAAAAAAAAGAAATGGGGAAAGAATTCCCTTTTTAAAAAATTGTGCTGGGAAAACAGGCTAGCCATATGTAGAAAGCTGAAACTGGATTCCTTCCTCACACCTTATACAAAAATTAACTCAAGATGGTTTAAAGACTTAAATGTTAGACCTAAAACCATAAAACCCTAGAAGAAAACCTAGGCAATACCATTCAGGACATAGGCATGGCCAAGGACTTCATGACTAAAACACCAAAAGCAATGGCAGCAAAAGCCAAAATAGACAAATGGGATCTAACTAAACTAAAGAGCTTCTGCGCAGCAAAAGAAACTACCATCAGAGTGAAAAGGCAACCTACAGAATGTGAGAAAATTTTTGCAATCTACTCATCTGACAAAGGGCTAATATCCAGAATCTACAAAGAACTTAAATTTATAAGAAAAAACCAACTCCATAAAAAAGTAGGCAAAGAATATAAACAGACACTTCTCAAAAGAGGACATTTATGCAGCCAACAGACATATGAAAAAATGCTCATTATCACTGGTCATCAGAGAAATGCAAATCAAAACTACAATGAGATACCATCTCACACCAGTTAGAATGGCGATCATTAAAAAGTCAGGAAACAACAGGTACTGGTGAGGATGTGGAGAAATAGGAATGCTTTTACACTGTTGGTGGGAGTGTATACTAGTTCAACCATTGTGGAAGACAGTGTGGCAATTCCTCAAGGATCCAGAAATAGAAATACCATTTGACCCAGCATTCCCAACACTGGGTATATACCCAAAGAATTATAAATCATGCTACCATAAAGACACATGCACACGTATGTTTATTGCAGCACTATTCACAAAGGACATAGATGAAGCTGGAAACCATCATTCTCAGCAAAATATCACAAAGACAGAAAACCAAACACTGGATGTTCTCACTCATAAATGGAAGTTGAAAAATGGAACACATGGACACAGAGAGGGGAACATCACACACTGGGGCCTGTTGGGGGGTTGGGGGCTAGGGGAGGGATAGCGTTAGGAGAAATACCTAATGTAAATGACGAGTTGATGGGTGCAGCAAACCAACATGGCACATGTATACCTATGTAACAAACCTACACGTTGTGAACATGTTCCCTACAACTTAAAGTATAAACATACCAAATTGTAAAGACCATCAATGCTAGGAAGAAACTGCATCAAATAACAGGCAAAATAACCAGCTAACATCATAATGACAGGAACAAATTCACGCATAACAATATTAACCTTAAATGTAACTGGGCTAAATGCCCCAATTAAAAGACACAGACTGGCGAATTGGATAAAGAGTCATGACCCATCGGTGTGCTGTATTCAGGAGACCCATCTCACATGCAGAGACACACATAGGCTCAAAATAAAGAGATGGAGGAAGATCTATCAAGCAAATGGAAAGAAAAAAAAAAGCAGGGGTTGCGAACCTAGTCTCTGATAAAACAGACTTTAAACCAACAAAGATCAAAAGAGACAAAGAAGGCCATTACATAATGGTATAGGGATGAATTCAACAAGAAGAGCTAACTATCCTAAATATATATGCACCCAATACAGGAGCACCCAGATTCATAAAGCAAGTCCTCAGAGACCTACAAAGAGACTTAGAATCCCACACAATAATGGGAGATTTTAACACCCCACTGACAATATTAGACAGATCAATGAGACAGAAAGTTGACAAGGATATTCAGGAGTTGAGCTCAGCTATGCACCAAGTGGACCTAATAGACATCTACAGAACTCTCCACCCCAAATCAACAGAATATACATTCTTCTCAGCAACACATCATACTTATTCCACAATTGACCACGTAGTTGGAAGTAAAGCTCTCCTCAGCAAATGTAAAAGAACAAAAATCACAACAGTATCTCACAGACCACAGTGCAATCAAATTAGAACTCAGGATTAAGAAACTCACTCAAAATCGCACAACTACATGGAAACTGAATGACCTGCTCCTGAATGACTACTGGGTAAATAACGGAATGAAGGCAGAAATAAAGATGTTCTTTGACACCAATGAGAACAAAGACATAACGTACCAGAATCTCTGGGACACATTTAAAGCGGTGTGTAGAGGGAAATTTATAATACTAAATGCCCACAAGAGAAAGCAGGAAAGATCTAAAATTCATACCCTAACATCACAATTAAAAGAACTAGAGAAGCAAGAGCAAACACATTCAAAAGCTAGCAGAAGGCAAGAAATAACTAAGATCAGAGCAGAACTGAAGGAGATAGAGACACACACACAAAAACACCCTTCAAAAAATCAATGAATACAAGGGCTGGTCTTTTGAAAAGATCAACGAAATAGACCACTAGCAAGACTAATAAGAAAAGAAAGAAGAATCAAATAGATGCAATAAAAAATGATAAAGTGGCTATCACCACTGATCCCACAGAAATACAAACTACCATCAGAGAATACTATAAACACCTCTGTGCAAATAAACTAGAAAATCTAGAAGAAATGGATAAATTCCTGGACACATACACCCTCCAAACACTAAACCAGGAAGAGGTTGAATCAGTGAATAGACCAATAACAGCTCTGAAATTGAGGCAATAATAGCCTACCAACCAAAAAAAGTCCAGGACCAGATGGATTCACAGCCGAATTCTACCAGAGGTACAAGGAGGAGCTGGTACCATTCCTTCTGAGACTATTCCAATCAATAGAAAAAGAGGGAATCCTCCATAAGTCATTTTATGAGGCCAGCATCATCTTGGTACCAAAGCCTGGCAGAGACACAACAAAAAAAGAAAATTTTAGACCAATATCCCTGATGAACATTGATGCAAAAGTCCTCAATAAAATACTAGCAAATCGAATCCAGCAGCATATCAAAGAGCTTATCCACCAAGATCAAGTTGGCTTCATCCCTGGGATGCAAGGCTGGTTCAACATAGGCAAATCAATAAACGTAATCCATCACATAAACAGAACCAATGACAAAAACCACATGATTATCTCAATAGATGCAGAAAAGGGCTTTGACAAAATTCAACAGCCTTTCATGCTAAAAACTCTCAATAAATTAGGTATTGATGGAACGTATCTCAAAATAGTAAGAGCTACTTATGAAAAACCCACAGCCAGTATCATACTGAATGGGCAAAAACTGGAACCATTCCCTCTGAAAACCAGAACAAGGCAGGGATGCCCTCTCTCACCACCCCTATTCAGCATAGTGTTGGAATTTCTGGCCAGGGCAATCAGGCAAGAGAAAGAAATAAAGCATATTCAATTAGGAAAAGAGGAAGTCAAATTGTCCCTGTTTGCAGATGACATGATTATATATTTAGAAAACCCCACTGTCTCAGCCCAAAATCTCCTTAACCTGATAAGCAACTTCAGCAAAGCCTCAGGATACAAAATGAATGTAAAAAATCACCAGCATTCTTATACACCAATAACAGACAAACAGAGAGCCAAATCATGAGTGAACTCCCATTCACAATTGCTACAAAGAGAATAAAATACCTAGGAATCCAACTTACATGGCATGTGAAGGATCTCTTCAAGGAGAACTACAACCACTGCTCAATGAAATAAAAGAGGACACAAATGGGAGAACATTCCATGCTCATGGGTAGGAAGAATCAATATCATGAAAATGGCCATACAGCCCAAGGTAATTTATAGATTCAATGCCACACCCATCAAGCTACCAATGACTTTCTTCACAGAATTGGAAAAAATTACTTTAAAGTTCATATGGAACCAAAAAAGAACCTTCATTGCCAAGACAATCCTAAAACAAAAAGAACAAAGCTGGAGATATCATGCTACCTGACTTCAAACTACACTACAAGGCTACAATAACCAAAACAGCATGGCATTGCTACCAAAACAGAGATATAGACCAATGGAACAGTACAGAGGCCTCAGAAATAACACCACACATCTACAACCATCTGATCTTTGACAAGCCTGAGAAAAACAAGTAATGGTGAAAGGAGTCCCTATTTATAAATGGTGCTGGGAAAACTGGCTAGCCATATGTAGAAAGCTGAAACTGGATTCCTTCCTTACACCTTATACAAAAATTAACTCAAGATACATTAAAGACTTAAATGTTAGACCTAAAACCATAAAAACCCTAGAAGAAAACCTAGGCAATACCATTCAGGACATAGGCATGGCCAAGGACTTCATGACTAAAACACTAAAAGCAATGGCAGCAAAAGCCAAAATAGACAAATGGGATCTAACTAAACTAAAGAGCTTCTGCACAGCAAAAGAAACTACCATCAGAGTGAACAGGCAACCTACAGAATGGGAGAAAATTTTTGCAATCTACTCATCTGACAAAGGGCTAATATCCAGAATCTACAAAGAACTTAAACAAATTTACAAGAAAAAAAATCAAACAACTCCATCAAAAAGTAGGCAAAGGATATAAACAGACACTTCTCAAAAGGAGACATTTATGCAGCCAAAAGACACTGAAAAAATGCTCATCATCACTGTCATCAGAGAAATGCAAATCAAAACCACAATGAGATACCATCTCACACCAGTTAGAATGGCGATCATTAAAAAGTCAGGAAACAATAGGTACTGGTGAAGATGTGGAGAAATAGGAACACTTTTACACTGTTGGTGGGACTGTAAACTAGTTCAAACACTGTGGAAGACAGTGTGGCAATTCCTCAAGGATCTGGAACAAGAAATACCATTTGACCCAGCAATTCCATTAGTGGGTATATACCTAAAGGATTATAAATCATGCTGCTATAAAGACACATGCACACGTATGTTCATTGTGGCACTATTCACAACAACAAAGACTTGGAACCAACACAAATGTCCATCAATGATAGACTGGATTAAGAAAATGTGGCACATATACACCATGAAATACTAGGCAGCCATAAAAAAGAATAAGTTCATGTCCTTTGCAGGGACATGGGTGAAGCTGGAAACCATCATTCTGAGCAAACTATCGCAAGGACAGAAAACCAAACACTGCATGTTCTCACTCATAGTTAGGAATTGAACAATGAGAACACTTGTACACAGGACGGGGAACATCACACACTGGGGCCTGTCGTGGGGTGGGGTGATGGGGGAGAGATAGCATTAGGAGATATACCTAATGCTAAATGACGAGTTAATGGGTGCAGCACACCAACATGGCACATGTATACATATGTATCAAACCTGCACGTTGTGCACATGGACCCTAAAACTTAAAGTATAATTTAAAAAAAAAAGAGAAAATAAATTGATGATAGAAAATAGTTGGAAGGAAATAACTAACCAAACTGTGTAACATCACAGATGTCTTTTGGAATCTTTTTCTTTGTCTTACATTGTGGAATCACTCCAGCCTGTTGCTCGCCACAGAAATGCAGACTCCAGGGCAAACTCTGTGGCTATCACACAGCACAGTGTCCTTTCACAGATAATCCTAAATGCATACTTTCTGTTTGGACTAGTCATAGGATATAGATCTCAAGCGAGTCCATCCTCAAGAGCAGCACAAACTCATCCTCAGTTAAATCTCTTGGTGTCTTATCAATAAAAGTAATGGTTCCAGTTCCAGGCAGTGCACCAGAGTACATGCCATCTGAAGGAAGATTGTCCTGTCTCCTCTGACCTGTGGTTGCATCCAACACACAGCTGATCCACTCAACCAAAGCCTTCATCAGATCTTTTTGTGGATTCTCACAACTTGCTCACATTTCTTCCTTTGTTTGCTGATCTTCATACTTAATAACTTGATGCAGACATGTATTTTGTTCTAGAATAGACAAATAATCAATAAAAAGAAATATCTAAGAGCCTAAGATGTGACAAATCACTTTCTTTGAACTATTGAAGCCCCACAGAGCTATCTGAGAGCATTAAGTACTCGTTCATCAAGGTTGACGTAAATTACCAAGCCTGTCTGAAATAGCTCATTAGCCCTTTCTGCCTGCTTCCAAGGGAGACCTGCCTCCATCAGTCTGACAGTATTCTGTGTGAGTGACACGAGACACATCGATTCATGTTTTCTTTTTAACTGATTCCCATTGTCATTGACCTGATTGCCCTTTCATTACGCAGGGCAAAGCAAGAGCGGGCACACTGGCCACTGATAACTGATCCTTGGCACTTTGAAAACAACTAGATGGTGGGAGTGCCACCCTCCTCTGCTCCCATCAAGTATTTTTGCCAAAAAACAAAAACAAAAAAAAAGCTTGAGTCAGATCATGCTTCCCAATTTAGTTGTAGTAGATTATGGGAAATCCAGGACACATAGCAATATGTTAAACACACCATGAGGAGACAACCAGCAAAATCCAAAATGCAGGAAACCCTGAAGGACAAATGATGTGGTAGTTTGGAATATATTACAAGAAAAATTAAAGAGATGAAGAATGTTTAGATTGAAAGAGATTTCAGAGGCTATCCATCAAATGCAATGAGTGGATGTTATTTGAATCCCGATTCAAGCAAAGTGTGAACAAAACGTATGAGACAAATGGGGAAATTTGTACACTGAATAATTGATGATATTACAGGATTGTCAACAACAAAAAACTCAAATAATAAAAAAAAATTAAAAAAGACAAAAAATTCAAAATAAAGAAGTTTAAATACATCAAGTCTATCGTCTAAGACATATATATTCTCAGAATCTATGAGAGCCTCTGGGTCATTTAATGGCATTGTTGTGTAGCCTAAAATCAGGCCTAGAAGATATTATTATTTCACGTCATTTCAAACTTTGGCCTTCACTGTTATATGGTACTTCTCACTGTGTAAGATTTCTAGACACTCCACTGTCCTAGAAAATAAAGAACAGCAGAAGAGGTGACCCTTGAGGAGACAGGTTAACACAGATCCAAGTAGAGTACCAGGACAGTAGCTTAGAAATGCAGAGATGTCCTGCTTGTGGATGGTAATATGCCCTTGAAATCAGATGTTCTATAAAAAGAAAGCCAAACAAAACAAAGCAATGTCATGAAGCCCATTTCCCATTATTTTTCCTATATTTTATATAGGAAAAATTCCCAACATATTTCTAAAATATAATTGAAATACAGAAAAAATACTTAGCCTATAACCCCATGATTATCAAAACAATATAGTTGTTAAAAAAGAAACAATTACATTTTATGCAGTAGCACTTTTATTTCCATTGCAATTACTTCCTCATTTGCTTTGCTTACTTCCCCACAATTTTCATGAGTAATTTCTTGTGTTTGGGGGCTCACATTGTATTATTCTTGGCAAAAACCTTACAACAATATGAAAGCTATTCAGAACAAGTGCCCAGTGGCAGAGGGTGGCTCACCTTGAGTGTGACACTGTGATGCCTTCTTAGCATCAGACATATCCAAATTACATGTCTTGTTTGTTGACACTCACCAGACTTTATAGTTTTCGAACATTTATCATGATTTTGACATTCTACTAATTGTGTTTTGGAATACAACTCAAGACTTCTCCTAAACATCATTTTGTTTGAAATGTTATATTGTGTCTAGGGACAAAAATATACAGTTTTTGATGCAAACATAGGCTGAAAAAATGTTGCATTGATATTTTTGTAGGATCCATGAGTTTTGGATATTAAAAAGTAAAAGGTATTATTCCATCGGGAAATATCCACTCAGAAAACCCTCTATAGGGCATTCTTGTACAATATTGCCTAGAATTATAAGGAGTTAGTCTCTGTACTAATATATGAATTAATATGAACTTTTTTGCCCCTCAGCATTAATATTCCATGACTCTATTTCATTTTGGAGAACTGCTCCTCACTCCTTGGTAGTTTGTATTATTTGGGTGGGACTAATCATACCTCTTGACCCACGGTCAGGCCAATCCTAACACGTTAAATATATGGTCACAATTTATATTCATGGATAGAGAAGTAAATACATGATCCAGGCCAATAAAATGATATTCAATTTCAGATTTGTTTGTTTACTTGATTTGCTCAGAGTCAGAAAACTACTGTTTAAAAAGCACCCTACCCCACATTTTTTAACCAGACTGCTGAGTAAAGAGCCTGAGATACTTCAGAGACAGAGAGAGACTGTTTAGGAATGAAGGCAATACAGAGGAATTAAAAACAAAAGTAAGTAATCACTTAAGTCTAGCTATTTCTGAAGTCAGTTACCCCTGTAGTTTTAGGCTATGTGCTTTTTAGCAAAAGCCATGCCAACTTACAATACCAGGCAAGATGTACAAGCAAGATTATGTTAACAAGTAAACAGTACAAACCTAGTGGCTTAACAGAACAGATTTATTTCTGGATCACACAATATCTGATTTAGATTAGACAATTCCCTAGGAAAGCTCTCCTCCATGCAGTGATTCAAGGATCCAGGCTGATTCAACATGTGGCCTGCAAGGTTACCACTAAAGGGGAAGAGACAGCATGAGGTAACATCTTGTTCTTAAAGGCTTTGGGCTACATGTTACACAGATTGCTTCTGTTTGGGATCCATTGTCTAAAACTTGTCGTGTGGTTTTCATGTTCAAGAAATGCAGAATCAAATACTGAGCAATATTAGTTTCGACCAAAAAATTTTGGGGGATATCTTTCACCAAAAATATCCTGATTAATACAGACATATTTAAAAAAATAAATTATAAATATTTTTTCCCATAATTCTCTACTGGTAAGAAAATTGACGAAGAAAGGAATGAGGATGAAATGTGATGAGGAAGGTGAAACTGAATGCTTTGGAGAGAATGTGCCCTGAAAGAAATATTGTATAAATAAGTACCTAATATGATTCATCATGTGGATGTATGCTAGCACTATCTTGTTGCTTTCCAGAAATGATATTATTTGCTCAAACATATAAGCAGTATGTCCTTGCACCTCAATATACCACCTCCCAACAACATCTGATAACCACCCTCTTTTATTTCTCCATCGTAGCATCAATCATATTTTGTAGTTGAGAAATGACAATGGCAGCTTGGGCTCAGCTGTGAGGTACAAGACTCAGTGCTTTCATTCCTCTTTATCAGCTCCACTATCAACTTTGCTGCCATTCAGCAGCATCACCTGCTTCTCTGCCACCAGGCCATGGTATTACGCAGTTTAACTATTTCAGCTCCATTTAAGCAATAAATATTAGCAAAATTTTCTCTCATTCTGACTAATAAGACTCAAACTCAGCCTTCATCACCTAACTCCTCGTTCAGTTCAATATCCTTCATTTGGGTTCTTTTCACATTAGGTTCATTTCCGTCAGACCTATCTATACACCCTTACCAGACCAATTTTACACAAACACCCACAATGTATTTCTTCATATTATTTAGTTGATTTCATAGTGGATATCTATTTTCTACCAAACCCAATGTAAACTTCAGTTCCTCGTTTTATTAGTATGGTCCCATCATTTCTGCCCAAACTAATGATGCACTCTTTCCAACATTTATCTGTCATTCTACACAAGGCTGTCTCCAAACAATCTTGTGTGGAATACAGATGGCTCCCAACTTCTGATGGTTTGACTTACAATTTATTGACATTACAATGGTGGGTTAGCTACATACATTCAGTAGTGACTGTACTTTGAGTACCCATACAATCATTCTGCTTTCCACTATTAGTACAGGATTTGATAAATTACAGGAGATATCCAACACTTCATTATAAAATAGTTTTTGTGTTAGATGACTTTGCCCATCTGTAGGCTAATGTAGCTGTCCTGAGCACATTTAAGGTAGACCAGGCTAAGCTACAATGTTCAAAAGTTAGGTGTATTAAATCCATTTTCAAGTTAATAATATTTTCAATTTATGATGGGTTTATTGGGACATAACCTCATCTTAATTCAAGGAGCATTTGTATTCTAAGTGGGTTTGTCTGCGAGGCCTACTAGTTCTATAGAAGAAACCTGGTTGGGAAGAAACAAGTCTGTGATCCTGTCCCAGAGAATTACAAGCAGTAGACTTAGATTGCAAGGTGGGTAATTAGCAGTCTAATTAAGAATGTTCAGAGATATGGTAAACTCATTCACCAAATTTAAAGGAGTCTAATATTATAGACTAGGTACTATAGTAGGAGTCTCCAGGATAGTGAATTATTTAAAAAGAATTTTGAACGCTTATAACACAAAGAAATGATAAATGTTCAAGGTGATATATGTACTAATTACCTTGATTTGATTGTTATGCTTCGTATATATGTATTAAAATATCACTCTGAGCCAGCTGCAGTGGCTCTTGCTTGTGATCCCACTGCCTTGGGAGGCCAGATTGGGAAGATAACTTGAGCTCAGGAGTTTGAGACTAGCCTGGGCAACATAGTGAGACTCCATCTCTACAAAAAAAAAATTTGTTTTAATTAGCTAGCCATGATGACACACACACACACAAGTAGTCCCCGCTACTTGAGAGACTGAGGCAGGAGGATTATTTGAGCCCCAGAATTCTAGATTGCAGTGAGCTATAATTGCACCACTGCACTCCACCCCTGGTGACAGAGTGACACACACACACACACACATACACACACACACAGAGAGAAATCACTCTGCATCTCAACAATATGTACAATTACTACGTGTCAACTAAAAATAAAAAGATAAAAAAGAAAACAAAAACAACATCAAGATCACAACTTGAATATAATTAGATCACTGAATTATACATTTGAAAGAGGGAACTTTATGTTAAGTAAATTATATCTCAATAAAGCTATTATTAATGTAATTACATCTCAATTTGAGTACAAACTTCAATGGCAGATGTACAAGCTATAGTAATATTTCTCACAATTTAGTATAGTGTTTTCTCAAACTTTTTCAAATTATGAAAGTTTCTTAACTTCCAAAATCTAGGGTACTCTATATGGGTATTATAATTTCAGAAGTCTAAAATTGGATTCTGAAACATGTACTTTTATTAAGCAATCTAGGTGACTCTATAGGTGTCTCATGGCCCATACTTAAAAAATTAATAGAAATCACTGGTCTACCTAGCAACCAGCCCTAAGAAGAGAAGCTGATTATGGCTGGAGAGATTGTCAAAGTCCCAGTCAAATGTATTCTTCAGGGAAAAATTCAAGATTTTACGAACTGGAGCAAAATCAGAAAAACAAGAAAGACACATTTCATTCAGACTATGAAAAGAGGGAAGATGCAGTGGTTGGGGGAAATTTGCGTCTCAGTAACTACAAAATCACTCTAAAGCTGACCTGAACAATTCAGCTTATCAGACTTTATATAAGGTTTATATAGCAAGGCTAATTTGGGGTGCACTTATTCATAAGTGTTATAAGCTAATAACATACTCTCCACTTTGACTGAGCAACTGTAATTGGTAGCTGCCAGCTGAAGACATCAGGGCTTGCATTTGGAAAAGGCTGGAAATACAAGGAAGGAATAAGAGTGCAAACACCCGCACGATTTCTGCTCCTTACATCAGGAGCTATTGCATGCTCAGATAACATCTCCTGATGGGGGAGTGTCCAGAGTCACATAAGAATTAAATAAAGATAAAAAGTGTATGCCTGCAAGGTTGACTGTGGATATGTCCAAGCTGCTGACCAGCAAAATCTGTCATGTCAGAGGCACACCTTAGAGAAGATTGATTCTAAGGGGACCTAAAATGATGCTTAGAACTTACCAAAAAACAAAAATAAATTGTTTCCTGGAAGAAGTCAGAGAATGATGCCTGAGGACTAGTATCAGAAATTAGGAAACAGAAACCTGGTTTCAGTCAAAAGGAAAAAGCAACCTTTTTATGCCAAGGCTGTATCTTGGACAGCACAATATAAGTCATGACTTTAATCAAAGTCATTTTAAAAGTCACTTTTCAATATATGGCATACATTCCCAGCTTTCTAGCAATTTCTTATTCCTTCTTATCAGGACTTTATAGCAAGAAATCATCTATTCTATGTCGGTTAGCCCCAAATTGTTCTCTTTATTAGTCTATCATGTATTCATTTGGTAAACATTTATTGAGCATGTTATTGTGCTAAAATGACAAGGAAAAATTTCCTGTTCTCAAGGGGCTTAAAGTCCAACATAATTTGTTCCTTTACCCCAAATAAATAAAAAAATATTTTAGTCAATGACTGAACCATATCTCCTAGCTGTGTCCACTTTAACATCCATCACAGCCAGACTTACTGTTGTCTTTGAATACTTTTTTGTTAATGGAATATCAAACCCATTTATTAAACACGGGATATTTTTTAAAATATTCCAAGTACTGTGAGTTAGGTTATGCCTCAGTATGGTCAAGGCTTCTAATCTACAATACTGGAGATGCCAATGCTGACAATCAGTTTGAAGGTTTCTACTGAAATAAAAATACCGGTTCTATTAAAAAAATTATCTACTGAGTATTTAATATTGAACAAACTGGTGTGTTTCATAAATAGAAGTTTCTCTAGTAGATACTAGATAGGATTTCATAGGCAGATTTAATCAGAAGGAGCACCTGGGTGTCACCATGTATACATGAAAATGAGATTCAATTAAGTGGGGAAGAGGTTAAAATAGGAGAAAAACTAGCAGTGAATTAGTTGTTCAACATGAACAGTCTAAACGAGACAGCCAGGAGATGGAATCTAACTTTTCAATCAATATCAGAAAAACAAGGTACTGAATTGTCTGCCCCTACTCATTATAAGCATGAGCAGAAAGTTAGGAGTTGAAGTCACAATTACATAAATTATTTATTCACTATCTTTGTATTCATTACTATCACCAAAATTTTATTAGGTTTTTTGGTCATCCAGACAATTTCAGATATGGAGAAAATAGTGGAGCCTCGACACAGTGACAGGCACTATTTTATTAAAATCAGTGTTGATCTCTCTCAATCTTATAGTTACTGTCATGTTGGAAGCTGGGCTTTCCCAGCAAAGAAAAGAAGGTCTAACTTCTTATACTTCCTATCAGCACTATGCTTATGGACAAAAACACGTTTGAAGTGTTTTTGGTAGGACAGCTAGGGGCAGCAATGTACATTTTATTTTCTAAGATCATTAAATCTATCAGATTAATAAGACCCAGTATTTCAAATAAGTGAGTTAGTCAAATGTCTACTTAACCATTATTATAATACTGGATTGTTACATCAAAACAATGCATGGAATAAAACAAGTTTAAAACAAGTTTTTTTGTTTTGTTTTGTTTTGTTTTGTTTTTAATAGGGCTCCCTGGGTCTTTTAAAACCATTGTTCAGACTAGGTGGGTTTTCTTCATTAATAAGAAATGAAGATTTAAAGTATCACATAGCTATATTCTGTTTATGAGACTAAGAATTCCTCTTGTAGAGATAATTCACAATTCATCTCAAAATGCAAAGGAATTACAAACACCAAATATTATATGCTGTCTATAGTAGTAACTATGCATGTTATAGATAAGTGTTGTAACTTAGCTAAAACAAGACTAACTAAAGGATTGGTTTGGGACAGTGTCAAAGGAGTCTTTGGGTGGTTTCTGGTGGCCAAAAGTTGCCTAGAAGAAAGAGATGGATAATAAAGTTTTGTAAAGGCCTGTGAATGAAAATGGGTCAGCTGAAAGAGAGACTATGGTTATTAAAGGAAAGTGGGAAAAAAAAATCCTGGAATTTGAGAAATGTGCCGTATCATTTGGAGGAGTGACTCAAATTCAAAAGTGAGGATCAACAGATGAACCAAAACAGATTGGTACTGAGTCAAGTGCATATGTTGCCAGCAGTTGGAGGAGGAGCAGATTCTGTCTGGACATTTCTCTGGTTTTAATGTACTAGGAACCAGAAACACTTTTGAGCAGCCAGTGGAGCAAAATAGTTACAGAGGCCAGATCTACCAATAGCACTGTATCATGGTCACCTTTCAACAAAATTGCCTCTTTTTTTTTTTTTGCTACTACAGCTTCTGAAGTAAATGCATGCCATCTCAATAAGAAGGCCTATAAGAATGGAAAAAAAAAAATTGAAGCTTCATCCTTGGGTGAATTCAGTTCCTTCGGAAAGAAAATGCCAAGATGGAATTATACATGAAAGAGATTTAGTAGGGAAAAGCCAGTGAAAAATAAAGAAGAGAGGGAACGAGAGTAGACAGGGATTGCCTTCAGATAGATGCAGTTTTGATACCTGTAAAGGGGCAGGGAAAAGAAGGAGAATGCCGTAGAAAGTCTCATACTGCATTGTAGTTCCGAGAAAGTCTCTATCAGCTCAATGAGGAGCCAGAGAAGAAATTGCATATTAAAGGAATCCTGCATTTAGCAAAAATGGCCAAAGTCTAGTACCCTTGCTGTGCTAGTCATGGCATGGGGGATCATGGCTGTGGTGTGAATAATGCAGTGGATTCCAATAAGAATGCAGCCAGAGGCTACTATACTCCTCATAGGATCTTCTATCCTAAAGTGACAACTGAGCAGCAAAATTCTGTTGCTGCCATAGTGTCTCCCTTGCTCTGCACAGATCTACTTCTCCATACAGTTTTTAAAGTAGTTCCTCCATTTTCCCCTTAACCCTCTCTTCATAAAAGGAAACTTTAAAGAGAGGTCAGTAGGATGAACAACATACCCCATTACTACACTTTGCTTTGGGGCTGCAACTGGTAACCATCTCTCCCTTCTCCTAACCATTCTAAATTTCCATCTCTGTCCTTTGTTATCCATTCTAAATTCCTTTACCCCTGTAGGTCTTAGTAGCTTACCAGCTGTCACTTAACCCCTCATTTTTAAGGGGTCTAAGTGGCTAGTAATCATACACATCTCAGGCTAGTAGAATTTCACATAATTTACAGTCGAAATTGTACAAGGGAATACTAAAAAACAACCAAGTTGATCACGTGTTCCATACATAGTCTTCTCTGCCTCAAGATATAAAACAAAGAATATCTCTGGTGTTGATCAAGATCAACTGTCTTGGTCAATATGGTAACTCTTCTCACCTGAGGGTGGTCCCTACTCACAAAGAGTCCAAAGTTCTCAGGCAGCATCCATAACTAATAGTTCGATGAAATCTCCCCTGTCCACTGGCAAGAGTGTTCCTTTAGGGGAACCAAGATCTCTGAACCTCCATATCCCAGACTTTCAGAGATGAGAAGTATAAGGTCTCCTGGTGGATCAAGAATGTAATGACAAAAAAAAGTGAAAAATGGAACAGAGAAGAGATCTAAGAATACATGAAACCACTGACATTTTACCAGATCACATTCCTTTCTTGTGCAAGTCTATTTCTACTGTACCATAGAGAGCTCTGAGGTGTACCTGAAACAGAAATTTTGTAAGTTAAACCAATAAGTTGTCAAATAAATATCATCAGGTAGTCTTATTTTCTCAGACCATTTCAAATACATACTAAGAAATAAACAGTATGAGATATTTTTCAAAGCATCTATTCTCAAGGGCTTCCAGGAACACTCATGACCATCTCTCCACCATCAACGTTCCGAAAGGATGATACTAATGGAAACAAGATATGCTGTTTGTTCTTTTATTGTCTATCTGCCCACATTCTCATTTTCCCAGAGAAAATATGGCATTTTCCCAATTTACTGCTCAGCATCTTCTGCTTGGAGGTTGGTGAAGTATTGCCATTCCCAGGGCATCTGTACCCTCTTCCTCCCACAAATGCCAACTCTCTCCTTAGGCTCTGCAGTCATACCTGCTTCTGAGGGTCTCCTCCGGTGCTGATGTATTAAGTATATATTTCTCTGATCTGAGCCTGACTTAGTAAAATACTTATTTAACACCTCCACTGTAAAGTATTTTCTCTTTCATAAATCCGTGCATGCAAAATAGCTTTAGTGTCTCCTGACTAACAATAAGAATAGCAGTGAAAAGATTAGAAAGAGCTATGAACTTGAAGTGAGATTATCTGGTGGGTTGAGTTCTGCTTCAACTAGTCAAATTGTCATGAGAGTGAAGCAGTTACTTGGTCTTTCTGAGACTTTTTTATTTGCAAAATGGAGGTAGTAAAAATCTACCAGAGGAATATTTTCTGAAGACAAAATGAGATAAAAGATTTGAAAGTCCATTGTAAACTCCAAAATGGATTATACATGGAACAGAATGAAATACTAACAATATTACTATTATACACAATCCAAAGAAGCACATCATTAATCAAATTGTTATGGTCAAAACAAAATGGGAAGATGCTTGAAGTGAGACATACTTTTTGGAATCCTTTGAATCACATAAATGATTCCCTACTCAGCATATTCTAAGATCAACCAGCTTCATCCTTGGCTCTTACTGTGTGTCACTTATTTAGACTTTAGTCATTTTTTTTAATCATCAGGATTAATAACTCCTGGTTTAATCATTCCTCAGGGTAATTGCAAAACCATATACAATAAACCCTAAGTAAAACTAAAACATTTTGTACACTGTAATGTGATGTGCAAATTATAGATTGTGTCTTTATTTATCTATCTTCTTATAGGTTTGACGGTGCTTTCAGAAATCTATCTTAGCTTAGAGCCCTCTACTTGAAAAGGCTTAAAAGCAGTATCCAATATCATATGTACTTTAAATTTGGTATCAGGAAGACTTAAATGAAATATATTTAGTATCAGTCACTTTCTTTCTGTCCCTATGTGCTATGTCAACCATACGGTTCCAGGTCAGAGATGGCCAAAAGGGAAACCTGCATGCGGTTTGGAAACCAGAAGTGAAGCTGAGACATTATTTGACTGAAATTCGTTGCAGTCAGACATGACAAAGGCGAACACCATAAGGACAGATGAAGAAGTACCCAGCAAATCCAAGCTTATCTAGGTTCTCTTCTGCTCCACATTCAGCTAGTGCCTGACTATAGTCTCTGCTGGCCAACAGCAATCCCTAGCCCTACATCAGAGACTTCGCTGTAGATCCACAAAAGGGTAGCTTTACCTCTGTAGAGACAACAGCTTCTTCCAAGGCAGCAATCTCCACAGATCCTTCAGAAGTCACCCCTTTGCTGTCCACATTGGCTCTGTCCTGTCCACTCACAGTAGCATAAGAGACTGACTGATTAGTCACTATTACTGTAACCCCCCAACTTTCACTTTTCAGACTTCTACTTCCTCATTTTCTCCTACATTTGTGTAAATCTAATTTCTAATAAAATTTTTATTTCTAATAGAAACCCCTGATTTCTATAAAACTTACAGTGGTTCTCATTTCTGACTGATCCGAAGATTTCATAATGCCCATGCCTGCTGCAAAGCTCTGGACAGAGTTGTTTACTATCCAAAGCTAAAAATGTAGTACGAAAGCATTAAAAAATGCAATGTCATTCACTTAAAACCAATAGGGATATGTCATGTTTTTATTCTAATACATGGGTTTTATTATTTAAAACATGTAGTAGCCAAAGTAAATATTTAATTCCCTTGGGTCCTGTGAAAAACTTGGAGACTTTTGAGTAACAAAAGACCTTAGAAACTACCCACTATTCCCATAGCAGGTAGATGAGGAAACTGATGTCCAGAGATGTCAAGTGATTTGCATGAAGTCCCTCAGAGTCAATGACTTGCAATTCTGTTATAAGACCTCCTAAACTGTTCCCTTAACTGACCATAGAAGAATGCAAACAATCTTACTCAGTTAATCCACTTAATTCAGAATGGCTATCTGCTTTAAATAGCTTCCTTTTCCCATACATGATCCCATTCCTTAATCTTCACTCCCCTTTCTCTTTGTCTCCCAAGCTACCAGCTTCTATTCCCTGCAATATGAATTGCTTTTATTTTCCTTGACCTAACTAAATACATACTAAGATTTCCTCTCTCATCATTTTGGACTGAAATACAAAATAAACAAGCTCCTAGTTACATCACACATTCAGTGCATTTCTTATAACGTGCTGTATTAGGAATATCCACCCTGTGTTATCTTTGCTTACAGCTTGTTATTTCAAAGATAATGAAATAGAAGTAAGTTGATGCAGACTGGAGTTTTACGAATAAAACTATCAAATGAATGGAGCATGGAAATCTATTCAAGCAGAGGAAATACACTCCATTATAACAAGATGCCAGTGCCTGTTGATGAGCAACCATCTGAATATAATTGTTAGCACTGAAAGTTTCCAATGCCTGAAATACCTGCAGGCAGGGTTTTCTTAGGTCAGCATTGGAAAGTTATAGAAATGATGCACTGCTGTCTCAAAACTCATCGGTAATACCACAGTCTTCACCAAAGTTAAATCTTGCTTTGCCTGAGAAAGGTTTTCTCAGAACACTTTGCCTGTCTTTCACTTTTTCTTTTGCCCATGTTATTCTTAGGATAGCTTCAATTTATTATAACTAAATAATGGTAAATTTTATAATTTATTTTAACAGTGGTTGTTAACTACAAATTTAATTTTGCACTATTCTGATAATATCTACTACCTCCTTTATGCCATAATTGATGGGAGGTGTTGGGATATGGAGTGAAAGTCCATTCCACTCTAAATTTTGTGAGAGCAGGAACCTTGTCCTTCTTGTTCACCAGTAATATACTCTGGGCCTAGCACTCACCTGATACAGAATAAGTACTCAACAAATAAATGATTTGTATTAATTGAATGAATAAATAAAAATTCATTGCAAAATGTTCACAGTCTGGTGAAGCTAATTATATTGTTTTTAATAAGTGTGATAATAGTGATGTAAATGCCTGCTTGCTGGGGCTGAGATGAGGAAAAGTCTAACTGATATGCTTAGTTCAAGAATTCCACTATGGAAAGTAAATTGGAGCCTTTTTGGCCAGCTTGAGTAAGAAACTCTCCTACAATGAAACGGTGAAGAAGAAAGTCACATCCCATCTCAACCTGGCAGAACAAGTGAAGATAAGAATGGGAAAATGTAAAAGGACCCCAGATATGTTGCAGACAATGCTGCTTCTGGTATTTTTCATTATTCATAGAGACTCCAAAGAGCCAAAAAGAGCTGAGATTCCTGAGAATGAATGGCGCTAAAAACTTAGAGGGACTTTACAGAATAGAAGGAGGCCTTGTAATCTGACTCACCGGCCTTGTTGGAGTATATTTAAGCCTCTTCCAAATAGATTAAAAAAAAAAAAAACCTGGCAAAAATCCAGCTAACCAAACAAAATAACACCCACTTCATTTAATTACCTATATCTTTACTGGCTTTGTCAATGAATAAGTGGTTGAATATAGGAGAAACTGGTAAGACACATAAAGATCTATGTCTTGGGTAAAGAGGCAGAGAGCAAATCAGTATGTTCATGCTAATGGGCTGCTATAGCATTTTGTATATTTACAACAAGGTCTAAAACTGCATACTCTGCTGGTAAATCATAAACATTTTAAATTCAGTAAGAAAATCAAGAATATCTGGAGTAGTAAGAAAAATATGAAGCTTAAATCTAAAATTAAACCCACGAGTATAAACAATTCAACCAAGAGCCAGGTGTTGGATGCAAAATCAACTAAAATTTTAGCGACTTCAGTGGTATTTTAGCTAGCTGAAATCATTTCAGGAGGCTGGAAGGCACAGCTTGCCATATCCAAGAGATTGAGCTTACATCCCAAACTTAGAATGGAGCCTTTCCTGGTTATGCTGTTGATATTTTAAGAAACATGACAGCCCCATCTGCCATCCATATGAGAAGTCACTCTTTCCAAGATGTCACTGAATTTATGCCTATAACCCTAAACTAACAGGAAAAGGAAATATCATTCTCCCTCATCTCCTTCCAAGAAAGGTTTAATGTGCAAAAGTCTAGCACTCTTTCCAAGAAGATAACCAAAGATTTTTTTCTACCAATATATACCAAAGTATGTCAATATCCAAAGAAGATAAGAGGTAGAAAAGAGTCTCAATACCCATGATGATTATTTTTAACCTAAAATTTCCCTGCCAAACCTTCACTAACCACTCCATATGCGTTATTTTATTTAAGCCTTACAATGACTCTAGGAATTTAGTTAAAGGTATAATCATTAAGTAGGTGAAAAAAAAAAAAGTCCCTACAGAAGTTAAGGTACTGGTTCCATCCACAACAATTACAAAGTTACAGAAATGAGATTCAATTCCACATTTTTCTAATGCCAAATTCTATAATCTTAACTATTCTGATATGGTGTCTCTATAATCACATCACATCCTTGATTACCATTTCTTCACAGTCTCTCTCATGTGTAGCAAGGTTCCTCATTCTTCTATAGGCTAGTTATGGATAGAATTTTGGTTGTCTATGAATGTGGTTGAGAAAAAAATATGTATATTTTCACCAACCTCTAAGGCACGTTAACATAGCCTTACATTATTAATTTAGGCAAAACACTGTAGTAATATCACCAGTACCTCTAACTTTGTCACTAATAGAAACCACAGATATTTTCATATCACTTTACATTGCAAATATCTCAAAATATGTTTGTCATCACCATTTACTGCAATTATGTAATTAGGTTGTTAGTACCTGCCACTAAATCTTCTTATTTATTGCACTAATAAAGAAGCACATATACTATGATTATCACTATTTTAAAAATATATTTTGGTTCAACACAAATGCCTTTGAAATCATAATAGTCTTGCTTAACATTACTCAAAAATTTTCTGAGAAGCGGCTTTACTATATTACCAAAAAAGTGCAGGGCACATACAAAACTGAAGAAATTCTGTTCCATAGGACAGTGGTCCCCAAACTTTTTGGCACCAGGGACTAGTTCCGTGGAAGACAATTTTTCTACAGAGGGTGTGGAGGAGGGTATGATTTTGGGATGAAACTGTTCCACCTCAGATTTTCAGGTATTAGATTCTCATAAGGAATGCCCAACCTAGATTCCTCACATGCACAGTTTACAATAGGGTTTGCACTCTATGAGAATCCAATGCCACCACTGATCTGATAGGAGGTGGAGCTCAGGCAGTAATGCTTGCTCGCCAGCCACTCACCTCCTGCTGTGTGGCCCAGTTCCTAACAGGCCATGGGCCAGTACTAGTCCACAGACTGTGGGTTGGGAACACCTGCCATAGAATATAATCCAAACTCTATTATAGGAAATCCAAAACTTTTCATAGAGTCTATTGGACAAGGAGCATTTCTTGACACAAGTTGAGCCCATTAGAGTCTTTCTTAATAATTTTTTTTAAACTAGATTTGGGGATTTACTCAGCTTTTCTTTGGGGACATAATTCATGAAGATGTTAGACTCTCAATCTTCAGTGGCTGTGTTTTCCCCACTGTGGTCAAAAGAGCCTGTGTGTGTGTGTGTGTGTGTAAAACAAAGTTAACCAACAAAAGAGAAGATTCATGGACCAAGAGACCTAGCAGCATTTCAGCCTGGCTTTAGTTAGACATGAAGGTTGACAGAATTCCTACCTTTCCTATAGTTTAGTTCCTAAGCCCTTCAACTGAGGTACTCCCATATATACTTAATAAATCCAGTCCTTTGCCCAAGATGGTTCAGGTTGGATTTCTGTTACTGGCACCGAAATGAGCACCTACTAATAATCTGCACTTTCAATTGTATATACATGTTTGCCTTTCATTGTAAAGACATGTAAAGAAAGGCCCAGATGACTTGAGACTATTTTTGTCAAGAAGCAGATCAGATTGAATAAGAGTGTCATTCATTTGTTCCTTCATTTTCAAACATTTATTGAAATCTATTCTATGCCAAAAATGATACTAAAATCTCAGAACTGAGAAGCTACGTACCACCTCTGTCCTTAACAGCATCAATAACAACGATTATGTATACATAATAAAGGTTCTGATAAACATACCCACAGCAGGTAATAGAAACACAGACAATAGTTACTAAGCCCACCTTGGAGACATCAGGGAAAGGATAGGTAATAAGGCAGGGTTTTCTGGAGCAGATGAACCTGGGAAATATAGATGACAAATTAGAAATTTCATGTCTTTCTGAGGTGGTGCAATTGTGCAACTTGTTTGGTTTTTAATTTTTTTAATTATTTTCCTTTTTTTTTTTATTATACTTTAAGTTTTAGGGTACATGTGCACATTGTGCAGGTTAGTTACATATGTATACATGTGCCATGCTGGTGCGCTGCACCCACTAACTCGTCATCTAGCATTAGGTATATCTCCCAATGCTATCCCTCCCCCCTCCCCCCTCCCCACCACAGTCCCCAGAGTATGATATTCCCCTTCCTGTGTCCATGTGATCTCATTGTTCAATTCCCACCTATGAGTGAGAATATGCGGTGTTTGGTTTTTTGTTCTTGCGATAGTTTACTGAGAATGATGGTTTCCAATTTCATCCATGTCCCTACAAAGGATATGAACTCATCATTTTTTATGGCTGCATAGTATTCCATGGTGTATATGTGCCACATTTTCTTAATCCAGTCTATCATTGTTGGACATTTGGGTTGGTTCCAAGTCTTTGCTATTGTGAATAATGCCGCAATAAACATACGTGTGCATGTGTCTTTATAGCAGCATGATTTATAGTCATTTGGGTATATACCCAGTAATGGGATGGCTGGGTCAAATGGTATTTCTAGTTCTAGATCCCTGAGGAATCGCCACACTGACTTGCACAATGGTTGAACTAGTTTACAGTCCCACCAACAGTGTAAAAGTGTTCCTATTTCTCCACATCCTCTCCAGCACCTGTTGTTTCCTGACTTTTTAATGATTGCCATTCTAACTGGTGTGAGATGATATCTCATAGTGGTTTTGATTTGCATTTCTCTGATGGCCAGTGATGATGAGCATTTTTTCATGTGTTTTTTGGCTGCATAAATGTCTTCTTTTGAGAAGTGCCTGTTCATGTCCTTCGCCCACTTTTTGATGTAGCCATCTTTCAGTGGTTCCATTATTTCATGTGCAAGAATTGACAGGATAAAAATCTCTTGATACTGCTGAGTCACTCAAAGTAGGATTCTCCTTGGCAATTGGTATGTGTCTATCTAGGGAATATGTGACTCCTGAAACTGATCATATTCTCTTTGGCTTTACCCACTTAACATTTTTGAGCCACGCTTTTGACTCACTTTTTGGAATCATTTGAGAACTATGCCAGAGACTTATTGTATTAATTTGCCCTTTGGTTTCATTTTACCTCTTTTCTACTTCCTCCAAGCTGACTTTCATCTTTTTCATCCCTTCATCTTTTGTGTTTTAATCTGTGAACACTATGAACATTTTCCTGTCTTACCATGTTGCCTGTTTTATCATAAGCAATTACAAAATCTTATTTGGATCTAGAGATATAATAAATAAATGCACTCATAAACGAAAGTAAACTAGTACTATTTAGTCACTTCCATTGCCTGTCTCTCCTCAGGCTCCATTTAAAATTCTTCTAAGTGATTATCCTTGAGCTTTTTCTCTCCTTCCAAGTGTATTCTGTATGTCATTAGGCTACACACTCAGGTTAAGTCATTCCTAAACAATGAGTATGTTTATATCAAATTGCTTTGCTTCTCAAAAAGTTTCCATGACTCCCCATGGTCTATAAAGCAAAATTCAACCTCCTTAAATGGATTCAATTCAAGGATTTTCATGCAATGGACCCACCCTGCCTTTTCAACGTAGTCTCTCATTTTCTCCCTTTCCATTATCCCATATTATAGTCCAAATTGATCAATTACTATCTCCTGTTCATGACCCTGTATTTTCATCCCTCTATGTTTTTAATTAAACTAGACCCTGTAACCCCTTTAATCTTCACATATCTAAATCATATTTATTTGTCAAGGCCCAGTCCAAATGCAACCATCTTCATTCAGTCCTAATTCTTAATTCCTAGTAGAAATGAAATATAATTTCTGAGCTTTATTGAGAATTCAGCTATTCCTTCCATTGGCCATTTAACTTATTTTACCTAGTTATATTATTTAATATATACCTTTCTCCCACAATATTAATAGTAGTAGTAGCAATGCTAGTTGAACATTTATCTTATGCCAAACACTTCTAAACATTTCAATTGGATAGCTTATTTATTTCTCACAGCAACCATGTAAGTTAAAAACCATTATTATACCATTTTACAGATGAAGAAACTAAAATAATAACAATTAAGTTGTGTCTCACAAAGGTTACATTTCTAGAAGATGAAATTACTAGCCCTCAAACTTGAGTAGTCTGACTCTAGAACTCATTCTCACCCCTGTTCCACCATTCTGCCTACTGTAATAGACTAAGATCACTGAAAACAGTTCTGAGTTTGGTACAACTTTGTAGCCTACATAATGTCCAACATCATATTTTGGGTCTAATCAGTGCTCAGGGAAGATGTGAGTAAAAAAATGAGTTAATAAATTATATTTAGACATTACCAGAAATAACATTATTTGAGACAAAATGAAACAAAACACAATAGCCCTTTCTACTAAAAACGTATTTTGTTCCTTTTTAGTGTCATTATCAGCTATGAATTCAGTCTTTTTTAAAAAGTTTTTACTGAAGTATGTAACCTAGTAGCTACATTTAATAATCGTTAGTAATAGTTATGGCTTTCTTTGCTATTATTATTATTGCTGTCAGTACCACAGTGAATTAGAAAGAAATATGTAGATTCCCAATGCACAACAGAGAACGCTAAGTCTTCATTCAGCTGGCTGAATGATATGGTGAAGATTATTTTCATAGCCAGAACTAAAATCAGTGGCTTTGCATTTCCAGGCTGGTGATCAGACCAACAGAGCCCACAGCTACAACCTAATCTCAAGAATCATACCTGCTTCTTTAATAGAAAACAGAAATGAAATCCATTCATTACTGGTCTGTGACATATTTGGTAGCATTCAGAAACTCAATTTCTATGATCATCTTTATTCATTTATCTAAAACAGAAGTTGTGATGAAAAAAAATTGAAGACGATTTATGTGCTTAACTGGCACCAGAAAATTCAAGATGTTATGCAACTTCAATTTTTAAATAGCATTTTCTTCCACCTCAGAATCACAAGCACAGGAAAAATAACCAACCTTTGTTTTGAACTCCCTTGCTTTTGTCATTTCATGGCAAATTCTAAAATGCTTACAGATAACAACTTTGATTCATTCTGACTAGGCAGATGAAGCCAGTCTAATAGCAAATGCTGGTATTCCAACTTCAAAAGATATGTAGAGCTAAGTCATTTCCTATTTATGATCTATCATCCTTTCTGAAGTATAAAAACTGTTGCATAGACTATACGGACAGAAGAAGAAAAATTAAATTTAACAGCTTTCTGCAACAGGCATGCCTTTCTCTAGAGACAACTCCAATTATCTTAACTGTAATAAGAAGTTAATTGTTAGTAGCCTTCCCTCTGCCAACTTTCTTCAAATTCAGTCCCCAAACATGCAGACTGCCTTCAAAGTAAATAAAGATTCATTGCAGGAACAGGGATGCAAGTGGCTCAAGCTGGAAGCAATGACCCAAGGGGCTTATATTAAATTTGATCTCTGACTTTAATTGTGACTCTAAACAGATGATAAATTACCCTTTATCTGAACTCAACAGCTGTCTACTCTCCCCATCTTAGTCCCACTCCCCTCTCCTCTAACCCTTCCTAATATAATTCTCTTTCAATATATCCTACCTCTCTGTTAATATGACCATTATCTATTAGTCACTGTGTCCCTTCCGGGCCCCTACAAAGTCTCTATTCAACTGTGCTGGTTCCTCTCCTAATATCTTCCCAGATGCTAAGGAATTAGGTCTTTCCATGCTATTTGTTCTACCACTTCCCTTTCTACTAACAATCCCCATCATTGTACTATGCAAACTGGAGGGGACCTATTCCTTTAACTAAAAAGGAACATGTTGCAATGGGAACATCATATTCATCAGTGGCAATATGGCCTCAGTTTGTGAAGGGCTTAGCAAACTACCAGACCTCAATAGCACTCCCTCTTTAAAGATTGCTAAACCTTTATCTTTGATCAGCACATTTCTGGTCTCTCAAGCATAGCTGAGAAAAGGAACTCAGAACTAGAGTTCTGATAGCACCAGGTCACAGAGATTCATTGTCATGTCACAAACAACTGCCACCACTTTTATTATTTGAGTCAGTTTTATTGTTCTCCTAGTATAGGAAGAATACTGTTTAAAATAAACCCTGGCTGCTATTGATTGTTCCTTTTGACCAATCATATAATTACTCTTCAGAGAGACAGAGAGGGAAAGGGAAAGGGGAAGGGAGAGAGAGACAGAGCGAGAGAGAGGGAGAGAGGGAGAGAGGGAGAGAGAATATGATGTAAATCTAGCTTTTGGCTAGATTTTAGATAGCAGAGAAATTCTGGAATGACTGTTGAGGGTGACACAAAGAATAGAACATATCTTTTAGATTGATTTAGTACCCTTTAAAGTGAAGGCAAAATAACCCATCAGATATGGAATATTAGAACTTTTGTCTCATTTCAAAATTTTATTTTGCATGTGTATTGTTTGTATATGCATAGAATATTGATAAAATGGTAAATGTGGATAATTTATAAATAAATCAATCTACAGATACTAGTGGAGGCTCAAAAATGTTTTACCTACATTGGTAAGCTATTTACAAAGTTTGGAAACTGCTGGATTAATACATTACCCAAAGAACAGGAAGATGCCTAGAGGTACAGTAGCATTCCAGTTATTCACTTTTGTTGAGCCATTTCACTCACTCCATGGACCCAGAGCCAAAGCCATTTTTTTCTTTTATATATAATTCAGATTACAAGGGTAAAAGGTAGGGTGGTTGGCCTTTCTGTCCATAAAAACACTTGCCAAACTATTGAAGCATAATCCTCAGATTTTTACATTCCTCTAAACCAGAAATCTCATAGTTTCCCTAGAATCCTCCCTCTCTGTCACCATCCAAATATTAACTGCTCACCAAGGACTGCTGATTTTTTGCGCAAATACTGCCTGCTGTCCCTCCACTCCATTTTCTCTGCAACTTTGCCACAATGTATATGTACACTGTGGCTCTTGTGAATAGTGTGTTCCCTGGAATTGCGCATTACATGGTCTTGACTTTTGTATTCAGTGACTGTGCCTGTTACTTCTCTAACTTGAGCAGTTACCACTTCTTTTCTTTTTTTTTTAACTTTGAGTACTTATCACTTCTTACCTCAACATTGCAGTTGTCCTTGCCTTTTATTGCCTTCTAATTCATCTTTCCTAGAAGTATATCTAAAAGGCAAAGTTTGATAATGACCCAGAGCCACACTTCTAAAATTTTCCTATGGCTTACCATGGCCTTCAAGATAAAGTTTGAGCTGCTTTGCAGATAGCCCGTATATTCTACCACCTGAATCTGGGTTTATCTCCCATCATTACCAATATAATTATACCCTTAAAATACTGAATTTGCTGTAGTGTCCGACACATCACTATGTTTCTTGGGTCTTTATATATTGTGCACTAACTTTCAATTGTCTAGGATGCCCTTCATTCCCCAACCCCAAACATTTATTTGCCTAGGTAACTCCTGTTCTTTCCTCAAGACTCAGCTTGGTTCTCATAGAAGACTTTACCTTAACCTTCACACTAGCGTCAGTTCATCAGACCGCTATCACTTCACTTAATAGATTTATTCTCACATAAAGTATCCATATGATCAGTTTCTTTGTCAGTCTCTTCCCTGGATTGAAAATTTATTGAAGTCAAGTACCTTATAATTTTTGCATTCCAAATGCATAACATATAATGTGAGCATAAAATTATTTATTAAACTGAACTGAATGTGTACTTTTATTTCTTCAGAATGTCATATGCAACAGGGGATTCAGGTTTTTACCTAGGGCATCCTTAACCATATTCTCAGACAGCACATCTCTTAGAATTTAGCTAGTCCAGAGCTTACCACCCACAAAATAGATATAAAATAGGGGAGAAAATTATCCTTTCATTTAAAAAAAAGCTCTTTTATAACATCAAGTATTTTCTAAGGAACATGAATTCTGACAATTCAAAGTTTCTTTGTTCTGCTGCACTTTGATGAGTTTGGGATTGCAAGTTGTCCTCAGGAGCTAGCAGCTAAATTTCTATGCAAAATTGAGGGAAAAACTTAGAGCTGAAGAAGACAATATGTGAAGGAGGAGCAGAGGAGGAGAAGGAATGAGAGACATAAGCAAGCCGGCAAATTGGGAATTACATGAGAAAGTGCCTCCCGTCACCCATCCCTTAGTCCTGTCATCTTAAGATTATTACTTCATAGAATTTGTGGCATGAGTATATTTCTGGTGGAAACTGAAGAAAAGGATAAAAAATAAGCTTATGCATACATAGGAATGAGAAGTAGGGAAGAACATGAGAGTCAAAGTCCACTGAGATGAGTAGCAATCTTCAGAAATTTGGATTTCTTAGGCATGGAATGAACTGGCATTGAAACCAATCACCTCTAAATCTCTAAGAAGCAGAGAAACCTTGATTAACATTTGGAACCACAACAGAGAAAAAGAAAAGGTGCAATGCAGTATTATAACTCCATGCATTTAAAAAGACATAGCAGAGATACATTGATAAAGGTTTCAAATTAAAAAAATATTATTCTTGCAAAAAGTGAAATTCCTAGAACACCATCAGGTTTCAAAGAATACAGAGATAATGCTGGACCACATTAACTAGGAAAGACTATGTATGGTAAAAGCAAGATCGATACTAGGCTCTGAATTATCTGAAGACATGAGTTAATGGACACACTTTAGAAAAGGAATAAGCAGAAGTGCAGAAGCAGCAGTTAAAAAAATAGGTCAAAAAACAATAGATCAAACAGAAGGTGTATTTGAGACAAATAACATACTTTTCATCCAGAAATGTAGCATCTCACCTCTTTGAACTGTATCAAATAGCTTAGCATTCTGACCAAATGCTTTCATTCAGCTATCAGTGATCTCATTACCAATTTGTATGCTCTAAAAACAAGCCATCCTACTAAGAACTTTTAGGAATAAAAGTACCCTGAGCATCTAATACTAATAACTTCAAATTTTCCCTATGAACTTTTATTAGCCACAGTATTTGAATCACTTTGAAGAGAGAACAATTCTTGCTTTTACTATATTTTACAAAAAGACCCTAGTGCTTTACACAACATTAAAATCTTTCTAAGTCCTCAGTGTCACCAAGGCTCAATTTCTCATATTGGTCCTTGGAAGATGAGGTAACTAGATCATGTTTTATAAAGTTCCATTAAAATTATGAGGACATGTCATAGAATATATACCTGTCACTTCATTAGTACCATAGATGCTCACTGCTTTTTTCAGATAGGCTGAGTTGAACCTTCTTGTTTGTTTCTCAAATGAGACAATAGTTCAGAGGCCCTAGAAAAGGATTGGCTGGGCTCATATCCATGTTCAGTTCCTACTGAGATATGTGACCTTATGCAAGTTATTTCAGTTTTCTCTGCAACTCTTTCCTCATCTGTAAAATTAGGATGCTAATAATAGTGCCTATCTTGTTTGTAAAAATTAAATGAGCTGATCCTACTGTATGTGTACTGATGAGTTTGGTTCAGCTGTGAGAAAGAAAGGCCCAGAGAAAGAAGTCCACAGGTCAGCAAGCTGGTATGGTGGCTCCATGGTATCAGGAAGCTAGGCTGTTTCTCTTGTTGATCTACAGCACGGGTCCCCAACCCCCAGGCCATGGACCATTACCAGTCTGGTCCATGCCTATTAGGGACTGGGCCTCGCAACAGGAGGTGAGCTGCATTTGAGCAATAATTACTGGCTGAGCTCCACCTCCTGTCAGATCAGCAGTGACATTAGATTCCCATAGGAGTGTGAACCCTACTGTGAGATGCACATACGAGGGATCTAGGTTGTGTTCCCCTTATGAGAATGTAACTAATGCCTGATGATCTGAGATGGAACCAGTTTCATACTGAAACCTTCTGCTAACACCCCTCAATCTCTGCAAAAATTGTCTTCCACAAAACCAGTCCCTGGTGCCAAAAAGTTTGGGGACCACTGCTCTACAGTACTTAGATTCTATTTTCATGGTTATTTCATTATCCTAAGGAGCTGTTGAAACTAGAGGCATCATCTTTTCATTTCAGACAGTAAGAAGAAGGGTCAAAAGAGAGAGTATTAGTTATCTGCAAATTACACTTCTTGGACACCCCACACAAGACCCTTACTGTCCTCTCACCAAGCAAAACTTATCACATGATCTACCTACGAAAGAAATTAGGAGAGGAGAGGAGAGGTAGAGGTTATAATCTTTTAGCTAAATTGTAGTATGCCTAGATTTTTATAAAAATCAGATTTATTTTACTAAAGAAAGAGGGAAAATAAGTAGCAGTCTGTCCTATAGTATGTGAACATTCAATATACTTTGTAGAATATAGGCAGTGCTCAATAAACTCAAGACATTGTATATTTAATAATCTAATTATTAAGATACATTAAGTTTTCTCATTGCTTAACATAATACAAATTCTAGGTTCTAGGTCCAAAATTCACTTGTTTATTAAACTACAGATAATCTCTTTAATGTTCTCTGCAACTCTAGATTTTGGTTTGTTTGTTTTTTAAGACAGGGTCTGGCTCTGTCACTCAGGGTGGAGTGTAGTGGCATAATCACAGCTAACTGAAGCCTTGACCTCTCTGGCTCAAGTGATTCTATCACCACAGCCTCTGGAGTAGCTATGACTACAGGTGCATGCCACCACACCCGGCTGATATTTGTACTTTTTTAGAGACAAAGTTTCAGTGTGTTGTGCAGGCTGGTCTCAAACTCCTGGGTTCAATCAGTCCTCCCTCCTCAGCCTCCCAAAGTGCTAGAATTACAGGCATGAGCCACCATGCTCACCCTAGATCTTTTTTATTTTGGTAAAATTAATACAATGTTTTTCTTTTTTTTTCCACTGCTAATTACCTTCTAGAACCTGTATCATTTTGGTCAAATTATAATTTAGTCTCCATAATTTGAACATAATTCTTATACAATGGGTTTATTCATACTTTGATTTTTTTTGTTTAACTAGGAGGTGTTAAAAAAATTCAACTGAGAGATCACTAGAATGTGATAGCTCCAGTGCCCTGGGTTCGTACATAAGCAAACCAAGACCCAACTCAGTGTAAACAGTAAAACAAAACTTAAGCTTAACCAATCAAAAACTGCCAGCTAACATCTAACTAGAGACTTGCCAATCATAAACCACTAATTTAACTAGAGACTTTCCATTTTAACCAATCAAATATTTTCTTATTACTTCAATAGGTTTTTGGGGAAACAGGTGGCATTTGGTTACATGTGTAAGTTCTTCAGTGGTGATTTCTGGAATTTTGGTACACCAATCACACGAGCAGTGTACACTGTACCCAATGTGTAGCCTTTATCCCTCAACCCCTTCCATCCTTTCCCCCAAGTCCCCAAAGTCCATTCTGTCATTCTTATGCCTTTGTATCCTCATAACTTAGCTCCCACTTATGAGTGAAAACATGCGATGTTTGGTTTTCCATTCCGGAGTTATTTCACTTAGAATAACGGTCTCCAATTCCATCTAGTTGCTGTAAATGCCATTATTCCATTCCTTTTCATGACTGACTAGTATTTCCTGGTGTGTGTGTGTGTGTGTGTATCACAATTTCTTTATCCACTCGTTGATTGATGGACATTTGGGCTGGTTCTGTATTTTTCCAATTGCTAATAGTGCTGCTATAAATATGTGTGTGCAAGTATCATTTTCCCATAATGACTTACTTTCCTCTGGATAGATACCCAGTAGTGGGAGGCTGGATCAAATGGTATTTCTACTTTTAGTTCTTTAAGAAGTCTCCACACTGTTTTCCATGGTAGTTGTACTAGTTTACATTCCCACCAGCAGTGTAAAAGTGTTCCCTTTACATCACATCCATGTCAATATCTATTAACTTTAATTTTTTCATTATGGCCATATTTGCAGGAGTAGGGTGGTATTGTATTGTGGTTTTGATTAGCATTTCCCTGATCATTAGTGACACTGAGCATTTTTAAATATGTTCCTTGGCCATTGTATATCTTCTTTTGAGAAATGTTTATTGATTTCCTTAGCCCACTTTTTGATGGGATTGTTTTTCTTCTTGCTCCTTTGATTTCTTTGTAGATTCTGGGTATTAGTCCTCTGTCGAATGTACAGATTGCAAAAATTTTCTCTCACTCTGTGGGCTATTTCCTTTGCTGATTGTTTGTTTTGCCATGCAGAAGCTTTTTAGTTTAATTAAGTCCCATCTATTTATCTTTGTTTTTGTTGCATTTGCTTTTGGGTTCTTGGTCATGAAGTCTTTGCCTAAGCCAAAGTCGAGAAGGGTTTTTCTGATGTTATCTTGTAGAATTTTTATGGTTTCAGGTCTTAGATTTAAGTCCGTGATCCATCTTGAGTTGATTTTTCTATAGGGTGAGACATGAGGATCCAGTTTTATTCTTTTACACATGGCTTGCCAATTATCCCAGCACCATTTGTTGACTAGGATGTCCTTTCCCTACTTTATGTTTTTGTTTGCTTTGTTGAAGATCAGTTGGCTGTAAGTATTTGGCTTTATTTCTGGGTTCTCTATTCTGTTCCATTGGTCTATGTGCCTATTTTTATACCAGTACCATGCTGTTTTGTTGACTATGGTCTTACAGTATAGTTTGAAGTCAGGTAATGTGGTGCCTCCAGATTTGTTCTTTTTGCTTAATCTAGCTTTGGCTATGTGAGCTCTTTTTTGGTTCCATATGAATTTTAGGGTTGTTTTGTCTAGTTCTGTGAAGAATCATGATTGTTTTGTCTAGTTCTGTGAAGAATGACAGTGGTATTTTGATGGGAATTGCATTGAATTTGTAGATTGCTTTTGGTGGTATGGTCATTTTCACAATATTGATTCTACCCATTCACGAGCATGGGAAGTGTTCCCATTTTTTGTGTCATCTGTAATTTCTTTCAGCAGTGTTTTGTAGTTTTCCTTGTAGAGGTCTTTCACCTCTCCTTGGTTAGGTATATTCCTAAGTATTTTATTTTATTTTATTTTATTTTATTGCAGCTATTGTAAAGGGGGTTGAGTTGTTGATTTGATTCTCAGCTTGGTCGCTGTTGGTGTATAGCAGAGCTACTGATTTGTGCATATTAATTCTGTATCCTGAAACTACAGTTCTAGTAGCTTTTCGGAGGATTCTTTAGGGTTTTCTAGGTATACAATCATATCATCAGCAAACAATGATAGTTTGACTTTCTCGTTACTGATTCAGATGCCCTTTCTTTCTTTCTCTTGTCTGATAGCTCTGGCTAGGAATTCCAGCACTATGTTGAAATGAGTTGGTGAGAGTGGACATCCTTGTCTTGTTCCAGTTCTCAGAGAGAATGCTTTCAACTTTTCCCCATTCAGTATTATGTTGGCTGTGGGTTTGTAATAGATGGCATTTATTACTTTAAGGTATGTCCCTTCTGTGCTGATTTTGCTGAGAGTTTTAATCATAAAGTGATGCCAGATTTTGTCAAATGCTTTTTCTGCTTCTACTGAGATGATTGTCTGATTTTTGTTTTAAATTCTGTTTATGTAATGTATCACCATTATTGATTTGCATATATTAAATCATCCCTGCATCCCTGTTAGGAAACCCACTTAATCATGGTGGATTATCTTTTTGATATGTTGTTGGATTCACTTAGCTAGTATTTTGTTAAGGATTTTTGCATATGTGCAATATTTGTGTGTAGTTTTTTTGTTGTTGTTACCTTCTTTCCTAGTTTTGGTATTAGGGTGAACTGGCTTCATAGAATGATTTAGGGAGGATTCCCGCTTTCTCTATGTCATAGAATAGTGTCAGTAGGATTAGTACCAATTCTCCTTTGAATGTTAGATAGAATTCAGCTGTGAATATGTCTGGTCCTGGACTTTTTTTTGTTGGCAACTTTTTTTAATTACCATTTCAATCTCACTGCTTGTTACTGGCTGTTCAGAATTTCTGTTTCTGAGTTTATCTAGGAGGGTTGTATATTTCCAGCAATTTATCCATCTCTTCTAAGTTTTCTATTTTATGTGCATAAAGGTATTGTTCATAGTAGCCTTGATGATCTTTTGTATTTCTGTAGCATCAGTTCTAACATCTCCCATTTTTTTTTCTAATTGAGCTTATTTGGATCTTCTGTCTTATTTTCTTGGTTGATCTTGCTAATAATCTATCAATTTTATTTATCTTTTCAAAGAACTAGCTTTTTGTTTCATTTATCTTTTGCATTTTTGGTTTTAATTTCATTTAGTTCTGCTCTAACCTTTGGTATTTTTCTTCTTCTGCTGGGTTTAGGCTTGGTTTGTTCTTGTTTCTATAGTTCCTTGAGGTATGACCTCAGATTGTCTATTTGTGCTCTTTCAGACTTTTTGATATAGGCATTTAAGCCTATAAACTTTCCTCTTAGCACAGCCTTTGCCATATTCCAGATGTTTTGATAGTTTATGTCACTATTATTGTTCAAAGAATTTTTTAATTTCCATATTGATTTCATTGTTCACCCAATGATCATTCAGGAGCAGGTTATTTAATTTCCATGTGTTTGCATGGTTTTGAGGGTTCCTTTTGGAGTTGATTTCCAATTTTATTACATTGTAGTTAGAATACTTGATAGAATTTCAATTTTCTTAAATTTATTGAGACTTGTTCTGTGGCCTCTCATATAGTGTATCTTGGAGAATGTTTCATGTGTTTATGAATAGAATGTATATTCTCCAGTTGTTGGGTAGAATGTCCTGTAAATATACTTTAAGTCCACTTGTTCTATAGTTTAAATCTATTGTTTCTTTGTTGACTGTCTTGATGACCTGTCTCGTGCTGTCAGTGGAGTATTGAAGTCCCCCTCTATTATTGTGTTGCTCTGTATCTCATATCTTAGGTCTAGTCGTAATTGTTTTATAAATTTAGGAGCTTCAATGTTAGGTGCATATATATTTAGGATTGTGATATTTTTCTGTTGGATAAGATCTTTCATCATTATATAATGCCCATCTTTGTCTTTTTAATGGCTGTTGCTTTAAAGTTTGTTTTGCCTGATATAAGAATAGCTACGTCTGCTTGCTTTTGGTGTCCATTTGCATGGACTACCTTTTTCCACCCCTTTACCTTAAGTCTATGTGAGTCTTTATGCATTAGGTGAGTCTCTTGAAGACAGCAGGTACTTGGTTGGTAAATTCTTATCTATTCTGCCATTCTGTTACTTTTAAGTGCCATTTTGTTACTTTTACTTTAGGCCATTTACATTCAATGTTAGTATTGACATGTGAGGTACTATTCTATTCATCATGTTATTTGTTGCCTGAATACCTTGTTTTTTTTTTTTCATTGTGTTGTTATACAGGTCCTGGGAGATTTATGCTTTAAGGAGGTTCTATTTTGGTATATTTTGAAGATTTATTTCAAGAGTTAGAGCCCCTTTTAACAGTTCTTCTAGTGCTGGCTTGGTAGTGGGAAATTCTCTCAACTTTTTTTTTTTTTTTGTCTGAAAAACACTGTATCTTTCTTTCATTTACGAAGCTTAGTTTCAATGGATACAATATTCTTGGCTGACAATTGTTTTGTTTAAGGAGGCCGAAGATGGGCCCCAATCTCTTCTAGCTTGTAAGGTTTCTGCTGAGAAATCTGCTGTTGATCTGTTAGGTTTTCCTTTGTAGGTTACCTGGTGCTTTTGCCTCACAACTCTTTAAGATTCTTGACTTTAGATAACCTGATGACTATGTGCCTAGGTGATGATCTTTTTGTGGTAAATTTCCCAGGTGTCCTTTGAGCTTCTTCTAGTTGGATGTCTATTGGGTAGTGCAAAAGTTATTGCATTTTCTGTCATTCAAAGTAATGGCAAAAACCTAAATTACATTTGCACCAACCTAATAGATCTCTAGCAAGACTGGTGAAGTTTTCCTTGACTATTCCCTTAAATATGGTTCCTAAACTATTAGATTTCTCTTCTTCTTTAGGAACACCAGTTATTCTTAGACTTGGTCATTTAACATATTCCCAAATTTCTTAGAGGCTTTGTTCATTTTTAAAATTCTTTTTTGTCTTTGTTGTTGTATTGAGTCAATTCAAAAACTTTATCTTCAAGATCTGAAGTTCTTTCTTCTACTATTCAATTCTATTGCTGACACTTTCCACCATATTTTGCATTTCCCTAAGTGTGCCCTTCACTTTCAGAAGTTGTGATATTTTAATTTATGCTATCTATTTCACTGAAAATTTTTCCCTTCATATCTTGTATCTTTTTTACATTTAAGTTGGAATTCACTGTTTTTCTGGTGCCTCATTGATTAGCCTAATAATTGATCTTCTGAATTATTTTTTCTGGCAATTCAGGGATTTCTTCTTGGTTTGGATCCATTGCCGGTGAGCTAGTGTGATCTTTTGGGGGTACTAAAGAACCTTGTTTTGTCATATTATCAGAATTATTTTTGTGTTTTTCTCAATTGTTCATTTGTGTAGAATATGTCAGAGGTAATATCTGGGGCTCAAGGGCTTCTGTTCAGATTATTTTGTTCCATGCTCCCTTGATAGAGTGCTCCCCCATTCCCCTAGGGATATGGCTTCCTGGGAGCTGAACTGTAGTGATTGTTATTTCTCTTCTGGATCTAGCCACTCAGTGGAGTTACCAGGTTCTGGGCTGGACTTGGGGGGTGTCTGTACAGAGTCCTGTGATATGAACCATCTTCAGATCTCTTAGCTGTGTATAGCAGCACCTGCTCCAGTGGAGGTGGCAGGGGAGTGATATAAACTCTGTGAGGGTCCTTGTAGTTTTGTTTATGGCACTAGTTTTCTGTTGGTTGGCCTCCTTCCAGGAGGTGGTGCTTTCAAGAGAGCATCAGCTGTGGTAGTATAGTGGGAGTCAAGCTGTGGGTGGCGTCCTAGAGCTCTCAAGAGATTGTGTCCTTTTGTCTTTGGAGTTTTTCAAGTATTTACCAGGGCCTGCAGGAGAAATCCACTTCCTTCCCAAATATTTCATTTGTCTTGCTTTTAGAAACCACCTTATAGAAGTTTTCCCCTCCCCTTTTCTCAATGAAGCCTAAACTGCTGTGGTTTGGTGGTGCCCAATTCATGACTTGCTGTCTGCTCAAATAAATTCTTTAAAATTTTAATGAGCCTAAGTTTGTATTTTAACAGAGGTAACTAAAAAATACCTTTTCACTTTTATTGTATTTTCGCATCTCAGTTCTTAAAACAATGTCTAAGCCCATGTTGCTACCTTAAAAATAATATCCTTAAAATAATTCCATCTTTGATATTAAATCCATACAGTTATAGGATCTTTATTCTAATCAGTAATCTCCATTGTGTCTCTCCTGTATGTGTGAAAATACTTTGAAAGCATACAGTATCCTGACTGACCATAGGGCAGTTTATAAAAGATTTTTTTTAATTTATTTTTTCAAAAATCCTTCAATCATTTTTTTCTACGACCTCATTGTTATGTTACAAATTACATACAAACTGTACTAAGAGTTCCAAATAGTCACATGAGAATCAAATAAATATTTCATAGGTGTTAGAAGAAGAAACATCGTAGACAAATTGAACTTAACAAAGTTTAATTCAGCAAAGAATGATTCGTGAATCATACTGCTCCCAAACCAGAATAGGTTCAAAGAGACTCCAGTGCTGCCATGAGATCAAAGAAAATTTATGGACAGAAAAAGGAAAGTGACAGACAGAAAATGTAAGTGCAATGCATAAACAGCCAGATTGGTTACAGCTCAGCATTTGCCTTATTTGAACGCAGTTTGAATAGTTGGCCACTTTTGGTTGTCCAAAACTCGATGACTGAAACAAGAGAAGACCACAGTCATTTTACACATCCAGTTAGGTTATAGTTCACTAGGTACAGAGCAACTTTTAGGCCATACTTAAAATATGTAAGGAGACAGCCACTATGTACAGAGAAACCTTTAGGCCATACTTAAAATATGTAAGGAGACCGCTTTAGGCTAAACTTAACATAGGTCATTGAAATCATTAAAATCATAAATCCGTGTTCTGGATCCAATGAATAGCTATGTCATTTTCATTATGCAGAATCCTAATACTTTTTCGTATTAATGTCAACTTAAAAACAGATTTTGCCTCAAAAGGATCCACTATAACCATTGCTTTGAAAAAATAAGAAAATAGTCATTTGGAAAAAATTATATGTATTTGTTATCCAGTTTATCCAATTTCCATACAAAGTACTTATTCATAAATTTAAAGTACAATATCCTGGTTTGAGTATGATAAATAACCAAAAGAAAATAGTCATGCTTATGAATGATTAGCCTACAAATGTGGTAACATTCTTTCTGAACAAACACAAAAGTCCATGCTTCAAATTTGGTTTTCTGCCCAATAAACTTCTTATTTAGGATGTGATTAATGTACCATTACTTCAACATCACTAATGCATATACTCAGTCATATGAATCACACATTTAGATTAAAAACTTGCCAGAAATGAATTGTTGAAAAAGTTGAGGTCTCAAAGCAGCAAAATCACTTGAAATTCAATCAATAATATCTTCAGTAATTGAAGCACTTGTTCCAGTTGAGAATAAAGATGCTCTAAAAATTACATGGTTACCTTTGCTATTTCTTGCTCTGGGAATGAAATGACTTTGCAGCACAAAGTCATTTAGGCAAGAATTGGGGTTCATGTTTATAATGGCCAGAAGTATCAAAAAATAGACTTTTATAAGCCCATGATCCAAAGATTAGTTATGTTATCAGAAAACTAACTACAATGAGGGTTGCTGATGTTTAAATAACTTATTATAAATATGTTAGAGCTTATAGACATATTCTTTAAAAATTGGGGGGAAGAATAATAAATAGAATCAAGGAGGAAAATGGACTACAAATACTTTTGTAAGGCAGGTTTAGAAAAGATAAACGAAGGCAAAGCAAACTGTTCTCAACTCAGGACTTGAAATCCTGAGTCGGTCACTGAGAATAAACTAACGTACATATAAAGGGCAGAAAAGAGTATAAAACAAGCTTTTATGGTGTTTTCTGCTGTGTTTTTATGTATTCTGTCATAAAGTACCTAATTCTGTAAATTAGAAAAATATTTTGTAAAACATACTTTAGTGGACATGGTTATTTCTATTTTGGCTGAAAAGATTTTTTTCAAAACAGAATTGCCTATTTTTTCCCATTTTAAGAAAATAATCTAAAATCATGGGACCTATAAGAAAAGTCAGTTAACTTTTTATGAAAGAATATAAGCAATGGATCACAAGATCAAATCATCCTTCTACTGAGTATAGGTTCTGTGTTTTAGACATCTATCAAAAAATGGCAGGTATGAAAGATGAATTCTCTTGCCTGTGGTCAGATCCAGCAGTATACTGGAGCTGCCACTAGCTAAGTGTTAAATTTTTAGAAATTTGTCCAACTAATTTTTAAACACAGCTGCTTTTTTTAATCATATAAAATTACAGTTAAAAAATTTTAAAACCAAAGGTAATAAATACTCAAAATTCATCACTTCCTAAATGTATTTTACTACCAAATACCAACTATGCTGTTGAAGTTATTTACATCGGCATTATCTGTTTGATAAATACTATATAATCGTAAATTCTGTGCATTTTTCCTAATTCCATGTTCAGTGATGGTAAATTCATAGCTTGAAACTGGCCATGCTGTATTTACATCATGAAAATCAGCAAATGCTATGAATCAAAGCTTGATTTACTGTGTTGTTGTCTGTATTTGATGTGGTAGAAAATGTTAATATGAAGATTAAATATAAAAGTGGGTTATGTCTCTAGCTGTTACATTATAAATTGCACAAAAAATAAGAGAATATTACTCCTGTTTTCAAAAATGATTATTTAATTCAGCAGAGAAATCATTTGTATACTTGAAGAACAAATAGTCATACAAATGTTCTCCTTCCTTCACTTTTACATGACTAAGTCAATGAAAATATTAGTCAACATTCATGTTGAGGCTACACTCATTTATCAATGTCAAGGTGATTGCTTTTGTCAAATCTCATAGTAAACAAGTGTTTATTTGTAGTCTGATTCCTTTTGTCAAATCTCATAGTAAACAAGTGTTTATTTGTAGTCTGATTTTGTCAGTTCATTGTTTAATTGCAACCATAGTTTGGCTACAGGGAAAAGAGTTTAACAAAATGAACAAAAGCATTATTTCAGAATCAGTTGATTATATGTAATGTACAATAGGAAATATTGTATATTTTATTATTTGTAAATTTCATGCTATACAGCCTTTATATCATTAAAGTATATTATAGATTTGAGTATACATATATGTTATTTTATCACATTTACTATTGTTAGACATCTCCAATATACCACTATCAATATCCAAGTTATAGATCATTTTTTAAAAATATCCTAACCCAATAACTCAGTATGGCTTGGTACTCTAAGAATTTAGCCAATTTATTTGTGAGTCTATATTTTTAGCCTACATTTCCTCTTGCACTTAGTGAGATCTGCTATTATTATACAGATTATTGCTTCCTTTGGATTGATTGAAAAACTTTAGCATAGTATTTTTAAATATGATGAATTTATTTCATCCTACTCATCTTTTGTCCACTCATGGCTCTATTCAACTCAGTCACATCCCCTTTCTGCTTCCATAATTACAAAATGAAGATTATTCACTCAACCGAATAAATCACTTTCTTTGCTTTTGTCTGTTATTTATAAATACCTTATAAATCAAAGACCACGATACACATCTGCTTAAGTAAAGTGTTTTCCCAGATTATCCACTGATACTTTCAAGATCTGGAATCTATAAAGCCAAGAGAAACTTATGCCAATTTCAGAGGCATCAATAATAAGAGGTAAGTTTTACTCTCAATCCTGCACCACAGATTGCAAATGGCAGATGAATAAAATGATCAAGGTCCAATCATAAACAAGAACACAGTAGGAAAAGAAAAGGAAAATAATAAGAGTACTGGGAAATGATCAAGAAAACATTCCAGTATCTGTAGATTAGAATTAACGTTTTTCCAAATTGAGGGGCATCCATAAGTAACTGGCTGTAAGTATGAGGTTCCTTCATTCTTCAAATATGTAGCAACCACCTACAATATGTCATGTACTGTGCTAGGTGCTGGAGATAAAACAGTGAGCAGTATATAATCTTAGTGCCTGCTTTCAGGGCACCTATACTTTAAAAGTGAGAGGGATGACTTCTTTGTCATCTTGCCTCTTAGGGAAGCATGTTTAGTTTCTATTTCTATTGCAGCATTTGTGCTTTCATTGGCCTTCCTCGAGCTGCAGTATCAAAGAACATTTACAGAAATGTCTTGACTTCAAATATTTCTATAAGTACCCATCACCTCCTTAGTTATTATTTTAACCACACTTATCTTCTAGTGCTGTGCCTCAGACATGCCAGGCATCCTCCAATAGTAGGGACTTTGCACTAGATATTTCCTGTGCTTGAAAGTTCTTACTCTAGATGTTCACATGAGTGACTTCTTCATATTTTTAAAATCTTAGTTCAGTGTCACCTTCTTAATAAGTCTTACGCATGTTAATAAGGCCTTCCTTTATAAGATCTGCAACCTGTGATGATTATTACATGTGTCAAATTGGCTGGGCTATGGTGGTCAGCAGTGTGGTAAAACACTAGTCTAGATGTTGCTGTGAAAGCATTATGTAGATGTGATTGACATTTGTAATCAGTTGACTTTAAGTAAAGGAGATTACATTTGATAATATGAGTGGGACACATCCAATCAATTGAGGCCTTAAGAGCAGAAACTGACATTTTCTGGAGAAGAAGGAGTTCTACCTTAAAACTCTAACATAGCTCTGCTTGAGTGTTGCGGCAAGTCAGGGACCCCGAACAGAGGGACCAGCTGAAGCCATGGCAGAAGAACATAAATTGTGAAGATTTCATAGACATTTATTAGTTCCCCAAATTAATACTTTTATAATTTATTATGCCTGTCTTTACTGCAATCTCTAACATAAATTGTGAAGATTTCATGGACACTTATCACTTCCCCAATCAATACCCTTGTGATTTCCTATGCCTGTATTTACTTTAATCTCTTAATCCTATCATCTTCATAAGCTGAGTAGGATGTATGTCACCTCGGGACACTGTGATGATTGCGTTAACTGCATAAATTGTTTGTAGAGCATGTGCGTTTGAACAATATGAAACTGGGCACCTTGAAAAAAGAACAGGATAACAGCAATGTTCAGGGAACAAGGGAGATAACCTTAAACTCTGACTGCCAGTGAGCCGGGTAGAACAGATATTTCTCTTCTTTCAAAAGCAAATGGGAGAAATATCACTGAATTCTTTTTCTCAGCAAGGAACATCCCTGAGAAAGAGAACGTGTCCCTGAGGGGAGGCCTCTAAAATGGTTGCCTTGGGGGCGGCTGTCTTTTACAGTTGTAGCTGTGGGATGAAATAAGCCCTGGTCTCCCATAGTGCTCCCAGGCTTATTAGGACGAGGAAATTCCTGCCTAATAAATTTTGGTCAGACCAGTTGTCTGCTCATAAACCCTGTCTCCTGATAAGATGTTATTAATGACAATGCATGCCCGAAACTTCATTAGCAATTTTAATTTCGCCCTGGTCCTGTGGTCCTGTGATCTCACCCCGCCTCCATTTACCTTGTGATATCTTATTACCTTGTGAAACATGTGATCTCTGTGACCCACACTCTATTCGTACACTCCCTGCCCTTTTGAAAATAATTAAGAAAAACTTGCTGGTTTTACAGCTCAGGGGGCATCACGGAACTTGCCGACATGTGATGTCTCCCCCAGACACCCAGCTTTAAAATTTCTCCCTTTTTTACTCTGTCCCTTTATTTCTCAGACCGGCTGACACTTAGGGAAAATAGAAAAGAACCTACATGAAATATCGGGGGTGAATTTTGCCTGATATTGAGTTTCTGGCCTGCTGGCCTATCCTATGTATTTTAAACTTTCCAGTTCTGACAATCATGTGGGTCAATTTCTTAAAATATAGCTCTGTACATATATATGTATGTAATATTAATATATATACTGTATACACATATATGCATATATAACAAATTTTATATCCAATTATACCCAATAGTATATAAAACTAATTATATACATAAAACCAGTAGAATATGTACCATGTAAATAGAATATATACTAATTACATACATAAAACCAATAGAATATATACCATGTCTAAACATACAGTTAGATAAAAGGCCTAAGTTCTTTTTTTTTTTTTTTTTTTTGTGAGCAACAAGGCTGTTTATTTCACCTGGGTACAGGTGGGCTGAGTCCAAAAAGAGTCAGTGAAGGGAGATAGGGGTGGGGCCGTTTTATAAGATTTGGGTAGGTAAAGGAAAATTACAGTCAAAGGAGGGTTGTTCTCTGGCCGGCAGGGGTGGGGGTCACAAGGTGCTCAGCGGGGGAGCTTTTGAGCCAGGATGAGCCAGGAGAAGGAATTTCACAAGGTAATGTCATCAGTTAAGGCAGGAACAGGCAATTTTCACTTCTTTTGTCATTCTTCAGAGGCCATCTGGATGTATACGTGCAGGTCACAGGGGATACGATGGCTTAGCTTGGGCTCAGAGGCCTGACATTCCTGTCTTCTTATATTAATAAGACAAATAAAATGAAATAGTGGTAAAGTGTTGGGGTGGCGATAATTTTGGGGGGTGGCGTGGAGAGATAATGGGCGATGTTTCTCAGGGCTGCTTCGAGTGGGATTAAGGGTGGCGTGGGAACCTAGAGTGGGAGAGATTAAGCTGAAGGAAGATTTTGTGGTAAGGGGTGATATTGTGGGGTTGTTAGAAGAAACATTTGTCATGTAGAATTATTGATTATGTCCTGGATACGGTTTTGTATGAATTGAAAAACTAAATGGAATAAGAAGGAGAAAAACAGGTATTAAAGGACTGAAAATTGGGAGGACCCAGGACATACAATTAGAGTGTCCAAGGGGGATTCAGTGTAATTACTTGTTTGGTTGGTGAGTTTTTGGGCTGTATTCTTGATAGAGTCCCTTTTTTAAGTTGGAGGCTGAGCTTGGTGTGGTGTGTTTTTAAAAGACCATTAGTCCATTCTAACTTTCATAAAGATTGAGGACGGTAAGGGATATAAAGGTTCCACTGAATACCAGGAGCCTGAGAAACTGCTTGGGTGATTTGACTAGTAAAGGCGGTCCATTATTGGACTGTATAGAGGTGGGAAGGCCAAACCAAGGAATTATGTCTGACAGAAGGGAAGAAATTACTGTGGTGGCCTTCTCAGACCCTGTGGGAAAGGCCTCTACCCATCCAGTGAAAGTGTCTTGCCAGACCAAGAGGTATTTTAGTTTCCTGACTTGAGGCATGTGGGTAAAGTCAATTTGCCATTCCTGGGAGGGGGCAAATCCCTAAGCTTGATGTATGTGTAGGGAAGGTGGGGGGGCCTGAACAATCCCTGAGGAGTAGTAGAATAGCAGATGGAACACTGAGAAGTGATTTCCTTAAGGATAGACTTCCACGATGGAAAGGAAATGAGAGGTTCTAAGAGGCGGGCTAGCGGCTTATAACCTTCATGGAAGAGGTTAGGAAATGACAACAAAATAGAATGGGCCTGTGAGGCTGGAAGGAGATATTTTCCTTGGTCTAAGAACCATTTGCCTTGTGTGGGAAGAGATTGATAGGTGGAAGTTTTAGTGGGGGAGTAGGTGGGAATGGCCAGATGAGAAGGAGAAAAACTGCCATGAGGGATAGAAGTTGGAACGCTAGCAGTTTTTTTTTTGTTTGTTTTTGTTTTTTTAGCTACCTTATCAGCATAAGCATTGTCCTGAGCAATGGGATCTGATGAAAAGGCATAAGTTCTAGCATTCAATAGTACAGTAGGAAAATTGTAGTTAAAATAATTAATGTATATTTCAAAATAGAAGAATTGTAATGTTCCCAACACAAAGAAAAGATAAATGTTTGAGTGGATAGATACCCCATTACTCTGATTTAATCATTAAACATTCTATACATATATCAAAATATCACATATATACCGACAACATGTACAACTATTATTTAATCAATAAAAATTACAAAAAAGACATTTTGATTACCAATAATAAAAGCTTACGCTGGTTTAGGCAGAACAATTTCCATTTCTGTTGGTTTCTCACACTGAAGTCAGATCTCTCACTCTTTAATAGGACATTGGCCACCACTATCTCCATGTATGGCAACTTTATTTGGGATGGGAAGCAAAAATGTTTTAATATTTTATTCTGAAAAGTTTTCGATTTGAGCTGTATATATTTGAATCCCATTGAACTGGCAAGTTTTGCATGCTCATCCCTAAACCTATCACTGAAGCCAGGGTAATAAGATATTCTTATCTGCCAAGCCTACACAATATGACCATTCTCAGTACAGGATTGAGGATAGCCCAGTTCCATCCAGAAACATAAGCTGAGAGATAAGGATAGGTGTATTTCTCACTTTTTACTAAAACAGTCCACTCTTCACTCTACCTCCTTCAGGAAATCCAGGCTCTTAAACACAACAGAAAACCATTATCTACAAAAATAGAAAATGCTGCTAATTTTAGTTTGTAATTTTTTTTTTCCTGAGAGGAAGCCAAGCACAGTGTGAAAGCCCATGACCTGGAAATCATGAATGTCAGGTACTAGTTCTGGCTCAGCTGACATCTCAATACATGAATTTCTGTAAGTCCTGCTTCAGGTTCTAGAAATAACACACTGGAGACCAAATCTCAGCTATAACACTTTTTAGGTAGTTTATATTGGGTGATGTTATGAATTGAATTATGCCCCCAAAAAAGATATGTCCAAGTCCTAATTCTTAGCACTTATAAATGTGACTTTATATGGAAATACAGTCTTTGCAGACATAATCAAGTTAATATTAGGTCATTAGGGTGGGCTGTAAGCTAAGATCACTGATGTCCTTAGAAGTGACAACAGAGATATAGACACGAGGAGAATGACATGTGACAACCAAAAAAAAAAAAAAGATTGGAGGTATGCATATATTGGAGGAATGTCAATGATTGACTACCACCACCAGAAGCTATTAGAAAATGTAAGGAAGGATTCTCCCCTACAAGTTCCAGAGGGGGCATGGCACTGCCAACACCTTGACCTCAGACTTCTAGCTTCAAGAACTATAAGAATAATTTTCTGTTATTTCAAGCCATTCAGTTTGTGGTATTCTGTTATAGCAGCCCTTGGAAACTAGGAATATTCCTAAATTGTTGAAGCTCCAGTTTCCTCAAATACAAAATAGGAGAATATTATTACCAACTTCATTAGATCACTGAATTAATGTACATTAAGAGTTTAACATTGGGTCTAGCACAAAATAGATACATAAGTGGAAATTGTTTAACTCAACGTTGTTAATACTAATTTTAAAAACTCGCTCCTTGCAACTTCACATGTTTCGGGTGGTCTCAACATGTAAACAACCTTGTAAATTAGACAGAATGCAAATTCTTATATCTGTTTTACGTATGCGGTATTGGAAACCAAAATATACACACACAATATATCCAGGTTCACACAGCCACTTCCTGATGGAGACAGGGTTCAATCTTAAGCATTTTGAATGTAATTGGATATTTCTTTACATGTAGAAAAATATATCTCAGAGTAACATGAGTCTTTTTATCCTCCAGCATTGAGGGTCTATATTTCTGAATATCTTCTATACTTATTACTCTTCTAAGTGAATTATAATTATTAATTTATGGGTTCCTGTAACAATCACCATGGCAACTACATGCCCATTTCTCAGGAAAGGAAACCAAAGTTCAGAGAGAGGAATTATCTACTCAAAGTCACACAACTTGTAATGGCAGACACAGGATTCCAGATTTCTTACATTTCTAACCGGTGTACATTTCATTTCCTCCCACTGTCCTCATACACAAAAAAATAAACTAAGATTGTTTTTATGCTTTTGGCTGTGCATAATAAGTTAGTATTATCTATCATGTGCTCTTTGGACAATACAATTCCAAGTTCTTCCAATACTCATTTGAATATATCAAGGTAATTTTGAATTCTTTTTAAAGACCCAATTCCTTGCTTGCCGAGTGTCATTAAAAGGGAGACTACTTATCACAACATTTAGCAGCACAAAATGACACTAACATAAATGGTGCTGCCTTCTTTAAGGGACAACTTCCAAATGGTTCACTAGTAGCTCTGATCTTTAAGCTCTGGATCTTTGGGTGACACACAGTTCCACTCAGCAGCTTTGCTCAGGAGAACAAAAAAGGTATGATCACAGAGTCATGTAAAGTATCCAGATTAAAATGGGATTTAAAATCAGTGAAAATGGTGTGCAAGAAACAGAAGACAGAACAAAAGAGCTCTGACGCACAGAGCCAGATATTCAGATTAAAAAATAGATATGAGTTCACTTCTGAAGGTGCTAAGGGAAATGTCACCACACTCTAATGCCCTGATGATGGTTTCCTTTTGGCTTCAATAAACAACTGAAATTACAAAGATCCTGTGACAATGTGATAACCATGTAGTGCAAGTAGCACGTGCTCTTAAATGCTATTTATTGGCAACATATTTTACCAGAAAATGTCATTTCCTATCAAACTTTACCAGTAAAGGGAGTCAGGATGACAGAAACAAAGAAGGAAAGGAACACATGTCATGAGTCCACAACAGGCATTAGCTGAGCACCTACTTTTGCAAGTTATTATTCTAAGCTCTTCAGATGCAGCATGGAATAGAGCCAAGTTCTTGCCCTTGCAGAGCTTTTATCCCAGGGTAGTGTCTACTATGTGCCAAAGGGTTTATGAATGTTATATCATTTAATCTTCATTAACTCTATCATGGTAGGTATAGTGCAGATGGTTTTTGCTTTTGTTTTTTGACTGTTGACATTTATTTCTCCTTCTTGTGGCAAACATCCTTTTTGAGAAATTACCTCTTATCCATATATGTAATCTTTATATGTCTGTAAATAAAAGTATTCTATGCTCTCGTAGCCAAGCTGTTATGTTAGGGCAATTGGATTTTTTTTCAAGAACCTTAAAACTTAATGTGAGAATTTTAAGGGTAGAGGGAAAAGCAGCAGGAAGCATTTATTACAGCAATGTTGTCAAAGGAGATATGAAGTATTTCTGCCTCTTGATTCCCCATGACAGCCATGAATCCTGCCTATTTGCAATCCAGGTTTTACTGCCTTCCTATGTATTCCATGAATTTCCCCAATATTCATCCAACGAATTTCCTTTCTGTTAAGTTTGCCAACAAGTATCCATCACTGGCAACAAATGAACCCTAAGTATTAAAATAGTTATCATCAACATAATGTTGTACCATGAGGAAACTAAAGGACACAGAGATTAGAAACTGTTAATCAAGCTTAGCCTAAAGCTGCCTCCTTACATATTTAAGTTTGGCCTAAAGGTTTTTGTGTACATTGTAAACTATAACAAGTGTAGGTGTGAACCAACCATAGCTCACACCTGTGCCAATCACTGAGTTTTGGCCAATCAAATGCAGCCAACTGTTTGAACCGTGTTCAAAAAGGCAAATACCAAGCTGTAACCAATCCAGTTGTTCCTGTACCTCACTTCTGATTTCTGTACATTTCCCTTTTTTTTTTTTTTTTTTTTTTGGCTATAAATCTTCTTCTGCCACGTGGCTGTACTGAAGTCTCTCTGAATCTGCTGTGATTCTGAGGGCTGCTTGATTTGTGAATTGTTCATTGCTCAATTCAACTCTTTTAAATTTAATTTGGCTGAAGTTTTTCTTTCAACAAAACATGTCCAAATCAAATCAACATAGCTACTATAAATGTATCTGATCCAAAAAGTCAAGCTCTTTCCATCATTACATGCAGCATGCTCCTTGATGAGGGCAGTTTAACTGAGAGCATCCTTTTCATAGCTGGTGATGCATCTGTTGCTTTCTTTCAACAGGATTTCTTAAATAGTGGAAATAACATTAAAGTACACAGAACAGACTGTCTCCTTTTTACAATCACAATACCCAAAAATAAGGCAAACTACCTGAAGGCTCCAAGTTCTGCTTGTTGTCTGAAATAAACAATATAAGAAGAAATGCTACAGAGTCTCTTTAAAGGGATTTATTTAAATGCTTTCCTCTCTAATCCTTTTCTTTGCAGTTCATTTAATGTCTAGCATGATTACATTCCCTGAGTCTTCTGCCAATTAAAAACAAGCATGCCATTGTTCACAACGTCAAGTAAATTTTTGAGTGAAATACCTTAGAGAAATAAATGTACACTATTAGTGATGATGTATGCATTTCATGGACATTGCATCCTCCATGTTCAATCTCTTCCCATGGTGGTTCTTTTACTGTTTTGTATGGATAACAAAGATTTTGGCCCATGGTGAAGGATGTTATAAAAAACATCCTTTGGAAATGCATTGTCTTATTTACTCTAAAGCTAATGTTTGCTCTAATGTAGTTTCTATTCAGTGAGAACTCATTCCTGAAGCCATAGAACCAGATCTACCTGTGCTCCTCCTGAACTGATGGTTTCTCTATAATTGATATAGTTAATTATATTTCTGTCTTTCACTTGATTGTTTGAAACTTGAATTCAAGAGTTTGTAAGGAATTGACTCACAGTTGGCTTAAAATTGTCTGCTTATGTTTTTCAACTATTCACCTATTTTTCCTACTACTCACTCATATTCCCTCATTTACTTGTATATGGTTTACTATGCTATTTTTAACTTTATGGAAATAAAAATGATACAGGATGATACCACCAGGCAAAGATAGACATCCAAATGCAATATGTGACATATAGGTTGGTTTAATTCACTTACAATTTGTTGAATGCCTACTTTGTGCTCAATCTTAACCTATGCCAGTCTGTGCATATACTATGCAATGTGAGTGTCTTAAAAATTACTAAATTTACAGTAAAATATACAAATCTATAGAATATCCTGATGTAATCCTTTGGGAAATCACTGATGTTGAGAGGTAACAGCGTGCTGGCAGCCCTTGCAGCCCTCGCTCGCTCTTGGCGCCTCCTCGGCCTCAGTGCCCACTCTGGCCACAGTTGAGGAGCCCTTCAGCCTGCCGCTGCACTGTAGGAGCCCCTTCCTGGGATGACCAAGGCTGCAGCCAGCTCCCTCAGCCTGTCAGGAGGTGCGGAGGGAGAGGCACAGGCGGGAACTGGGGCTGTGTGTGGTGTTCTTGCAGGCCAGCTAGAGTTCTGGGTGGGTGTGGGCTTGCCGGGCCCCGCGCTGGGAGCCACCAGCCAGCCCCGCTGGCCCGGGCAGTGAGGGGCTTAGCACCCGGGGCCAGCAGCTGTGGAGGGTGCTCCAGGCCCCCCAGCAGTGCTGGCCCACTGGCGCTGCGCTGCATTTCTCACTGGGCCTTAGCTGCCTCCTGCAGGGCAGGGCTGGGGACCTGCAGCCCACCCTGCCTGACCCCCCCCAACCCCCGCAGTGGGCTCCTGAGCTGCCCGAGCCTCCCCGAGGAGCACAGCTCCCTGCTCCACGGCCCCGGTCCCATCTACCACCCGAAGGCTGAGGAGTGCCAGTACACAGTGCAGGACTGGCAGGCAGCTCCACCTGCGGCCCCAGTGCGGGATCCACTGGGTGAAGCCAGCTGGGCTCTTGAGTCTAGTGGGGACTTGCAGAACCTTTATGTCTAGCTAAGGGATTGTAAATACACCAATCAACACTCTGTATCTAGCTCAAGGTTTGTAAACACACCAATCAGCACCCTGTGTCTAGCTCAGTGTTTGTGGATGCACCAGTCGGCACTCTGTATCTAGCTAATCTGGTGGGGACTTGGAGAATCTCTATGTCTAGCTAAGGGATTGTGAATACACCAATCGGTACTCCGTATCTAGCTCAAGGTTTGTAAATGCACCAATGAGCTCTCTGTGTCTAGCCCAAGGTTTGTAAATACACCAATCAGCACTCTGTATCTAGCTTATCTAGTGGGGACCTGGAGAACTTTTGTGTCTAGCTCAGGGATTGTAAATGCACCAATTAGCACCCTGTCAAAATGGACCAATCAGCTCTCTGTAAAACAGACCAATTGGCTCTCTGTAAAATGGACCAATCAGCAGGATGTGGGTGGGCCCGATAAGAGAATGAAAGCAGGCTGCCCGAACCAGCAGTGGCAACCACTCAGGTCCCTTTCCACATTGTGGAAGCTTTGTTCTTTCACTCTTTGCAATAAATCTTGCTACTGCTCACTCTTTGGGTCCACACTGCCTTTATGAGCTGTAACACTCGCCGCGAAGGTCTGCAGCTTCACTCCTGAAGCCATCGAGACCAGGAACCCACCTGGAGGAATGAACTCCACACGCCCCACCTTAAGAGCTGTAACACTCACCACGAAGGTCTGCAGGTTCACTCCTGAGCCAGCGAGACCACGAACCCACCAGAAGGAAGAAACTCTGAACACATCCGAACATCAGAAGGAACAAACTCCGGACACGCCGCCTTTAAGAACTGTAACACTCACGGCGGGGGTCCGCGGCTTCATTCTTGAAGTCAGTGAGACCAAGAAACCACCGATTCTGGACACAATGTGAGAACTTCACTGAAGCAGAATTACCAAAGAAACCAGCTTCTTCATTACAGGTGAAGTCTGCAGTATATGTGAGAAACCATTTTGCCTACTGGTTTTCTTCTCTTCTTTTCTGACAGTGTTATTGAAATTAACCATAAAGGTTGGGCTCATTATTTTTACTATTAAATTTAGGTATGGGCATTTCCTCCTCCTGCTTCTAAAGAAGCCCTACTCTGTAACAAAGTAGTTTCCAATAAATGTGCTTATTTTATTGTGGAAAAATAGTAAACAAATACACAAATAAATTTATGTACAATTACTTTTTGAACCACAAGAGACTTGGTAAGGATTTTTCTCTGGACAATGCTTATCTTTTTAAAAACATGTAGTTAGCACCTTTCTTATAAAATGGGTATGAGAACTATGTGTGGTGGGGCTGAATGCCTTTGGAATTAACAGAATTGATCACTAATCAAACAACCATTAATTCTAAGATATGAGGTTTTTTTTAATCACATCCTAAAATATGAGCACTTGAAAGCTCCAGAAATATCACACCTCACTTAATCAATGTAATATCATTATTCTTAATTTTATAATATATAAATTGACTTTTTCCAACTGTATATATTTATAGGATACAAAGTGATATTGTGATTTACAAATACTACATGAAATAAAGCCAATTAACAGATTCATAACCTCAAATGTTTATTTTTTGTGGTAAGAACATTTGAAATTTACTCTATTAGCAATTTGAAATTGCTATGTCCACCATACTGTGCAATAGATTTCAAAAACTCACTTATTTCTCCTGTGTGAGACTATGTATCCTTTGACCATCATCTCCCCATTTTCCCCATGTCCCAGTCTCGGTAACCACCACTGTACTCTCTGCATTTATGAGTTCAATTGTTTTAGATCCTACATACAAGTGAGAACACAGTATTTATCTTTCCATGCCTGGTTTTTTTGACTTAGCATAATATTTTTTCAATTCCATCCGTGTTGTTGCAAATGGCAGAATTTTCTCCTTTTTAAAGACTTAATAGTATTCCTTTGTGTGTATATATATCACATTTTCTTTATTCATTCATCTATTGATGGACACAAGGTTGATTCTATATCTTAGCAATTGTAAATGGAGCCACACTGAACACAGGAATGCAGACTTTTTTTTTTTTGACAAACTGATTTCAAAGCTTTCAGGTAAATACTGAAGTGGGGTTGCTAGATGATATGGTAATTTTATTTTTAGTTAAGAAACCTCCATACAGTTTTTCATGACAGCTATACTAATTATATTTCCACCAACAGTATATAAGAGTTCATGTTACTCCACATCCTCACCAAAATTTATCTTTTTGATAATGGTCATTATGATAGGTGTGAGGTGATATCTCATTGTAGTTTTAATTTGCATTTTCCTAATGATTAAAGATGTTGAACATTTTTTAATATTTCTGCTGGCCATTTATATTTTTTTGAAAAAGGTCTATTAAGGTCTCTTGCTCATTTATTAATCAGTTTGTTTTCTTGTTATTCAGTTGTTTGAATTACATATTTATGTATTTTAGGTATTAGCCCTTTATTGGACATATGGTTTGCAAATACTTTCTCCCAATCTGTAGGTTGTCTTGTCATATTGTTAACTGCTTCCTTTATTGTACAGAAGCTTTTTAGTTTGATTTGATCCTGTTTGTCTATTTTTGCTTTTATTTTCTGCACTTTTGAGGTTAAATTCAAAGAAACACCCAGGCCAATATCAAGGATATGACATGACATGTTTTCTTCAAATAGTTTTACAGTTTTGGGTTTTACATTTAAGTCTTTAATCTATTTTGAGTTAATTTTTATACAGTGTGAGATAAGGGTACGATTTCATTTTTTCTCTCATGGATATCCAGTTTTCCCAATACCATTTATTGAATGCAATGTCTTTTTCTCATTTTGTATTCATGGCACGTCAGTGCCATGAATAATGTCTCTGAAAAGGATAACGTCTTTGAAAAATCAATTGACCATATATGTGTAGGCTCATTTCCGGCCTCTTTATTCTGTTCCATTGGTTGATGTGTCTATTTTATGCTAATACCATGCTATTTTACTTACTACAGTTGTATTGGTCCATTTTCATGCTGCTGATAAAGACATACCCAAGACTGGGCAATTTGCAAAAGAAAGAGTTTTAATTGACTTCCAGTTCCAGGCCTAACAATCATGGTGGAAGGTGAAAGGCACCTCTCACATTGACAACAGACAAGAGAAGAGGGCTTGTGCAGAGAAACTCCCCTTTTTAAAAATCATTAGATCTCTTGAGACTTATTCACTATCATGAGAACAGCATGGGAAAGACCTGCCCCTGATTCCATTACCTCCCACTGGGTCCCTCCCACAACATGTGGGAATTCAAGATGAGATTTGAGTGGGAATGCAGCCAAACCCTATCACTCTGCCCCTGGCCCCTCCCAAATCTTATGTCTTCACATTTCAAAACCAATCATGCCTTCACAACAGCCACCCAAAGTCTAACTCATTTCAGCATTAATTCAGAAGTCCACAGGCTAAAGTCTTATCTGAGAAAAAGCAAGTCCCTTCCTCCTGTGAGCCTGTAAAATCAAAAGCAATTTAGTTACTTCCTAGATATTACAGGCATTGGGTAAATACAGCCATCCCAAATGGGAGTAATTGGACAAAACAAAGGGGCTACAGGCCCCATGAAAGTCTGAAATCCAGCAGGGAAGTCAAATCTTAAAACTCCAAAATGATCTCCTTTGACTCCATGTCTCACATCCAGGTCATGCTGTTGCAAAAGGTGGGTTCCCATGGTCTTGGGCAGCTCTGCTCCTGTGGCTCTGCAGGGTATAGCCTCCCTCCAAACTGCTTTTACAGGCTAATTTTGAGTATCTGTGGCTTTTCCAGGCACACAGTGCAAGCTGTCAGTGGATCTACCATTCTGGGTTTCTCAAACAGTGGCCCTCTTCTCACAGCTCCACTAGGCAGTGCCTCAGTAGGAACTTCATGTTGGGGCTCCAACCCCACATTTCCCTTCCGCACTGCCCTAGCAGAGGTTCTCCACAGGAGTCCTGACCCTGCAGCAAACTTCTACCTGGACACCCAGGCATTTCCATACATCCTTTAAAATCTAGGCAGAGGTTCCCAATCCCCAATTCTTGACTTCTGTGCAACTGCAAGATCAACACCATGTGGAAGCTGCCAAGGCTTGAGGTTTGCACCCTCTGAAGCCATGACCTGAGCTCTATGTTGGCCCCTTTCAGCCATGGCTGGAGCAGCTTGGATGCAGGGCACCAAGTCCTTAGGTTGCACACAGCACGGGGACTGTGGGTCCAGTTCATGAAACTTTTTCATCCCAGGCCTTTGGGCCTGTGATAGGAGAGGCTGCTGTGAAGACCTCTGACAAACCCTGGAGATATTTTCCCCATTGTCTTGGGGATTACCATTCAGCTCCTCGTTACTTATGCAAATTTCTGCAGCTGGCTTGAATTTCACCTCAGAAAATGGGATTTCCTTTTCTATCACATTGTCAGGCTGCAAGTTTTCTGAACTTTTATGCTCTGCTTCACTTATAAAACTGAATGCCTTTAACAGCACCCAAATCATCTCTTGAATGTTTTGCTGATTAAAAATTTCTTCCATTAGATACCCTAAATCATCTCTCTCAAGTTCAAAGTTCCACAAATCTCTAGGGCCCGGGCAAAATGCCACCAGTCTCTTTGCTAAAACATAACGAGTCACCTTTGCTCCAGTTCCCAACAAGTTCCTCATCCACATCTGAGACCACCTCAGCCTGGATTTCATTGCCCATATTATTATCAGCATTTTGGTCAAAGCCGTTTAACAAGTTTCTAGGGAGTTCCAAACTTTCTCACATTTTCCTATCTTCTTCTCAGCCCTCCAACCTGTTCCAACCTCTGCCTATTACTCAGTTAAAGTCACTTCCACATTTTTGGGTATGTTTTCAGCAGCGCCCCACTCTACGGGTACCAATTTACTATATTAGTCCATTTTCATGCTGCTGATAAAGACATACCTGAGACTGGGCAATTTACAAAAGAAATAGGTTTAATTGACTTATAGTTCCACATGACAGGGGAGGCCTCACAATCATGGCAGAAGGTGAAGGGCACATGTCACGTGGTGGCAGACAAGAGAAGAGGGCTTGCACAGAGAAACTCCCCTTTTTAAAAGCCATCATATCTCATGAGACTTATTCACCATCACAAGAACAGAATGGGAAAGACCTGCCCCCATGATTCAATTACCTCCTACCTGGTCCCTTCCACAACACGTGGGAATTCGAAATGAGATTGGGTGGGAACACAGCCAAACCATACAGCCAAACCATTTCAATAGTGTTGTAGTATAGTTTGAAATCTGGTAGTGTAATACCTCCAGGTGTATTTTCTTGCTTGTGATTGCATTGTATGTTTATAATTTTTTTGGTTCCATGTTAATTTTAGGATTGTTTCTCTTTTTATGAAAATCACATTGGAATTTTGATAGGGATTGCATTGAAACTGTATCTTGCTTTACGTAGTATGGACATTTTAGCAATAATTTGTCCAATCCACACAATACAGGATATCTTTTCATTCATTTATGTCTTCAATTTATTTCATCAACATTTTATAGTGTTTTAGCGTATAGGTCTTTCACCTCCTTGGTTAAATTTATTCTTAATTGTTTTCCATAGAAATTGTCAATGGGATTGTTCATTTCTTTTTGGATACTTCATTGTTGTTATACAAAAATGCTACTGATTTTTGTGTGTTTATTTTGCATTCTGAAACTTTAACATATTTATTAGTTCTAACTGTTTTTTATGGAATCTTTAGACTTTTCTATACATAAGATCATGTGTCAGCAAACAGTGACAATTTGTCTTCTTCCTTTCCTATTTGGAAGATTTTATTGCTTCCTATTACCTAATTGCTCTAGCAAAGAATTCCAATACTAAGTTGAATAGAAGCAACAAGAATGGGCCTTGTCTTGTTCCATTTCTTAGAGGAAAGGATTTCAGTTTTTCACTTTTGAGTATAATGTGAGATTTGGGCTTTTATATGCCTTGTATTGTGTTGAGGCACATTCTCATTACAGCTAATTTGGTGAGAAATGTTTATCATGAAAGGATGTTAAAATTTGCAAAGTATTTTTTTCTTCATCTAATGAGATACTCATATAGTTTTTGTGTTTTATTCTGTTAATGTATCGTATTTATTGATTCATGTATTTTAAGTCATCCTTGCATTGTAGGGATAAATTCTACCAGTTCATCTTGAGTAATTCTTTTAATGTATTATTGAATTCAGTTTGCCAGTATTTTGTTGAAGATCTTTGCATCTATGTTCATTAAAGACACTGGCCTGGAATTTTATTTTAACTTGTTATGGTATTCTTGTTTACCTTTGGTATTAGAACCTTCAAATGTTTGGTAGAATTCAGCAATGAAGCCATCAGGTCTTGGTCTTGGGCTTCTCTTTGATGGGAAACTTCATCACTGACTCGGTCTCCTAAATTGTTACTGGTCTGTTCAAGTTTTCTATTTATGATTCAGTCTTCATAGGTTGTATATGTCTAGGAATTTATCAATTTCTTACGTATTATACTAGAAAGATGGCATATAGTTGTTCCTAATAGTTTCTTATGATCCTTTGTATTTCTGTAGTATCAGTTGTAATGTCACTACTTTCATTTCTGATTTTATGTATTTGAATCTTCTTTTTCTCTTAGTCTAGCTTAAGATTTGTTGATTGTATTTATATTTTCAAAAAAATAACTCTTAGTTTTGTTGATGTTTTGTATTGATTTTCTAGTCTATTTTATTTATTTCTTCTCGGATCTTTTTTCTTCTGCTAACTGGGCTTAGTTTGGGTTTTTTCTAGCTTTTCAGGAATGACATTGTAATTTATTTTAAATCTTTATTATTTTTTGATGTAACCATTTATTGCTATAAACTTTCTTCTTAGAAGTACCTTTGCTGTATCCCGTAAGTTTTGGCATATTGTGTGTCTGTTTTCATTTGTCTCAAGATTGTCTCTTTAGAGACAGGGTCTCACTCTGTTGCCCAGGCTGGAGTGCAGTGGCATTATCATAGTTCACTGTGGCCTGGAACTCCTGGGGTCAACTGATCCTCCTGATTCAGCCTACCAAGTAGTTGGGACTACAGTCATGTAATGCACAATCATGCTCAGCTGTTTTTATATTTTTTTTATTTTGTAGAGACAAGGTCTCACTATGTTGCTCAAGTTGGTCTTGAACTCCTGGCCTCAAGCGATCCACCTGCTTTAGCTTCCCAAAGTGCTGGGATTACTGGTGTGAGCCACCACACCCAGCCTCAAGATATTTTTTAATTTGCATTTTATTTCTTTGTTGATCCATTGGTTGTTCAGAAGCAATTGTTTAAAATATCTCATTTTATTGATTTCTAGTTGTACCATTATGGTTTGAAAAGATACTTGTTATAATTACAATCTTCTTAAATTTGCTAATACTTGTTTTGTGGACTAACATATGATCTATGCTGGAGAATGTCCCATGTGTTCTTGAGAAGGATGTGCCTTCTGTTGCACATGTTGGAGAGAATGGTTTGTACATGTCTATTAAGGCTATTTGGTCTAAAAGTGTTGTTCAAGTTTAATATTATCTTGTTAATTTTGTTTAGATGACCTGTCCATTGTTAAATGTAGGGTATTGAAGTTCCCTACAATTGTCATATTGGAATCTGCAATACCCATCAGATCCTTTAATATTTCCTTTTTCTATTTGGTTGCTCCAATGTTGGGTGCATATATATTTAAAACTTTTATGTTTTCTTGATGAACTGACTTCTTTATCATTATATAATGTCTTTCTTTGTCTCTTTTTATAGTTTTTGACTTAAAGTTTATTTTATATAAGTATAGCTACCCCAGTTCTCTTTTGGTTTCTATTTGTGTAGAATACCTTTTCTTCATCCCTGAATTTTCAGTATGTGTGTATACTTAAAACTGAGATGAATCTTTTGCAGGCAGCATATAGTTGGGTCTTTTTTTATATTCATTTAGTCTATGTATTTTTATTAGGGAATGCAATTCATTTACGTTTAAGATAATTATTGATAGCTAAGGTCTCACTACTGTCATTTTATTAAATGATTTGTGACGTTTTTGTTTGTGTGTTTCTTGCTGTCTTCCTTTGTAGTTTCATACTTTTCTGTAGTGGTATGCTTTGAATTCTCTATACTTTTGTTTTGTAATTCTTCTACAGATTTTTTTCTTCATTGTTACCATTAGGTTTACACGTAACATCTTATAGCTATAACAGTCTATTTCAAGTTGATAATAAATTAACTTTGCATGCAACTTTATACTTTCACTCCCTCTTCCAATATTTTACATTTTGATGTGAGAATTTATGTTATTTTCAGCACAGGAGTTTTGACCAGCTCCAATTCTGGCCCAGGCTGGTACACCCCTCTTCAGGCAACCTGGTAGTCCCCACTATGGTGGGTCACCATATTGATGCTGAATTTAGTGGGGACACCCAATCGGCATAGTGTACTACAGCCCAGTACTCCTGGGCTCATGTGATCATCCCACCTCAGCCTCCCAGGTAACTGGGACTACAGACATGTGCCATGGCATATGGAAGAATTTATATTATTTTCAAATGTTTATCCCTTGAAAATTTATTTTAGCTAGGTTCTTGTTAAAATTTTATTTTAGCTAGGTTTTGTCTTTTAACCCTCATACTAGAATAAAATTTCTTTGCACAACTGTCATTACAGTCCTAAAGTATTCTAAATATAGCTCTTTATTATGTATACTATTGGGTTCTGTACTTTCTGTGTTTTATGTTTTCAGTTAGCAGCCTTTTGTTTCAACTTACAAAACTTTCAGTAATCTTTGAGGCCCAATGGTGATGAATTCCCTTAGCTTTTGTTTGTCTGAAAAGTTTTTATTTTTCTTTCATAAAGTTTTTCTGAGTAAAGCATTCTTGGTTGGTGGTTTCATCAGTTTTTTCTTTTTTCCATTAGCATTTTTAATATCTCTTCCCCTTGCTTCCTGGTCTGCTGGGTTTCTGCTGAGAAATCTGTTGATAGTCTTATTTTGATTCCTTTCCATGTAATATGTTTCTCATCTCTTGCTGCCCCCAAAGTTTTTTTGAGTTTTGATATTTTGATTGTGTCTTAGTGAACTCTTCTTTTGGTTGAATTTGACTGAAACCTCTGTGTTTGCTGTACATGAACACTGGAATCTATCCTCAGATTATGAAAATTTTTAGACATTATTTCTTTAAATATGCTTTCTGGATTTGTTTTCTCTTTCATCCCCTTCTAAGCCTCCTATTATACAAAGGTTTCACTTTTGATGGTTTCCCATAGCTCCTGTAGACTTTCTTATTTTTTATTCTTTTGATTTTTTGCTTCTCTGCCTGAATAATTTCAAATGTCCTGCCTTCAAGCTCAGACTTTCTTCTGCTTGATTGAGTTTTCTGATGAAGCCTTCTATTGATTTTTTTTTTCAATTCAGTTATTGTGTCTGTAATTTCCAGGATTTCTATTTTTTACTATTGTTTCTATTTCTTTGTCAAAGTTCTCACTTTCCATGTTATTTTCCAAATTTTATTTAATTTTCTAGCTGTATACTTTTCAAGTTCACTGGACTTATTTAAGATTATTATAATTTTTTGTCATTTCATAGATATCCATTTTTTAGCATCCATTATTGGAGATTTATTAATTTCTATAAAAGATGTAATTATTCCCAGATTTTTGGAAAATCTTGTGTCTTTGCATTGTTGTGTGCACATATAAAGAGACGACCACCTCTTCTTGTTTTTACAAGTGTTCTTTGGCAGGGATACACCTTCACTACTCAGTTTACTCTGTGATTCTGGAAGGCCTGTTATGGGTTCTTTATTTGGATTGGTTTGCTGCCTTTGCTCTTATGTCATGTGGAGCTTCTGGCTGGGCTCTGCTATTACGCAGAGCAACTGGATGATTACTGTGAGGCTCTCTGGTCACACCTACCAGAGGATACATTCCCTGACTGAGACATTTTGGATCTGCGGTTGGACAGGGCTACAGGCTCAGGTCTGAGGTTAGACAGAGTTGCTGCTTGGGACAGGCAGGGCCCAGAGACTATGCTCCTTAGAAATGCACAATTGAGAGTTGCCTCCTTCTTTGGGTGGAACCATGGGGTGGGCTTTTGGCTGAGTTCAGCCACTGTTTGATCTCTTGGTTCAAGCATGTCTGGCCCCTATGCTTCTCCAAAATAGGAAGAGGCAGGGATATCCCTGCCTGGATGAGGTCATTTGTCAGGCTTTTTGGCTGAGCTGAGTCATTCTTTGGACTTCCAGGTCAAGCAGGTCTAGCCTCTCTGCTTCTACTAAATGGACAGAGAGGAAGGCGTTTCCCTGCTTGGGTGAGGTTGTTGGGGTGGAATCTGAAGCTTGGTATAGAGACTAGCCATCTATAACTCAAGCCAGGTTGAACTTCCTACTGTGGTTCTGAAAACAACCAAATCAGCTTTGCAGGTGGGGTATGAAGTTGGCTGGTATCTATGACTAGGTGCCATAGCTGGCAGGAACACAAAAGTACCAACAAGATCACACACTGGTCAATGTAATCTCTATCTTATTTCTCTGTTTTTATTTGACCTCAGATGTTATTCCCAGTGTTCCCTCATGAGGTGAAACAAAAGCGGGCTTCCAGGAAGTGCTTCAGAATGCTAAGGAAGCTGGATGACTGACTCCAGTTCTTTTTTGCCCCCTGTAAAAACCATGGCCTGCAGAAATCGTACCCATCTGGCATTGTGCTGACTTGGGAGAAGAAGAGGGGTTGAAGTGAAGCAGTTCTTATCCTTCTAATGCTGTTCTCAGTCAGCCTGTAGACCACGTTAGTGTGTCAGACTTAGTTACAAGTATTTGGATTTTCAAAAATATGTTTTGGTTTGTAGATAGTTGCTAGCTGCATTTTTAGTTGGGCAGAGAGTAGAGCCTGAGACTTCCTCTCTTACCATCTTGCTGATTTCACTCTTCTGTAATACCATTGTTACAGATGATGACCATAGAAACAATTAAATTGTTCTCCACTTATGAACTAGATAGTCTTGGAATATGGCCTTATGGTTTAATCTCTCTAAATCTTAGTTGTTTTCTCTTTTGTAAAATGTGAATACTAACTTGTCAGTGTTTCTCAGAAAATTAAATAAGAAAATCAGTGTAAAGTTTTATGACAATGAATAGTAGGTACATACTAAAAGACAGATAATAATGGCAAATATATATATCTTGGTGTGTGTGTGTGTTTACTGAGTGTATTAGTCTGTTCTCACATTGCTATAATGATAATACCTGAGACTGGGTAATTTATAAACACAGAGGTTTAACTGACTCACAGTTCCACATGATTGGGGAGGCCTCAGGAAACTTACAGTCATGGCAGAAGGTGAAGGGGAAGCAAATACCTCCTTCACAAGGCAGCAGGAGGGGGAGAGAGGGAGAGACGGGGCGGGGAGAGAGAGGGAGAGACAGCGAGAGAGAGAGAGCAAGAGAGAGAGCGCATGAGAGAGAGAGAGGGACAGGGAGGGAGAGGGAGAGGGAGAGAGAGGGAGAGAGACGGAGAGGGAGAGAGACAGAGAGGGAGAGGGAGAGAGAGGGATAGAGAGAGAGGGAGAGAGAGAGCAAGAGACAGAGAGGGAGAGAGAGAGAGCAAGAGAGAGAGAGAGGGAGAGATAGAGGTGGAGAGAGAGAGAGATAGAGAGAGAGACAGAGAGAGACAGAGAAAGAGAGAGAGATGGAGAGAGACAGAGAGACAGAGAGAGAGAGATGGAGAGAGAGAGAGAGAGACAGAGAGACAGAGAGAGAGAGAGAGAGAGAGATCGATCCCCTTATAAAACCATTAGCTTTCATGAGAACTCCCTCACTATCATGAGAACAGCACAGGGGAAACAGCCACCGTGATCCAATCAACTCCCACCAGGTCCCTCCCTCAACACATGGGGATTACAACTCAAGATGACACTTGAGTGGGGACACAAAGTCAAACCATATCATTGAGTATCTACTATGTGCCAAGTAGTCCACTAAGTATTTTAGGAAATACAAAATCTATATTAGACACATTCAAGCCCAAAGAAAATTGCCAAATTTGGCAGGTGGGGGATAAGAAAAAAAAAATGTAAAGCCATGTAGTAAAGACCTAAACTGAAAAGTTGTTCTGAAAACAAAGCAAACATTTAGAAAAAAAATATCATTTCAAAAATGAAAGTTAGAGGTCTGCATTAAAACCCCAGTGCTAATTGTCAGTCTAAATGGGTATTAAACCCAAATCAGAAGTACTGACATTTAAAGTTCACTAAATTTATTCTACATAATCTGCCATTTTTGACACACTTTCTGCTATGGTTTAAATGTTTTGTTCCCTCCAAAATTCATGTTGAAACCTAATCCCCTCTAAAATCCAAGTGCTGCCAATGTGATAATATTAAGAGGTGGGCCTTTAAGAGATGACTAGGCCATGAGGGATGCTTTTTGTTAATGGGATTAATGTCCTTTGAAAGAGGCTTTGGGCAGCATTCTGCAAACCTGTGCTCACATGCACATCTACTTCCTGCCACATGAGGATGCAGCGGAAAGGTGCCTACTAGACCACATGCTGGTGCCTTGATTTTGGACTTCCTAGCCTTCAGAATTGTGAGAATATAAATTCTTGTTCTTGCTGTTTCCTCCCACTGCCTAAGATGCTGAAAGGAAAGAAGACCAAGGGGAAGAAGATGGCTCTGGTCCCTGCTGCTGTGAAGAAGCAGGAGGCCAAGAAAGTGATGAATCCCTTGTTTGAGAAAAGGCCTAAGAATGTTGGCATTGGACAGGACATCCAGCCCAAAAGAGACCTCACCTGCTTTGTGAAATGGCCCCGCTATATCAGGTTGCAGCAGCAGACAGCCATCCTCGATAAGTGACTGAATATGCCTCCTGTGATTAACCAGTTCATCCAGGCCCTGGACCAGCAAACAGCTACTCAGCTGCTTAAGCTGGCCCACAAGTACAGACCAGAGACAAAGCAAAAGAATAAGCAGAGGCTAATAAGAGACCACCTGTCCTTCAAGCAGGAGTTAAGACGGTCACCAACTTGGTGGAGAACAAGAAAGCTCAGCTGGTGGTGATTGCACATGACGTGGATCCCGTCGAGCTGGTTGTCTTCCTGCCTGTCCTACGTTGTAAAATGGGGGTCCCTTACTGCATTATCAAGGGGAAGGCAAGACTGGGACATCTAGTCCACAGGAAGACCTGCACCACTGTCGCCTTCATATAGGTTAACTCAGAAGGCAAAGGAGCTTTGCCTAAGCTGGTGGAAGCTATCAGGACAAATTGCAATGACAGATACAATGAGATCCACCATCACTGGGGAAGCAATGTCCTGGGTTCCCAGATCTGTGGCTCACATTCTCAAGCTCAAAAAGGCAAAGACTAAAGAACTTGCCACTAAAGTGGGTTAAATGTATGCTGTTGAGTTTTCTCTACATAAAAAATTAAAATACAAATTTTCCTTCAAGAAAATAAAATATAAATTATTGTTTTTATAAATTACCCAGTTTAAGGTATTCTGCTATAGTGGGACAAACAAACTAAAACAAAATATGCCTACTATTAGAAAATACTCTTTTTTGTTGCATACACATGTAGTCCAGTTGAAATATGTTACAAAGAGAATAAGTGTTTCCTAAATTTTCACATGCCATACATGTTAGTTTGCCATACACATAAGATCCATCTATAGATCTCCTTTATTTCCTTAATAAATTCAGAAGAACTTTACTGAAGTACCTATTTGGTGCCACTATGGATATCAAATAATATAATGCTGCATGATGATGCTGCATAACTCCTACTTATTAAACATTTATAATGTACCAGGTAGTATGCTAAGTATTTTGCACATAATTTAACTCTTGCACCAACACTGGAAAGTAGGTAGTTCACCCCATTTTTACAAGAAAACTGAATCTTAGTAAACCTTAGTAAAGAAAGTGATACAGAATAGAATTTTAAACAAGCTCTTTGTATACATACTTTTATCCAGTGTTCCCTATCTCTTAGCACATCAGTTTACTCCAAATAATTAAGAGAATTCCTATTTGGCTTCTCTTTCAATTATGTGAAGATGTTGAAAAAAATGTGTTCTACCTAAACACACATCCTCACAGTAGCCTCTCTGGAACTAATTTCTAAGACTGGCTAAATTTTCATACCATATCTTTATTATAACAGGCATAATTCCTTGTTACCTTTAGTGATGGGCAGAAGGATGCTCAATAAAAAACTATCATCTTTTAAAGTTTTTATTAAAGTTCTTTTCCCTCAACCCTTGATTGATTTTAGTACATTTCTTAGGATTATTTTAAGAGATAAATATCAGAAGTTAGTTCTGTAAATGAATCACATTTATTAATTTCTATGTATTGAATCAGCCTTGCATCCAATGAATAAAACCTATTTGATCATGGTAGATTAGCTTTTTGATGTGCTGCTGGATTCAATTTGTTAGTATTTTGCTGAAGATTTTTGAATTTATGTTCATCAGGGATATTTGCCTGAAGTTTCTTTTTTCACTGTGTCCCTTCCGGGTTTTGGTATCAGAATGATGCTGGCTTCATATAATGAGTTAGGGAGGAGTCCCTCCTTGATTTTTTGAAATAATTTTAGCAGGATTGGTACTGGCTCTTCTTTATACATCTGGTAGGATTTGGTTATAGTTCATATGATCCAGGGCTTTTTCTGTCTAGTAAATATTTTGTTGGGAACTCATTAGTGCTCTGTTCAGGATTTCAATTTCTTCCTGGTTCAATCTTGGTTATTGTATATTTCCTAGAATTTATCCATTTCTTCTAGATTTTCTAGTTTGTGCACATAGAGCTGTTCATAATAGTCTCTGAGGACTCCTTGTATTTCTGCAATGTTGGTGGGAGTGTCACCTTAGTCATTTCTGATTGTGTTTATTTGGATCTTCTTTCTTCTTTATTAATCTGGCTAGCTGTCCATCAATACTATTTCTTCTTTCAAAAAACAAACTTTAGGTTTCGTTGATCTTTTCAGTGGATTTTGCATCTCAATTTCATTCAGTTCAGCTCTGATTATGGTTATTTCTTTTCTTCTGCTAGCTTTGGGGTTGGCTTGCTCTAGTTTTTCTAGTTCCTCTAGGTGTGATGTTAGGTTGTTAATTTGAGATCTACTTCTTAATTTAGGCATTTAGCACTATAAACACTCCTCTTAACACTGCTTTAGCTGTGTCCCAGAGATTCTGATATGTTATATCTTTATTTCATTAGTTTCAAAGAAGTTTTGGATTTATACCTTTATTTTATTATTTACTCATAAGTTTAGGAGCAGATTGGTTAATTTCCATGTAATTACATGATTTTGAAAGTTCTTCTTGGTACTGAATCATATTTTATTGTGTTATGGTCTAAGAGTGTGGTTGGTATGATTTAGGTTTTTTTAAAATTTGCTAAGGATTGCTGAGCTTGTAGCCAATCTTAGAGTATGTGCCATGTGCATATGAGAAGAATGTATATTTTATTGTTGCATAGAGTATTCTGTTGATGCCTCTTAGGTCTACTTGGTCAAGTGTCGAATTCATGTCATGAATATCTTTATTTTTTGCCTCAGTGATGTGTCTAACACTGTCAGTGGGAATATTGAAGTCTCACATTACTATTGGATGGTTATCTAAGTCTCTTCATAGGTCTCTAAGAGCTTGTTTTATGAATCCGGGTGCTCCAGGGCTGGGTGCATATATATTTATGATAGTTAAGTTTTCTTGTTGTATAATTTATCATTAAAAACAAAATACACATGATCCTCTTAATAAAGGCAGAAAAGGTTTTTGATAAAATCCAGGATTTCTTCAGGCTAAAAACCCTGAACAAACTTTAATGCACCAAAGGAACACACCTCAAAATAATAAGAGCCACCTATGACAAATTCACAGCCAACATCATATTAAATGGGCAAAAGCTGGAAACATTCCCCTTGAGAACTGGAACAAAAGAAAGATGCCCACTCTCACCAGTTCTTTCAATATAAACTGGAAGTCCTAGCCAGAGCAATAAAGCAAAGTAAAGAAATAAAAGATATCCAAATAAGAAAAGAAGAAGTCAAGCTATCTCTCTTAATTAATGACATGACTCTATGCCCAGAAAATGATAAAGACTCCACCAAAAGCCTCCTAGAAATAATAAATAACTTCAGCAAAGTTTCAGGATACAAAATCAACATCCATAGCATTTCTACACACCAGTAATGTCTGAGATGGGAGCCAAATCAAGAACACGCTCTCAATCACAATAGCCACAAATAGAATAAAATATCTAGAAATACAGCCAACTGAAGAGGTAAATGATCTCTACAGTGAGAATTACAAAACACTTCTGAAGAAATCAGAGACATCACAAACCAATGGAAACACATTCCATGCTCATGGGTAGGAAGAATCAATATTATTAAAATGGCCATCCTCCCCAAAGCAATTTACAGATTCAATGCTATTCCTATCAAACTACTGATGACATTGTTTTTCACAGAACTAGAAAAAACTATTTTAAAATGTATGTGAAGCCAAAATGGAGCCCAAATAGCCAAAGTAATCCTAAGCAAAAAGAACAAGGCCAGAAACATCACACTACTTGATGTAAAACTATACCATAAGCTACAATAAACAAAATATCATGGTACTTGTACAAAAACAGACACAATGGAACAGGTTAGAGAACTCACAAATAAAGTTGCACACCTACAACCATCTGATCTTTGACAAAGTCAACAAAAACAAGCAATGGGGAAAGGAATTTCTCTTCAATAAATGGTGCTGTGATAAGTGACTGGCCATATGCAGAAGATTGAAACTGAACCCCTTCCTTTCTTTACTTTTTTTTTTTTTCTTGAGATGGAGTTTCATGCTTGTTGCCCAGGCTAGAGTGCAATGGTGCAATCTCGGCTCACCGCAACCTCTGACTCCTAGGTTCGAGCAATTCTCCTGCCTCAGCCTCCTACGTAGCTGGGATTACAGGTGCCCTCCACCAAACTCAGGTAATTTTATATATATATATATATATTTTTATAGTACAGACAGGGTTTCACCATATTGGCCAGGCTGGTCTCGAACTCCTGAACTCATGTGATCCACCCACCTCAGCCTCCCAAAATGCTGGGATTACAGGTGTGAGCCACCACACCTGGCCCTTCCTTTAACATATACAAAAATTAACTCAAGATGGACTAAAGACTTAACTCTAAAACCTAAAGCTATAAAAACCTTAGAAGAAAGCCTAAGATATACCATTCTGGACATAGACCTTGGCAAAAATTTTATGATGAAGTCTCCAAAAACAACTGCAACAAAAGAAATAGAAAAAGTAGTACCTAATTAAACTAAAGAGCTTCTGCACAGCAGAGAAACTATCAACAGAGTAATGCACAACCTACAGAATGGGAGAAAATATTTGCAAACTATGCATCTGACAAAGGTCTAATATCAAGGATCTCTAAGGAACTCTAACAAATCAACAGGCAAAAACAACCTCATTTAAAAATGAAGAAAGATCACGAACAGACACTTCTCAAAAAGAGAAAAACACATGACCAACAAGTATGTGAGAAGATGCCCAACATCACTAATGATTAGAGAAATGCAAATCAAATCCACAATGAGATACCATTTCAAACCAGTCAGAATGGCTTTTATAAAACATTCAAAAAATAACACATGTTGGTGAGGTTGCAGAGAAAGGGCAATACTTATACACTGCTGGTGGGAATGTAAATTAGTTCAGCCACTGTGGAAAGGATTTTGGAGATTTCCCAAAGAAGTCAAACAGAACTGCCATTTGATCAGCAATCCCACTATTGGGTATATATCCAAAGGAATATAAATTGTTCTACCAAAAAGACACAAGTATTCACAAGTTCATCACAGCACTATTCACGATAGCAAAGACATGGAATCACCTAGATGCCCATCAACAGTAGACTGTATAAAGAAAATGTGGTAAATATATACCATGGAATATAACACAACCATAAACAAAGAACAAAATAATGTCCTTGGCAGCAACATGGATGCAGCTGGAGGCCATTATCCTAAGTAAATTAACACAGGAACAGAGAACCAAATACTGCATATTGTCACTTATAAGTAGAAGCTAAACATTTAGTACACATGGACACAAAAAGGGAAACAATAGACACAGGGCCTACTTGAGGTTGAAGAATATTAGGAGTGCAAGGATCAAAAACTTACCTATCAGGTACTATGCTCACTACCTGGGTGATGCAATCATTTGTGCATCAAACCTCAGAGACACACAATTTACCCATGTAACAAACCTGAACATGTACCCCTAAATCTAAAAGTTGAAAAAAAAAAAGATATCTGAACTTCGAACATACTCTATGAACAAAAAGTAAAGGAAACAGGAAATGAGCCTTTCCTTTAATACATGCAATTTAATAAACCCATCTATTAGTCTGTTTTCATGCTGTTATGAAGAAATACATGAAACTGGGAAATTTATACAGAAAAAAGGATTGACTCACAGTTCTGCATAATTTGGGAGGCAGAAGGCCCCTCTTCACAGGGTGGCAGGAGAGAGAATGAGTGCCCAGTAAAGGTGGAAGCCCTTTATAAAACCATCAGATCTTGTGAGACAGGACTCATAATAATGAGAATAGGATGGGGAAAACCTCCGCCATTATTCAATTATCTCCACCTGGTCCACCTGGTCCCTCCCACGATAAATGGGGATTATGGGAACTACAATTCCAGGTGAGATTTGGGTGGGGACACAGCCAAACCATATAATCCGTATCTTACTTTCCTGCCCGGCACACAATAAAGTCAAAACAATGGTATATATTTCCTAGGAAAGGTAGCCATTCAGATTGTTTCTAGCTGATTCCCCCATTGCCAGTTGTAAAACTTGTCTCATCTTACAATGAAAATATAGCTTGTAAAGTGTTTGTGAAATAGTAGGTTGTAAAGCAAGCTAGGAGGAGCTGTTTTGTGCATTTGACTGTGCCCCTTCATACGTATAACATGTTGGGTCTTCCTTAGTGGAAAAGTAGGTGGATAGAGAGGAACAGGCATGTTAACACACCAGCAGCAGAGTAGCTTCCAATGGGCAGAACTCAAATCTGTCACTTGCAAGCAACCCACAAAAATCTTTAGTTGAAGCTTAGTTTTATACTTCTATTAAAAATATAAAAGTTAAATTTATTCTATGTTTATTCTTTCCTATTTTAAATTATTATTACTATATTATAAAAAATTAGTTAGACTAGCCTCATATAATGCTTTTGCCTCCCATGCATAATGAAAACATTTTTCTTGGGCAGAATTACTCCTCTTTAGACAAATGTGAAGAAGTTTTGCCAATTGACAGATGCTACACAAATGTGCACAATTATTATTGTTACTGCTGTCATTATTGTTTTGGATAATCTTAAATACCAACATCTTTCTTTTTAAAAATAAAGATATTGACACCTCTTCCCATAAATAAATGTTCTCTATAGACACACAGGATTCGCAGCCTCAAATGTCTATGAATAGAGAGGCAAAGAGAAGATTGACTCAACAGCTAATACATCTCATGATTTTACCTTTATACCAAGACATAACTTATTGTCTTTTTTCTAAAATAGGTTGATGCTTTTATTCACCATCTTTATTTTTCATTAGTAAAATATTTATCTATTGAAGACAGTATGCAAAATTCAGAAAAAATTACAGGTAGAAAATTAAACCACTCTTAAGGATGAATACCATTAATGCTTCAGTATACTTGACTAAGTTTTTCATATGAGTACATAAAAATGATTCTCCCTTCTCCAAGTTTAAATTAGATGTGCTGTTTCTCTATAGCCCACTTTACTTAATATACTTATTAGAATATTCATGTTATTAAATATTATACTATAACATGAATTGTGATATCATGTTATAGTACATGACTGTAGTACGTGACTAATAGTAGACTATTCTTGAATAAATGTATTAACTACACTGTTAGAAAATTGCTAAGTATTTGTTTCCAATTGTTTATGACTATAAATAACCCTATAGTGTAAATCCTTATGTACAAAACATCCTTCATCTCTGTATCACTAGTAGGACATACAGCCCATAACAGTCGTAGTTTTCCTGGGTTTCCTGGGATAACATAAGATAGCAAGGACCAGTCTGGCTTACTAAAACTCATTAGGAGCATCTTCATTATCTCTGCCCTTATCCCTGGTACATCCAGTACGTATGATATTTCAGGGACAACTCAAGGAAATTTATTTCCCAAGTTGTTCATGCCCAGTGACAGTATTTTTCTAATCCCTCTCTTAATTCAGTCCCCTTCCTTCACAACCCTCATAATAATAAAAATTCAAGTCATAATCCATAGAGGCAGCAATGGGATAATTTTTGGTGTGTTTTTCAGAGGTTCCATCTGGGGCTCATTCTTTACCTTGAAGTCCTTTAATATTTACCAATTAACCTGATAAACAATCTCCTTACATCAAGTAGTCTACCACCTATCAGAATAAGAGAAGTATTGTATAGCAAATAGGGTAAAGATGAGAGATCTTATTGTTCTCTTTTTTAGATGGGGTTTTGCTATGTTGTCCAAGTTGGTCTCTTGGGCTCAAGTAATCCTCCTGGCTCAGCCTCCTGAATATCCGGGACTACAGGTGTGCACCACTGCCCCCAGCTTAAGATATCTTGCTTTTAAGTGTCTAAAATAGTATATAAATCAAGCCAAGCTATAATAGGAGTCAAAAGTGACAATAGAAGGCTATTATAACCATGGTCACAGTCTTAGAAAAGGAAACGTAGATGTTAATAAAGTTATTTTTCCTTTTCCAAGAAAAGGGGACTAATTTAATAAAGTATGGGCAAAACCACCTAGCATCCTGCCCTTAGACCTGGGTCATCAAGCCCCTACTCTGAGGTCCCCTACTTTACAGAGACTCAGTATAGGTTTTATCTTCTCTGCCTTTGTAATAAAGCTCAAGGGTTAAGATACTGTAGTCTTACAAAATCTGAGTCTTTCCTCACCTTCTGAGTCATATTCTTGACATGGGGACTCCAAATTCCATGCCTGAATACCATAAACTCACCTCTGAGGCTTGTGCTGGTTTCTTTCCAGCAGACATTTCTTCAGGTGAACATAATCTTAATTCGGAGGCAGAGTGAAGGGGCATCTGTTTGGGGGAACAGATAGTGCTTGGACTTGAGTTCTGGAATGTCCACCAGATATGGATGAGGCACATAATAGAGCAAAAAAAAAAAAAAAAGAAGAGAGAAGGGTACACTTGGGAACCTCCATGTACTCTTGTCTAAGGCTCTGTAAATGTTAGAAAGAGCCTGCTCCTCTGAACTCTTACACTTAGGAACCTCCATGTACTCTTGTCTAAGGCTCTGTAAATGTTAGAAAGAGCCTGCTCCTCTGAACTCTTACACTTAGTGACAAGTATATTTTATGTCACTTTTTATTTCAGCATCATTCTTCTTGAGCCTGGAGATTCTTCTTTTAGGAAAAGAGTCAATATAAATGTGTAAATATGATATATACTTTTAAAATCAACTTTGAGGACAGAAATTGTGAGACTGCAGTACCCTACCCCTTTATAAACCATAACTCAAAGGTCTGCAGGTGAGAGTCAGTGTTTTCTAAGGCACTACAAAAATTCTCTTGTAATAAACATGGGAAAGGATGTCTGCATTTTAGAAAGTTTCAGCAAGGTATTCTAGCAGCCACTTAAAGGAATGACACTTTGTCTATGTCCCCAGATCAGCTTACTGTTTATCGCTAAACACAGCCATTCTGTTTGCATCCCTCCCTCTCCATGTGACTACAAGTCTGTTTACCAAGACAGGAGGGGTAGTGGGTTGCATTATTTCCCCAAAAAAGATATGTTGAAATGCTAACTCTCAGTACTCGTAAGTGTGACCATCTTTGAAAATAGGGTCATTGCAGAAGTCGTCAAGTTAAAATGAAGTCATTTTGGAGTACAGTAAGCCCTAAATCCAATAATGGTTGTTCTTATAAGAAGAAGAAAGGACCCACAGATATCCAGGGAAGTCTTATGGAGGCACAGATTGCAGTGGTGCAGCCACAAGTCAAGGATGGCCAAGGACTGCTGAGGCCATCGGAAGGTAAAAAGAGGTAACTAAGAATTCTTCAGTAGAGCCCTCAGTGAGAGCATGGTCTTGTTAACACCTTAATTTCATACTTCTAAACTCTAGAACTATGATAGAATAAATTTATGTTGTTTTAGGCCACCAATTTTGAGATAATTTGTTACAGAAGCCCCAGGAAACTAATACAGGGGATACTGGCCATTCTCTTCTCAACCTCTCTGCAGAATATCACTGGGCCTTATCTCCTACTTTCATCTTCCCATTCTTCTGAGGTATACTCACAAGTCTTTTGTTAAACGGTTCACTTCTAGTCACTTCAAAGAAGTGGGCTGGTGATGTGGGTGGGTGGGGGACAGATGGGGGTAACAAAATCAGTAAACCTGGAAGAATGAGAAATAATTTTCTAAAAATCACTCACTGGCTAAGTGTATTTCTCTACTTAATTGACTAAATCTTCACAATGGTGCTAGGAGGTAGATATTTTTAAATCCCTCTATTAAGAGGAGAACTCTATGGCTCAGAAAGTTTAAGCACTCTGTCATCCAGCTAAAAAAAGAAGAGCCAGGAGTCGAACTGAAACTTGATCCAAAAAAAATAGGGTCCCCAAAACCTTCTGGTTGTATTAACGCACAAGTAATATTGGTAGTTTCTCCCTTTTGAAAATGAGTTTGTAGCCAGGCGTGGTGGCTCATGCCTATAATCCCAGCACTTTGGGAGGCCGAAGCGGGCGGATCATGAGGTCAGGAGTTCGAGACCAGCCTGGCCAACATGGTGAAACCCCGTCTCTATTAAAAATACAAAAATTAGCTGGGCATGATGGCGGGTGCCTGTAATCCCAGCTACTTGGGAGGCTGAGACAGGAGAATTACTTAAACCTGGGAGGCGGAGGTTGCAGTGAGCCGAGATTGTGCCACTGCACTCTAGCCTGGGTGACAGAGCAAGACTCTGTCTCGGAAAGAAAAAAAAAAAAAGAAAAGAAGTTTGTTATATCTCAATATCTCATGATCCGATGTATTATCTCTATATATACTTATTTTATGACTGATTAGTTTCATATTAAAATTCTATTTATTTTTAGTAAACAAAGCATGTGTGGAATAAACATACAAACACACACATACATACTTAGGGAGGTAAATTTCTCTTCCCCTCTCTGACCTAGCCACACAGTGTTCCTGTGCGGAATAAGCTTCTCTGATCAGTTTCCTAAGTATTCTTATCAGGATACTCCATGATTTTACCCATGTATACATATATATTATTGCTTTCTTCTCAAATCATAGAGTATAAACCTGGTTCTATACCTCTCTGTGAGCTTTTTTTTTTTTTGACTCTCATCTTACACAGTTGTATTAGTCCCTTTTCATGCTTTCATTAAAGACATACCCCAGAGTGGGTAATTTATAAAGAAAAAGAGGTTTAATGGACTCACAGTTCCACATGGCTGGGGAAGCCTCACAATCATGGTGGAAGGCGAAAGGCACTTCTTACAGGGTGACAGTAAGAAAGAATGAGAACCAAGCACAAGGGGTTTTCCCTTATAAAACCATCAGGTCTCGTGAGACTTATTCACTACCTCTGCCTCCGTGATTCAATTATCATCCACCAGGCCCCTACCACCACACATGGGAATTAAGGGAGCTACAATTCAAGATGAGATTTGGGTGGGGACACAGCCAAACCATATCACCAGTCATAGAAATCCTCCTGCCTTTATAATGTTCCTGTCTTTCCTGAAATATTGCTAAAAAATTCACATTATCCTTTTTTTCTAACTCTTCCTTCTCTCAGTGTCCACATTTCTAATGCTGGCAAGTTCGATGTTGTTTTGTTCCTTCACACTATTATTGAAGCAAACACTCAAGTTAATCAGAATATTCAAAAAACCAAAACACCTGTTTATTCCACAAACCCTAACAATATCTTATCATAATGTAGGTCATTAAATTTTTACTGCTTTAGAAGAAAATGGTTTACAAATTGGTGTGGAGTTTAGGGATTTTATATGTTTGGTTTGTTTTTGTAAAAGATTTGTCCTTGAGGATACATCAGGAAGACTGCCCCCAGTAGGAGCTAGATCCCACCATGATAAAATTCATTTGTCATTTTCCTTCCTAAAATAAGCTAATCCACCAATAGAGCAAAAGAGATCAACTTTGTTTACAGGCTCAGGAGAGCAAATTGTACTCCATTTGATTTTTGTTTAAACATTTATAGCAACTCATCTGACTCATATTTGCATTGTCGATACCACATAGAAAGTTTATTTGTTTACCTTTGTCAAGACCCTTCAGCCAAAGACCAGTGGAAATGCACCCAACATTTAACAAATTATATATATATATATATATATATATATATATATATATATATATATATATATATAATTTGTTGCAGTAAGGGAGAACACACAACATGGAGAACCATGAGGTATCTCAGTGAAAGGGTGTTAGAGAACACTTATAAATTAGGCTTGCATGAGGTAACTTTAGGGAAAGTTTAAAGAAGCAGGTTTGCTTTGTTTTTTATGCATCAAGAAGCAGGGGCAATATTTTTTTTTTTTTTGAGATGGAGTTTCACTCTTGTTGCCCAGGCTGGAGTGCAATGGCGCCATCTCAGCTCACTGGAACCTCCGCCTCCTAGGTTCAAGAGATTCTCCTGCCTCAGCCTCCAGAGTAGCTAGGATTACAGTCAGCCACCACCATGCCTGGCTAATTTTAATATTTTTAGTAGAGACAGGGATTCACCATGTTGGCCAGGCTGGTCTCAAACTCCTGACCTCAGGTGATCTGCCTGCCTCGGCCTCCAAGAAGCAGGGGTAATTTTATGGTTGGATATCCTAACATATATTCTCTAGGAGAATGGAAGACTAGACTAATACTTAAGCTAAAAAAAAGTGTTGAATACAGAGGCAGCAATCATTCATATTAGCCAGGATAAGAAAATGTTTGGTCATTTTTGTTGCTTAAACAATGTTCATGGTTTCTATTTTGTCTTTGTTCAAACATGATTACAGATTAGTCTTTTTTGTTGTTGCTGTTGTTGTTGTTAGAGAGATAGAGTCTCACTCTGTTCCCTGGAACTCCTGAGCCCAAGTAGTCCTCCCACCTCTGAGTAGCTGAGACTACAGGCACATACCACCACGCCTGGCTAGAAGCGCCCTTTTTAAATTTTATTTTGGAGGGAGAGGGTCTTAAAATTACAAAGATTCACACAATGGTCATGAATGATGCTGAAGTTCTGGGATATTGTTTATGTTCAACAGAACACCAAAGCCTGACTAGCAGAATATCAGACCAGCTTGTAGCAACTTTAGTTCTGGCTGATAGTATCAGGTCAGCTTCTGGATGTCAGGGGCTGCTTAACTCTTTCCTCTTCTGACTAATGGCAGATGAGGTTAAGTTGCAGGACATTAATCCATGATACCCACATTTTCACCGTTGCTGAGATTTTGCTGAACAAGAGATTGTTCATAGAATGTAGTCTGTAGTTGGGCTAGGGCTAGTTGCCCCTGCTCCCTTTGCTATAGAATGAGTAATTGAATCCTCTCATGTGCCCATAGTTACCTGGGAAATATCAGCCTACTGCAACACAAGCTAGTTATCAGAAGCAAGTCTTGAACCCAGGGCTCTGGATCATAAACTCCAGACTGTGAATCCAGCTGGGTCTGTATTAGAGTACCAGGTGACTATTTTTTTCTCGACTTAGTCATGGGCTCCTTTATTTGTCATATGTAAGTGCAGGAATACGTGGTTGTTATGATTTAAATATTCCCTTGGCTAGGTAAGAGGGAATCAAGAAATATGTGATTGTGCATTAACAACTCAGTAATGAATTTATTGGTTTGTTAGGTTTTCAGAGTAGCAGTCATATGCAAATAAAATATTGAGTGAAAGCAAAAGTGATCATGGTAATATTAATAGTAACCAATTAATGAATAGTACTTTATACTTAATTCTCAAAAAAAATCTGAAGTATATGTTGTGTAACTCTATTGCACAATTCAAGACAGTAAAGCATAGAAAAGGTAACTTCCCCAAGGTCATACCACTAATAAGTAGAAGAAAGAGAATTCAACCTCAGGCTTGTCTGACCTTATAGATTGCATTTTTTTTTTTTTTTTTTTTTTTTTTTGGACAGAGTCTCGCTCTGTCACCCAGGCTGGACTGGAGTGCAGTGGCGCAATCACAGTTCACCACAAGCTCTGCCTCCTGTGTTCTTGCCATTCTCCTGCCTCAGCCTCCCGAGTAGCTAGGACTACAGGCGCCGGCCACCACGCTCAGCTAATTTTTTTTTAATATATATTTTTAGTAGAGACGGGGTTTCACCATGTTAGCCAGGATGGTCTCGATCTCCTGACCTCGTGATCTTCCCACCTCAGCCTCCCAAAGGGCTGGAATGACAGGCGTGAGCCACTGCACCTGGCCATAGACTGCATTCTTATTACTCTATCATTAGTAAAAGCTTCTGGAATCAAATCCAGTGATCCATTCCCTGAGTAATATGCCTGGAAAACTTCCCTTTGTAAACCAGTCTTCTTCCACTGTTGTTCTCTATACCTTCCTGCCTGGAGTGCCACTGCTTTGTGGTTTCATGGGGAAAAAGATATCACAAGAACCACAAAGCTGGGCAGTTTAGTGAAAAAAAATGAATAAGGAATTAAAGAATCCCTCATTCCATACCTGTCATCTTGCCTTTACATGAACTGATATAGTAAATACCCATTTTGAAGTGGTTGCATGTATTAGAAGTCAAAACTATAAACAAAAATTCAAAGGCAGAGATTTGTCCTGTATTTTTCTTCAATAAGTATGGCTATGGAGCATTTGAATGATTATTCATTTCACCCACTTTTTTAAAATGCTATTTTTAAAGATTTTTTTGCTAAAATGTTTCCACTGAAATGTAATAGAGTAAGCTGTCAAACTTCCAACACTGCACCATATCATTTAACTTAGCAAAGTGTGCTGACGGATGCCCCCAGCTAATTAGAAAGATGACTCGAAGACCATATCCTAATGACTCAGAAAATCCACGTCAACTATTTTTCTTCTAAGCTAATTATTGGTTTGAGAAATACGCATCCTATTTTGAGGGCTAAATTTTTCTTTCCTGGAATAAAAACCACAGAAATCTATAATGGTGTTAAATTTTTGTATCCATGGTTCTGACTAAACTTTTCCATTTATATGTATTGCATCCTTGGCCATATAAATCATATTTATAACATAGAATGCCATATCTGCTTCTTACCCTGAAGCTTAAAACAAATAATTATTATTAAAACAATTTAAATTAGAAAGCTGCTCTATCCACTGTGTTCTTCACTTTATATGTGATCGTCAGGATACTAAAAATTTGAATGATAAAAAAGATCTAAGAAATTGAATCATATTGTGAATATTTCATTGCATATAAATTGTTCTATTATAGCATTGCTTTAAAGCCAAATGTTGTTTTGTAACTTTCTAGTTTGTATGTACCCAAAGTTCATATGTTCCTATCTCAGTTTTTCCCAAAGTAGGCAGGCCTATGTTGTTGAACACATTGCAATTCTGGTGAGTAAAAAAAAAAAAAAAAAAAAAAAAATGTGTATTCTTACAATACTGCTTACATAAATATCAAGCATGGTGCTACGTAATACAGAGAAAATGGTATGCAGTGTAGTCATGCAAATGCACCAAAACTCAAGAAGTATTTTTAGTCTCTGGAACCTTCAAAGAAATGGATGACATTAAGTATAATTTAACAGAAACCAGTTGGCCTATAGCTGAACATAAAGTTCTAACCAAATCCAGCATGAATCTAATTTTTGTCCAAAATATTGTGGGCTTCATGAAGTTATATGTTTATTCTAATTTTATTTTAAAAGTGATGCTCATTTCTAGGGAAATCGAGTTCACAAATCAGACCCTGATCCATTCCAAGTTACATATGGCAAAAAGATTATTTTATTTTTATATAATGTCATGCTTTGAGGCATTTAGAAGAGGAGAGATGGAGAAGGAGGAAAAGGAGGAAGTAGAAGGAGAAAGAAAATAGACATGTGGTGAAAGAAGGCCAGGAAAAACAAGGAATGTTCACGTTAATCTAATAAAAAGTAGAATGAAAGACCAAAGAGGAATCAAAATTTGTTCTACATTCAGCAGTTCATGTGATTTCTAAATCTGGCAAACCTGGAATCATGTCTTCTCTCTATAGTGAAATCTCTTCACACTCTGAAGATCCTAACAGAAAACCTTCTGGAAGGTAGAACTATTCATATTTTGCTCTCAGATGTTCCTGCAAGACATTCTCCAAATTTAATTACATCTTCCTACTCATGGAAGATAGGTATGAAGGACTTTTGAAATGCCAGTTAACAGAAGATGCTTCAGAGATCACTAGAGTAATTTGTCTGATGTCATAGTTTAGGGCAGTGCCCATTTTATAAACCACACATCAAATCCCATTCTCCCCTCTAAGCATCCCCTATTACCTTGGTCTAAAATAACTCATATTTCTCTACGCCTATAAGCAACCTGCTCTTATGTTTTTTTTTCTATAAGAGAAGTCCCTATTTATTCTTATAAAGTAAAATTTATATTTATTCCTGGGTTACTTAGCGTTTAGGTCCTACAACTTTAATGTTGGTGTTGAAAATGTGGCCCTATTATCCACTAGTCATGTGGCCTTGAGCAAAACCCTTTACCTATCAGCTACCAAAGATATTGTCAGTTATTTCAACGGCAAAATGAGGTGAAAACATTTATTCTGCATGGTTACTGTAGGATGAAAGACGTTAAAACATATAATGCTCTTAGAAGAGTGTCTAGCACATGGTAAAAACAAAATGAGTGTTAGCCACCATTCTATTAATACTACTGTCACATTGTGATTATAATTATCATCATCATCTCTGTGATGGAACATACTATGTAATATCTTTAAAATATTTTGACTCATTTTATTTTTTTTCAGGTAAACCAGAAGTTTAATAAAAATGAAAAAAAAGTACAGTATGGTGGGCTAGCTGCTTCAAAAGGTCTGTTATATGTTGGTCAGCCTGATATCCTGACTCTGTGTGTTCTGGAGGTCACAGGACTGGCCCCTCACACGCAATCAGGACTACAAGCCCCACAAATTATAAGGGTCATATCCTATTCATTTTTGTATCCCAACTTCCCTCCATCATTTCCTTGAGATTTAGAAGTTCTCAGAAAATATGTGTGTGATAAATAAAATATAGACTTGTTTATTGCTGACAACACTAATATTATAGATTAAGTTTCTCTGCCATTAATCTATACAGGCTCTTGGAAGTCAGGAAATTTATCCGTTTTTGCTCACTCAGTACAGTTTCTAGCATATTATAGATAATATATATTGTTCAATGTGTAAAATGAACTAGTAAACACTAGAACATATGCATCATACATGAAGGTTCTTCTTTCTGTCTACTGCCATATCCTTATTACTCCACACACACTTGAGATAAAGTAGGCAGGCACTCAATAAACTTAGATGAAGGAATGCATTTCCTAATACTCATTGACTTTAAAGATGTCTTTCAGTAAGCTCTGCAAATAGGCAAAATCTCTGAAAACCTTAAAATAGGTCCAAGACGGATATCACCCAACATCAAGTGAAATTGAATACATGAAGTATAAAACCATATTTGGACAAAAATCACTGACAGGACCATGCAAGAGAGTTGTTCATGGCCTCAGGTAACATTTAATGCCACTTCTTCAGGGACAACCTACTCTGTTTTCAGGAAACTGCTTTGAAAGTGCCAGAAACAAGTCCCTTTCTCTAGTCCTTTGTTTTTGTGAAGCCCGAATGGTAATCTATCTCTCTAGAATGATAGTGTATACATCTAAGTTCTTGGGAGAAGTACTACATTAAGGAAAAGATTAATATCCTCATTCTGCTATTCTCTGCTCCAAAATGAACAGTGGGTTCACAGCTAACAAATACCAGCCTCTGACTTCTCTTTTGAGCTTTCCAAATTCACAGGCTCATGGTTCTCTCAAGCGGAAAATAACTTATTTTCTCTGTGCTGTATCTTTCTTTTTTATTTTCCTTTGCAATTTTTTTCTTTTCTTATTATACTTTAAGTTTTAGGGTACATATGCACATTGTGCAGGTTAGTTACATATGTATACATGTGCCACGCTGGTGCGCTGCACCCACTAACTCGTCATCTAGCGTTAGGTATATCTGCCAGTGCTATCCCTCCCCCCTCCCTCCACCCCACAACAGTCCCCAGAGTGTGATGTTCCCCTTCCTGTGTCCATGTGATCTCGTTGTTCAATTCCCACCTATGAGTGAGAATATGCGGTGTTTGGTTTTTTGTTCTTGCGATAGTTTACTGAGAATGATGATTTCCGATTTCATCCATGTCCCTACAAAGGACATGAACTCATCATTTTTTATGGCTGCATAATATTCCATGGTGTATATGTGCCACATTTTCTTAATCCAGTCTATCATTGTTGGACATTTGGGTTGGTTCCAAGTCTTTGCTATTGTGAATAGTGCCGCAATAAACATACATGTGCATGTGTCTTTATAGCAGCATGATTTATAATCCTTTGGGTATATACCCAGTAATGGGATGGCTGGGTCAAATGGTATTTCTAGTTCTAGATCCCTGAGGAATTTCTTGAGCATTACACTGTATAATTGACCACAAAAGAGGAGGAGAACAGAAACCGTGTGCAGCCAGAAGCCTTGGGGCTGAATTGGACTAGTGTTTGCAAGGGGATAGTTTCTGGGCAACAGGGTGAATTGCTCATGGCCTTTGTATAAGGAGTGAAGTTACTTGCCAAGTGATTTTCAGTTGTTATGGGGAAAGAAAATTAAGTTTAAGATAAACACATTTTGGGGAGAAATCATAAGGACTAAGATGTTTCAGATTTATCTTACTTACTCCTCTACTTATATAATAGCAGCAAACCAAGTAATCAGTTAACTTTCTGCATAACTCAAGTGCGCCAAGCATTAGTAATATATACATATCAAAGTTACAAGGAGAAACATACAAGTAATCCTTACCAGTACCATAAGATATGATGGAAGCACACACACACACACACACACACACACACACACACACACACACACAGTTGATTTCTGGATGAAAATCAGAAGTAAATAATTAGATGTTGGCTGGGTCTGGTGTCTCATGCTTGTTATCGCAGCACTTTGAGAGGCCGAGGTAGGCAGATCACCTGAGGTCAGGAGTTTGAGACCAGCCTGGCCATTATGGTGAAACCCCATCTCTACGAAAAATACAAAAATTAGCCAGGCGTAGGGGCGGTTGCCTGTAATTCCAGCTACTTGGGAGGCTGAGGCTGGAGAACCGCTTGAACCCGGGAGGCGGAGGTTGCAGTGAGCCAAGATCACACCACTGAACTCTAGCCTGGATGACAGAGTAAGGCTTCATCTCAAAATAATAATAATTAAATGTTATATTCACACTTTCATAAATTGTATGATTATTTATTATGCTCATTTATTTATTCTTTCTCTCCTCATGATAAGATTACGTATCCTCAGCTGGCTTTGCCATGTGACTTGCTTTGGTGATTAAAATTGGAACAAGAAGCAGTGGATATCACTGTTACAAGTTTCACCATCGATCTTTTCCCTTTGCCATGCACTCAGGTAGGATGGCTCCTTTGGCATGTGTCCTGGTCTGAAGGGGCATGAAGCAGAGCCACAATCTACATGTAATATTAATGAAAAAAAAAATCTTTCTTTGGAAAGCAGTGAGATTTGGGAATACATTTTACCGCAGCAAAACCTAGCATAAACTTATTATATGCATATATTGATAGATCAAAATATTTTATACTTTTTTCCTTTTTCTCTGGCTCATTCCTTACTTCAAGTATTTCTAAGGTTCTTCTTTATTTAATACATAAAGTCAAAACTCTTAATGTGGAATTTAAGACCCTGTATGAGGTAGACCCTGACTCTCTTTAATCTCATCTCTTGCCTTCTTTTTCACCCAACACAGCCATACTGTTCTATCTACAATTAATCCATTCCCCAAGATGTATAACCTCTGCACATGGCTTACAATTTTTACCTCTGTTTGGAATATTATTGATTCCCCTTCTCTACTCTCACTTTACCCACATGGTCAATTCCAACCCTTTTGCAAGAACAAACCCCCTCTTCTCCCTTTTACTTAAATATTCTCTGACCAACTAATTATTCTCTTCCTACTTGTCATCAATGTACCATCTCAGACGTCATTGCAATTACTTTTTTTTTTGACATCTCTGACATTGGACGTTTCTTGAAAGGAAACTACAATGGTTTAGATATATGTAGATCCCCAGTACCTAGCAGATAGTCTGAAATATAACAGATATCTGACAAATTTTGTGGAACTCATGGGTAAATAAATACTTCAATGAATTAATGTTTGTCCTGTTCATCCTTTCACACTGGCATGTGATTTTTAAAAAATTATTTGGTAAATGATTCTTAGCATGGAAAGTAATTGATAGGAGTACATTGACTTTGCTTTGAAATAAAAATGCTATTACCTGTGGAAGTTGTGTCAATCTTAAAGGCTTCTGCAACATTTAATTTTGTACATTTTTCAGGGTGGTATCATTCTAACCACATTAGTATGTTCTTCACTTCATCTAGAAGGTTAACACCAAAGAGCCACAGCATCACCTGAGAAGTTTCTATTTGATACTTCATTCCATTTTAATGCAGGAAATAAATAAATTATCCCATACTTCTCCTCAATTAGACATCAGCCTCATTTTCTTTCTAGCCAAGACATATTATTTTTGTCTTTCCTTTGGTATTAGAAATACTAGAAATACTTGAAGGGGGCTTAGAACCAGAAGACCTGAATTTAACATCCAGCTCAACGCTAAACTGGTTTTATGACCTGTGTTGTGTCAGTTATCCTTCTGTAGTTTCATTTTTCTCATCTCTCAAATGAGAGTACAAGAGACAAAGAGTATTGAAATCTCTTTTAGCTGTGATTAAAAACAAATTAGACTAAGTTAATTCACTTACAAACTGAGAACCAAAAGAGAGGCCTAATCAGATTTGAAATGAACGAAAAAAAGCTACCAAGTCAAGACTACTTTTGAGTCTTTCCTACTATTCCAAACTGAAATCTACAGAACAGGCTGCAAAATCAGATAGACTTGGTTAGAATTTCAACTCTACCTTTTATTGACTATGTGATCTTGATCACGTTGCCTGATCCATCTGACTTCAATTACCTACTGTAAAACAATAATAAATGTCCTTATCCTATAGAATCTTTATAAAAATCAAATGTCTTCATATCTCAGTTTATGACAATTTCATTCTCCTGATTGCTCAAAGATTTTAGAGTCATTATTGATTCTTTTTTCCTTTTTCTCTTACTCCACATCATATAACTATAAATCTATCATATATTTTGAATGCAATCATTTCCCACAATCTTTACTATACCACTTAATTCTTACGACAATCCCACAAATTAATTGAAGTGATGAGGAGGAGGCATGGGAGAAGAAGAAAGTTAACACATGGTACTTATTATTTACTGAACAACGTTTTAAGCAATCGGGCTATGTCTTAGTTGTTTCTGGCTGGTTTAACAAATTACCATAGACCAGGTGGCTTAAATGACAAATATTTATTTTTCATAGTTCTGGAAACTGGCTATCTGAAATCAGGATGCCAGTATGGTCAGAATGCTAGAATCTTCCATTGAACGGAATAGAATCCTCATGTGGTTGCAGGGTAGAATCCCCATGTGGCAGAAAGAGGTCCAGAGTTGTCTGGGGTACCTTTAATATGGGCACAAATCCCATTTAGTAAGCCTCCATCTTCCTAACCTAATTACCTCCAGAAGGCCCCCAACTCTTAGTACCATAATACTAATGATGAGGATTTTAACGGATAAATTTTGGGGGACAAAAACAGTTAATGCATTGCAGACCATCTCATTTATCCTTGTAACAATATTTTGAAGTAGATACTATTTTTATTCATATTTTACAAATGACAAAACTGAAGGTCCAAAAGTTGCTTTGCCCAAGGACATTGAACCAGTAAAGGAAGATCTAGTCACTGAAGCCAGGAAGTTTGGCTCCAGTGCTCTTAACCTGGATGTTGTAGTACCTTCCCAATAAAAACAAGTACTTGGAATCCTGGAGTGAAGAACAGTGAAATTCAAATCAGGGCTGCTCTTTTTAAAAGGACAGCCTTTGAAATCAAAAAATATGGGCTTGAGTTCCAGTTTCATTACTTTGTATGTTACCCTGTGTGCTTTCTAAACTGCTCTGAGCTTCAGTTTCCTCATCTTCAGGCTTGGAACTTGGGGTTTTCTCTTGGATATTTGTTAGGTGCCACTCCAGTATCCATTTCTCCTTATCCATCCTTAGCAGTGCTTTTAATTTCTCAACTGTGTATACTAGGAAGTAATGGGAAGCAAAAGAGCTTGGAGCTCTTGGAATTCTTAGATCCAGGCATGGGCTTATATCTACAGGAGAGGCCCATCCACTGGGAAATGTGGCCTTCAGTAGAGAATCACAACAACTATCAACTCTTAGCCTAGCAGGTAGCAAGTTGGGGGAATAATCGCCCAACTTCACTTGTTTCTTGCCTAACAATTTTCTGCTGAATCCAAGTGGAAACCAGTGGTCAACAGGCAAGAGAGACTATGGCTGCAATCTATGAAAATGAGCCTCCTGGCACAAATCAGGATAGAAAAGAATGAAGAATGTGTCTGTAGAGACAAATAGAAAAAAAGATCTATCACATTTTAATTGTCAATGTGAAGTCTAAATGTCGGAAATGGCAAATCTCCATCACAAAACGGAGCATCAAGAACAAAAATCAAGGGCGTCCCTCAAAGATGAAAGATTGGACCTCAGAACATTATAAATAAATATATTTCTTTTCAACTTAACTAAGATAAAAAGAAGTAAAAAATGATTTGTGTTATAATGACAAAAAGTTCTGAGTTATCAAATTTTTGTTTCTCAGTGTTGGCATTTATCTTTAACAATTTTCCCAACTTTTCATTTTGCCAGTTCACCTCAGACAGTCTGTACCATTGTTTGCTGAAACTCTTTTCCATCTTGACTAAATCATGTCTGGCCTGGCAGTTGCTGTTCACATAAAATTGGGGACCGAGCGAAAAAAAACTGAAGTGATAATAACTCCTACTTGAAGAAAGTACCTGGAGTTTTCCATAATTGGTTTTCTTGCAAAAAAAAATAAATAAATCTCTTCAATTTTCCCCCTCACTTCTACTGTACACCGCAGCCTGTATTTTCAATCAAGCCACCATATACAACTTGCTTTCATACATACCCTTTCAAGAGTTTTCTGTCCAGTACCATGATCATTCATACTGTAGTTTATCTTATCAATAATTAAAGCATTTCCAGCTGTTTCCCAGCCAACTCTGAGAATTACTTTTTTTTTTATGGCAAGACAGGGAGAGTTTTGGTCTTGCTCTTGCTCAGATTTCATTGCAAGAGAAAAGGCATTTCTTTCTCTATATAAATTTCTTGCCACTAGACCAGAAACAATAATAGTTCCAAATTATTCTGGGAGACCTCTTTTCTTTCCAGTCTGTACACCCTACAGATTGAGACAATCTACACTGGAAAGGAAGGGTCCTTTGGAAGAAATCTCTGCACAATAATTTCTTTCAAGTACCTCTGGTGACAAATTGTCTTACGATCCCAGAAGCTGAAATTTCAAGATATGTCTGTGACTTCTCTAAAAAGTATATAAAATAGCAATTACTATGCGGGCAACAATTCAGCGCCTCCTAAAGAAATGAAAAAGATGGAAATAAGGTTGGCATTTGAATGTTAAACTATGTCACCAGTACACACACAAAAATGCATCCAAGAAGAGTTAGGCAGTTCTCTCAGAGAGGCAGAACTGGCTATCAGCAGTGAAAGTACAATGGCAACAATAATATTAGCAGCAAATTAGCAAAATTGAAATGAATATTTACTACGTGTCAGATACTATATACGACACTGGCCATGGTTCTTTTATTTAATTCTAACAAGACCTTGTGAGGAAAATATTATTATGGTTCTATTTTACTAATTAGAAAACTGAGGCTTAGAGCCATTAAATAACATTTGTTCAAGGTTTACACGAGTGGTAAATAACAGAGCTACAACTTGAAAATTTGGGACTATTACAGTCTGTGTATCCAATCAATGTTGAAGTACAGACAATGGAAACTTGGGCAGTTGCATGCTTGTTGACCCCCACATAGCAGTCACAAGGTAGCACAGCTCAGAAAAAGTGTCCATTCTCCCTGGAAGGTACTACCCTGCTGTGGAAATAGAAATGACAGCCTGCTTTGGGCTGAACTTACTAGAGGTGACTCTCTCTCTTCTAATTCCCAGCTTACCAGTAACCCTGGATAATTTGGCTTCTCTTGTGGCTTTCTTACAGAGAAACGATGTGTTGATGCCTGGTGGCATTTTAATTATTTGCTTTGGACTTTTATGAGTTAATAGTGTGAGTTGATATCCTTACCTGATCTCAGAAATGGGACTAACAAGTTTGAACTAAGGGTCTATTAAATGAGCATCTGTTGTTTTTATCTTCCTGGATCAGCCACCAACTTCTACCACCCCTTTAGTGAGGAAATGTTTCTTCCCACTCTAAGCATGTTTTTTCAATGCAAGTTTTTAAAATTTTTGCAGATTCAATCTTTCTGGCTATAGTTAGCAGCTGATCTATGATGAATCTATCGTAGTACCCCATTTACCCAGACAAATTCTCAGCCCAGAGAAATGTACATGTTGCAAATAGAGCCAATCGTAACTTTTCCCTAGGACTGTTTAACTCAGGATTAGAGAAATAGCATGCATTTAATGTTATTTTCTAAAATGGTGCTATGTGACTTTAGAGCTATGAGCAGCCACAGTTTCCATCCTGTGAAAGAAGCCAGTCTGTAGGAATAAATGAAACTGCACATAGGAAAGAGCAGACATGAAAGAACGCGATTAAGCTGTCACAGATGGCAGCAGTTTCTTCTCCCAGCTGCTTCGCCCCCCTCCCCCCAGGTAAGTAAGCTTTCTCATCACTCTTCTTTTAGGCCAAAGCTAGTTCACAGTTGGTTTTAACCAAAACAGTACTGAATAACATATCTTTTAATCTAAAGACCAAAAAATGAAATGATAAAGCCAGGACTACCACAGACAGTTGTATACTTTGTGCACTGCACAAGAACCAAAGTGAGCAGAAGATGATAAAAATCCAGCCATGCAACTTGGTGAGAGTTAGAACCCACCTACAAGTGGTGATGTTTTCAAATTTTCACAAATCACTCTAATCACAGGGCTAATGTTGGCCCTAAATGAAGTCAACAAAGAAAATAGCAACTTGTAAGCCTTCTTGGGGACTGAGTACACTGAGAATACCCAGACCTTACCTGATTTTTTTCTAACTTAATAAATGCCTCTCCCAAAGAGTATGTGATTGAGAGATGTCAATATCTGAGAATGATATATCGAGACTCCCCACCTGCACCAATCCTCAGTAAATCCCAGATTCTGTTTTTCATTTATATGAGGGAAAAACTAGCTAATTTTCTTTTACCATGGTCATTGAAAAAGAGTCTATTTTTAAATGATGAAACTTCTTACCACTATGGAATGTTTGTCACACATTATAGATTCAGCTGACAATTCCTGGGTTAGATATGATTTTCCTATAAATTTTAGGAGACAATATGTGCATGTGAACATCCATGCCAAAATTTCCATTGCAAGCCACACCATCCATGCAAATGCTCGGTCATTTGAATGTGTTATAAAATGTTTCCACAAGTCCACAAGTTATACTTATCCTCTTTCCTGGGCATCTTAAAAGAGTGCTATTGTTGTCATTGTGGTGAGTACGCCACCCATGTCATAACAGCCTATAACCACTAGCCTTAAGTTCCTCAAGCCATCTTTCACATTCTTCTTGACTGTTATTGGGATATAGAAGAAGATGAAAACTGAGCAGCTGGGTTTTCCATTTACCCAGTGAATCACTTTATCTCCAAGACATATAGGGAATTGTAGGAAGAATAATTATTTAAATCTTGACTGCATGAATAAGCAACCAAATGGAGAAATAGGTCACAATTCTTATTATGCAGATTTCTGAATGTCAGTCAAGTCTCTAGCCATACACCATCACTGCAGCTCCTGAAAACATAGCTCATGATATCTACTCACATTTCCAACCATTTGGATTAGTCACTGATGACTTACTCCTTTAGTTGAGAGAGAGTATAACATAGTGACTAAGAGTACAGGCTTTCTAGTTGGTACATGAACTTGGTAAAGTTAATGAAACTCTCTGGGCTTCAGTCTCACTATGTAAAGTGATAATAGGAGCACTCACGTCATATAATTTTGATAAATATAATAATACATATATAGTGCTGAGAACCATTCCTAATATATGATAAGGACTAAGGAAGTATCAGCTCTTAGTTTGTACATATTTCATATTCATTAAGCTTTATCATATGCTGAGTAATAAGAAATGAAGAAGAAAAACAAAAATGAGTAAGACAATCCCTGCCATCAAAATGTCATGTTAGGTAGTTGGATGAGGAAACATATAAACAACTCTGGCAGAAAATAGAATAATTGTTCAATAGAATTAAAAACCAGATAGTAACATGCTATATATGTTCCAGATAAGTAAATCTAGCCGGGGCTTCGATAAAGACCCCTCACTAGGGCTTCTTGGCTTAGATACACAATAGTAGCTGATTTATTAAATAAGTTCAAACATGGAATAGGAAATGTAATGAACATTTTCAGAGATATCTTTGATTAATTTCCCTCTTACAGAGCCTGGCCCATAGTAGGTACTCAATTAATCTTTGTTGAAGGGATAAAAATAAATACTGTATCCTTCAATCCCTTTCTATGGGTGAGTTCCCAACACCAATCCCTCCACATGCAGATGTTCAATACCCTAAGCCCTTACGTTGAACTCACCTGCAAGAAAATCAGAGAAAAATAAACCTAACCCTTGTGATTTTAGTAGCAGCCCTAAGGCTTCTTGTTCTTATGTAGTAGTTATGTTCCCACATCAGAAAAGAAAGAAAAGACACCTGGGTAATAAGACATCCAAAGAGTAAGAAAAGGGAATAACTATGAAAATTCATACTACAAACTCATGTGCCCTTACACTCTGGTTTCCTTGCAGTTAGTTGCCTCCATGACTGTCCCTCTCAAACCATCCTTTAATTGTATAGATGAAGAAACAGAGGTATCAAATTACTCACCCAAGGCCAAACAGCACACAGCTTAAGAACAACAGAGCCAACATTGAAAACCCGCTCTCCTGCCTCAGAGACTAGGCCCTTTGACCTCACAGTGCTGCATCTCTCTGAAAGGTCAGTTCCTTCACTCCTTATTACATCTTGGGTGTTCTTCTGTCTCCCAAAGTGTAGATTTTAACTGACTCGGGGATACCTTGAGAGCTTCTTTAATGAATTTTTCTTAAACAACAGCCCTTCCCATTTGGAAGCAGGTGTGAAGAGCTGGATCCGGGGAGCCAGCTGGGATGCTGCAGGCATCGTCCCTGGCATAGGTGCAGCAGATGGAAGTACTCCATGCCTCCTGCATGTGGCTAAGTGGACAGCAGAGTAGAAGCACTGGACACATGAAGAGCCTTATTTATAAAATGTTCCTCTGAGCAGCAGGAAATAAAAATTGGAATCAAGATAGTAAATGTTGCCTATCTGCCTGTGTACAAAGAGACTATTTCTAGGGCAAAATGGCCCTCAGCTAAGTACATAAACATAAAGTAAAAGCTATCCAAAAACTTAGAATGGTGTTTACTTATTAGATGGTTACATCTCCTGTGTCCTGATTCTACTTGCAATTAACCAAGTTTGATCACGTCAATTTATTATCCCTTATATTTCTATGTAAATGCTGTGAATTACAAGGTTAATCAAGTTATTTTGTTCTCTAGCTCCCTATCCCCTCATCACCAACACTACCAAACTCTGACCTATTCTAGAAACTTACAACCTGAGGGACCATGACAAATTATCAGGTCTAGCCCACAGTCCTCTAGGAAGTGAATATCTAAGACAGCTAGGATTGGGAATTATATTTTTCCTTCATGCAGATGACCATGATTAGAGGCTTAGAGACCCTTCAGTCAAGTGTGTTGGTTTGTTATCACTCTGATAGTCAGAATGAGCCTCTATAAGTTTTTAAAAACTTATTGCACTTTATTCTAGTTTCCATTCATAAGAGAAACAACTAACTGTCAGATATCTGGCTGGTCTCTAGGATTCTCTCCAACTCTCAGACTTTATGTCTCTATTAAACTCTGCATTTTCCATATAAATTTGAACTACACTCAGCCTAAGTTAAACCATCACTTATATTTACATTTATCACTTATTCACAGACTTAGGTTGTGTTATATGCCAGGAATTGTGAGTGGCTTTGGGAACACAGAGTTGAAAGAATGTCTCTAAACTCTAGTTGCATGAGATCTGAGATAGAGATGAGCATGAGGTGCCATGGGAAGAACAGAGGCAAAGAATAGAACTCACTGTGGAGTTTCATTGCCAGGTAGACAATGGGTGATCAAAATGTCCAAAGGTGATAGCCAAAAGGTGTGAGAGCAGAATGAATTCAGGTGTGAGGAATAGGTTAGAAAAAGTGGTTTGCACCTACCTCACCTAAAAGGGGTAAATGCAACATGATGAAAGAAACACATAGGGATGGACAAACAGACTCAAAGAGAATAAGCAAGAAGTTGAAGGCAAGAACCTTCCTGACGACAGATGCAAAGAGCAAAACCAGGTGCATGGAGAGGTTAAGGCCTTGATATGAGCCATCAAAGGACAAAGAGATAAATCATGGTATGAACTTGAAATAAGTAAGGCTTGAGAGAAAAGTGGCTCTGTTTGTCAACATACAGTCAATAAAACCAAAATCATGCATGCTAATTTGGTAGAGGGATTTTAATACTATGAACTAGTTAGGAAGGTCTAAGATAAACTGAAAACCAACTAGGTAATCTGAGGCAACTGCAAGATAAACAACACTAGAGAGCCACAGTGACACCTAGGAATGGAAATACAAAGAAAAGTATTCAGGAGGGGATACTACTAGATCTTAGAACCTGGGGCTAGAAGAAGAGGCTTTACGGCAGGATGTAGAGACACAGTAGCTGGCAGAAATGTCACAGGGAGCAAAGGAGTGAGGGAAGGAACATTCTGTCTTCTTCTTTCCTCTGACCCTCTAATCTCTTGCCAGGGCTTCCACTGGCTGAACCTAACAGGAAGCCAGCTGGCAAGTAAGTCTGAGAAAGAGCAAAAGTTTCTTTGAGATTCAGAGCAGATTAGGGGGACAGGAGGGGAAGGGACATGAGAGCAAATGGCAAATGACTGACAGAGTAGATGAAAAATCAGAGGAGACACGGATCTGAATATTGAAACAATAAAACTCATTTAGACATTTTAAGTGACACAGGTGGCTAAATATTCCATCTTAATCCAAGAGATGACAATGGAAGTAGGGTGTTTGCCTTAAAGAGGCATAATTGCAAAGGAAGCAGCTCAGAAATTTCCACAGAGAACTTCATGCAAGCATTATTTTGTGTGCTCCAGTAAAGATAGTAATAACAGCTACATTAGTTGAGTGTCTAGTGTACAATATATGTTTTACAGGGCACTTTGGATGAACTAGTCTAAATCATACTTCAGGATAGCATTGTAACCACACTTAACAGCTGCCAACCAAAACTAAAGTGCAGAAAACTTGAGTGAACTTCCCAAGGTAAGACAACCAATAAAAAGGAAAAATAGTATCTAAAGTCCAATCTTACACCAAATCCTCCATTCATGGCATTAAACCACCATGTCTCAGTGAACTATAATTGTCACAGGATCCAAAGTGACACAGGGTGTCACTGTGCCAGCTGGAAACCTCTGTGGTCAGTGGCACCTCTGCTTGGGTTTTGCTTGTACCCACTGGGTTCATTCCACCCACTTGGTCCAGCAGGCTGCACTTGGCTCACACTACTGGACCAGATCCCATGCCTGCCAAGGGCAAACCAGGTGTGGAGTGGCGAGCGATGTGTAAGCATGGGTTCCAGCCACTGTGCACAATCAGGCATGCTGGCTGCAGCAGGGTGGGCAGCTCCAGACACTGGCACAGTCACTGGCTTTGTGTGAGGCTGTGACTGGACCAGATATACCATCAGCAGCTTCCACTGGCACCAGGGAATGTGGTGGTGACCAGAAGCTTGGAGATGCTAGGAACCACAAAGCCCCAAAGAGGGTGTTACAGCCCTGGTTCAGGGAACCCCTCAGTCTGGACTACCCCAAGGGCCACAGTTCTTTCCTCATCACCTGAAATGTGGCCAGTGGGGGCAGGTGGGTATTTCAGCCCTGTTTGTCTTACAGCTCTTTCAGCCCTGCCATTTCGCAGGTCCCAAATTCTTCTTCCACATCCAGGAAGAATGAGGTATGTGGACAATCAGAGGATGGGCAAGGTGGAGAGGAATATCATTGAGTGTCTTAACAGTTCTCAGGAGACCCAGGGTAGCTCCTTTCTGCAGGCAGGTCATCCTGATGAGTGTCCAGCTCTCAGCAGTGAGGAGACCTGTGGTGGGTAGCTCCTCTCTGCAGGCAGGTCATCCTGAAAAGTCAAAGAGACCCAAAGTGGGTAGCTCCTTCCTGAAGCTGATAGTCCTGACATCTGTGTGAGTTTGGCTGAGTCTGGAGTTTTTACAGGCTCAGAAGGGAGGAAGTATATGCTGACGGGTCCATGGGCTGCCATGGGTGGGCCTGGAAAAAGCACCGTAAGTTCTCACGCCAGGCCACATACTCTACCTGGAACTGGCAGCCTGGCCTCCAGGCATCAGGCCATCTCTGGCTTGAAGGTGAAGTTTGACTGGGGACCTGCCCCTTTCCACCCAGGAATATGTCTGCCTTCCACTATCAACATACCATCCACGGTGCCCAGGCTGTTCAGTGCCTGCTGGCACATGCTGAGCTGCCCTCAGCAACCCCCAGCCTCCCTTCTGTGCTCATCAGCACACAAAATCCATAAAGGGCCAGGGTGTCAAGAAGCTGGCATGTCAGTGTGACCCAAGCATGTGTACACCTAGCTGGGTTGCAGCAGCAGAACCCAGTCTCTGCCTCAACTTCGCTGTGAAATCGGAGCAGGCAAGAACAGCAGGGAGAGACCAGGTAGTAGGGGCAGGCACTTTCAAGCCTGCAGGTGGTTGGGCTTCCCAGGCCCTGCAGGCTGAATCTTGGAAGGTGGGGCTCCTGCCCTGCCAACTCAGAAAGGGGCAGGGCTTCCACCTGTTTCCATCTCCTACTGGCTCTGTGGAACATGCAGCCCAGGCTGTACCTGCCCTGCTGCAGCTGGCATCTTTGCAGCAGCCTCTCCAGACAAGCTGCCATTGCCATCATAATGACTTATCTCAAATTCATATATTGAGAGAAAATAGATTTAGTGTCTAAACACACAGATGGTGAAGCCAGATGGATTCAAATCGCAGCTTTGCCATTTACAACCTATTACTATGGGAAATGTATTAGTTTTCTACTGCTGCTGTAACAAATTACCACAAACATAGTGTCTCAGAACAATTGGATTCATTGTCTTATAGTTTTGGAAGCCAGAAGTCAGAAATGAGTCTTATGAGGTTAAAATAGAGGCAATAGCCTGGCTTGTCCTTTCTGGAGGCTACAGGAAAGAATTTGTTCCTTGCTCCACTCCAGCTATTAGTGGCTGCCGGCAGTCCTTGGATCATGGCCACATCATTCCAGTCCCTGGTTTCATCATCACATCACCTCCTCCTCTAATGTCAAATCTCCCTCTGCTTCTCTTTTATAAGGACAACTATGATTACACCAGGCCCACCCAGATAATTCAGGATATCTACTCATATCAATATCCTAAACCTAATTACAACTACAAAGTCCCTTTTCTACATAAGATAATAGTTACAGGCTGGGTGCAGTGGCTGAGGCCTGTAATCCCAGCACTTTGGGAGGCTGAGGTGGGTGGATCACAAGGTCAGTAGATCGAGACCATCCTGGCTAACACGGTAAAACCCAGTCTCTACCAAAAATACAAAAAAATTAGCTGGGTGTGGTGGCGGGCACCTGTAGCCCCAGCTACTTGGGAGGCTGAGGCAGGAAAATGGTGCAACAGAGCGAGATTCCATCTAAAAATAATAATAATAGTTACACATTCTAGGGATTACAATCTGAATATCTTTAGGAGACATTCAATCTAACATAAGAGGGCTCATTAACCTCGTGTTTTCATTCCTAAAGTAGGGATAGCAATATTTATCACCCAGGGCTGTTATAAAGGTTAAATAAATTAATGCATGCAAATCCCTTAAAAACAATGAGAATAATCATTCATTAAATGATGGGTATTATTTTAGATTATGCTTTCACATTTGGAAACACATGAGTATGATATTCTGTAGCAACAGGGTTCATAAGAGCAGGGACTGCTGATTTTCTTCCCTGCCACAAATCCAATGCCTAACATAATTATTAGCCCATGATGGATATTAGTATTAGTTCCTCAGGGCTGCTGTAACAGAGTTTTACAAACTGGGTAGCTTAAAGCAACAGAAATGTATTATCTTACAGTGGTGGAGATTAGACATCCAAAATCAGGTGTTGGCAGGGCCATGCTCCCTCTGAACAGTCAGGAGTAGAATCTTCCCTTTCCTCTCCTGGCTTCTGGTGGCTGCTGGCAATCCTTGGCTTTCCTTGGCTGAAAGCTGCATTACTCCATTGCTACATGGCCTTCGTCCTGTGTGTCTGTGTCTTTGTGTCCAAATTTTCCTCTTCTTATAAGGACACTAGTCATTTATGATTTAGCTCCTTCCTAATTCAGTAGGATCTCATTTTAACTAATCAGATGCAAAGATGTAATTTCCAAATAAGGTCATATTCTGAGTTGCTGGATGAACATGAACTCAGAGGGGGACACTGTTCAACCCAATACAGTACTTGGTAAATACTTAATTGTATGAATGAACAAATTAGTTCTGATCTGGAGCTGACAAAGTAGGCCTATCACCAAGAGTCATACACAAAGAAGCAAAGCAAGAAGCCACAGTGATTGAGATTCAAGTGTGTGATGCTTCATGGGAGAAATCTCTCCACAGTGAAGTTGGTTAGTGCCAATCAACAATGAACTCAAATTCTACTGGACTGAAATAAAGAGTCATATCCCCGTTGTCTTTCCACACGTAAACACAAATACAACTTTGACAGGTTTAGCTGGGATTAGAAAGAAATTGTCAGTTCACATGTAGGCTTTAAACTAGAATTTCAGGTCATGAAAATAGCATTAATTGTGGACATATATCTTAATTTGAGCAAAGAAGCATATACTAACTCGAGTAACCCAAAGCTGTTATATGAGGATATTGGAAAACCTGCAAAACAGCCATTTGGTTCACTTTGGTGGAAACAACATTATTCTATTGACCTGAATCCTCTGTCTGCAATTATAAACCTGAAGTGCTCCTTACAATATATATTTCACAATACAGATTTTATAAATACAACCTACATGCACATGCCTAGGATGACTAGTAATTTACAATTGCTTTATTCATCTCATAAACCAAAATGGGATAGATACTATATATTAATAAAACATTAATTAGTGTAGAATGACTGAAAATGGGCTTAACAGAAGGCTGGAAGTGGATGAAGGTGCTGCCATATTTACTAGCTACCTATTACTTGTATCTTTATAAGTATGTGGTCCCCAAGGAAGATATAATTAAGATTCCATAACGTAATGAAAACAATTTCAATCTAGATAATTCATCATGTGGAAAATAGCAACATATTTTGCTTATTCTCTACTTAAAATTTTAACTCAAGAGGATTTAAAAAATCCTAGTCAAAAGAAATGTTAATGGGCATTAATATTTACTTTTTATCAATATCCTGGTAGGTGTCTCCCTTCCTATTCTTGTTTTGTCTTGTACTTTTTGTATACAAAATTCATTTACATATGCAAATCAGGAACCAATATAATCCATCATCTCCGTTGCTGTAACATCTGGTGTATTCCAGTAGCCAAAAATGTCTGCTTCAGAGGAGGGAGTTAAATATCCTGAGGCATGTAATTGCTTGATACCATCCTCAGTTATCAGAAGTAAAGAAGAATTTCTTTCTGATAAGAATATATAATTAGTTTATACTATACCTTAACTTCACAAATTAGCATCAGCCCATAGTTCAGGGTACAGAAAAGAATTAATTTTGACCTAAAATAAAATTTAACTGGAGGAAAAAGAACAGGAATTCTATCTTCTCTTCTGTGCTGCTTCTGCCACTGAGGCTCAATTGCTGAAGGCAGATAGATCTTTCAGCAGCAGCAAGCATATTGCTCTGAGGTTTGGGAACTGGTTTCAAAAACATACTCCTCTGATTGAATATTACTATAAGAGAGCATCCTCTACGGCCATGTCAGCAGACACTGCACATTTGACCATTTCAGCTCAGTGATCCCTGATCTATTGCCAGAAAGGATGGGTCAGTGGTGGCAAAGGATAAAAACCCCACAGATCTGAACTGAGAGAAGAGAGATGAGGGCTAGATTGTCTCAAGGAAATGGTGTCGATTTAAAAGTATTAATGCATCCCCTTGGCAAAATAACAACTGGATATAAAGGATTTTTCATGTTTTAAGAAGTAAAGCACATATATAACAAAAATTCTACAAAAAATCAAAATAGTATTTTATCATTTCTTCTTTAATTTTGCAATCCTAACAACTATCACATCCTCAGAGTAATGCAGATTACTAATGTCAGGGCAAAAGGGCTCACAAAACATTCTCAAAAGAACTATCAAATAATTTACATCTGCACTAAATGTGTAAGGGAAATTCTCTTTGTGCTTTCAGTGTTGTAAAAAGGGATTTGTTTTCAGATCGATTCCTTTTGAAAGACCTTTAACTACTTAATAAATTGTGCCAATCCTTATTAATTTTTCTCTTATTCTGTCTCTGCTAAAACCTTATGACCTGACTCTTACATCCTACTGTACAAGTGTATCCACTCTTCATCTTATTTTGTTATTCCTAAGGAGCCTTCCGTGCTTTGAAAACAGAATGATCAAATAGCTTTTGCCACCACAGTATGGAACTATGAACTGGGAACTTTCGTTTTACCTACCCGACTCACTTCTTGCAATTGAATCATTATCTAATTTATGCCTAAAAATATGTGTGTCAATATGGGCAACATTAAAGGAGTAAAAACTTTTATACTATTTTTCCAAAGTTGTATGTCAATAAGATGTTTGTTTGGGCATTCATAATGTAAAGAAAATAATGGCAAAGCAAGAAAAACTGAGATTTATGTAAAGCTAAGATTTATTGTCAAATTGTCCCCCAGACTTAAAATTTCTTGGCTCCTTAAATCCTTCAGGATCCTCTATCTTAAAGATCCACTGTATAATTCACTTTTCTGAACCTTACCAAAAGAGGGCCAATGAATGTTATCAATTTCTTTGCCTAACCGTTCAATGGGTGATGGTGGGACAATTTTTTTAACTTCTCAGCAACATCTTTATTAATTTCTGATGCTTTAATTTAGTGAAAAGACTAATAAAGGTGAAGCAAAGAGCTGGTTGGTTCTCCTCAATCATATAACTTTCAAGTTATCAGTACTAGTTTTTGGTAATAGAATCCAAGAAGACTGAATTTACTTTGTTTACGTCTGTATGACTTGGACAATAGCTACAGCCATTCAGAAAGAAAGAGAGGACTCTGTAAATGACAACTGTTCCAATTTTAAGAGAGCTGGTGTATTTGTACATTTTCATGCTGCTAATACATACCTGATACTGTGCAATTTATAAAGGAAAGAGATTTAATGGACTCACAGTTCAACATGGCTGGAGAGGTCTCATATTCATGGCAGAAGGTGAAGGAAGAACAAAGGCACATCTTACGTGGTGGCAGGCAAGACAGCACGTGTAGGGGAACTCCCGTTTATAAAACCACCAAATTTCATGAGATTTATTCACTATCATGAGAACAGCATGGGAATAACCCATCCCCCATGATTCAATTACCCACTGGGTCCCTCCCATGACATGTGGGGATCTTGGGAGCTACACTTAAAGATGAGATTTGGGTGGGGATAAAGCCAAACCATATCACCTGGTGTTTTCGAATTAGTCTCATTTTCAGTTGTATATTTTAAAAAAGAAAGGAAAACATCAAGCCAATTGCCTAAGAACTGTGTTGAATAGTGTTCCTCCAAAATTCATATCCACCTGAAACTTCAGAATGTGGCTATATGAAAATAGGGTCTTTGTAGATTAAGTTTAAGTTTAAATGAAGACATACTAAAGTGGGCCTTCATCCAATGACGGGTATCCTTACCAGAAGAGAAAACAGAGACAATCATAGAAAAGGTGGCTATGTGATGATGGAAGAAGAGATTGAAGTAATGCATCTAAAGCCAAGAAATGCCAAGAATTGCCTGCAACTACTGGAAGTTAGGAAGAAGTTAGGAAAAATCATTTGTTAGAGTTTTTAGCAAGAACATGGCTTTTCCAACACCTTGATTTTGGACTTCTAGCCTCCAGAACTGTAACAGAATAAATTTATGTTGTTTTAAGCCCCTTAGTGTGTGATACTTTTTTACAGCAGCCATCAGAAATTAATATAGGCCATGACTGCATCTCTACTCAGTGTGACCCTCTCTACTCATGTCATACCAGGAATCCAAAGATGGATTTCATAGTTTCTCTAGTTAGGAAATCTCTCCCCAGAAATTCTACCACCTCCCTCACTGCCATATTTTTACCTCTTACTGAAGAATGCATCAAAAGAATGGCCAACTCTAGTCCCCTGAGATATCAAGTCTAAAGAATTGTTAAATAGAATCATGACAATTAGTACTATTATGTTTATTATAACATGATCTAACAAAATAAAATTCTCCTAATTCACCCCGTTCCAATAAAATAGAAGTATCTGTTGACCTCGGTGATGGTATTCATCACTGAATATTGTCAGGTTTTTCAGTAGCTCAAAGTACCAAAAGTAGGTAGTTGTTCTCCTTGTTGTCAGGTCCCAAAGATCCTGGGAGTAGGTCGGGGCAGGGGGTCCTAATTATCATGGTTTTCAGAAATCTCTCCTCAAAATCTTGGTCCCAGTGTGTAGTAGCCTCTGGTGATATAACTTCTGCTGTTAGCAATGGTGGCAATTACCCGGGACAGTAGCTCCTAATGTGGATTTCATTCTGTATTTTTTTTAGGTTCCCACTGTCCCTTTGGTGCATCTCACATCCTCAAACAGTGTCTAACTTCTTTAATAACTGACATCACAGTGTAACTCTCATTACATCACTTCAGAGATTGCTCACTGCAGGATTTCTAGAGACTTCAAGGGTAATAGTTATCACTGAATCCATATCAGAATCATTTGGAAAGCTTCTTTAAAATAGAGATTTGTAGGCTCAGCCCACAAAAGTCTGTAAAGCCCTGAGGGTTGAATAATTCTAACATGGTAGGACCATGGCCCTGTGTTTGAGAACTTCGACTCTAATGCTAGCCTAGAGTGTTCTTTCATGCAACAAACTTCATTTTAGGAAGTGTCACTAACAGCTCACAGTTCTATTTTTCTAACTAGTCCCTTAGCCAACAGTCTCTGTTTCTTGAGTACATCAAATTCCTTTCCCATCAGGGTCTTTGCACTTTATGTTTTTTTTTTTTTTTTGAAACATCTCTGCCTTTCGTAATCATGTCTCTGCTTTCTTCTCATCACTAAAGCCTTAATTCCATGTTTCCCTTCTCAAAGAGATGTCTTCTCTGACTAGCCATTAAAAGTAGTGACTCTTCCTCATTCAGTCTCCTCTTATTCTGTATTTTTTTCACATCAAGTACCAATAGCTGAAATTATATTACTTATATATGTCTTTCATGGATTAGTTTTATTTTCCCAGCACTGCACTGTGTTCACAATGGAGCACCAGCCCTTATCCATTGGTCCCAGAAGTACAGCCAATATTCAAAAGTGTCTGACACAAAATAGAAATGCAATAAATTGAATGCATATAAAAAGGAAATAATGTATGTTTCACATTACTTGATATCTAATTAGCAACATAACTCGGGACAACAAACAATTATTCTGGAATATCTCTTAACTCCCTTGGCTTAAACCATTGAGGGATGCCAAATACGTACATGAACACAATCATCACCACCAAGAAGTTTCCTAGAGTTTCCATCTTGTTAGAGTATACAGATTACTTGAACTGAAGTATACAGATTACTTGATAAACATCCCTAATTCCTCTTTCAACACTCCCTACCCACCTTGTCTATATTTATACATATATTAAAACTGCATCCCAGAATCAAGACTGGGTATTGTACAATTGTTTAAAACAGATGTAACAACTAAATCTTATTAGTAACCCTGAATAATGTTAGCATTAAAATGTTCTAAAAAATGAACAAATCAAGACACTTATCCAAAGGATGCTCCAAGTGTTTGACACTTTTTTTTTCCTTTATAGGTTGTGACTAGAGTTCGCAAATGTTCATTTCTGGTGAGTAATTAATAATGAAATCACTTTCTGAACTACTGTCTAAGAAACTCAGTCAGACTTCTTCAGCCCTTCTACATTTTAAATTAAATCTAGAATGACTTTGGTGCGGCTGGTAAGGTGATTTACTTTCCTTCTATATGCAGCACAATAAACTTGTTTGTTCTGGAGAATTAGTGTTTTACCTCACATCCAGGCCAATCCAGACCCCAAAAATCCATCAAGTAAGTCTCACTAAACAAATATTAAAATCCTTGAAAAGTACAAACTTTAGTTATAGGTACGATATAAACAGTCTACAAAGGCCATGTAGAAAGAAATATATTGTGTTGCTTAGTGGAATTTTCATTATAGAAGTGTACACAATGTACTCTTCTTTCATGTTCTTTTCATAAAAATTGGCTACTATAAATGAAAATGGACTTATTGCAAGTAAAATTGAAGCCTATATTTGCCATGAGAAGAAAATCTACTCACTGTTATCAGAAAATGTACTCATTATTAGGAAAAAAAAGAATATTGACTGTATAGGTACTACATATTAGTCATTTCATAAGAAGCTTTATATATGTTATTTTTATATAGTGTGCTATGGTTTGAATGTGGTATGTCACCACCAAACCTCATGTTCAAATTTGATCTCCACTCTAGCAGTGCAGAATGGTGGGGTCCAGACGGAGGTGTCACGGGGTGGATCTTTCACGCATAGATTAGTGCTCTTATGCTGGTCTGACTGAGTTCTTGCCCTCTTGGGAAAAGATTAGTTCCTGAGACAGTGAATTGTGAAAAAGAGTATGCCTTCCTTTTTTTCTCTTGCTTCTTCTCTTGCCATGTGTTCTCTGCACACACCTGATCCTCTTCTTAATTCTGCTTTCTGCCTTGAGTGGAAGCAGCATGAGGCCCTTACCAAATTAAGCTGCCCAATTTTGGACTTTTCAGTCACAAGAATCATGAGCCAAATAAACCTCTTTTCTTCATCTGTTACCCAGCATTGGGTCTTTGATTATACAACACAAAACAGACTAACACATAGTGCAAACAACCCTGGCTATATATACCAAAACTCCATTTTTAAATGAGTAAATTTAGTCTCAGAAAAGTCATCAAAGCTAGTTAGAGAAAGAACTTGGAAAGTAACTATGACCTCAATGTCCATATTGTTTTCCTTATCTCATGTTGATTCTCTTTGTGCTAATGACAGCCTATGTTAGTATAACCTCAACTTTTAAATCAGCTACAAGGACTTCATGAAAACTTTGTCTCCTAGCAATATTGCAGCACTATTTAGCAAGTTCTAAGACTGTTTCATTTTTCTTTTTTTCTTTTGAAGACTGTTTCTTGACATGATCTACCATGGAGAAAAATTGTGCTTAAAACATGGCACTTTCTAACAACTTAATCATTGAACATATTTGGTCATTCATAATATACCATATTATTCTTTTAGTATTGTTCAAATCTTTTATACTTTTGATGGTCTAGCCACTTCTTCTTTTTCTTTTTTTTTATTATTATTATACTTTAAGTTTTAGGGTACATGTGCACAATGTGCAGGTTCATTACATATGTATACATGTGCCATGTTAGTGGGCTGCACCCATTAACTCGTCATTTAGCATTAGGTATATCTCATAATGCTATCCCTCCCCCCTCCCCCCACCCCACAACAGTCCCCGGTGTGTGATGTTCCCCTTCCTGTGTCCATGTGTTCTCATTGTTCAATTCCCACCTATGAGTGAGAACATGCAGTGTTTGGTTTTTTATCCTTGTGATAGTTTGCTGAGAATGATGGTTTCCAGCTTCATCCATGTCCCTACAAAGGACATGAACTCATCCTTTTTTATGGCTGCATAGTATTCCATGATGTATATGTGCCACATTTTCTTAATCCAGTCTATCATTGTTGGACATTTGAGTTGGTTCCAAGTCTTTGTTTTTGTGAATAGTGCCACTATAAACATACGTGTGCATGTGTTTTTATAGTAGCATGATTTATAATCCTTTGGGTATATGCCCAGCAATGGGATGCCTGGGTCAAATGATATTTCTAGATCTAGATCCCTGAGGAATCACCACGCTGACTTCCACAATGGTTGAACTAGTTTACTGTCCCACCAACAGTGTAAAAGTGTTCCTATTTCTCCACATCCTCTCCAGCACCTGTTGTTTCCTGACTTTTTAATGATCGCCGTTCTAACTGGTGTGAGATGGTATCTCACTGTGGTTTTCATTTGCATTTCTCTGATGGCCAGTGATGATGAACATTTTTTCATGTGTTTTTTGGCTGCATAAATGTCTTCTTCTGAGAAGTGTCTGTTCATATCCTTTGCCCACTTTTTGATGGGGTTGTTTTTTTCTTGTAAATTTGTTTGAGTTCATTGTAGATTCTGGATGTTCGCCCTTTGTCAGATGAGTAGATTGCAAAAATTTTCTCCCATACTGTAGGTTGCCTGTTCACTCTGATGGTAGTTTCTTTTGCTGTGCAGAAGCTCTTTAGTTTAATTAGATCCCATTTGTCAATTTTGGCTTTTGTTGCCGTTGCTTTTAGTGTTTTAGACATGAAGTCCTTGCCCATGCCTATATCCTGAATGGTATTGCCTAGGTTTTCTTCTAGGGTTTTTATGGTTTTAGGTCTAATATGTAAGTCTTTAATCCATCTTGAATTAATTTTTGTATAAGGTGTAAGGAAGGCATCCAGTTTCAGCTTTCTACATATGGCTAGCCAGTTTTCCCAGCACCATTTATTAAATAGGGAATCCTTTCCCCATTTCTTGTTTTTGTCAGGTTTGTCAAAGATCTGATGGTTGTAGATATGCGGCATTATTGGTGAGGGCTCTGTTCTGTTCCATTGATCTATATCTCTGTTTTGGTACCAGTACCATGCTGTTTTGGTTACTGTAGCCTTGTAGTATAGTTTGAAGTCAGGTAGTGTGATGCCTCCAGCTTTGTTCTTTTGGCTTAGGATTGACTTGGCAATGCGGGCTCTTTTTTGGATCCATGTGTACTTTAAAGTAGTTTTTTCTAATTCTGTGAAGAAAGTCATTGGTAGCTTCATGGGGATGGCATTGAATCTATAAATTACCTTGGGCAGTATGGCCATTTTCACAATATTGATTCTTCCTACCCATGAGCATGGAATGTTCTTCCATTTCTTTGTATCCTCTTTTATTTCATTGAGCAGTGGTTTGTAGTTCTCCTTGAAGAGGTCCTTCACATCCCTTGTAAGATGGATTCCTAGGTATTTTATTCTCTTTGAAGCAATTGTGAATGGGAGTTCACTCATGATTTGGCTCACTGTTTGTCTGTTATTGGTGTATAAGAATGCTTGTGATTTTTGTACATTGATTTTGTATCCTGAGACTTTGCTGAAGTTGCTAATCAGCATAAGGAGATTTCGGGCTGAGACAATGGGGTTTTCTAGATATACAATCATGTCATCTGCAAACAGGGACAATTTGACTTCCTCATTTTCTAATTGAATGCCCTTTATTTCCTTCTCCTGCATGATTGCCCTGGCCAGAACTTCCAACACTATGTTGAATAGGAGTGGTGAGAGAGGGCATCCCTGTCTTGTGCCAGTTTTCAAAGGGAATGCTTCCAGTTTTTGAACATTCAGTATGATATTGGCTGTGGGTTTGTCATAGATAGCTCTCATTATTTTGAGATACGTTCCATCAATACCTAATTTATTGAGAGTTTTTAGCATGAAGGGTTGTTGAATTTTGTCAAAGGCCTTTTCTTCATCTGTGGAGATAATCGTGTGGTTTTTGTCTTTGGTTCCGTTTATATGCTGGATTACATTTATTGATTTGTGTATGTTGAACCAGCCTTGCATCTCAGGGATGAAGCCCACTTGATCATGGTGGATAAACTTTTTGATGTGTTGCTGGATTCAGTGTGTCAGTATTTTATTGAGGATTTTTGCATCAATGTTCATCAAGGATATTGGTCTAAAATTCTCTTTTTTTTGGTGTGTCTCTGCCATGCTTTGGTATCAGGATGATGCTGGCCTCATGAAATGAGTTAGGGAGAATTCCCCCTTTTTCAATTGATTGGAATAGTTTCAGAAGGAATGGTACCAGCTCCTCTTTGTACCTCTGGTAGAATTCGGCTGTGAATCCATCTCGTCCTGGACTTTTTTTGGTTGGTAAGCTATTAATTATTGCCTCAATTTCAGAGCCTGTTATTGGTCTATTCAGAGATTCAACTTCTTCCTGGTTTAGTCTTGGAAGAGTATATGTGTCAAGGAATTTATCTTCTAGATTTTCTAGTTTATTTGCGTAGAGGTGTTTATAGTATTCTCTGATGGTAGTTTGTATTTCTGTGGGATCAGTGGTGATACCCCCTTTGTCGCTTTATATTGCATCTATTTGATTCTTCTCTCTTTTCTTCTTTATTAGACTTGCCAGTGGTCTATCAATTTTGTTGATCTTTTCAGAACACCAGCTCCTGCATTCATTGATTTTTTGAAGGGTTTTTTGTGTCTCTATTTCCTTCAGCTCTCCTCTGATCTTATTTATTTCCTGCCTTCTGCTAGCTTTTGAATGTGTTTCCTCTTGCTTCTCTAGTTCTTTTCATTGTGATGTTAGGGTGTCAATTTTAGATCATTCCTGCTTTCTCTTCTGGGCATTTAGTGCTATAAATTTCCCTCTGCACACTGCTTTGAATGTGTCCCAGAAATTCTGTTACGTTGTGTCTTTGTTCTCATTGGTTTCAAAGAACATCTTTATTTCTGCCTTCATTTTGTTATGTACCCAGTAGTCATTCAGGAACAGGTTGTTCAGTTTCCATGTAGCAGAGCAGTTTTGAGTGAGTTTCCTAATCCTGAGTTCTAGTTTGATTGCACTGTGGTCTGAGAGACAGTTTGTTATAATTTCTGTTCTTTTACATTTGCTGAGGAGTGCTTTACTTCCAACTATGTGGTCAATTTTGGAATAGGTGTGGTGTGGTGCTGAAAAGAATGTATATTCTGTTTATTTGAGGCGGAGAATTCTGTAGATGTCTATTAGTTCCGCTTGGTGCAGAGCTGAGTTCAATTCCTGGGTATCCTTGTTAACTTTCTGTCTCATTGATCTGTCTAATGTTGACAGTGGGGTATTAAAGTCTCCCATTATTATTGTGTGGGAGTCTAAGTCACTTTGTAGGTCACTAAGGACTTGCTTTATGAATCTGGGTTCTCCTGTATTGGGTGCATATATATTTAGGATAGTTAGTTCTTGTTGAATTGATCCCTTTACCATTATGTAATGGCTTTGTCTCTTTTGATCTTTGTTGGTTTAAAGTCTGTTTTATCAGAGACTAGGATTGCAACCCCTGCCTTCTTTTTGTTTTCCATTTGCTTGGTAGGTCTTCCTCCATCCCTTTATTTTGAGCCTATGTGTGTCTCTGCATGTGAGATGGGTTTCCTGAATACAGCACACTGATGGGTCTTGACTCTTTATCCAATTTGCCAGTCTGTGTCTTTTAATTAGAGCATTTAGCTGCCCATTTACATTTAAGGTTAGTATTGTTATGTGTGAATTTGGTCCTGTCATTATGATGTTAGCTGGTTATTTTGCTCATTACTTGATGCAGTTTCTTCCTAGCCTTGATGGTCTTTACAATTTGGCATGTTTTTGCAGTGGCTGGTACCAGTTGTTCCTTTCCATGTTTAGTGCTTCCTTCAGGAGCTCTTTTAGGGCAGGTCTGGTGGTGACAAAATCTCTCAGCATTTGCTTGTCTGTAAAGTATTTTATTGCTCCTTCACTTATGAAGCTTAGTTTGGCTGGATATGAGATTCTGGGTTGAAAATTCTTTTCTTTAAGAATGTTGAATATTGGCCCCCACTCTCTTCTGGCTTGTAGGGTTTCTGCTGAGAGATCAGCTGTTAGTCTGATGGGCTTTCCTTTGTGGGTAACCTTACCTTTCTCTCTGGCTGCCCTTAACATTTTTTCCTTCATTTCAACTTTGGTGAATCTGTCAATTATGTGTCTTGGAGTTGCTCTTCTCAAGGAGTATCTTTGTGGCGTTCTCTGTATTTCCTGAATTTGAATGTTGGCCTGCCTTGCTAGACTGGGAAAGTTCTCCTGGATAATATCCTGCAGAGTGTTTTCCAACTTGGTTCCATTCTCCCCGTCACTTTCAGGCACACCAATTAGACGTAGATTTGGTCTTTTCACATAGTCCCATATTTCTTGGAGGCTTTGTTTGTTTCTTTTTATTCTTTTTTCTCTAAACTTCTCTTCACACTTCATTTCATTCATTTCGTCTTCTATCACTGATACCCTTTCTTCCAGTTGATCCCGTCAGTTACTGAGGCTTGTGCATTCGTCACGTAGTTTTCATGCTGTGGTTTTCAGCTCCATCAGGTCCTTTAAGGACTTCTAAGCATTGGTTATTCTAGTTATCCATTCATCTAATTTTTTTTCAAAGTTTTTAACTTCTTTGCCATTGGTTCGAACTTACTCCTGTAGCTCATAGCTCAGAGTAGTTTGATCTTCTGAAGCCTTCCTCTCTCAACTCGTCAAAGTCATTCTCCATCCAGCTTTGTTCCACTTCTAGTGAGGAGCTGCGTTCCTTTGGAGGAGTGGAGGCGCTCTGATTTTTAGAGTTTCCAGTTTTTCTGCTCTGTTTTTTCCCCATCTTTGTGGTTTTATCTACTTTTGGTCTTTGATGATGGTAACGTACAGATGGGTTTTTGGTGTGAATGTCCTTTCTGTTTGTTAGTTTTCCTTCTAACAGTCAGGACCCTCAGCAGCAGGTCTATTGGAGTTTACTGGAAGTCCACTCCAGACCCTGTTTGCTGGGTATCAGCAGCAGTGGCTACAGAACAGCAGATATTGGTGAACTGCAAATGCTGCTGCCTGATCGTTCCTCTGGAAGTTTTGTCTCAGAGGAGTACCCGGCCGTGTGAGGTGTCAGTCTGCCCTTACTGGGGGGTGCCTCCCAGTTAGGCTACTCGGGGGTCAGGGACCCACTTGAGGAGGCAGTCTGCCCATTCTCAGATCTCCAGCTGCATGCTGGGAGAACCACTGCTCTCTTCAAAGCTGTCAGACAGGGACATTTAAGTCTGCAGTGGTTATTGCTGTCTTTTGTTTGTCTGTGCCCTGCCCCCAGAGGTGGAGCCTACAGAGGCAGGCAGGCCTCCTTGAGCTGTGGTGGGCTCCACCCAGTTCGAGCTTCCCGGCCGCTTTGTTTACCTACTCAAGCCTGAGCTATGGTGGGCACCCCTCCCCCAGCCTGGCTGCCACCTTGCAGTTTGATCTCAGACTGCTGTGCTAGCAATGGGCAAGGCTCTGTGGGCGTAGGACCCTCCAAGCCATGTGAGGGATATAATCTCCTGGTGTGCCGTTTGATAAGCCCGTTGGAAAACCACAGTATTAGGGTGGGAGTGACCTGATTTTTCAGGTGCCATCTGTCACCCCTTTCTTTGAGTAGGAAAGGGAATTCCCTGACCCCTTGCACTTCCTGGGTGAGGTGATGCCTCGCCCTGCTTCAGCTCATGCACGGTGCGCTGCACCTACTGTCCTGCACCCACTATCCAGCACTCCCCAGTGAGAGGAACCCAGTACCTCAGTTGGAAATGCAGAAATCACCCATCTTATGTGTCGCTCATGCTGGGAGCTGTAGACTGGAGCTGTTCCTATTCAGCCATCTTGGCTTCCCTCTCTTATTTTTCTAAAATGCTTCAAAAATAACACATATCCTCCCCAGTTCCTCTTAATACCACCTTACCTCTCCTTTCAAACTAAAGTTGTTTTGGTTTGCTCTTTCTTATTTGAAGATTGTTTTTCTGAATCCATATGCCAAAACCATTCCTTCACCCAATGAGTAACTTGTATTTTTCCCCCAAATATTATGTTTTAGGGCCTTTGATTTGTTCTCTTTGATTCTGACCTGACTGAAGCAATGGTCTTTGATCTTGACTGGATCAGGTCTTCCAAATCTCCTAATGAGATATTAGGCTTTGGGTGGAAATAGAAATAATAAAAAGACAATGATTTGAAGAAAACATAAAAAATCAGGAAAAGGTTGCATAGTCTCTACTATAACCATCAATTCATATTTATTCAATACCTACTGGATACATGATATGAACTAGAAAAAATAAAAATTCAATTATCAGCTAGATGACTAATTAAACATTGGCTAAATAGTACCTTCAGAGTCACAGGCAACTAGAAATAGAAGGACTTTAGAGATCATCCACTCAAACCATGCCATTTTTTAAATGATCAGAAAGTTAAATGTTAAATGTTAAATGCTCCAGACTAGGGCCTGGATCAGACAGTTAGGTGATGCCAAAAATTCCACGTAAGCTCAAGCATTTTCCAATAGATTTACAGTCTGGGAGAATTTCAGGAGGATTTAACAAAAATACAAAATGATCAGAACAAGTTTGTAGGATAAAAAGATAAAATCAAAGATTTGTGAAGTAGTTAGAAAGGCCATGGAAGAAACACTCTCATCCCGACTTTATATTTTACTGGTTAAAGCATGGATTTAGATCTCTATTTTACTTCCTAGGCGTATCATATGTTACTTTGGGCAGGTTGATTAATCTGTCTCCATATATTTAATATAAAATTGATTTGATAATGTCAAAAATGTGATCAGAATAATAAATAAAATAATGCATATCTATTTCTTAGGGATTGAATTTGGCAGCATGTATATAAAATCCATTTACAAAGTTTCACCCAATGGGTGAAATGTATTTCACAAACTCAGCCTATACGTAGGCATTTCAGGGTTGGCACAGATGTGCTAGGCTCCTTCTATCCTCCTGCTCCATTGTCCTTTATATGAGGTTGCATCCCCATGGTGGCCTGACAGGAACTAAAAGGCTGCTCAACTCAATGTTCACATATGCACTTCAGGTAGAAAACAGAAGAAACTAGGGAGAGGCAGGACTTTCCCAGAAATCTTTAGCAGACTTCTCAATCTAAATCTTTAGCCAGAACTTTGTCACATGGCTCTTCAAGACAAACTAAGAAAAGTAGCTCTTAAGCCAGGCACAAAATTTAGGAGTCTGTTAATACAGAAGCATGAATACAGGAAAGACAATTGACCATATCTACTCCAACAATTAAGGTAGTTATCACTGTGCCTGGCATATAATAAGTACTCAAGAATATGACATATTATTATTAATACAAACAAGGCTCCAGGAAAAAATGGGATTGCCTACCATATTTCAGTATTGTGATAGAGAGTTGTATGTATGTTGTTTTATTCAATTACCACCATGACCCTATAAAGTAATTCAGTTTGTTATGCCAATAATGTTTTGGAGTAAAAAACATTAATGCTTAAAGAGAAGTGAAAAATCTTGTCTATGTTCCCCCACTAGGCAGTGACTGAGCTGCTATTCAAATTCAAGTCCATTTGACTCCAGAAGTCCATTTTTCTGCTCATACTTCCACTCTGTGTCACTTTTTTTTTTTTTTTTTTTTTTTTTTGCCAAGGAGAATGACACCATGGATACTATACTGTTTCCTGAAGTGATCTTTCTTGGACTTGATTCAATTGTATTGGTCTTCTAGAGCCAGGCCATTCTAAGCTGTGAGGTGTGAGTACGAGCTGTCAGTAAGGTACTTAGGAGTAATGTGAGATTGAAAACACAGGCAGCAGATCCAAAGGAACATTCCTAACAGACATATGACTCATTTGGAGCCTGCTCCACAGCACATGCAGCCCCCGCACACTCAGTACCTTAGAACTGAACAATGCACTCCCACACCTCATTCCTGAGATATGCAATCTTCTTACTGCCAATGGATCAATAGGAGCAAATATACTGCACAAATGAGTCACATGGTGTACTTGTCAGCATGTCTGTGCAACAGAACTCTGAGTGCTTCTGGGTTTTTGGAAGACCATTACGAGGTAGGATTTCTCACTTCCTTCCTAGATTGGAGGCATAGTTGGCTGTGCATCTCTAATCTCCCTGAGACTCTCTCAGAAGGTTTTCAACAATAAACAGGAAAGAACTATGCTCAAATAATAAGTGATAATTTACCCCTGACTATTACATAAAAGAGTTTTCAGATTAAGTTAAATGAGTACCCCACCACCACCATTTCCAAAGTATCTGAAAAATACTAAAGATGACACATGATTTGTAGGACACAATAACTTGAAGAAATGTGTGAACACTCCCCAGTCTACATGTGTGGATAAAAATAAAAATTAGTGATTTGAGTGGACTGAGAATAAACAGACTGAACAGACATACCAAACCAGATGTGGATAGATGTGAGCATGATCTTCTCTTATATGATTCTTTTTTAGGGCTGATGGAAAAACTGAAGTGCATGGTAGTCTTAGGAGACTCTTCACTAACATGGGCAATAATAACCCCTGCAGCCATTGTTCCTAAGTGTTGATATTCATATGGTTGGAATAACAGGAGCCTCCTTAAAATGGCTGAAGTAACAGGAAATATTTATTATACCTATTATTTATTCAAAGTCTACTTCTTCAGACCTCCAGTGTAGTTCCACTCTTTTACAGTGTTGAAAAAACAGTAGTGAAACAAATACAGAAGCTATCTGTTGTGGTATATTCTATTAAGAGAATCTGATCAAAAAAGAAAAAAAAAACTCAAACAGCAATACCCATGTTGTGCTAAATGCTGTGAGGAAAACGAGCAGAGTGACCTAAGGTAAAGAGCATGACAAGAGCTATTAAGGGAATGTTTCTGCTAGGAAGTGACATTCAAGATGAAATAAGAATGGCCTAAGGAGTTAGCCATGTTGAGGCCCTGACAAGAGTACCCATTAATTCAAGAGTAGAAGTGTGGAGCCCAAAACTGAAAACTGAAAAGTTATCAGGGACTACAAAGTCATCAGGAACCAAAATAGCCATTCTCTCAAGGGCTAAACCATGCCCATCTCTGCGTTTTTTCTGTGCTTATCCTTAATTCTGTCTTTAACCCAACTGTATCAGTACTGCCTGACAAAAGTTCATTTAGATAACTGATCAGAGTTACTATCTTACAAATTTAAATTTCAAGAAGAATCTGTTTGGCTCAACTTGAGCCAGCTGACCAGTTTTGACTCAATGATCTGTGACCTGTTGGACACATTTCCAACCTCTGCTCTTCATGAAGTGGGGTGAGAAGAGAGCAATGTTGGCTCTCTAAAAAGGGCTTATGGAGTTCAGTAAAGTGGATTTTTGGAGAACATTCTGTTCTTTAATTCTTCAGTGGTTCATCTCACTATTCTCTTATCTATCCATTACCCAAGTTAATACATGATTAAAGAGTTCACTATATTCCTGTTAGTCTTTATCTGGGTGCAGGGGTTTGGGTGAGGAGAGGAGTAGTACAGAACTGGGATGCAAATACAGGAGGGTACATTCTACTAGAAAAGTCAAATACAGAAATATCTATAATTTAGAGATGAAAATTCCATAAGAGGCACACAAATATATTAAGGCGTTTTAGCACAGACAGAAAGACGCATACCTTTGTTCATTAATCATATATGGGTTCTCATTTCTCAGAGAAATAGTCGACATAAAGTTCCAAGCCATGGGCAGGATTTTCAATGTGTCACTGCCTTCTCATGACATCCTGTAAAGTTAACTTCTATCAGAAAAGTAAACATAGCAGGGGAGGTAATGGGTTTCTGTCAGGGAAAGTGTGGAGAAGCCAGAAGGCTAAGTGCTATATCAATAATAAATGTGTATGAATACGCTATGGCTTGTAATTAAACCAGGCTTTCCCAAGAGTCAATAGGGTTCTTCGGAAACATGATTATCTTTGCCAGGATACTGCTGTGCTGGTGTAAGAATGCAGCTGAGATTTTTTGATGGATTATACTAGTACATCACTTTATATTTCCTCAACTAAATTCACACTTATGATCAAATTCGCATCTAAAATTAACTATTGCATTGGGAGTTTTGGAATCAAACCTTTATTATCTCCATTATCAAAAGTAACATTTTACCCCCATTTGTAGGAGAAAAATTATCTGAGCTAACGTTTAAGAGATTAAGATGTGAGGAATTATTAGTCACCTTATATAGATACAATAGGATGTTAAACATTATTTTTTTCTGTTCTTTGCAAGTCCTGTAGAAGCTTCAACAGTTGAAGACAATACAATAGGCAGTGGTCCTCATAATTAGGATACATTGAAGCTGTTGATAATGGATCTTCAATCTTTAGTTCATCAACCACTTAGAGGTTGCAGGTTTAAGATGTGGGTGGAAAAGAATACTTGGAAGAGGTTTTCTCAATCACTAAACCATCACCATGAATATTGAGAGAAGGGTATCTCTTTTTCATCTGAAACTAAATGAGAAGTTTTAGGAGAAACACTGAAAAGCTTGGCTGTGGTTTGAGTTGATGGTAGTGGCACAGAAAGGGAAGATACAGACTGAGGAGAGAGTTGTAAGTGGACAAATAGAGAAGATTTCACTTTCAGTGGCTCTATCTGTATTAGGGGAGGTTCCTATGACAAGAACCACTGAAGACCCCAAAAAGGGCTGTTCGTAAGAGAAACCCTCAGCTTTGGCACTACCAAACACAGGCATTAACAAAATCCGAATGTGGCTTCTAGATCTTCTTGTCCAAATCCATCAAAGCCTGACTCTAGAGGGACCCCCAATAGTAGCAAATGAATGAGAATAAAAAATGGAGAGAGGAAGAATCAACCAAAATCTTCCTTCCCTTTAGTGAATAAGCCTCAACTGGGCAAAGTCAGAAGGCTAAAATTGAGTAGGAGTTTTTATTAGACTGGGCTGGTTAGTTTTACTATCTGAGAATGACCAGAAGAGTTATAAGCTGTGCCTGAGATTTTATTCAGGGAAGCAGTACATTGTAGTTTTAAGGTGTGTCTACAAATTCTTTGATACTCCTTCCTTCAAATGGTAGAGTTTAACCCACTTCATCTTGAGTGTGGGCTAGACTTAATGACTTTCTTCTAAAGAAAAGACTATAAAGGAAGTAAGTTGGGCACAGTGGTGTATGCTTGTAATCCCAGCTACTTGGGAGGCTAAAGCAGGAGGATTACTTGAGCACATGGATTTGAATCCAGCCTGAGCAACATAATGAGACCTCGTCTCTGGAAAAAAAAAATCAAATATGGAAAAAGTGATGGAGTATGACTAGGGACTATGTTGTAAAAGACATCACATTAGCTTCTTCCTTGCCTTCTTGCATAGATTAGTCACTTTAGAGTAAGCCAGTTGTCATGTCATGAGGACACTCAAGCAAGTCTATGGGGTCTCTGTGTTGAGAACTGAGAGCTTCTACCCAGAGACATATTAGTGACCCAGCTTGAAAGTGAGTTTTCCAGACTTAGTCAAGTCTTCAGATAACTATAAACCCCATTGACATTATGACTATAGCCACAATAGAGTGTGAGAGCCAGAACCACCTGACTAAGCTGTTTCTAGATTTCTGACTTTCAGAAACTGTGTGAGATATTGCATGTTTGTTGTTATAAGCTGCCAAATTTGGGGGTAATTTGTTATGCAGCAATAGATAAATAATACATAGTATTAAATCCACAGAAAAGATTAAAAGGGGCAGATGCGAAACAGAATCTAATTGCCTCCTGATTGCACTATACCAAGCCCAGCTTATTTAATCATCAGTCACACAGAAAGTAGGTTTAATACCTCACAATAATGACTTCTCTTCACTCAATCTCTGTCTCAATAGTTGGAATAATTTTTATAAGTATGAAATACTGGGCCGGGTGTGATGGCTCATGCCTCTAATCCCAGCACTTTGGGAGGCCAAGGCGGGTGGATCACCTGAGGTTGGATGTTTGAGATCAGCCTGACCAACATGGAGAAACCCCGTCTCTACTGAAAATACAAAATTAGCCAGGCGTGGTAGCACATACCTGTAATCCCAGCTACTTGGGAGGCTGAGGCAGAAGAATCGCTTGAACCTGGGAGGTGGAGATTGTGGTGAGCTGAGATTGCACCACTGTACTCTAGCCTGAGCAACAAGAGCAAAACTCCATCTCAAGAAAAAAAAAAAAGAAAGAAAGAAAGACTGAGTTGCTCACCAGGTGACTTGGAAAGGTCAATTCTAAATAAAGTCCAACACTCCTGATTATGGGATAGAACGTGGTTTAGCAGAGTAGTTACAAGTAGTCTTTGGTGCCAGATTAAACTGAATCTAACCTTTATCATCTATTAGAAACGTGACTTAGAGAAGTAACAACTGTTCTCTGCTTCAGTTTTCTTATCTGTAAAACAGAGTAATAAGGAAAAACAATCCTTGTGGTGGTGAGATTATCAATTTTAGATACTCTACAGAAAAAGTTGCAATAGGTCAAAGTATAAGACGACTACCATTTCTTCCCATCTCTCCAATCATGGGAACAGAAGTACAGGTATCCACCTCTCCTTCTGTGTTCTAAAAATAACAATGGTAAAAACGAACCATTGACAATGAAAGCTCAGCAGGGAAATCTGTGAAATATCTACAAATCAGGAGGAGATAAAATGATAGGAGTGGCGCCATTGTTCCTTGAAGTTGCACTGACACATAGTACTTTGAAGAAAACTGAAAAAAATATCTTTTTCCCGTGTCAAAAATGCAGGGCATGGTTAATTGAGATGATGGGAGGCTAAAGTCATCACACACACACACACACACACACACACACACACGCAAACATGCACACACATACATTCCTTTGGACCTGGCACTAACACCAAAAGGTATGAAATTTGCACAGCACCAAATGGCAGTGAGGAGTCTGAGACCAGGTCATTTCTTAAAGGAGAAGTGGCAGATCACAGGTACAGAGAAGAGACAGGAACACTACATGAAAAAGAGATCTCACCTCATGGCACCTCAGCCCTTCTCCCCTAAATCACATACCACTAAATCTCACCTGGTCTGAGAACATCACTCCAACCATTTCTAGTATATACATGCTTTTACCAGAATTCAAAGTGTATTTGACTCAGAGAAAGGTGCATGAGATGGACAACAGTTAGAGAACCTACTCATCAAGACAGAAAAGTCAACAAAACCTCTGTGTAGACTTTGGAACTTTGAGGAACATGTACTTTTAGATCCCTGAATGCAGATGGAGATAAAGTGAGGACATTTCCTCAACTTCTCCCCTGTGGTTGAAGAAAAGCCTACCATTAGACATTCCTGTAAAGTGTTTAGCATTACCCCTGGCACAGAGCTTAAGTGTATTAAATGAATGATGGGTAGTAAATCAGGATCTACAGAATTTCTTACTCCAAAACTTTGAAGTGAGATCATAGACCCAGATATAGAAAGTCGAGGGACCTTGTCTGTCCTCTACCTATTTGCAGTTTTTCCTATGGAAGCAAAAGCCCTTGAGAACTAAGGTCAGAGCTGACTTTGCAAGGAGCATCACCTCTGAGGCATCACAAGCCTCAGGGTCCCTCATAAGCCTCTAATTCAAGGTTTCATCCATGGCAAGAGAAACTGTTACCTGGAAGGGAGAAGTGAGAAAGACAGCCTTGCTACGGATCAGCAGATTTTATAGCTTCATGTGTGGCAAGTTTGTTGACATCAACACTATTGACATGTTGGACCAGAAATTATTGTGAGGGCTGTCCTGTGCATCCTAGAACATTTAGCCACCTCCCTGGCCTCTACCCACTACATGCCAGTGGTACCTCTTCTCCGTTGTGACAAACAAAAACATTTCCAGATATTGCCAAATGTCCCCTGTTGGCAGAATCTCTCCCAGTTGAAAAGCAGTTTTCCTGTCACAGGAAACTCATCTCAAACTGAGTGCAGCACAAAAGGAGCTAATTGATTTCTATGATGAAAAAGTTTAGGCATGGAACCTGCCTCAAGAACAGCTGGATCCAGAGGCTTAGATGATATGACTTAGGCTCTGTTCCTTTCCCTCTTCCTAAATCCTTTAGTGTTAGCTCCATTTTCATGTAGACTATCTAGATAAGATTATTGCCAAAAATTCTAAAATTACATCTTTCATTTTAGAAATAAAAAAAAAAATCCTTCAAGCTGGGCAGTCATCCCAGCCACTTGGGAGGCTGAGGTGGGAAGATCGCTTGAGGCTGGGGGGCTGAGGTGAGCCTCCAAGTGAGCTATGATCATGCCACTGCACTCTAGCCTGGGCAAGAGAATGAAACCCTGTCTCTGGGAAAAAAAAATCTCAGTTCTTCAATATTAACATTTCAGTCTGATTTGAGTCTCCGGCCCATGCTTGAACTGGCCAATGTAGTAGTTACATGACATATGCTAATATGGCTTGGGCCTGGGTTATGAGCCTTCCCTAAAGGGGTGTGGGGATAGTCTTTGCCAAACCCGTGAATCAAGAATAAGAGTGGGATGTCTTTCTAAAGCAAAGTTGGATCTAGTACTACCAAAAGGTGGGGATGGGGAGTGGAGGTTGGATACAAAAACTAAGGTTGGCCTCTGCAGGTGACCTTTCCCCAGGATGCATCTGGCTTGCATTCCTTTCATGCTAAAAAGGAGGCAAGGCTGGCTTCTCAAGCTTCATCCAGACCCCAGGCCCCCTCATTAAGAAATATTAGTCACAAAGCCTTGGAGAATCAATAACACTGAGGAATTGAGACAGCACATAATTCATCCCCTTGGAAACTTTTCAAAAATATTATCTTGCTGATGCAGAGGAGGATTTCTTTACCTACTATAAATTAGGGGGGGAAAAAAGAAAAAAAAAAAGACAGAGGAAAAAATCTGAGCTGCCTGACAATTATCCTCAGTGTGCATCACTCACATTGCAATCACACCCACACGCTGTGCCAGCACTCCAGCTACCACAGGCACACACGCGCCCAGCACCCTCAGCCACCCTCTCACACACCTACCCCCTCAGAGTCAGCCCACCAGGCTGACAATCACACTGGCAACTCAGCGCCACCAAAGCCTTCTTCTCCCACACACCGCCATTTCCTAGGTTACCAGCTCCCCAGTGCCGAAGGGGCTACAGAAACAGGAAGGAAATGCCCCACAGACATGCAACAAACCCAGCTGCACAGCAAACATGGTTTTGGCAGGTGGAGAAAACCATCTAACAAACCTTCCCAGAGAGTTAGCTGCAGGTGAAGATCCTGCCCCTGGTAATTCCTTCCAGTCTCCTTTCCAAAGTATGAGATGCCAGAAGCACTGGCTAGATTTCAGTAACCAGTTTGGGCCCCCTAAGCATGGGCCATGCTTGCTTGTGCCTGAGCTAAAAGACAAACTGAATGCAGGCATTACTGGGAGAGATGAGCAGCGTATGAGGAGGAGGAGAATGGAGACAGTGCCAGGAATTCCAAAGAGCAGTCCTCCCCCAGGGAGCTGGGTGCCAGGCTCTGTGGGATGGGCAAGAGACATAAATAGCATTCTCCTGGATCCCTGTGGGGCCAGAAGTGGGTGGGCAGCTGGAACCCTCTGTGACCCAGTTAGAAGAAAGCTTTCTGGGGCTGGGACCTGGCCGTCTGTACAATGAATAGAATAACTGTGAAGGTATTATTTCCCCAACTGTAAAATGATGATAGCAGTATTTAATTTCTCCCTCAGAGTAGTGTTTTGAGGATTCAGTGAAGTAATATATACAGAGTGCATTGGGCAGTGCCTGGCTTAGAGTAAAAGCTCAATAAATATTAGCTAATAAGTTGCATGGTAGACAGAAAATAATACATACCTCCATTCAAAACCTAATTCTAGCACTTACTTGCCTAACCCAACCTCTAGCATCTTCTCTGAGCTTCAATTTCCTCAACTGCCAAATATTTATTCCATGTGGTTTCTATAAAAATGTACCATGAAATCTATGTGAAATTTTCTTAGCTCTATGCCTCGTAACTAATATTTCATAGGTAGCTAGTAATGTTGTCATTATCATCAATACTGCCATCAACCTTTGTACTTTTTCTCTAAAAAAACATTATTACATTCAGCATCTTACTTTCCTTGATACAATCCTATGTAGTATGTAGACATATAGGACAGGTTTTACCTCCATTTTCCATATTAGAAAATTGAGTCCCAGAGAGATTCAATAACTTGTCCATATCAAACCAATTAGGAAGGGGAAGTTGGGATACATGTGGTTTTTGGAATCCTAAGATGATGTTCAGTATATTTTGCCACTATACCTCCAAAGTAGAATTGAGGCCACCAAATCCATGACAGTAATGGCAGCTGCTGTTTGTTAAATGTCTACCAGGCTACAGGTCCTGTTCCAGATACTCTCTAGGCTAGAAAAGAATAAGCACAGATGGATCCTGGGAAATCCTGTTTCAGCCAACCCTGGTAGGTCCCCTACAATCTGTTTTAGGTGTGCATCTCTCTAAATTTCACTTTTATACAAACTGCATGCTTTCTGGCAACATCAAATATCCCTCTAATTCACATATGCACCTTCTTATGTGCTATTCAGAACAGTTAATTTCTGCATAGTCTTCCAGAGCTTTTCTCTTGCCTCCTCCGCTCTCCTCCCAGTCTTAAAAAAGACTCTCTCAACCTCACAGCCAGCTGGGTGAGTCATGGGGGAGGAGCCCAGCTTCTTCATCTCTCCCCCAAAACAAGGACCCATTTTATTTTGACTTTGCTATGCCATGCACCAGTACATTAGCAGAAAAGGGAGGTTATCCTGGGAAGACCACAGCAGCAGGAACACTGGTCCCTATTCATGCATCCTGCAGGTTCCAAACCTCTCCAAGTTCTAAAGTCTCCATCTCTCTCTCAGTAACATTTCACTTAATGTGCAATTCTAGATTATTTTGCCATTCAAAAGTTCTTCATTCTTCTTGGTAAGAACACTGCTCATTAAGTGGTCTCTTTGGATATTAATGTGGGTGTCAAAATGTGGGTTTATTTGATGAGTGTCCTAACACATAAGTGATTTCTAAAGCATTTCAAAAGAAAATAAAAAATGGTTGGGAATCAGCTTGTTTTATTAGCTTAACTGTACTGGCCTGGGAAGAAAAATCTATCCTTAAAGTGTCATACTTGATAAGAAAAGGGAAATTCAGAGAGAGATTTCAAAGGTGCAGAAATGATACTAAGGCCTGATATTGCTCATCTGACATAGATATAAAATGAGTCATGTTTATCAAGGCTTTTATAGAAGGAATGAAAGATGAGTATAGATCCCTACACTAGAATCAAGCAGTGAAAGGTTGTTATTTGCTTAAATGCCATGTTTCACACATTGGAAGATTGGTACTCATTTTGAAGGGCATTATCCATTAGTCTCCTACAGACAGACTAGTCTCCTCTGGTCTCTGACCAGAGTTTAAGAATGAACCTTTCCAGTGGTCAGAAAAGTGTATGCTTTTAAAAAATGGTTTCGGAACCAACTCTTTACAATTTCTTTTTTCTATTTGACTCATACCTTGACCTGGAAATCTCAAACTCCCAAGTTAATGATGCCTGTTGGCTTTCCTCATTTGGAATTAATAATAACCAGAGAATACTTCTAGCCTTGTAGAGTTACAAGAAGTGAAGATATATGTATGACACATGGTTAGGTGCTTGTGGTTCAAGTGCTACCAGAAACTGGTCAGGTGACCATGAGCAAACCACTTTCACTCTCTGGGATACAAGGGTCTCATTCATAAGAAAAGGTTATTGACTATAGTAGATTCTGTCAGCTGAAATATCTAGAGAAATATACAAAGGTAATAAACAGAAGGCTCTTAGGGCAAAATGAGAATCAAGGCTCTGAGAATTAGAAGACAGTCAGTAACTCACTTCAACTGAGCAGCAACTTTACTGATTAACTTCATCAATAGACGGAAGTTCCAACTTCACTCATTCATTTATTTGGTAAATGCTTAGTGGGAATTTGCTGTGTCCCAGGCACTGCTCTAAGCATAGGGCAGAATAAGACAAAAGACTCCACCCTTTTAGAGTTTATATTCTTATGCAGGAGACAAACAGGTAAACTTTAACAATATAATTTTAGCTAGGAATAAGTGCTATAAGAACAATAAAGATCTCGATTGACTGCCATATAAAGAAAAAACTATGAAAAAAGTCACACAATTCAGGCAAGTTCAGGGTCTTCCTTCTAAATTCTATCGTCTCCATCTATGAAACAGGAATAGATCCCAGATAGAGAAAAATAAGCATGCATGATATAGTTGCTTCACGAGGATCTAAGAGAATAACATTTAAAAAATAGCAAACAGAAACTTGAACTGTGATAAATAAGCCAAAGAAAAAGCTGGACTTGCTCTAGAGTAGATGCTGATATGGTATTCAGCCCTGCATTGAACCAGGTCCCTCAAGGGGAAGACGGTGTTTATCCAATGAGTAGTGCCGGCTGGCTTTCTGCAAGAAGCACATACAAATATCTCCTAAGGAAGAGCACCCTCAATTTATATTCTCAGGCTTTCACCTATTAAGTTCAACCAAATGTGATCTGTTTGCCTTCAGTTATTCAGTTATAATTTAGTAAACACTAAAAAGACAGAATAAGGAAGCAACAAGATACTATCAAAAGTGATCAGGCAGATGTTAAAAAAACTGGTCAGATGGATCTCAATCTCCAATTATTCAGATGAGGAGCTACGTTATTCAGACCAATCCTCTGCTGAAATAATAGATAAAAATTAGGTTGAAATTCTCTTTAAACCATTTTTAAAAATTGAAAATATAAAAATATTTATAGGACCAAAATCTAAGCCAGTACTTTTCAAATTGTGGTCCATCTATGACTGGAGGACCCTGACACCCACTTGGGAGTATATGAGGTCAAAACTATTTTCATAAGAATACTGAAATGTCATTTGCCTTTTTCACTGGGCTGACATTTGCACTGGTGGTGCAGAAGAAATTAAGAGGGAGGAGGGCTTAAAAACTTCAGGTACCCTGGCCCAAGTTAAGATGGTAGCCCAAACTGTATTAGTGGTCAGGGTATTCTACCACAGACTCACAGAGAAAAAGTGGAGGAAGGGAGTTTCACTTAAGAATATCTTTGAGTAGTAAAAATAATTTTAAAGACATTGGCCACTGAGGACATATCTTTTTAATACCTTGTGGGATGAAATGGGCAGAAACAAAGCATTTTCAGTGTAACCAAAAATAGTGTTTTGTCTTGAGGAATAGCCCATGTGCCTTTTGACCTGTGAGCTCTACTAGCCATGTTTTGTGTGGATCTCCATTTTTAATTGAAAGCGCTTACAGAAAAACTTTAGTTATTCATATTTGGGTATTTTCCAATTTTTTTCTTAAAAATGAATAATGAAAGCCAGACTGTCCCTTCAAGGAAAACAAGTGACAGTATTTTTTGCCAATGATAAAATTTGAGCTTTGAGCAAAAAATAAGATAAAATTTTGGAAAACTTCTATCTGCCTCCATAAGCTTGACAGCCGTCCTATACATAGTTTTCTGAGAAAATCAGTAGTGATATTAACAAATGTAATTTTTAAAAATCAATAGGCTCTCTAATTTTGTTTAGCAGTTTAGGGTTTACAGAGAAATTGAACAGATAGTATAGAGTGTTACCATACATTCCCTCCTCCACTCCCCAGCTTTCTGTATTATTAACATGTTGCACTAGTGCATTGCATTTGTTCAATATGAATCAATATTGATACATTGTTATTAAGTAAATTCCACAGTGTTTATTAGGGTTCATTGTTTGGGTGTGCCATTCTATGTGTTTGGACAAATAGAAAATGTTATGTGTCTGTGCTACATTATCCCACAGAAGAGTTTCAGGGACATAAAAATTCCTGTTTCACCTAATCTCTCTCTGCCTCTCTCCAAATTCATGATCATTTTATTGTCTGTAGTTTTGCCTTTTCCAGAACATCATATAGAATCATACAGTATGTTGCCTTTTCAGACCGGCATCTTTCACTTAGCAATACGCTCTTAAGTTTCCTCTGTGTCTTTGCATGGATTGGTGGCTCATTTCTTCTTATCACTGAATAATATTCCATTACCTAGATGTACCACAGTTTATCCATTCATCTATGGAATAACATCTTGGGTTGCTTCCAATTTTTTAGCAAATATGAGTAAAGCTGCTATAAAGCAGCTACATTTGTGCACAGGTTTTGGTGTGGACATGCTTTCATCTCACTTGGTTAAGTATCTTGAAGCACAACTATTAGCGTGTATGCTAAGACTAAATTTAGCGCTTCAAGAAACTGCCAAACTCTCCTCCAAAGCAGTTGCACCATTGTGCCTTCCCACTAATACATGAATGTGCATTCCTGTTACTCCACATCCTATCCAGCATGGAGTGATGTAAGATTTTTGGATTTAAGTCATTCTAATAGGCATTAGTAGTATCTCTTTGTTGTTATCATTTGCAATCCCCTAATTGTATGTGATGCTGAGCATCTTTTGATATATTTATTTGGTGAGGTATCTTCTCAGATCTTTTGCCCATTTTATAATTGAGGTATTTTATGTGTATTATCATACTATTATTTAGTTTTAAGAGATCTTTGTATATTTTTTAAAATCCTCTATCAGTTATATGTTTTGCAAATATTTTCTCCCAGTCTGTAGTTTGTCTTTTCATTCTCTTAACAGTGTCTTTTGCATCACAGAAGTTTTAAATTTTAATGAAGTCCAATTTATTAATTTTCTTTCAGGGACCATGTTTTTGGTGTTCTATCTAAAAATTCATTGCCAAACCCAAGGTCAGTAAGAGTTTCTTGTTGATTATCTTCTAGAAATTTTATAGTTTTGCATTTATAGATGTATAATCTATTTTGAGTTAATTTTTGTAAAAGATAGAAATATAGATCTGAATTCTATATTTTGGATGTGGATGCCCAGTTGTTCCAGTGCCATTTGTGTACACAGATTTCTGAACTTTCTATTCTGTTCCACTGATTTATCCCTGTATTTTTTTCTCTATCACCACTTCACTAGAACACTGTGACTTTATAATAAGACTTGAAGTCAGTGTCAGTTTTCCAACTTTATTCATTTTCTTTTTATCAATATTATTATACTTTAAGTTTTAGGGTACATGTGCACAATGTGCAGGTTAGATACATATGTATACATGTGCCATGCTGGTGTGTTGCACCCACTAATTCATCATTTAGCATTAGGTATATATGCTAATGCTATCCCCTCCCCCCCTCCCCCCACCCCACAACAGTCCCCAGAGTATGATCTTCCCCTTCCTGTGTCCATGTGTTCCCATTGTTCAATTCCCACCTATGAGTGAGAACATGCGGTGTTTGGTTTTTTGTCCTTGCGATAGTTTACTGAGAATGATGATTTCCAATTTCATCCATGTCCCTACAAAGGACATGAACTCGTCATTTTTTATGGCTGCATAGTATTCCATGGTGTATATGTGCCACATTTTCTTAATCCAGTCTATCATTGTTGGACATTTGGATTGGTTCCAAGTCTTTGCTATTGTGAATAGTGCCACAATAAACATAGGTGTGCATGTGTCTTTACAGCAGCATGATTTATAATCCTTTGGATATATACCCAGTAATGGGATGGCTGGGTCAAATGGTATTTCTAGTTCTAGATCCCTGAGGAATCGCCCCACTGACTTCCACAATGGTTGAACTAGTTTACAGTCCCACCAACAGTGTAAAAGTGTTCCTATTTCTCCAAATCCTCTCCAGCACCTGTTGCTTCCTGACTTTTTAATGATTGCAATTCTAACTGGTGTGAGATGGTATCTCATTGTGGTTTTGATTTGCATTTCTCTGATGGCCAGTGATGATGAGCATTTTTTCATGTGACTTTTGGCTGCATAAATGTCTTCTGAGAAGTGTCTGTTCATATCCTTCGCCCACTTATTGATGGGGTTGTTTGTTTTTTTTCTTGTAAATTTGTTTGAGTTCATTGTAGATTCTGGATATTAGCCCTATATCCTTGATGAACATTGATGCAAAAATCCTCAATAAAATACTGGCAAACCGAATCCAGCAGCGCATCAAAAAGCTTATCCACCGTGATCAAGTGGGCTTCATCCCTGGGATGCAAGGCTGGTTCAACATACGAAAATCAATAAATGTAATCCAGCATATAAACAGAACCAAAGACAAAAACCACACGATTATCTCAATAGATGAAGAAAAGGCCTTTGACAAAATTCGACAACCCTTCATGCTAAAAACTCTCAATAAATTAGGTATTGATGGGACGTATCTCAAAATAATAAGAGCTATCTATGACAAACACACAGCTAATATCATACTGAAGGGACAAAAACTGGAAGCATTCCCTTTGAAAACTGGCACAAGACAGGGATGCCCTCTCTCACCACTCCTATTCAACATAGTGTTGGAAGTTCTGGCCAGGGCAATTAGGCAGAAGAAGGAAATAAAGGGTATTCAATTAGGAAAAGAGGAAGTCAAATTGTCCCTGTTTGCAGATGACATGATTGTATATCTAGACAGTCTCAGCCCAAAATCTCCTTAAGCTGATAAGCAACTTCAGCAAAGTCTCAGGATACAAAATCAATGTACAAAAATCACAAGCATTCTTATACACCAATAACAGACAAACAGAGAGCCAAATCATGAGTGAACTCCAATTCACAATTGCTTCAAAGAGAATAAAATACCTAGGAATCCAACTTACAAGGGATGTGAAGGACCTCTTCAAGGAGAACTACAAACCACTGCTCAATGAAATAAAAGAGGATACAAAGAAATGGAAGAACATTCCATGCTCATGGGTAGGAAGAATCAATATCGTGAAAATGGCCATACTGCCCAAGGTAATTTATAGATTCAATGCCATCCCCATCAAGCTGCCAATGACTTTCTTCACAGAATTAGAAAAAACTACTTTAAAGTTCATATGGAACCAAAAAAGAGCCCGCATCGCCAAGTCAATCCTAAGCCAAAAGAACAAAGCTGGAGGCATCACACTACCTGACTTCAAACTATACTACAAGGCTACAGTAACCAAAACAGCATGGTACTGGTACCAAAACAGAGATATAGATCAATGGAACAGAACAGAGCCCTCAGAAATCACGCCACATATCTACAACTATCTGATCTTTGACAAACCTGACAAAAACAAGCAATGGGGAAAGAATTCCCTATTTAATAAATGGTGCTGGAAAAACTGGCTAGCCATATGTAGAAAGCTGAAACTGGATCCCTTCCTTACACCTTATACAAAAATTAATTCAAGATGGATTAAAGACTTAAACGTTAGACCTAAAACCATAAAAACCCTAGAAGAAAACCTAGGCATTACTATTCAGGACATAGGCATGGGCAAGGACTTCATGTCTAAAACACCAAAAGCAATGGCAACAAAAGCCAAAATTGACAAATGGGATCTAATTAAACTAAAGAGCTTCTGCACAGCAAAAGAAACTACCATCAGAGCGAACAGGCAACCTACAAAATGGGAGAAAATTTTTGCAACCTACTCATCTGACAAAGGGCTAATATCTATTTTCTTTAAAATTATGTTGGTTATTTGAGTCCTTGCATTTTCATATAAATTATTCCTTTACAATCAGTTTGTCAATACTCACAAAATAACTTTCTAAAATTTTGATTGGAATTGCACTGAATCTCCAGATCAAGTTGGTAAGAATTTACATCTTAAAGAATTTTGAGCCTTCCTTCCTGCAAATATGAACTATATCTCAATTTATTTATATATTCCTTGATTTAATCAGTTTTCTGGTTTTCCTCACGTAGATCCTACATATATTTTGTTAGATTTCTGCTTAAATATCACTCTCTTTCTCTCTCACTCACTCATATAAATTTCATGACATTGTGTTTTAATTTTAAATTCTAGTTTTTAATTTTAGATATATAGAAAACCAATTGACTTTTGTATATTAAGTTTGTATCCTGCAAAACTGCTATAATTGCTTACTAATTCCAGGAGTTTTCTTATCAATTTGTTGGGGTTTTCTACATAGACAATCATGTGATCTCAAATATATATGTATGTGTGTGTGTATATATATATATATATATTTCATATATATACATATATTCATATATATTTCAAATATACATATATATTTCATATATATGTGAAATAAAACTATTTACAAATATGTGTGTGTATCTCTATATGTGTGTATATCTACAGATATATATACATATACACACACTTTTTCTTTCTTGAGGTAACAGTTTTATTTCTTATTTTCCATTTTGTGTACCTTTACTTGTCTTATGGCCTTAGCTAAGACTTCTAGTATGATGTTGAATGTGAGTGATGGCAGTAACTTGTTTCTGGTTTTAGTGACAAAGCATCTAGTTTCTCATCATTAAGTATTTAGCAAGTTGAGAAAATTTTACTTCTATTCCTACTTGGCTGAGAGTTTTATCATGAGTGTGTACTGGATTTTGTCAAATACTTTTACGGTATCTGTTGATATGATCATATGATTTTTCTCCTTTAGCCTATTAACGTGACATTAATTGAGTTTTGAATGTTGAACCAGTTTTGCATACCTGGAATAAAGTCCACTGGTCATGGTATATAATTCTCTTTATACATTGTTGGATTCAATTTCCTAATATGTTGCTGAAGATTTTTATATTTATGTTCATGATAGGTATTTGTTTATAGTTTTCCTTTTCTGTAATGTCTTTACCTGATTTTTTTATTAGGGTAATGCTGGCCTCATAGAATCTGTGAAAAAAGTGCTCTCCCTGCTTCTATTTCCTGGAGGAGATTGTAGCAAATTGGTATCTTTATTTCCAAAATGGTTGGTAGAATTCAGTAATACCATCTGTGTCTGGCACTTTTTTTAAAAGAAGGTTATTGAATTTTTTTCCTAATATATATAGGGCTACTGATGTTATATATGTCTCCTTGCATGAGTTTTGATAGAGTCTATCTTTCAAGGAATTGGCCTATATCATCTAAGTTATCAAATCTGTGGGCATAGAGTTGGTTATAATATTCCATTTTTAAATAATTCTAATGGCCTTGGGATTGTTAGTAATGGATTCTCCATCATTTCTGATATAAGTAATTTGTGCCTTCTTTTTCTCTTTGTTAACATGGCTAGGAGTTATTAAATCCACTGAACTTTTCAAAGAACCAGGTTTGGTTTTGCTTTCAATTTTTTACTTTTTTAAAATTTCATTTATTTCTACTCTAATTGTTATTATTTATTTTCTTCTGCTTGCTTTCAGTTTATGTTGCTCTTAACATATTTAAAAAATATTTTTGTTATGGGATGACTATTTGTGTGCCCTCAAAATTCATATGTTCATGGTAGTTGGAGAGGAAGCCTTTGAGAGGCAATTAGATTATGAAGGTAGGGATTCCATGATGGGATTAGTACTCTTATAAGAAAAGATATGGTGAGTTTGCTTCCTTGCTGTCTGCATTATGTGAAGATACAACAAGAAGATTACAACCTGCAAAGAAAAAAGGCCTCACCAGACACCAGATTTGCCAGCACCCTAATCTTAGACTTCCTAGCATTGGGAACTGCAAGAAATATATTTATATTGTTTAAGCCACCCAGTCTATGGTATTCTGTTATAGCAGCTTGAAATGACTAAGACAATTGTATAAACATTTGGAATACCTTCAAAACCCAATGAATCAATATTTTCCAAATTACTGACAACTTAAGTTATAAAATGCATATGTACAAAATGCATTGGTAAAATATGCATTCCAAAAGCAAGATAGATTTAATGTAATTGAATGTAAAAATTCACTGATACACTTTAAAATTTCACATTACCATTAACCTTTAAAAAGCTACCACTCTACAAGTTTTGGTGTAATATTAAAAGAGAATATCCACTATCATCCAAAAAGGCTATTAAAATATTCCTTTTTCTCTCAGCTATATATTCATGTAATACCAAATTTTCTTCATATACTTCAATCAAAACAATAAATCACAGCAAATTGAATGCAAACAAATAAGATAATTTAACCAGCTTCCATTAAACTAGACTTTCAAGAGAACTACAAAAACATAATATTAATATCATACTTTTTTAATTTTGGATATTTGTTTTTCATAAAATATGTTATTTTATGAAATGTAAAATGTAGTGTCAATACTACAAATTAGTGTTGACATGTGATTAATCTATTTTTGATAAATTAATATATTTTTAATTTATCAGTTTTAAGTTGTAATATGAAAAGTGAAAATAGATATAATTTTTAAGAAAAAGGTCTTTGAGGATCCCAATAATTTTAAAGAATATAAAGGAATCCTAGGATAAAAAAATTTGAGAACTGATTATTTAAGTCAGATGTTGGCAAATATTTCCCATAAAGAGCTAGATAGTAAATAATTTAGGTTTTGTTAGCCAGTGTATGTCAGAATTACTCAACACCATCATTGTAAAAGCAGTTATAATCAATATGTAAATAAAGGTACATGCCTGTGCCCTAACAAAACTTCATTTAAATACCTAGTAGTTTGTCCACCATTGATCAAAGCAAAAGCAGAAATACCAGAGTTTAGCCAAGAATGGAAAAAGCTTTTTCCCCAAAGGGATTTGCAAAATGGGTGAAACTGATTTCTTTTGACTGCCTAGTGAGCCCTGAACTTCAGAAGTCAATGCCCAGGGTCCTTGGTAAGGAAGAATTTTAAATGGAGATCCTCTCCCCAAGTAAAACAGGGAAATCAGATTAAAATATATTAAAGATAAGACTAAACCAAAACTAACTCTTCCCCCTCCTTAATCCTTGAGATACTTTTATGAAAATGTCTTTGGTGTTGAAGAAAATGGTAGGTTGTAGAGGAATGGATGGAACAGTCCCTGAAAGAAGTCATAACCACAAGCTGGTTCCCATGAGGATTTGCAGCCCAAACTTACACCTTGGTGATAAAAAACAACAACAATAACAACAACAAAAAACCGACAACAACAACAAAAAAACGAAGACACATAATTGAGGGTAAAGCCCTGATGGGCTAGTAATATCTTTAAACTCCTTTCAAAGGAAAGAAAATCCAGTAAGGAGGTTGGGGGGAATAACAAATTGATGAATATGTTATGAATAACAAATTGATGAATATGGCATGAGGTTGTTACTTGTTTCACTCACTTTCTTACCTCTACTTGCTTAGGAGATAGCTGCTGGCCAACACCTTGAAGAAACATTGTGACTAATGAAAACTGTACCCCCAGTAGTTGTGTGCCAGGCCACCACTGCCAAGTGAGAGCTGATTCTTTACATCTCTTCCCAACTCAGCATTCAGAGAGCTAATACTGGTTTCATGAAATTGGTTATGGTGGGAGTATTTATACTACAGAAAGTGGCAAACACTACAAATTAGAGTTCCCTCCCCAAAGCATACTATGTCTTTCACCCTAGGGTACAAAATAGTAGCTCTCTCTTTTAATATGAAAGCCAGATACCATAGGGCACAAATGGATCTGAATGCTCTGTGAATGGACTAACAAAGACATCTTATGTTCTGCCTTAGATTCATTCAGTTCTCTCCACCTCACTTCATTTCACTTAGGTGTGGGCACTTGTTTCTCCTGTCACCATTACCATGACCACTCCTCTCCTTGCTGAATGGCTTGAGTTTGTCACCTAAGCCCTCATTATCCTACTAATTACCAATAAATTTTAGCTTAAGCACTGTTTTCTCTAAAAGACAGATGAAGAAAAGATCCATATATATATATATACACACACACACACACATACACACACACACATAAATACATATGGTTAAGGTAAAGTATATTGCTAATTAGTATACATATAATTAGTATATATAATTCATATATATTACATACAATTAGTATATATATATGCACACACACACACACATGTTGAAGATAGAGGCAATAGGATTTAATGTTGGATTAAAATTGGGCTATCATAAAAAAGTATGCAAGCATGTCTTTTGTGGGAACATGGATAGAGTTGGAGGATACTATCCTAGCAAATTTATGCAGTAACATAAAACCAAATACCACACATGTTCTCACCTGTAAGTGGGAACTAAATGATGAGAACTCATACACACAAAAAAGGGAATAACAGACACAGACGTCTACTTGAGGGTGGAGGATGGGAGGAGGGAGAGAAGCAGAAAAAAATAATCAATAGGTTCTAAGCTTAATATCTGGGTTATGAAATAAACTGTACAACAAGACACAAATTTACCCATCACACAAGTTTACCTATATAACAAACCTGCATATGTACCACAGAACCTAAAATAAAAATTACCAAAAAAAAGGTGGGCAATATGGGAAAAGTAAAAAGCAACTAAAATCTGATTTTGTCCTGAGCAATAGCAGTGCAATTCACTGAGAAAGAAAAGACAAAGTTTAAAAAAGAATAAAGGAGAGGGGTGGAGCCAAGATGGCCGAATAGGAATAGCTCCGGTCTACAGCACCCATCATGAGCGATGCAGAAGATGGGTGATTTCTGCATTTCCAACTGAGGTACTAGGTTCGTCTTACTAGGGAGTGCCAGACAGTGGGTGTGGGACAGTGGGTGCAGCACACCGTGCACGAGCCAAAGCAGGGCGAGGCATTGCCTCATGCGGGAAGCGCAAGGGGTCAGGGAGTTCCCTTTCCTATTCAAAGAAAGGGGTGACAGACAGCACCTGGAAAATTGGGTCACTCCCACCCTAATACTGCACTTTTCCAACGGGCTTAAAAAATGGCACACTAGGAGATTATATCCCGCACCTGGCTCAGAAGGTCCTAAGCCCATGGAGCCTCGCTCATTGCTAGCACAGCAGTCTGAGATCAAACTGCCAGGCGGCAGCCAGGCTGGGGGAGAGGCACCTGCCATTGCCCAGGCTTGATTAGGTAAACAAAGCAGCTGGGAAGCTCGAACTGGGTGGAGCCCACCATAGCTCAAGGAGGCCTGCCTGCCTCTGTAGGCTCCACCTCTGGGGGCAGGGCACAGACAAACAAAAAGACAGCAGTAACCTCTGCAGACTTAAATGTCCCTGTCTGACAGCTTTGAAGAGAGCAGTGGTTCTCCAAGCATGCAGCTGGAGATCTAAGAATGGGCAGACTGCCTCCTCAAGTGGGTCCCTGACCCCTGAGTAGTCTAACTGGGAGGCACCCCCCAGTAGGGGCAGACTGACACCTCACATGGCCGGGTACTCTTCTGAGACACAACTTCAAGAGGAACGATCAGGCAGCAGCATTTGCGGTTCACCAATATCCGCTGTTCTACAGCCACTGCTGTTCTGCAGCCACCGCTGCTGATACCCAGGAAAACAGGGTCAGCAGTGGACCTCTAGCAAACTCCAAACGACCTGCAGCTGAGGGTCCTGTCTGTTAGAAGGAAAACTAAAAAACAGAAAGGACATCCACACCAAAAACCCATCGTATGTCACCATCATCAAAGACCAAAAGTAGATAAAACCACAAAGATGGGGAAAAAACAGAGCAGAAAAACTGGAAACTCTAAAAAGCAGAGCACCTCTCCTCCTCCAAAGGAACGCAGCTCCTCACCAGCAACAGAACAAAGCTGGATGGAGAATGCCTTTGACGAGTTGAGAGAAGAAGGCTTCAGACGATCAAACTACTATGAGCTACAGGAGGAAATTCAAACCAATGGTAAAGAAGTTAAAAACTTTGAAAAAAAATTAGATGAATGGATACCTAGAATAACCAATGCAGAGAAGTCCTTAAAGGACCTGACGGAGCTGAAAGCCAAGGCTCGAGAACTATGTGAAGAATGCAGAAGCCGCAGAAGCCTCAGGAGCCGATGTGATCAACTGGAAGAAAGGGTATCAGCGATGGAAGATGAAATGAATGAAATGAAGCGAGAAGGGAAGTTTAGAGAAAAAAGAATAAAGAGAAAAGAACAAAGCCTCCAAGAAATATGGGACTATGTGAAAAGACCAACTCTACGTCTCATTGGTGTACCTGAAAGTGATGGGGAGAATGGAACCAAGTTGGAAAACACTCTGCAGGATATTATCCAGGAGAACTTCCCCAGTTTAGCAAGGCAGGCCAACGTTCAGATTCAGGAAATACAGAGAACACCACAAAGATACTCCTCGAGAAGAGCAACTCCAAGACACATAATTGTCAGATTCACCAAAGTTGAAATGAAGGAAAAAATGTTAAGGGCAGCCAGAGAGAAAGGTCAGGTTACCCACAAAGGAAAGCCCATTAGACTAACAGCTGATCTCTCAGCAGAAACTCTACAAGCCAGAAGAAAGTGGGGCTAATATTCAACATTCTTAAAGAAAAGAATTTTCAACCCAGAATTTCATATCCAGCCAATCTAAGCTTCATAAGTGAAGGAGAAATAAAATACTTTACAGACAAGCAAATGCTGAAAGATTTTTGTCACCACCAGACCTGCCCTAAAAGAGCTCCTGAAGGAAGCACTAAACATGGAAAGGAACAACTGTTACCAGCCACTGCAAAAACATGCCAAATTGTAAAGACCATCAAGGCTAGGAAGAAACTGCATCAAGTAATGAGCAAAATAACCAGCTAACATCATAATGACAGGACCAAATTCACACATAACAATATTAACTTTAAGTGTAAATGGGCTAAATGCTCCAATTAAAAGACACAGACTGGCAAATTGGATAAAGAGTCAAGACCCATCAGTGTGCTGTATTCAGGAAACCCATCTCACATGCAGAGACACACACAGGCTCAAAATAAAGGGATGACGGAAGATCTACCAAGCAAATGGAAAACAAAAAAAGGCAGGGGTTGCAATCCTAGTCTCTGATAAAACAGACTTTAAACCAACAAAGATCAAAAGAGACAAAGAAGGCCATTACATAATGGTAAAGGGATCAATTCAACAAGAAGAGCTAACTATCCTAAATATATATGCACCCAATACAGGAGAACCCAGATTCATAAAGCAAGTCCTTAGTGACCTACAAAGTGACTTAGACTCCCACACAATAATAATGGGAGACTTTAACACCCCACTGTCAACATTAGACAGATCAACGAGACAGAAAGTCAACAAGGATACCCAGGAATTGAACTCAGCTCTGCACCAGGCGGACCTAATAGACATCTACAGAACTCTCCACCCCAAATCAACCGAATATACATTTTTTTCAGCACCACACCACACCTATTCCAAAATTGACCACATAGTTGGAAGTAAAGCTCTCCTCAGCAAATGTAAAAGAACAGAAATTATAACAAACTATCTCTCAGACCACAGTGCAATCAAACTAGAACTCAGGATTAAGAAACACTCAAAACCACTCAACTACATGGAAAATGAACCACCTCCTCCTGAATGACTACTGGGTACATAACGAAATGAAGGCAGAAATAAAGATGTTCTTTGAAACCAATGAGAACAAAGACACAACATTCCAGAATCTCTGGGACACATTCAAAGCAGTGGGTAGAGGGAAATTTATAGCACTAAATGCCCGCAAGAGACAGCAGGAAAGATCCAAAATTGACACCCTAACATCACAATTAAAAGAACTAGAAAAGCAAGAGCAAACACATTCAAAAGGTAGCAGGAGGCAAGAAATAACTAAAATCAGAGCAGAACTGAAGGAAATAGAGACACAAAAAAACCTTCAAAAAATTAATGAATCCAGCAGTTGGTTTTTTGAAAAGATCAACAAAATTGATAGACCACTAGCAAGACTAATAAAGAAGAAAAGAGAGAAGAATCAAATAGATGCAATAAAAAATGATGAAGGGGATATAACCACTGATCCCACAGAAATACAAACTACCATCAGAGAATACTACAAACACCTCTATGCGAATAAACTAGAAAATCTAGAAGAAATGGATAAATTCCTGGACACATACGCCCTCCCAAGACTAAACTAGGAAGCAGTTGAATCTCTGAATAGACAAATAACAGGCTCTGAAATTGTGGCAATAATCAATAGCTTATCAACCAAAAAAAGCCCAGGACCAGATGGATTCACAGCTGAATTCTACCGGAGGTATAAGGAAGAACTGGTACCGTTCCTTCTGAAACTATTCCAATCAATTGCAAAAGAGGGAATCCTCCCTAACTCATTTCATGAGGCCAGCATTATCCTGATACCAAAGCCGGGCAGAGACACAACCAAAAAAGAGAATTTTAGACCAATATCCTTGATGAACATTGATGCAAAAATCCTCAATAAAATACTGGCAAACCGAATCCAGCAGTACATCAAAAAGCTTATCCACCATGATCAAGTGGGCTTCATCCCTGGGATGCAAGGCTGGTTCAATATATGCAAGTCAATAAATGTAATCCAACATATAAACAGAACCAAAGACAAAAACCACATGATTATCTCAATAGATGCAGAAAAGGCCTTTGACAAAATTCGACAACCCTTCATGCTAAAAACTCTCAATAAATTAGGTATTGATGGGACGTATCTCAAAATAATAAGAGCTATCTATGAAAAACCCACAGCTAATATCATACTGAATGGGCAAAAACTGGAAGCATAACCTTTGGAAACTGGCACAAGACAGGGATGCCCTCTCTCACCACTCCTATTCAACATAGTGTTGGAAGTTCTGGCCAGGGCAATCATGCAGGAGAAGGAAATAAAGGGCATTCAATTAGGAAAGGAGGAAGTCAAATTGTTCCTGTTTGCAGATGACATGATTGTATATCTAGAAAACCCCATTGTCTCTGCCCAAAATCTCCTTAAGCTGATAAGCAACTTCAGCAAAGTCTCAGGATACAAAATCAATGTATAAAAATCACAAGCATTCTTATACACCAATAACAGACAAACAGAGAGCCAAATCATGAGTGAACTCCAATTCACAATTGCTTCAAAGAGAATAAAATACCTAGAAATCCAACTTACAAGGGATGTGAAGGAGAACTCAAACAAATTTACAAGAAAAAGACAAACAACCCCATCAATAAGTGGGCGAAGGATATCAACAGACACTTCTCAAAAGAAGACATTTATGCAGCCAAAAAACACATGAAAAACTGTTCATCATCACTGGCCATCAGAGAAATGCAAATCAAAACCACAGTGAGATACCATCTCACACCAGTTAGAATGGCAATCATTAAAAAGTCAGGAAACGACAGGTGCTGGAGAGGATGTGGAGAAATAGGAACACTTTTACACTGTTGGTGGGACTGTAAACTAGTTCAACCATTGTGGAAGTCGGTGTGGCGATTCCTCAGGGATCTAGAACTAGAAATACCATTTGACCCAGCCATCCCATTACTGGGTATATACCCAAAGGATTATAAATCATGCTGCTATAAAGACACATGCACATGTATGTTTATTGCGGCACTATTCACAATAGCAAAGACTTGGAACCAACCCAAATGTCCAACAATGATAGACTGGATTAAGAAAATGTGGCACATATACACCATGGAATACTATGCAGCCATAAAAAATGATGAGTTCATGTCCTTTGTAGGGACATGGATGAAGCTGGAAACCATCATTCTCAGCAAACTATCGCTAGGACAAAAAACCAAACACCGCATGTTCTCACTCATAGGTGGGAATTGAACAATGAGAACACATGGACACAGGAAGGGGAGCATCACACACTGGGGACTGTTGTGGGGTGGGGGGAGGAGGGATGGATAGCATTAGGAGATATACCTAATGCTAAATGATGAGTTAATGGGTGCAGCACACCAACATGGCACATGTATACATATGTAACAAACCTGCATATTGTGCACATGTACCCTAAAACTTAAAGTATAATAATAATTTTAAAAAAAGAATAAAGGAAAAATTTTGAGTTCAGCATTGATCATAAGTTGGAGATGCCTGCTAAGAAGGCCAAGTGCCTCCATCAAGTCAGTTGTTTGATTACAGTCTGGGGGGAGGTATTTAGAAATAAGAATTTGGAAATAACCAACAATTTTTTTGTATTAACTAGGCCATTTAAAACATTACTCCATTCCTACTGACCACCAGATTCCAACTTTTAAAGTAGGTTTCTTTATATTTTCTACTAGTTTAGTAACTCTGAATCTGGGCAAGTTTCCTGGAGAAGTTGATCCTTGAGCTTCAGTTGAAAGAGGAGACGTGTATTTGGCAGATAGTTTTTATCCATGTGATCAGAATGATTTCAATAAGGTCTAAAAAGGAAAGTGAATCTCACACACTAAACCCTGCCTGCCATTTCTCTCTTTGTACCTTGAGATGGTGATACTTGCATAAAAAGAAAAAAAAGAAAAGAGAAAAAGACTAAAAATTATTCCCAGAAGAGGAAACTAGAGAAAAAATTGTTATTAGGATAAATAAAAAAATATCTGGACAAGTCTTCGGGTATTTTTACAGAGTGGGTGCTAGCAATGATAAAGAATTGGCTAAAATATATTTTATTCCCCAATCAGGGAGAGATTTACTCTCAATAATGTAATATTTTGTGATATATATTTATTATTTTTTATACAGCCAGCTGGGAAATTTTGTAGCATATATGCAGCTACAATGGAAGTTTTTCTTAGGGAGAAGAAATTATCTGTATTGCATTTACAAACCTGAACCTGTCTTGTACTTAACAGACATACATGGTTTCCTATATGACCACTCCCTCTAATGAAAAAGTGCTGCCACCTTAACATTTAACTTAATGTATTGTGCTGGATTAAACCCAGAGAGATGCTTTATCCTAGGAACTAATACGTATTTTTGGCAGCAGTTTTATTTGTATGGGAAGAAACAGCAACTGAAAAGTATTAGCATCAACTGGGTGACTGTAACTGTATCATGAGATCTCATTTGACAACACCAGAGTTATAACAGCAGGAGGCTAATTCTGCAATCACAATTTAGGCAAAGCTCTAACAATGCAAGCTGCTCCATTCCACACAAATGGGAAAAGGAAGCTCTGTGAGGGATTTGGGGAAGAGAGAAAGGGTGGGCTGATTATTCCAACATACTATAGAATAAAAAGTATTTCCTGAAAATCAGAAGCAGTCATTAAAGTTTTAATTCCAGAAAAAAAGAATGTTTCCCCCTAAGAAATCACTCCTCTGTGTATTCAATAACAAAAATTTAGTGCTCATCTGTGTTCCCTATTTCTGTTATTACCTTCCAGGTTAACTTAATTAAGAGGATGGGCACTGAAATTTGAGAAATGTAGATTTGAAGGCCACTTAGCTGCATGATCCTGGGCAACTCAGCCTTTCTAGTCCTCTGTTCTTCATTTGTAAAAGTAGGAAAACATTTGTATCTATTTCAGGTTGTTGAAAGGACTAAACAAGCTAAGGCCTGTAAAAAAAATACTACTACAAATGTGGTCATGGCACATAGTACATGGCACATGGCACATATGATGTATATAATATTATTATTGATAATGATAATAATTGTGTAGGTTATACAAGTCCCACTGAGTCTATTTTAAAAATGTCACATCCTCTCTTTTTGTTTCTATTTTATCACCAAGACACCCATCACTTGACTGACCCTAGTAGCCTCTAATCTCTAAGCTTTCCCCTCTCTGCTTTATTTTGCACACAAATACCAAATTAATCTATTCAAAAACCTTTATTGGGGCCACAGTGTTCACAGAAAAGAGTCTAAACTCTTTACTTTGGCACTCAAGGCCTCCTGACCACGACCTTCCACTGTAAATGTTCTATCCTTGCCATGCATTGAAATTCCAGCCAGACTGAATGACACAGCCAGGCTGAAGCTTGATTGAGTTTCAGTTTACCAGAATGGTCAGGAGGGAACAAAGCCAGATGAAGAGTGTAAGCCTCATCTAGAGGAGAATGCCAAGTTTTAAAACTAGAGAAAAGCAGCCAATTCTGTGGTCAGGACCGAGGACTAATTTGAGGATCACAAATGAGAGATAAAGCCAAGAAGGTCCGGGAGGTATTAAAAGCAATCATAGTGGAATCAAACAACAAAGGCAGGGAGGCAGGAGGGTTTCAAACTTTTTATGTGAATAGGGCTAGAATTGATAAAAAGTGTTTTTATTTGGTTCTACATTCTATATAAAGCTTAAATGTTAAATAGGGCTGGGAAAACAGCACATTGCATAAAACATCACCATCTGTAAAAATTAGCAAAAAAAAAATTTAGCAATAAATGTTCATCACAGTTCATTTTTGTAAAATGAAACTTGAAGACCTTTACGTAAGTAAAATTACTAGGAGGAAAATATTGAACAATTAATATTGGTGGTTCCCTTTTATATTAATTTGTATAGGTATACGTATTTATATATTATATGTAATATGTGTTATACCTCTTTATGTATTACATAAATTGGCTTACATTTATACATATTATCTTATATATGCTTCTATATGTAATATATGCATATTTATGTTATATATGTTTATGTTTGTATACATGCATATGCATATGAATACATGCATCTCTATGTATATATAAAAATTCCCAGAACAGTATATCCTGAAATATTCACTGTAATCAAGTGTTGTATGGGATTACAGGCAATTCATTTTCTTCTTCCTTGTTCATAAGTATAAATTTTCTGAAGTGTGTTGAAACAATAACTGGGGTAAATCAGCTGCTTAAGCCACTTAATTGGTCAGCAAAAATTTAGTGGTTGATCACTATGAAGTTTCCAAATACACAGTTTATATAACAGAATTAAAAAAAACACACACACACACACACACACAGACTAAGGGCCTGGGTTTCTGCCCTAGACTTTGGTCACTGGGTATTTGCATTTCTCCTGTAAGACTTTCGCTCTCTGCTGAGAGCATTCAATTGACTAATCTTAGGTCATGTATCTTTGATTTGGCTCTCCAGAGGCCAACAAATATATGAAAAACAGCTCAATATCATTGATCATTACAGAAATACAAATCAAAACCAAATGAGATACCATCTCCCACCAGTCAGAATGGCTACTAAAAAGTCAAAAAAAAAAAGATGCTGGCGAGGTTGCAAAGAAAAGGCAATGCTTATGCACTGTTGGTGGCAGTGTAAATTAGTTTAACCATTGTGGAAAGTATACTGATTCTGAAGCCAAATAGTTATAAATAAATGTGAGAGAATAAAAGACATTATGCTACCTACAAATTCAGATATACATCCTGTATGAGTATTAGCTTTCTTGAATATTTGTGCTCAGTATATTTTAGAGCACTTTTGTAGACATTGCTGCATTAGATTCTCAAGACATGCCTTTACATATGGATGTGGAAGCCTGGATACAGAGATATTAAGGAGTTTTGTCAATATCACAACGTGAAATTTCACAGCAGTGTAACTAGACAGAATGCAGATCTTCTTCCAAATAATATAGGGTCAAAGACAGTATATAGTACATTTAATTGCATGGGGATTTTTGTATTTTTTAAGTTAAATGACAATTTACATTATATATTGAGAACATTTTAATCTGTTTATGAAGAATAATTAAACATTTTTAATGACACTAACTTATCTGCTATCATTGAGCAATATCTCCGTTTTCTAACAAATAAAAGAAACCAAATCAAACAAATGAACAGGAGGAAAACAGGAAGGGAAGGAGGGAAGAGGACAAAGAAGGAAAGAAGGGAGTTGAAGAAGGGGGGAAACCTAGAGCCTTTAAGCAGTAGAGATTTATTTTTAGACAAAAGAAGGTATTTTTCTTTCTTGTTTGCACATTTTCTTACAAAATACTACAATCCCCCAAATCCACTGCTAATATGACATTGAGGACTAATTAAAGTTATAAACCAAGAACTCTTTAGAATGGATTGATAGGGCTTGGACTCAGGTGAATTGACAAACAAAAGAAAAACAATCAAAAACCATGTCTCCCCTGTTCCATTTAAAATGATTTATTCATTAAAGGATTCTAGATATGGATTAACCTTCTCTGATTTTTTTTGTCCCTGCCTTGAATCCAAAAGTGCTTTGATAAATGGATCAACAGCTATGCTGTTTCTAGCTGGTTTCACTTCTGTCTCTGTGTATTGGGCTATCATTCTGTTTTCTTAGTTCTGCTGTTTCATTACTCCTTTCAGTAATAATCCTTATTGAATTACAGCAATACGTATAGTACCTTCTAGAGTACAGAGAGCTCAATGTTTTTCCCCATTTTCTCTAAAGAGTAGAAAATGCCAGGGAGGAAAACCTGAGCTAGAGTCTGAAGCCAATTCTTTCAGTAACATTAAGACCAGCCTGAGGCTATCTATGCTGTGAATGTGCTATGTGGGCTCCCTGAAGTGGATGTTGGGTCCATAAATAAAAACAACAAGCAAAACTTTCTGGTTTTCTGCTTGATGACTTTCCATCTTACGATTGTGTACATTCCACTCATCCTCTTGAGACCATTTCATTTGTTACCTCCTGACCCCCAACCTATGCCCACATCAACTTCTCCTGCCTTTGAAGTCACGTATTATCTGTTCTGTTCATTTGGCACTATCCTCACATTGCCTTGCATTGATATTTATATTTTTCTATGAACATTTTTTTGTCCTTTTATCCAGGCTATCAGTGTAATTCACAGCCCACCAGAAAGAAACACACCTTCTTAAGCTGACTTCTGTATAAGGCTCGTGCTTCAGTGGTCCTCGGGATGACAATCATGACTTTGTCAGGTAAGGCTCACCTGTGTCTGTCTAAAACAATGTTCAGATAGATGCTTCAAGTCATGAGTTTACGAAGACATAAACTGCACATAGAACAGCTGGTTATTCAGTAATTCAACCAGAGTTTATTGAATGCTTGCTCTGTACCAGGCATTGTTGACACAATTGTAGAAGATACAGCCCCTGCCCTCAAGGAACTTGGACTATTGAAAGTCAAATAAATAAAGGTTATGGTAGAGGATATGATCAAAGAGCATTCTGAAATCAGTCCCTAGAAGGAATTTACTATACCGTGACTTATTAATAGTATGTAGTAAGGTCCTAATCTAGAATCCAGCATTCTTCTTAGCAAAGGGCTATTGAAAAGCAAACCCTTAACCCAGAAACATTTTCATCTTGTTGAGGCATCCTCCTAGTTATGTTTAATTTTTTGTCTTGCCCTCATGTGATTCTCATGCCATGCTGGGCTTCACAGGGATGTCATTTTCTTACATCAAGGCCCTTACTGAAATTACAGCAATATCTTTCAACTCCATTAAAATGTCCAAAGTTGAGATTTATAAAAGCTTTAAAAATCTTATTTTAAAATAAGATTTTTTAAATCTTATATTAAAATAAGATTTTTAAAGCTTTTGCTCATTAAATCACACAGTTGGTAAAATGACTGACTTGCAAGGACCAGATTTTCTCTTTGTGTAGTGCTAGGCCTCCATGTCTCTCCCACAGCACTCTGAACTGGTTAGGAAGGAGATTATCACCCCTAGTCTCAGAAAAAAAAAAATCTATCTTTCTTCTGAAAATATGTATTGCTTTTTGTTTTTGAGGCAGGATCTCATTCTGCTGCCCAAGCTGGAGTGCATTGGTGCAATCTTGGCTCACTGCAGACTTGACTTCCTAGGCCCAAGTGATCTTCCCACCTCAGTCTGAGTAGCCAGGACAACAGATGCATGCCACAGTGCCCAGCTAATGTTGTTTATTTCTTGTAGAGAGGAGGTCTCACCATGTAGTCCAGGCTTATTGTTGTTTCTTAATTTAAATAAAAAGGAAGGAAGGAAGGAGGAGGAAAGAGGAAGAATGGAAGGCGTGCAAGGAATAAAAATAATCGAAGAGCCTCTCGTTTGGGTGTGTTTTCTATTCTGACATTTTCTAGTATCTTCTTCCCTATCTCTACCAATGACAGATTAGTGTTTCTTAACCAGAATACTCTGTCAGTAACAAGTGAGTTTTAAAATAGGTTATGGTAATTTTTGGCCTTTTTTCTGGAAAGAAGTTAGCTTGTGAAGAAATGTTTTAAAGAAAATTAAAAATCCAGCTATCATTCTAATCAGATCTTTAAATTGTTCTTTCATATAGGCTCTCAGCTCTGTAAATGGGTTGTATAGACATAGGCAATGGCCTTCCCATAATCCAGATCAAGCCCAGTATCCTGCATGCTTCCCAGGGTTACTCTCTAGAACTATACTGGAGTTGCAATTCCCTGAAACCGCCTTGTCTATCAAGGAAAAATGCATCCTGGTGGATGTGTGGAGCCATACCTCAACACTCATAGTTGGTCCCCATCTCTGCAATGAGGAGAAAATGGACTGCTGGCCTGTCCTATTTTTCCATCCCTAATATCTCTGTGCTAGAAAAGACAGGGAAGTCTAAATAGATCTTGAAATTTGTGCTGAGCCCACAGTATTGGCCAGTATAGAATGAAACAGACTTATCTGGCAGATGAGTGCAAATAAGACTGTGTGTTAAAGGCCCCTGAGCCAAGCTAGCAGTATAAAATAGTATTAGTTTAATAATTTACAACAATCATCATAGTATTTCACATTTGTGTATTACTTCGAATTTTACAGTATCTTTAGTACATTATTACTTTTAATTGTGCATGAGCCAGAATGAAGTTGTGGAAAGAACTGTGAAACTAGTCAAACCCAGGTCTAAATTCCAGTATTGCCAATTATTAGCTGTGTGACTTTGTGGCAATTACTTAACCTCTCTGAGCCTTGGTTTATCATGGGGAAAATATCTAAGGCTCCTATGAGGATTAAATGGTTAATATACATAAAGTCTGTAGGCACATTACTGGGCAATGTGTTATATATGCTCACTCTAGTGTCCCTCGGGATTTAGCTTGAGGCAGGAAGAGGAGAATGGAGAATGAGGAAAGGTGGGAAAGAGGAGTGGGAGAAGAAGAAAATAAGCTAAGCCAGCTAATAAAATATAATACTTTCATTAGCAGAGTGCTCACCATCGGTGGTGAATGCTATGACTTTTTGCGTATTGTCTAATTTACTCTTGTAGCAATCCTGTAAAATATTCTCAATTTGCATGTATGAACAGGGAGTGAAATTTAAGTAACTTGCATAAAGTCACACAGATAAGCAGATAAGCCAGTGCTTAAATCCATATCCATCTGAACCAAAAACCCATGGTGATAACAATGTTTCCACCCAGAATTTACCACATTCCTCTAAAATTCTATGGGCCATGGAAACACAGAGCTCTTCTAGTAGAATGTTAAAATAAAACAAAATATTTTACTTTATACAGAAATATAAAGTAAGCAATTGTGTTTTGCGTACATGGGCTTATTCTAACTATTACAAAAAGCAGGGCTCATTTTCTCATGCTATAGATAAAACACGGAAGGTGACTGTAAATTAGCTCAACCTCACATATGTAAGTGGTAAAGGTAGGATTCGAACCCTGAGACTCTGACTCCAGACCAAGGCTTTTCTCACAAACACATTACCTATCTAGCAAGGTGAGGTAGACCTGCTTCTGATGAAATAGGTTTGCCTATCATGAGAGGAATTTCGACTAGTTGATTGATTTATCAGAAATCCCATCAGCATGACTTTATTCCTGTTTCCACTTACATACAATTGAACTATTGATTTCGACTGCATGAAAAGATCTCAGATAACTAAATGTCCTCTGGCCAGCAAGGATCCTTGAAGAAGAGAAATACTGAATGTCTATAGCACCTATCACCATATGTTTAACTAAAATAGTATCAAAACCAATCATTTTTCCAATATTACAGAAGTGTGTGTAATGTGTGTATATGTTCACATGCATTCCAGGACTGAGAAGTAATGATATGGAAAGTGGAGAGTATTATTTCTCAGAGAAAAAAAATAACTTTTACAGAGATACGTTTTATTCAAAGGTGCCAGTTTCAGGTGCCCTAGACACAGCCATCCCTGGACCAAGTTAAGACGTTGGTCCCATCTCTCACCTTACATGTCCCCATACTCTTGTCAGCTTCCTTCCTTCCTTCCTTCCAGTGCCCATATTCTGCTGTCCCACTGAAGCATATTTATTCACCTTTCACCTACATAGGTATCTTTACGGCTCACAGGAAGAATGCCTTTCCAAGGAATCCAGTATCTTTCCTTCTTTTCTAATTTTTGTCATTTCCGTTCTGCTCTCCAGTCCCTATATTCTGCTAATGGACAGTACACACTGTCTTTCATTTGCCCTCCAGATCCCTGGGTCTCTTTGCCCTTGACCTCCTTACCCTCTAACCTAGGTGGCTAATCTGTGTGGCCTATTTCAACATGTAACTTTTCCCTTGGGTTTCTAATTGGTTTGGCCAGTGAAGAGCTCCATCAGAATACTAAAAGGAATGGAGAGAAATCTGGATTCCTGCTTCCTCCCCAGAAGGCATCTTTGTGCTGGCTCCATCTTTTAGTTGAAGGCTAAGGGGACTGATTGTTCCTACCAAGGGGTCCTGTCTCTATGAAGCTCTCCTTTAGGTTCTGGAAACCACTCCCCTATGTTCTTTTAGAGTTATGGTGATATAAGCTTCTCTGCTTTTACCTGTCTTGGGTACTATCTCTCATGGTTTCACTTTATTCTGCACAAATTTTTTGCTAATAGGTCTTCAATTACATCCTCTTTAACCCATTTTGAGTATCTATTTTCTGCAGATACCCTAATATATGTACTAACTAGCTTTTATATACTATCTTAAAAGTCTCAATCTGTCACTATTGTTATACCAATGGCCCAAATTGAGACCCTCTAGGCTATTGCAACACTCAGCTAGTTTCTTGAGTCAACCCTTACAGTTTATCATATACCCAGCAGCCAGAGCACCTTTTCCAAATTACAAATCTGACATTTTTTAGACTTTAGTGATGTCCCATCTCCTCTCAGTTAAAATCCATGTATCTTAGCATACAAGGCCACACATCTACTTTATATCTTCCTCTGCTTTCCGCTTCTCCTGCCCTTAGTCTGAACTCCCCCACTCACTTACAAAGCAGACCCTGAAACAATGACTTGGGTGAATGTAATTTATTTGGGAGATGATACCAGGAGATGGGAGAAAGAAGGCTAGGAAAGTAAGAAAAGACAATAAAATGTACATTAAAAAGCCAGACAGCTGGAGTTCAGTTTTGCTGGTTCACTTTTGTACAACTGTGGAGACTGTGCTTTAGAATTTCCCCACCAATGAACCAAGGAGCAAAAACATTAACCACTGATTCTCATCTCCCACTGGTTGAGAGTTGCTCCTGGGGTTAACTCTCCCATTTTTCCTAGCAGCACCTTTCTGCACTTGAGCAAACTGTCCTGGTGCCAGAGAAAGTCTCCCAGCAGAGCAGCAGACTCAGGTGCTTCAGTTGAGAAATTGTGTACAACAGCTTCAGGTGAACTCAGAGATGAACTCAGGATATGGATTGGTATATTAACAGCATCTGCTATACCCAATCTGCCTGCTATTCATGTCACAACATATCCTGTATGCTAGGTATGCCTAATTATTTCCTGCTTCGTGCACTTTCACCTCTCGAAGAACATTTGCATTCCATTCCTTCAATCAGGAAACTCTCTACTCCCACTTCTTTCGCATGCAACTCCCAAAGCCCAACTGAAACATTACCTAGAGCAATACTCCAGAGAGAACAATTTGTTTTATTCTGAGTTCCTAGATCATTGGTTTACATTTTATAATTTATACACATAAATTATTAAACATATTTATTCCCTACCATATTTAATAAGAGCCTCAATTCTATATCTGAAAAATTAAAATGACACATATTTCATAGTGTTAAAAACTTAAATGAAATTGTGTGTATAGAGTGTCCAAAACAATATTTGGCCCATAGTAGATGCTCCAGAACTTTTAATTCCCATTATTCTATCTAACCCTTTTCCATATTTTCATCTTTGATTCTCAAATAACGAGCACAATTCCCAGCATATAATAAGCTCTCACACAATATGAATGTCTCAATAACATTAAATTACCATCACCGTAATCCACATAACAACTCTGTTATAATAAGCAAGTCAAGGAACAACGAATCTTTAAAAACAACTTTAAAATTTAAAACCATAGGAAAACGAAAGTTTTGTATGACCAAAAAGAAAACATTGTGTCATTAGCATTATTGTTCCCACGAATACATTGCAGTATAGGTTAGAAACTCCTCCATGAAAAATTTCAAATAGCTGTAATAATGATAGGAAATTGGATCCCAGGAGTTCTGAAATGACCCAACCTTAGGTGAATTGTTTAAAATGAATTTTTTTATAAAGCTCATAGTTCCAAATACCTACTTCCCCCTTCTTCTGAGAATCAATTTCAAGTGCAGTATGGCTTAACTAAAATGGCATAAACTGTATAGCTCTTATTGAGTTTCCTTTGCCCTAGGAGTAAGACGAATTGACATGGCCTTTGAAAAAAAAAACTAGCATTTCAAGGAAAAGGTTTCATTAGAAATAAGATGTGACTCAAGGGCCTTAAAACTTCTTAGAAGAGGAAAACCAAAAAAGCTTGGGGAAGGCTGCAAGAGTCACTTTATTTAAAATGTCACACCAGTAGTTTAAAAGTCATGGCAACCCGACTGCACTCTCAGTGTGGACTGTGAGGCCTCTGCTGCACTCACCTGCTGGGATATAAACAGATTCCCTGTAGCTCCCTGGGAAACAATTTGTTTTAGTGGAGAATATAAACTGGTTTTAGGGGGCCTAGGTCCTTGTTAAATGAAAGAATTAGTGACTGAAATAATGGCAGTAAGAAAATCATTCTTGGCCTCAGTTTCTTTGCATATTTAAGGAGAAGGTTAGAGGATGATGCATATTCTCAATTCTAAAATTTAAATTTTTAAGAAAATTTTGGTGGATACCTAGTAGGTGTATATATTCATGGGATACGTTAGATGTTTTGATAAAGACATGCAATGTGAAATAAGCACATCATGAGGAATGGGGTATCCATCCCCTCAAACATAGGTCCATTGAGTTGCAAACAATCTAATTACACTCTAAGCTATTTTAAAATGTACAGTTAGTTATTATTGACTATAGTCACCCTGCTATGCTATCAAATAGTAGGTCTTACTCAGTCTAACTACATTTTTACACCCATTAGCCAACCCCACCACTCCTTTATTTCCCCACTACTCTTCCTAGTCTCTTAGTAACCATCCTTCTATTCTCCATGTCCATGAGTTCACCTGTTTCAATGTTTAGATCCCACAAATTAAGTGAGAATATGCAATGTTTGTGTTTCTGTGCCTGGCTTATTTCACCCAATACAATGATATTTAGTTCCATCCATGTTATTGCAAATGACTGAATCTCTTTTTTTATGGCTGAATAGTACTCCACTATGTATATGTACCAAGTTTTCTTTATTCATTCATCTGTTGATGGACACTTAGTTGGCTATTTCAAATCTTGGCTATTGTGAACAGTGCTATAACAAACATAGGAGTGCAGATATCCCTTCAATATACTGATTTCCTTTTCTGGGGTATATACCCACATGTAAGGTTGCTGAATCATATGGTAGCTCAATTTTTAGTTTAGTTTTTTTTTTTTTTTTCAGGAATCTCCAAACTGTTCTCAATAGTGGTTGTACTAATTTACATTCCCACAAACAACGTACAAGAATTCCTTTTTCTCTACATCCTCGCCAACATTTGTCATTACCTGCCTTTGGAAATAAGCCGTTTTAACTGGGATGAGATGATAGCTCATTGCAGTTTTGACTTGCATTTCTCTGATGATCAGTGATGCTGAGCACCTTTTCATGTGCCTGTTTGCCATTTGTATGTCTTCTTTTGAGAAATATCTATTCAAATCATTTGCCCATCTTTTGATTGGATTATCAAATGTTCTCCTATATAGGGTTGTTTGAACTTCTTATATATTCTGGTTATTAATCTTTAGTCAGATGGGTAATTTACAAAAAATTTTTTCCCAATCTGTGGGTTGTCTCTTCACTTTGTTGATTGTATCCTATGCTGTGTAGAAGCTTTTTAACTTGATGTGATCCCATTTCTCCATTTTTGCTTTGGTTGCCTATGCTTGTGGGTTATTACTCAAGAAATTTTTGGTGTATTCAGATCAACACCAAATGTCAATGTCCTGGAGATTGTCCCCCGCATTTTCTTGAAGTAGTTTCAGGTCTTGGGTTTGAAATATTAGGTTTAAGTCTTTAATTCATTTTGATTTGATTTTTGTATATAGTGAGAGATAGGGGTCTAGTTTCATTCTTCGGCACCATTTATTGAAGAGACTTTCTTTTCCCTAGTGTACGTTTTTGGCACTGTTGTCAAAAATGAATTCACTGCAGGTGTGTGAATTTGTTTCTGGGTTCTCTATTCTGTTCCTTTGGTCTGTGTGTCTGTTTTAATGCCAGTATCATGCTGTTTCGGTACTATAATTTTTAGTATAATTTTAAGTCAGGTAATGTGATTCCTCCGATTTTGTTCTTTTAGCATAGTATAGCTCTGGCTATTCTGAGTCTTTGGTGGTTCCATGTAAATGTTAGGATTGTTTTTTCTATTTTTGTGGTGAATGTCATTGATATTTTGATAGGAATTGCATTGAATCTGTAGATTGCTTTGGGTAGTATGGATATTTTAATAATATTGATTCTTTCAATCTGTGGACATGAAATATCTTCATTTTTTTTGGTGTCTGCCAATTTCTTTCTTCAGTGTTTTACAGATTTTTTTTTAAAATAGAGATCTTTCGCTTCTTTGGTTAATTCCTAGGTATTTAATTTTATTTGAGGCTATTACAAGTGGAATTACTTTTTTATTTTTTAGATTGCTCACTATTGGCATATAGAAACTCTACTGATTTTTGCATACCAATTTTGTATACCATGACTTTACTGAATTTATCAATTCTAATAGTTTCCTTGTGGAGTGTTAAGTTTTTCCAAATGTAAGATCATCTCATCTCATCTGCCAACAGGATAACTGGACTTCTTCCCTTCTAAATTGGATGTCCTTTATATCTTTCTTTTGTCTGATTGTTCTAGCTAGGACTTTCAGTTCTATATTGAATAACAGTGGTAACAGTGAGCATCCTTGTCATGTTCCAGATCTTACAGGAAAAGCTTTCATTTTTTTCCCCATTCAGTACACTAGCTGGGGTCTGTTATATATAGTTTTTATTATGTTGAGGTATGTTTCTTCTATCACCAGTTTTTAAAGATTTTTATCATGAAGGGATATTGAATTTTTCAAATGCTTTTCCCGCATCAATTGAAATAATCATATGGCTTTTATTCTTCATTCTGTTGACATGATATATCACATTGATTGATTTGCGTATGTTGAACCATCTTTGCATCCAAGGGATAAATACAACTTGGTCATGATAAATGATCTAATATATTGTTGAATTCAGTTTGCTAGTATTTTGTTGAGGATTTTTGCATCAATAGTCAGAGATATTGGCCTATAGTTTTCTGTTTTTTAATGTATTTTTTCTGGTTTTGGTGTCAGGGTAACACTGGCCTCATAGAATGATTTTGGAAGTATTCCCTCCTCCTCTATTTTCATAATAGTTTGAGTAGGATTTGTATTATTTCTTCTTTAAATGTTTGGTAGAATTCAGCATGGAAGTCATCGGGTCCTGTGCTTTTCTTTTCCAACAGACTTTTTATTATGACTTCAGTCTCATTGCTTGTTATTGGTCTGTTCAGGTTTTGGATTTCTTCCTGGTTCAATCTTGGTAGGTTGTATGTTGCTAGGAATTTGTCAATTTCTCTCCAATTTTCCAATTTATTGGCTTATAGTTGCTCATAGCTGCCTCTAATGATCTGTTGAATTTCTGCAGTACTATTTGCAATGTCTCCTTTTTCATTTCTGATTTTATTTGAATCTTTTTTTGTAAGTAGTCTAGCTAATGGTTTGTCAATTTTGTTTAACCATTCAAAAAAAAACCCACCTTCTTGTTTCATTGGATCTTTCTTTTATTTCAGTTTCATTTATTTCTGCTCTGATCTTTATTATTTCTTTTACTAATTTTGGGTTTGATTTGCTCTTGCTTTTCTAGTTAAGATGCGTCATTAGATTATTTTATGTTTTTCCTGTTTTTTGATGTAGGCATTTATAAGCTTCTCTCTTAGTACTGCTTTTGCTGTATCCCATAGGTTTTTGTATGTTGTGTTTCCATTATCATTTGTTTCAACAAATTTTTTGATTTCTTCATTGACCCATGGGTCATTCAGGAGCATATTGTTTAATTTCCATGTTCTTGTATAGTTTCCAAAATTCCTCATGTTACTAATTTCTAGTTGTATTCCAATGTAGTCAGAGAGGATGCTTGATATTATTTCAATTTTTTTTAATGTTTTAAGATTTATTTTGTAACCTATGATGTATCCTTGAGCATGAACCATTTGCTCAGGTAAAAAAGTGTGTATTCTGCAGCTCTTCGATGAAATGTTCTGTTATCTATTATATCCATTTGGTCTATAGTGCATATTAAGTCTGATGTTTCTTTGTTGATTCTCTGTCTGGAAGATCTGTCCAATGCTGAAAGTGGGGTGAAATTTCCAGCTACTACTGTATTGGGGCTTATCTCTCCCTTTAGCTCTAATAATATTTCCTTTATATATCTGTGTGCTCCAGTGTTGGGTGCATATATATTTAAAATGGTTATACCCTCTTGCTGAATTGACCCCTTTATCATTACATAGTGACCTCCTTTGCCTCTTATAGTTTTCATCTTGAAATCTATTTTGTCTGATATAAGTATAGTGACCCCTGCTCTTTTTTAGTTGCCATTAGCATGAAATATCTGTCCTTTTTTTAGTCTATGTGTGTCTTTATAGGTAAAGTGTGTTTCTTGTAAGCAACAGATCAATGGGTCTTATTTTTTCATCCATTTTGACAGTCTAGGTCTTTTGATTGGAGTCCATTTACATTCAATGTTATTACTGATAAATAAGGACTTACTCCTGCCATTTTGTTATTTGTTTTCCAGTTGTTTTGTAGTCTTCTCTTTCTATATTCTTTCATTCCTGTCTTCCTCTGGTGAAGATGATTTTCTCAGGTGACATGATTTAGTTTCTTGCTTTTTATTTTTGTGTATCCATAGTATGGTTTTGGTTTGAGATTATTATGAGGTTTGCAAATACTATCTTATAACCCATTATTTTAACCTGATAACAACTTAATACTCTTCACATATGCAAACAAACAAAAAGAAAACTAATAAGAACTCACCTGAACTTTGTCCTCCTGGTTTTTAATTTTTTCATCTTTTTATTTATATCTTACTATACTAGGTCTTGAAGAGTTTTCATAGTTATTATTTTTGATTGGTTCATCATTTAGTCTTTCTGCTTTGGATAAGAGTAGTTTACTCACCACAGTTACAGTGTTATAATATTCTGTATTTTTTGGTGTACTTACTATCACACCAGTAAGTTTTGTACCTTCAGATGATAATTAATGTCTTTTTCTTTCTGATTCAAGTACTTCCTTTAGCATTTCTTGTAGGACAAACCTGGTGTTGATGAAATCCCTCAGCTTTTGTTTGTCTAGGAAAATCTTTATTTCTCCTTCATGTTTGAAGGATATTTTTACCTAAAATACTATTCTGGGGTAAAAGTTTTTTCCTTCAGTATTTTAAATATGTTATGTCACTCTCTCCTGGCCTGTAAGGTTTCCACTGAAAAGTCTGCTGTCAGACATATTCAAGCTCCATTGTATGTTATTTCTTTTCTCTGGCTGCTTTTAGAATTCTTTCTTTATTGTTGACCTTTGGGAGTTTGATCGTTAAATGCCTTTAGGTAGTCTCCTCTGGGTTAAACATGTTTAGTGTTCTATAAGCTTCTTGTACTTGAATATTAATATCTTTCTCTACGTTTTGGAAGTTCTTTGTTATTATTCCGTTGAATAATCTTTCCATCCCTATCTGTTTCTCTACCTCTTCTTTAAGGCCAATAACTCTTAGATTTGCCCTTTTGAAGCTATTTTCTAGATCCTGTAGGTGTGCTTTGTTGTTGTTTTATTTTGTCTGTTCTGACTGTGTATTTTCAAATAGCCTGTCTTTGAGCTATTTCTTCTGCTTGATCCATTCTGCTATCAAAGAACTCTAAGGATTCTTCAGTATGCCAATTGCATTTTTTCAGCTCCAGAATGTCCGCTTGATTCTTTTAAATTATTTCAATCTCTTTGTTAAATTTATCTGATAGAATTCTGAATCCCTTCTCCGTGTTATCTTGAATTTCCTCAACACAGCTATTTTGAGTTATCTGCCTGTAAGGTCATGTGTCTGTTTATCCAGGATTGGTCCCTGGTGCCTTACTTATTTGTTGAGTCCATGTTTTCCTGTATGGTGTTGATGCTAATAGATATTCTTTGGTGTCTGGGCATGGAAGAGTTAGGTATTTATTATAGTCTTCATTATCTGGGCTTATTTGTAGCTGCCCTTCTTGGGAAGGTGTTCAAGATATTTGAAAAAACTTAGGTATTGTGATCTAAACTGTTTCTGCACCCCAAGCTCAGTAACATCGTTGTTCTTGCAGACTCATAGAGATACTGTCTTGATGGTCTTGGACAAGATACCAGAAAATTCTCTAGATTACCAGGCAGAAACTCTTGTTATCTTCCCTTACTTTCTCCCAAACATGCAGTCTCTCTCCTCTGTTCTGAGCCACCTAAAGCTGTGTGTGGAGTGACACAATCACCCCTGTGTCCACTATGACTCTGATTGCACTAGGTCAGACCTAAAGCCAGAACAATGCTGGGTCTCACCCAAAGACTGATGTAACTATTCTCTGGCTACTGCCTATGTTTGTTCAAGGCCCTCGGGCTCTAAAATTAGCAGGTGGCAAAGCCACCCAGGTCTGTGTTCTTTCCTTCAGGGCAGCGATGTCCCCCAGCCCTTGGGTGGGTCTAGAGGTGCCATCCAGGAATCAGAGACAAGAGTAAAACACCTTAGAAGTTTACCTGGTATTGTATTGCAGCTGAGCTGGCAGTCAAACCACAAGACAGTCTTTCTCACTCTTTCTTCCCCTTTCCAATGGCAGAGGAAACTCACCCCATAGCCACCGCCATACCTGGCCACAAGGAGTACTGCCAGACTACCACGTTCACTTAAGGCCCAAGGTCTCTTAAGTCAGTCTGTGGTGAATGCTTGCCTAGCCTGGAACTCACCCTTCAGGACTGTGGACTCCCCTCTGGCTCAGGGCAGGTCTAGAAATGATGTCCAGGAGTCGAGTCCTGGAATTGGGGACCAAAAGAACTTGCTTGGTGCTCTATCCTGCTGTGGCAGTATTGGCACCTAAGACAAAGTCCCCTTTACTTTTCCCTCTGCTTTTCTTAAGCAGGAGGAGTTTTGCCCCATAGCCACCACAGCTGGTAATGTGGCTGAATCTAACCTGAAGCCAACAAGTCTTCCGGGCTCACCAAAGCCCTCGATGTAGTACCTGGGTATTGCTGCTGGTAATTCAGGGCTCAAGGGCTTTTCAGTTAGCAGATGATGAATGCTGGCAGTACCTCTAGGAGAAGAAAGCAGGTTCCCTTCTGGTCCATGGTGTGTCGAGAAATGTGGTTTGGGAGCTAGGACCTAGAATGGGGCCTAATGACTGACTGGTGCCACATCTTGCTGTGGCTGAGCTGGTATTCAAGATGCAAGACGAAAAGTCCTCCTCATTCTTCCTTCTCCTCTCCTCAAGTGGAAGGAAGTGTTCTCTTTTGGAGCAACAAGCTGTGCAGCCTTGGTTTAGCGGAAGGATGATGCTAGTACTTGCTTGGCTGCCCCAGCCAGTGTCTCAGTATGTCATATGCCTCCCCAGTCCGCTGTACTCGGACCTAGTTCTGCCCAGGATCTTGCCTAAGAGTTGCAGCCCTTATGGCCTAGACTGCCTTTCAAGTTTGCCTAGAAACCAAGTGCCCTTTGGCCCTTGGTGGCGAGGTTGCAGGTACTCAGGCATTCAAGTTCAGACTGCTGGCATTGATGGTTTCCCGCTGGCATCAGTGATTTTCCTCTGGCTAGGACTGGTTTAAATGCTCCCTCTGTGGGTAGGCATCAACTGAATTTGGTCTACTTTTCCTTTCTGCTCTAACAGAGCAGCAGAGTTCAATGCCTCACAATTGCTGAGTTCTCCCGGGTGGGGGTGGGGGCGGTTGGAGGGTGGCTGGAGATTCGGGACTGTTTCTCTTTAGTGCCTCTTTCGGTGATATGAAGTTAAAACCAGGTACTATGAGTGTCCACCTGATTTTTAATTCTTATGAAAGTTTTTTCTTTTTCCTATATAGATAGTTGTTAACTTGGGGTCCTTGCCTAGTGGCGAAGCAGAGGATGATCAGTGGAGCCGTCTCTTCTGCCATCTTGCTCTGCCTCCTAAATTCTACAATTTAAATCCATGTCCATGTCAAGTAGAAAGAGTCTTTCTCTTACTGAAGGTACTTCCTTCTGGAATTGGGAGAGAGGAGAAGGCAGGGATGGATTCCACTTTAAAAAGGGTAAGATTTATTATGGATATTTAGGAACGGGTAATTTTCCATTGAACTGAAATCAGAATAAAAACAACCTAACTGATAATGGAAGTCTGTGTTCAGGACAAAAAAAATAAACCGACTTCAGTAAAAAATTTGGTGTTTGTGGCAAAAATAATTCACTAATCACTCATCTAAATGAATTCTGGAAAGGCAGGAGTGCAAAGCTGAAGTGTTTACAACTACAGGTTTCAAACTAGATTCCCTTGGGTAAATTCTGGCTCTGTTTTCCTGTCAGCTAAGACTGCCTTTGGCAAGCTTGCATCTAGGAATAATTTTATATCTAGTTTCCTCTACTGTAAAATGAAATAAAAATATCATGTTCTCTAATAGTGTTCTTGTGAATATTTGACAAATACATGTAAAATGTTTAGAATGGTGCCTGTCAGGTACTAAGTGCTTAATAATTACTGGCTATTATCATTAGTCCTCCAATTCAATTTCCATAAAATACTAGTAAAATAAATCACATTAAATTTTCAAAATATATCAGAATACATCGATGAGATTCAGACCCAGCTGGAAGAACAGGCTTGGGGGAGAATCAACTGTCAACTTCTTTTAAATTTCTATATTTAATCCCGATGATAATTATCATTCATTGAGTCCCTACCTTGTCTTACTGGAATTGCTCAAGGAATTTTATATTTTCATTGTTACATCCTATCAACAAATTTATAAGGAAAAAATATTATTATACAAGTTGAAAATCTAAGGCTCAGGTATGTTAGTAAAATGCCTTGTAGTTATAAAATTAGAACTCCAAAGAACCATAGCTTGAAATTGTGCCTCGTGGCTGGAGAGCTCATTCTATTTCCATTTCAACACACAGAACACCATGCCCATAAGACTAAAGTTTAACTGGAGGGGCTTCAAGAAACAATAACACAGAGATAAAAAATGTAGGAAAATTGCCAGATGTGTTATAGGCTAAATATTCAACCTGGTTGAGGACAACAAGAATATAAATATATCTCAGCCTCCCCATTTTAAGACTCAACTGGAATAGTTTATTCAGTTACTACCCTGACTCAACCATATTTTCTAACTCTGAATGGTCAATAGAGCTGAAAGAAACCTGAGAAATACCACAGGATTAAGGGCAGATAATAAAAGTAGAATGAAAATAGACAGATAGGAAAGATGGGATCCCTCAGGAAACTAAGGTAAGAGAGTGGTGAAAGGACCTAGATGGAAGCCAGAAGTCTCTGCAACAAATCATTTGGTTTCTGAAGTAATTCAAGTGTGGGGAAAAGTTAACGACAAATGGCAGAGGGTAAGGTTCAGATTGTTGCAAAAAAGATGCTGAGAATTTTTATATTTGGAATATATCTTGTCCAAATAAATATGCCATAGTTGTATCAGTTATCTATTGCTATGTAACAAAGTCCCAAAACTCAGAGGTTTAAAGTATAACCTAAAGTATTTGCTTGAGATTCTGCAATTTGGGCTAGGTTAGGCTGTCAGGTTGTTTGTTTGTTTGTTTTTTGGCTAGTTTCTCCTAAAGTCCCTCATGAAGCTATAATCTGGCAGCCTAACTGGATCTGAGTTGGGGCTGGGGCTGTCAGCCAAAGAACCTTGGTAAACCATTACATGTTCTCTTCAGCAGAAAAGCCTAGGCTTCAAACATGGTGGTCACAACATTCCAAAGGGTAAGCCTTCATGTTCAAAAACTTAACTGGTTGCTGTTTGTTTCATGTTTGTTGGTGTCCTATTGACCAAAGCCAGTCATAGAACCAAGCCCAGAGTCCATTTAGAAGGGGACTATACAAGGTTATAAATATTGATAGGTGCCATTAATTATCACTGATGTATAATCTACTACAATGGCCAAATCAGTGCACATATATAAAGTTTCTCTCAGTTCCTTCCAAAGGTCAGATCATACTTTTAATCTTTTGACGAAAATGATACAAAATTTATTTTCAAGATACAACAAAGATATCAACCACAGGATTTCACACTCATTTTGTTCATTATCAAGTACAAGGTTAAGTGAGAATGATTACCTGCACTGCTCTCAGCATGGAAAAGAGAATTGAATTATTCAATGGTTTCTTCAGTGCTAGATCTGGTGTTAACTCACTTGGCAATGGGAGAGTGTTTTTGAGGGCTCTAACATACAACCTGTAGCCACTTCCTCTAGTAATTGCCGGTGATGTGTTCCAACAAAATAATGACTTTCCTTTATCTTATTTGAACCACAAGAGACATATTTCTCCCTAATTAATGTGTAATGACATAGCAAATGGGAAAGCAAGAAATTTTTCTTAAAAACTTTAAGCAAAGACTAACAAACGTTATAATCACAATTACATAGTGTCGATTGGGAGAGAGAAAGTAATCGCTGAATACCTTGCTTAGTACTGGTTAGAACTTTAGTACCATCTGTTTCTGTGATAAAAAAAAAAAAAAAATTGCTGGGCAATGTGAAAGTCTCAAGCCTAAGGAGATAATGACTACAAGAGAGAAATTCATCCCAAGTAGACCGAAGATTGTGGACAAGAATATTTTTTTGCTTCTCTGTAAAACTCTGAGTTTAAAGTTCTCCTGCACCACTTCAATTTCCTGGATCAAGGCTAGTCAAATAATGGGAGATTCTGTTTCCAGGGTGATCTGGATGCAGTAACTGAATGCAGCATTGGATTTTTCTCCCATGGGAAGGGATGGTGTGTTCTGTTATGGAAGGAAAGATGCACGTGAATAACCACTGGCAGTGGAGACAGCTTGTAGTAGATATGATTAGCTGTCCATCAAAAACTTGTGCTCCCTTACACTGTATATAGTCATTGCCATGAAAGCGCTACAAGACAAAGTGCTATGTTTCCTAATTTGTTTTGCATTCACTTGGGGCAATATGACTACTAGCTAATTTAATGCTAGTGGAAGTGAAGTACACTACTTCTAGACCTAGCTGATAAAAAAATGTGTATATATATATATATATATATATATATAGAGAGAGAGAGAGAGAGAGAGTGTTTTTAATACCTTGCGATCTTCTATTTTTGCTGCTCATGGACCCTCAGAGCAACATTAAAAGTTTTGTATTAAGGATGGCATGTCGCCATCAACCTAGGACTCCGAATGGCTATGTAGAAAAAAACACCAACCTATTTTCCTCACACTCTACTCACTGGGCTTTATGTGAGCAAAAAATAAACTTTTATTATGTTAAACCATTGAAATTTTGGATTCAATTTGTTATAGCAGATGGCTCTCTCTCTCTCTCTCTGTATATATATATATACACTAATATATGGGAATTTCAAGGATTTTAGCCTCACTGGAATTCTGATATCAAGTGAATTGGCATAAATGATTTGGTAAATGGAGCAGCTGAGAAGAACAAACATGCAGTGACAGGGTTCAAAACCAAAAGCAAGATCTTTGGAGCCAGATAAATTTGGGGTTGAATTCAAGATTCAGAACTTATTGAGTGGAGTGACTGTCATACAGTAACATCCTTTACAGAACGCCTACTATTTTTCTGACATTCTTATAAGCAGCAAGGATATTACAGCAAATGGAATAGAAAATTCCCTATCATTTTGGTGTTTGTATTCTAGTCAGGGAGGTAGACAATACACAAAGAAAGAAATATATAGTAGCATGTCATGTAATATGATATATGGAAAAATAGTAGAGAAGGACAAGTAGATGGAAAGACAGAATGTCCTACATTAGACAGAATAGTATCCAAAAAAGACTTTTCTCAACAGGTGGCATTTGATTAAAAATATGCATGAAGTGAGGGAGTGAAACCCAATGGCTATCAAGAGAATAGGGTTCATGTTGGGAGAAAAATAATGGCCCTGAGAATGGCAGGTGCTTAGCATGTGAAGAAACAGCAAGCAGACCAGTGCGGCTGGAATCAAAATTTTAAGAGGAAAAGTAGTAGGAAATGAGTTTAGCAACGTATGCAGTGGCCAGATCGTACAGGTCTTTGCATTAGGTCAAGTATCCTAGAGGTAAAATCTAAAACAATAATTTATGTAAAATTGATTTATTGAGGGAGTCCTCAAGAAAGATAAGAAGAAAGTATCATGGAATACTACTATCAAGGGAAAACAAAGCATGAATGTAAGCTCAGTGGAAGGCAGCTTCAGTCCTAATGCCACAGGCAATCTAGGGGATGAAGAAAGCTTCAGAGCTGGTGTCACTTTTAAGCAAGGGGAATGGTCTTTTTTTTCCTTTGTGCCATTAGTCATTGCCAATAGGCTGCTCCTGGGACAAAGGGAGCTAACCTTCCATGTGAGGCAGATGAGATAGCTTCTGTCCAGGCAAGGACAATCTCAGAAGAAGTGGGCAATCGTGAGCCATTAACAGCAACCATTGGGTTGGCCTGGCAAATGAAATCTGGGGGCAGCACCAAGAGCTACTACCAAATTCCATTCCTTGTACCACTCACTTGCTTCTTACATGAACTTCACCCTATCCAGACAGTATTTGTCCAGGATTCTGGTTAGTTGTAAATTTGGAAAAAGTTTACCAGAGGAGAATTTTACCTGGTACAATTGATCCCATGGCTGGGATAATCATGTCCCAACCCCCTCACCCATTCTAGACTCCCCCTCTGGCTCATCTAGCACTTCTACTGGACTGGTGGTTTGCCTGGCAGGGTGATCCTCATCTGTAAGGTATCTGGGTTCTAGTTACCATGCTTGCTCTTATCAGAACATGGTTGCTTGTACCTGCACATTTGAGTTAAAACTTTGTATGAGACTAATAAAAGATCCCTCAATACAACAACCAATTCCCAAAATTGTATAGCAGCAACTCTATCTCCTCATAATAGGGTCAATCACTTTTGCCCATAACCCCATTCTTTGCCTGCTGACCTACAAGCACAAGGTATCCAAAATAACCAGATGGCAGTTGCAGATTTAAGTGTAATGGAATTCTTACTGTACCCCCTAGAAGAAGCATCATTCCTCCCTGGGACCCCCCAACACCTAGACCAGGGATCAGCAAACTTCTTCTATAAAGGGCCAGCAAATAAACATTTTAGATTTTCAAAGCCACTTAGTCCCTATCATGTATTTTTTAACAACTTTTTAAAAATAGGAAAAAAAAACATTCTTAGCTCATGGAGTCATGGGGGAATAAAGGGCTATGGGAAAGATTTGGCCATCAGCCATGGTTTGCTGACCCCTGCTCTAGACCCACAGAGCCTAAAGTAGTGGGGACAAGAAATGGAAATCGCCTAGATAAGTTACTGGTAGTGACCACATACAGAGCCACATTCACTTCCACCTGCAGATTCTTGGATTTACTTAGTCTACCTAATCCTTATAAGATGGAGCACCTGTTGTTGGATTTATACATTGCTTCTGACTCTGCCAACATAGTAACCTCATTCATAATCCACTGCACAAGCTCCGGGGTACTGAAGTGACCAGGACAGATGCTGCTGCTGATGTGAGCTGGCCAAGTCATTTTGTCCACTTAATTATTTAGTGCCTCTTTTGCAGCAAATGTTCTCTTGTGGCATGCAAATGCAATACAAAGATTGTCAGGCTTTGAATTTTCCTCTAGAATTTTATATCAAACAGCCATACTTTCTCCCCGAGTTATCAGGCTCTTTCATTCTTGCTGTTGGACATTTTGAGAAATCTGACTTTTAGAAAATCAGTAATTTGTAGTATATATATATATACACATATATATATGTATATATGTATATATATGCCTTCATCCAACATTTGTGACACACTGACACTAAGAAAACACTTGTTTAGCTGAAGTTCAAATTTAATGGATCATTCTCTTTTTATTTGTTAAATCTAGCAAACCTACACATCTCAAGACTACTACTACTTCTGCCTGATTTTATGCCCTAACACACCTCACATTTATTCCAATTCTCTAGTCATATTTCAAATTCTTTCACTACTAGTGGTTTCCTATACTTTCATACTCCTGCAACCCTATCTGATCTCAATATTCCCTCAGCCTAGAATTCTTCTCCTCACTCACTGGTATACAGAAGAAAATCTAACTCATCCCTGAGAGCTGAGCTCAAATGTTACACCTCTAAGAAACATTTCTCAGGTCTGCCAAACTTAATTAGTTTTTCACTTTTTCTCCCATAGCAATATTTACCTATAGTATAACGTATTTTTCCTGGCCCTATATTTTCATTAGTTATTTATATATCATTATTTCCTACTAGACTTTAAGCTCTCCATCCCTCTTTTCCTCTGTTGCCTCATAAAAACTAAGCACAGTATCTTAGATATAAGAGATTTAAAAAGATTTCCTATGTCAGTTCAATTAGACTACAACATGTCAATCCAATCCAGTGGCTGGCTAATCATGAAACATGCCTCAGCAGATAACAAATAGCATTGGTGGGAAAAATGACAGTCACATTGGCTGTGTTTTGTCCTGTTTGGCAGATGGGTTTGGAGACAGCCTAAAATCCATGGCAAGAACATTAGCCAAGAGCCCATGTTACACAGGTTTTTTTTTAAAGTAGTGATTAAAGCACATGGAATCAGGGGGGGAAAAAAAAAACAGGCTGTGGGAAGATAGTATTAACAACGCAATGTAAATATCAAATGTTTAAACATGCAGCCATTAATAAGGTAAATGGTTTAGAAAACAAAGAGTAAAGACTGATTATTTCATGGTCACATGCAAAATCCATCATACCTCATTTTAGAAACAGTGTCATTGAGGGAAAAGTCCTGGGTTTGTTCTCTGGAATGATCAAATCAATTTGTCTCTATCATATGTTCCTCAGATCATCCTTAGTTCCTAACCAGTTGGATTAGACACACTCCCCAATTCAAACGAGCCATGCTGGAAAGTCTCCTAATCAATATCAGCCCATCAGCAGTATTATATTTGAAATTCAATAATATGTACAGTTTGTACCCATGAAAAAAGTACCCATCCTAATATGTAAAGATGAGGGGCAGAGTTAATGCTCTACCACCTTGTAACTAGGTAACAGGGGACAATTCCTTTGATGTCTGTGAACTTTAGTTCCTTAATGAGAAAATTCATCAATTCTTCTTGGAACTAAGCATGATGACCTTTAGTAAAAGTAGTATACAAAAAGAAAAATAAGGAAATAGTTGTATTTAGAGGTCAAATACTTTTACAGCAGAAAGTTCTATCATCAAAGTCATGAATCTCATCCTCTTGTCCCTGGTAATGCTATTTTGACAAGTTTACTCATTACCAAAGTCTTCACAACCCAGTAGTCTTGTATAAAAAACATTTTATTTAGTATCTGTCTATGTGGAAGTGAGTTGGCTATTATAATAAAAATGTTTCCTTCCACACACCTACTTTGGAGAAAGTGAGGTGGGCTACTCCATACTTCTATGAGCACCAGGTCCCCAGAGCTGGGACCTTAGTGCTAGCCTGGAAAAGAAAAATATGGTACTTCTACCTCTTGCAAACTCCTGGAGTTTCATGAATCAGGCCCTTCTCAGATGGCACTAGTTAATATTCCCTAAGGATAGAATGAATGAGTTCTGTTGATAACAAATCATGAGCCCCAGCACCAGATTTGGAAGATTAAAGAGAAAATAAAATGGTTTCTATTCATTCTGCCTAGTAATGGAGATCAGAGAAACAGAGGAAGAGAGAGATTATGTCATATTTTCTCCTGTCTGGTGTCTGGGAAGAGTTTCTCTCAACTGTAATCAACAGAAAGCTTTTTTCACACAGAATTTTGTGGGACAACAATAGATGCATCCAACCACTCAAGTTCAAAATAGGTCACATCTTTGGTATAAAATTTCTTCAAGGATTGGAAAAGATAGGCTGGGAATAGATTTTTGTGGCAGGGTGTACACTGAGGACTAGGCCTACATCTGCTATTATCTTCTTTTGGAAATTCTGATCATCTACACTAAATTTATCTGCATCCCTAGAGCCTGGCATGGTGCCTTGTACAGCTTCTAGACTTAAAAAATATTTTGCACAAATGGACAAAAAAGAAATAAACATCATACAAATGGCAAGAAAATCAAAGACCCACTGCTCAGGGGGAGACTTGCTCCCCAGGGAGACATCTGATGTTTCAAATATTGGCACCTATCCTTTCTCTTTTGGGACACTTCTCTCTGTTAAAGGGCTTATAATCACTGTGTATTTAAAAATATAGAAATGTAATTCAATTATTAATTGTACTTAAAAAATAATGACTTTTAATTTTATTCACATTCCCACTCCATGGTCTATACAAATAAAAGAAAACTTCCAAAGAGTGTCTTTGTGGGAAACAAGCCAAATGGCCAAATAGAAACAGCTCCAGTCTGTGGCTCCCATCAAGAAGAATGAAAATGGCAAGTGGTTCTGCATCTTCAATTGAGGTACCCAGGTTCTCTCATTGGGACTGATAGGCTGTTGGTGCAACATAAAGAGAGTGAGGGAAAGCAGGGTGGAGTGAGGGACCACCTGGGAGCTGCATGGGGCAAAGAGAGCTCCCTGTCTCAGCCAAGGGAGACCATGTGGGATTGTGCTACATGGCCCTGAAAACCACACTTTTCCCATGGACCTGTGAAACCCATGGATCAGGAGGTCTCCTCATGGGGCCATGCCACCAGGGCCTTCGGTCCCAAGAAGAGAGCTGTGCTCACGGCAGCTGCTCAGGCAGGCAGCCACTCAGGCAAGCACTGAGACACAGGATTTTTGCATACTCCAGCTGCGGGAACTCCAGTGAGGCAGGAGACCCATCCACTTCCATGGGCAGGAGGCTGAAGCCAGGAAGTGAAGTGGCCTTGCCCAGCAGGCCCTATTCCCATGGAACCCCACAAGCTAAAACCCAGTGGCTTGGAATCCCCACCAGCCCAGTGCAGCAGGCTGGACAATGCCTAAAAAGACTGAGTTCTGGCAGGAAACGGGCAGCTATGATCATTGCAGCTCTAGTAGGCCATTTTCTCCTCACACCAGTGCCAGTGAGACAGGGCAGTCTGAACAGGGAGCAATTTCCCACAGCACAGCCGCTGTGACAGTTCATGGCCAGACTGCTTCTTTAAGTGGGATCCTGACCCATTCCTCCTCACTGGGTGGGGCCTCCCTGCAGGATTTTTAGCATCCCCAGCCAGGGGTTTATGGACAGAACTATGATCTACCTGAGAGGAGCCCCTAGGAGGAGGGGCAGGTGTAGTATCCTGGATCAGCAGTCTTAGTCTTTTCTGCCTGCCGGCTCTGGAGAGTCAGGGCAGCCCAGAGAAGAAAGATTATACCCAGTAAAGCACAATGACTCTGCCAAAGGGCAGCCAGACTGCTTATTTAAGTGGGTCCCTGATCCAGCTCCTCCGGACTGAGTGAGACCTCCCAACAGGGGTCTGCAGATGCCTCATGTAGGAGCATTCTGGCTGGCATCGGGTCAGTGACCCTCTGGGACAGAGAGTTCAGAGGAAGGAGCAGGCTGCCATCTTTGCTGTTCTGCAGCCTCCATTGGGTGATAACTCCAGGTGTGGGAGGGACCCAGGCAAATAGGGTCTGGAGTGGAACCCCAGCAAGGTGCAGCAGCGCTATGGAAAAGGGGCCTGACTGCTAAAAGAAAAACAGAGAGCAACAACAACAACAACAGAAGACTCCCACAAAATCCCCATCCAAAGGTCAGCAGGCTCAAAGATCAAAGGTAGATAAACCCATGAAGATGAGAAAGAATCAACATAAAAACACTGAAAACTCAAAAGGAGTGCCTCTTCCAAATGATCACAATATGTCTCCAGCATGGGCACAGAACTAGGCTGTGGCTGAGATGGATGAATTAACAGTAGACTTCAGAAGTCAAGTAATAATGAACTTCACTGAGCTAAGGAAGTATGTTCTTACCCACTGAAAAGAAGCTAAGAACCATGATTAAAAATTATAGGAGCTGTTAACCAGAATAACCAGTTTAAAGAAGAACTTAAATGACCTGATGGAGCTAAGAAACCCAACACAAGACCTTTACAATACAAACGCAAGTATGAATAGCCAAATAGACCAAGCAGAAGAAAAGGATATCAGAGCTTAAAGACTATCTTGCTGAAATAAGGCAGGCAGAGAAGATTAGAGGAAAAAGAATGAAAAGGAATTAACAAGCCTCCAAGAATTATGGGATTATGTAAAAAGACTGAACCTAAAACTGGTTGGGGTATCTGAAAGAGATGAAGGACAAAACCAAGTTGAAAACCACACTTCAGGATATCATCCAGGAGGACTTCCTCAACCTAGCAAGACAGGCCAACATTTGAATTCAGGAAATCCAGAGAATCCCAGTAAGATACTCCATGAGAAGATCAATCCCAAGACACATAATCATCAAATTCTCCAAGGTTGAAACAAAGGAAAAAATGTTCAGGGCAGCCATAGAGAACGGCCAGTTCACCTATAAAAGGAAGCCCATCAGACAAACAGCAGAATTCTCAGTGGAAACCCTGTAAGCCAGAAGACATTGGGGGACAATATTCAACATTCTTAAAGAATTCCCAACCTAAAATTACATATTTGGGCAAACTAAGATTCATAAGCAAAGGAGAAATAAAACCTTTTTCAGACAAGCAAATGCTGAGGAAATACATAACCACCAGGCCTTCCTTGCAAGAGTTCCTGAAGGAAGCACGAAATATGGAAAGTAAAAACTGGTACCAGCCACTACAAAGACACAATGAAGTACACAGATCATTGAAACTATGAAGTAACTACATGAACAAGTTTGCAAAATAATCAGGTAGTATCATGATGATAGGATCAAATTCACACATAACAATTTTACCCTTAAATATAAACGGGATAAATGCCCCAATTAAAAGCCACAGAATGACAAATTGTATAAAGAGTCAAGATCTATCAATGTGCTATATTCAAGAGACCCATCTCACATGCAAAGACACACATAGGCTCAAAATACAGGGATGGAGGAAAATTTACCAAGCAAATGGAAAACAGCAAAAAGCAGGAGAGGCAATCCTAGGATCTGAGAAAACAGACTTTAAGCAAACAAAAATCAAAAAAGACAAAGAAGGGCATTACCTAATGGTGAAGAGTCATTTCAACAAGAAGAGCTAACTATCCTAAATATATATGCACCCAATACAGGAGCAAACAGATTCGTAAAACAAGTTCTTAGACACTTACAAAGAGACTTAGACTCCCACGCAGTAACAGTGGGAGATTTTAACCCCTCACTGTCAATATTAGACAGATCATCAGGACAGAAAATTAACAAAGATATTCAGGACTTGAATTCAGCTCTGTATCAAGTGGGACCTGAGATAACTACAGAACTCTCCACCACCAAACAGAATATACATGCTTCTCAGCACCACATGGCACTTACTCTAAAATTGGCCACGTAATTGGAAGTAAATCACTCCTCAGCAAATGCAAAATAACTGAAATCATAATAAGTAGTCTCTCAGACCACAGTGCAATCAAAAATCAAGATTAAGAAACTCTCAAAACCATACAACTGTATGGAAATTGAACAACCTGGACCTGAATGACTCCTGGGTAAATAGTAAAATTAAGGCACAAATCAGGAATTTTTTTGAAACTAATGAGAACAACGAGACAACATACCAGAATCTCTGAGACACAGCTAAAGCAGTGTGAAGAGGGAAATTTATACCACCAAATGCCCACATCAAAAAGCTAGAAAGATCTAATATCGACATTCTAACATCACAACTAAAAGAACTAGAGAACCAAGGACAACAACAACAAAAACAACAATAAAAACCAAAGTAGCAGAAGACAAGAAATAACCAAGCTCACAGCAGAACTGAAGGAGACAGAGATATAAAAAATCCTTCAAAATAAAAATCAATGAATCTAGGAGGTGGCTTGTGAAAAAATAAAATAGATAGACCACTAGCTGGACTAAGAAGAAAAGAAGAATCAAAGAGACAATAAAAAATGATAAAGGAGATATTACCACTGACTCCACAGAAATATGAACAACCATCAGAGAAAACTATACACACCTCTTCTAGAAAATCTAGAAGAGATGGATAAATTCCTGGACATATACATCCTCCCAAGACTGAACCAGGAAGAAGTTGAATCCCTGAATAGACCAATAACAAGTTCTGAAATTGAGGCAGTAATAAATAGCCTATCAACTAAAAGCTCAGGACCAGGTGGATTTATATCTGAATTCTACCAGAAGTATGAGGAGCTGATACCCTTTCTTCTGAAACTATTCCAAACAATTGAAAAGGAGGGATTCCTCCCTAACTCACTTTATGAGTCCAGCATCATCCTGATACCAAAACCTGGTAAAGATAAAACAAAAAAAGGAAACTTCAGGCCAATATCCCTGATGAACATCGACACAAAAATTCTCAGTAAAATACTGGCAAACTGAATACAGCAGCGAATCAAAAAGCTTATCCACCACAATCAAGTTGGCTTCATTCCCAGGATGCAAGGCTGGTTCAACATATGCAAATCAATAAATGTGACTCATCACATAAACAGAGCTAAAGACAAAAACCCCATGATTATCTGATATGGTTTGGCTGTGTTCTCACCCAAATCTCATATTGAATTGTAGCTCCCATAATTTTCATGTGTCATGGGAGGTACCCAGTAGGAGGTAATTGAATCATGGGGGCAGGTCTTTCCCATAATATTCTGATGATAGTAAGTCAGTCTCACAGGATCTGGTGGTTTTATAAAGTAGAGTTCCCCTGCACACACACTTTCTTGCCTGCCACCACTTAAGACATGCCTTTGCTTCTTCTTTGCCTTCCACCATGATTGCAAGACCTCCTCAGCCATGTGGAACTGTGAGTCCATTAAACCTCTTTGCTCCATATATTACTCAGTCTCAGATATGTCTTTATTAGCAGTATGAGAACAGAATAATACAGTAAATTGGTACTGGTAGTGTTGGGTACTACTGTAAAGATACCTGACAATGTGAAAACAACTTTGGAATTGGAGAACAGGCAGAGGCTGGTATAATTTGGAGGGCTCAGAAAGAGACAGGAAAATGTGGGAAAGTTTGGAACTTCCTAGAGACTTAGAGAGCTCAGAAGAGAGGATAATATGGGAAAGACTGCAACCTCCTAGAGAGTGGTTGAATAGCTTTGACCAAAATGCTGATAGTGATATGGACAATAAAGTCCAGGCTGAGGTGGTCTCAGATGGAGATGAGGAGCTTGTAATAGGAATAAAGGCCACTCTTGCTATGCAAAGAGACTGGTGGCATTTTGCCCCTGCCCTAGAGATCTGTGGAACTTTGAACTTGAGAGAGATAATAAGGTATCTGGTGGAAGAAATTTCTAAGCAGCAAAATGTTCAAGAGGAAGCAGAGCATAAAAGTTTGAAAAATTTGCAGACTTGACAATGCAGTACAAAATAAAAACCCATTTTCTGGGAAAAAATTCAATCCTGCTGCAGAAATTCACAGAAGTAATGAGCCAAATGTTAATCAGGAAGACAATGGGGAAAATGTCTCCAGGGCATGTCAGAGACCTTTGAGGCAGCCCCTCCCATTATAGGCCCTGAGGCCTAGGAGGGAAAAGTGGTTTCCTGGGTCAGATTCAGTGATCCTCTGCTGTGTGCAGCCTAGGGAATTCTTGCCCTGCATCCCAGCCACTCCAGCTATGGCTAAAAGTGGCCAAGATACAACTTGGGCCATGGCTTCAGAGGGAGCAAGCGCAAAACCTTGGCAGCTTCCATGTGGTGTTGAGCCTGTGGGTACACAGAAGTTAAGAATTGAGGTTTAGGAACCTCTGCCTAAGGTTTACAGGACGTATGGAAATGTCTGGATATCCAGTCAGAAGTTTGCTGCAGGGGTGGGGCCCTCATAGAGAACCTCTGCTAGGGCAGTGCAGAAGGAAAATGTGGAGTTAGAGCCCCGGCACAGTCTCCACTGGGGCACTGCCTAGTGGAGCTGTGAGAAGAGCACCACCATCATCCAGACCCCCAAATGGTAGATCCACTGACAGCTGGCACCGTGCACCTGGAAGAACCACAGACACTCAATGTCAGCCCATGAAAGCAGCCAGAAGTAGGGCTATACCCTGCAAATCCATAGGAGTGGAGCTGCCCAGAGCTATGGGAGCCTACCTCTTGTGTCAGCGTGACCTGGATGTGAGACATGGAGTCAAAGAAGATCATTTTGGAACTTTAAGGTTTAATGATTGCCCTGTTGGATTTCAGTCTTACAGGGAGTCTGTAGCCCCTTTTTTTGGCCAATTACTGCCATTTGGAATAGATGTATCTACCAAATACCTGTACCCCATTGTATCTAGGAAGTAACTAACTTGCTTTTGATTTTACAGGCTCATAGGTGGAAGGGACTACTTGCCTTGGCTCAGATGAGACTTTGGACTGTGGACTATTGAGTTAATGCTGAAGTGAGTTAAGATTTGGGGGGAATGTTGGGAAGGCATGATTGGTTTTGAAATGTGAGGATATGAAATTTCAGAAGAGTCAAGGATGAAATGATATCGTTTGGCTGTGCCCCCACCCAAATCTCATCTTGAATTGTAGTTCCCATAATTCCTACATGTCATGGGAGAGAGGTAATTGAATCATGGGGGTGGGTCTTTCTCATGCTGTTCTTTTGATGGTGAATAAGTCTCATGAGATCTGATGGTTTTATAAAGGGGAATTTCTCTGCACATGCCCTCTTGCCTGCCACTATATGTAAGATGTGATTTTGCTTCTCCTTTCCCTTCTGCCATGACTGTGAGGCCTCCTCAGCCATGTGGAACTGTGAATCCATTAAACCTCTTACCTTTATAAATTACCCAGTCTCAGATATGTCTTTATTAGCAGCATGAGAACAGACTAATATATTATCTCAAGAGATGCAGAAAAGGCCTTTGATAAATTTCAACATCCTTTCATGTTAAAAACTCTCAATAAACTAGGTATTGAAGAAACATACCTCAAAATAATAAGATCCATTTATGAAAAAGATATAGCCAATATCATACTGAATGGGAAAAAGCTGTAAGCCTTCCCCTTGAAACCAGCACAAGACAAGGATACCTTCTCTCTTATTCAACACAGTATTGGAAGTCCTGGTCAGGGCAATCATGCAAGAGAAAGAAATAAAGGGTATTAAAATAGGAAGAGATGACATCAAGTTGTCCTTGTTTGCAGATGACAGGATCCTATATCTAGAAAACTCCACCATCTCAGCTTAAAAGCTTAACTGATGAGAAACTTCAGCAGTCTCAGGATATAAAATCAATGTGCAGAAGTCACAAGCATTCCTACAAACCAGCAACCAACAAACAGAAAACCAAATCATGAATGAACTCCCATTCACAATTGCTACAAAGAGAAGAAAATCCCTAGGAATACAGCTACCAAGGGAAGTGAAGAACCTCTTCAAGGAAAACTACAAACCACTACTCAAGGAAATCAGAGAGGACACAAACAAATGGAAAAACATCCCATGCTCTTGGATAGGAAGAAATAATATGGTGAAAATGTTCATACTGCCCAAAGCAATTTATAGATTCAATGCTATTCCCATTAAACCACCATTGTCATTCTTCTCAGAATTAGAATACACTATTTTAAAATTCATACAGAACCGAAAAAGAGCCCTTATAGCCAAGACAATCCTAAGCAAAAAGAACAAACCTGGAAGCATCACACTACCTAACTTCAAACTATACTACAAAGCCACACTAACCAAAACAACATGGTAGTGCTACAAAAAAAACAAAAACAAAAACAAATAAACAGACACAAAGACCAATGGACAGAATAGAGAACTCAGAAATAGGACTGCACACCTACAGCCATCTGATCTTTGACAAACCTGACAAAAACAAGCAATGGGGAAAGGATTTCCTATTTAGTAAATTGTGCTCAGAGAACTGGCTAGCCATATGCAGAAAATTGAAACTGGGCCCCTTCCTCACACCTTTTACAAAAATTAACTCAAGCTGCATTAAAGACTGAAATGTATAACCAAAAACTATAAAAAAAAAAACCTAGAAGAAAACATAGGCAATACCATTCAGGACACAGGCATGGGCAAAGATTTAATGACAAAAACAACAAAAGCAACTACAATAAAAGCAAGTTTGACTAATGGAATCTAATTAAACTAAAGAGCTTCTACACAGAAAATAAACTATCATCAGGTGAATAAGCAATCTAAAGACTAGGAGAAAAATTTTGCAATCTATTCATCTGACAAAGATCTAATATTCAGAATCTACAAAAAACTTAAATTTACTAGAAAAAAACAAAAACCCATTAAAAGTGGGCAAAGGATATGAACAGATACTTCTCAAAAGATGACATTCATGTGGCCAACAAGTATATGAAAAAAAATCTCAGCATCACTGATTGTTAGAGAAATGCAAATCAGAACCACAATGAGATACCATCTCATGCTGGTCAGAATGGCGATTATTAAAAAGTCAAGAAATAATAGATGCTGGCAAGGTTGCAGAGAAATAGAAACACTTTTACGCTGTTGGTGAGAATGTAAATTAGTTCAACCACTGTGGAAGACAATGTGGCAATTTCTGAAAGAACGAAAAATACCATTTGACCCAGAAATCCCATTATTGGATATACACCCAAAGGAATATAAATCATTCTATTACAAAGACACATGCATGCATATGTTCATCGCAGCACTATTCACAATACCAAAGGCATGGAATCAATCCAACTGCCCATCAATGATAAACTAGATAAAGAAAATGTGGTACATATACACCATGGAATACTGTATGCAGCTATAGAAAGGAATGAGTTCACGTGTTTTGCAAAGACATGGATGAAGCTGGAAGCCATTATCTTCAGCAAACTAACGCAGGAACAGAAAACTAAACACTACATGTTCTCACTTATAAGTGGGAGCTGAACAATGAGAACACTTGGACAGGGGGAGGGGAGCAACACACACTGGGGCCTGTCTGGGCATGCGGTGGAGGGGAAGGAGAGTTTTAGGAAAAATAGCTAATCCATGTAGGGCTTAATACCTAGGTGATGGGTTGATAGGTGCAGCAAACCACCATGGCACACAGTTTACCTGTGTAACAAACCTGCACATTCTGCACATGTACCCCAGAACTTAAAATTCAAATAAAAATTTAAAAAAAGAAAACCTTCACTTTATTATAAAAACAATGAATTTCTTAGAAAGATAATTGGCTTTGAAATAGTCAAGACACCTTAAAATACATGTGATAAGTCTCTCTATGCAGCCATGAGCCTGTGTCCCTGCTTAATATTGCATACAATAGTTGAGAAGACATAGATTTGTTACGCCCACCTGTTGTAGAAGAGAAGTTTTCCAATGTACATCCATTCAAAATGAACAGATACTTGTCCAAATAAATGTCTCTACCTAGCTAAATTTCCATCTACTACTATCTAACTTATTTAAGTAACAATTTTCCATTCTTCCTATCATAAGAGTATCTCTGGCTTAAATCCTCTGAGAGATTATAGTATCTCTTATCATTTTATTTTATCAAGATTTATTATCTATTGTATGTTAGATCCTGTATTTAGCTTTAGGGCAAGAGAAAAAGGATAAAGAACTGTAACAAGTGTGTTGAGGATAAGCACAATAGTGAAAACAAAATCAAAAAGTCCTAATGGCAGATATCACCATTCCCTGGGTTTTGTATTCCAGTGCCTATCAGTGTCTGACACATGCATCAGAAATGTTAGTGGAAAAAAATGCTTCCTAATAGAAATAAAGACAAGTGCCCCAGGACACAAAAGAGACTTAGGGGCAGTTTTCAAGAAGCTGAAGCCTGAAAAAATGGGTGTTAGAAGAAAAACCCAGGATTATTTAGAAATATGTTTCCCTAAACTGGGAAGGAGCCAAGAGATCAAAGAATGACTAGGACAAGTACAGTTTGGTGAATAGATGAGTTTATTAGGACTTACATACAAGGCACTCCTGGGTGGCAGCAGGATAGCTCTAGAGATTCACCCTGCCTCTCATCTCTAAGCTTCTTTTAAACTGGTTTTCTGGCTTTTTGCCTACTGTGTGCGATGAGACTGATTTTTTAATATGTTCCCAGATACTCCCTGGGATGTTTGGGTTCTCAGGGACACTTGTTCCTCAGTTGGATACCATGGCCTTGGCTTACTGCCTGGACTTCAGGATTCAAGCAGCAGATATACACTCTTAAGTAACCTGAGGAGGGACCTGTCACACTAAAATGGGTCAGTAGGTAGAGGATGAGGAGGGGCATGCCAAGGAGAAGTGGCATGTGTGAAGGCAGCAGAAAGGAGAGCCAGGTACATGATGGGTTCAGAGGATGGAAAGTAACTGGGTATGACTTGAGTTTAGCTTGTGTTGGGGATAGTAGCAGGAGATGAGCAGGAAATGCCTAGTAGAAGACATAGTCGAGGACCTTGGTGTTGTCTTATGGAGTCTGAAGCTTATTGCTGTTTAACCGGTAGCATGTGACTTTTATATAACCCAGATTAGATCACATTCTTCTTGGGGCCAATCTCTATGTAAGAACGTTTTGATAGACCCTAGATCCACAACATAGTGCTATGCACAGAAGGAAACCATCACCATTACCATCATCAGTCGCCATCACCATCATCTAAGATTTTCTAAGCTCTTGTCGTATGCCATGTCCTGTGCTGATCTTTTAAATGTCACAACACCCCATTGAGATAGATACTTGTCCCCACTGTACACATGAACAAACACAAGCTTGTGGAAAATTAGGTAGCATCTTCAATTCCATATGGCTAGTAAATGCCAGAGCAGCTAAGATTCTTAGCTAAGATCAGGTTTATCCGTCATACACCCTGCCTCTCTTGATAAACATTGATCAACTCATTGAATTTATAATTTTCCTCCACCAAAAAGAAATTGTCTTTGGTGATCAATTCTACTTGATTTTACTAAGTTTTTTTTTTTCTTTTAAGGTTATAATGTAAGTTGGTGGGAAATGTGTACAGAAAACGGCATTGGGTCAGCCTAGGTCCTGATTTTCTGGGCCAGATCTGAGCCCCACCCTCATCCCCATTAGTCATCATACACACTATTCTGGCATATCATAAGATACAGACATCTAAGTGCATTTCACTAGCTATGATAAGCTTTCTGTCCTCTTTATTTTCCCCAAAATTGACAGGTATCATTAAAACCTCCTCCATAAAACTTTTTAGCAGTTAACTAAGTCCTCATCTCTCTGGAAGGAAAAAATGAAGCACATTTTTTAAATGTATAAACTGAATCTTCAGAGGTACAGCGTTGGAGGTTGTCATGGCAACTTTTCTCTCTCCTTCCCACTGTTTTTGGCGAGTTTTTTATTAAACAAAACAAAAAAAATTAAATGCCCTCATTAGCCCCATCATTTCTAGTGGAATCAAATCATTTCTTTGAAATGTCTTATGGCCCAAGCCATACACTCATAATACACTAAACATGGAGAAAAATATTTAATTTCCCAATATTAGGAACTGAGGACCAAATTAATTCACATACTCATTCACTGCATATAACCTACGATTCCCCCTTTATAAAGTTCTAATCTTGGCCTTTTGTGAATATAGAGTTGTAGAAAGGTCCTCACTTAAAGGAGTCAATCATCTGGTAGGACAAATAAAATGAGTACCTGAATATGATTTAGGCAACAAATAAAAGAAGTTCGTAATACGATAAAGGTTCACAGGAAAAAGTGTTTTTCTGATTTAAGATGATCCTCGAAAGTTTCCTAAGAAAGGGTTGGAGGTTGGGTTTAATTATAATAGGTCTTCTCTGTCTGGTTGAAGAGCTTGGTCTATACTTACTGGAAAAGATATTTTTGAGTCACAGTATGATATGTATATGATATGATATTTCCGGATAATAAATCTGAAAATGTGGTATGCCACTGAACAGAGAGACAATCTGAGGGCTTGGGAGGATGGACTGGAGAAAAACAGGGAATTTAGAAAGATAGGCTGGTGTGGAAATATGATAGTGTTTCATTTCCTATATATCAAGATTGAGTTAGAAAATATTGCCTTTTCCACAAATTGACTAGATAGAAGAAAAAAATCACATATACATTTCTCGTAGGAATGCTAAAGAAAATCCTAACCAAGGTTGAAACTAAACTTTTTCTAACACACAATGGACAAATTTTAGGAGAAAAGATACTGTGGTTCTTTAATAATGATTGAACTTTTCTATTAAAAAGAAAACTAGTTATATTCCTTTTTTCACTATTTTCTTTGATTATGTCTTTTGTACCACATGTATTTAGTGATAGAAGTTAGAAAACAAAGGAGAACCTTAAATAAATGCTTAAAGCTCTCTCTCACTATGCTGTCATCTCAGTGAAGCAAAGACGGAAATGCATTTCTCTAGGACCTATTAATTCCTGATAGTTAGCAAACACCAGCAAATATTTGTATATTAAGGTAAAAATTTTTCTTGAACAATCATCTAAGGTGGAGCTGACCCTAAAGTTACCAAAGTAATTCTAAAGGTGTCTTGTACAAAATAATACATAAAATATATAAATCATCCCATTAGCCCTTGGGAACACCTAAAATTTTTACCCTAAAATGTAGTCCAAGAACTATGACTTAGGTTCAATGAATGATTTCTAGTCTGAGTTTCCTACAATTGAAGTATTTTTTTAAACAGAGGAAGTAGATTTTTCAAGAGTAAATTTTTGATATTTTAAAACCTAATTGAAGTTCTCCATTTACACATATGGCAAGGCTGAAAATTTCCTTGCTTTTCACTAGATGTAATCATCTCAGGGTAGTCACATATCTTATATCTCATGCTGATCAGGAGCTCTATCTGGCAGCTGTTTAAGTCCCTAGTTAATTAAAAATGGAAAAACAAATTAATTATTCCTTAATATATGCAGTTGGCATGATAGCTGATTTTTTAGAAGAGTGAATTCACAGAGAATATAAAAATAAAATGATCCTTAGGGATAAAGTATCTAGGACCTAAAAGGATTTTATGATAGCTAAGTTAGGTACCAAAGACCTCCATTATCATATAAAGAAGAATTCATCTTTTATAGGCCCTGGGAACGGAACACAGAACAGATGAGCTTTAATATAAAAGGACTGGGAGAGAACTAACTAAAGCAGAACTTGATATAAAGAAATAGTGGGCCCAAAAAAGGCCAAGAATACCTGGGGTATTGGGTTCCTGAGCAGCAAAACAAACTTGGACTCTTTTACAACTTAATCTTAAGCTAAGTTCTAAAGCAAGTATTTGCACATCACTAAAATAGCATTGTAACTGACAAATAGCAAGCTCATCACAGGAATGGCCATGACTAACTCATTAAATGGGGAAAGATCTCAGAATTATTCTATCATGATGGTTGGTGACATGGTTTCATAGAAAGTTCCAAAGAATTCCCAAATCACTCTGTAAAGCATGATTTCCTGACTCAGAAACAGAAAGTGATAGTTTTTTTGTAGCATATTTTAAATTTAATTTTATTTCTTTTTTAGATACATCTACAGGTTTGTGCCATGGGTATATTTCATGATACTGAGGTTTGAGGTATGAAAGGTATGAAACCTGTCACCCACGTGTGAGCATAGTACCCAATAGGTAGTTTTTCAACACAGGCTTCCCCACCCTTCCCCCTCTAGTAATCTGCAGTGTCTACTGTTCCCATGTTTACGTCCATGGGTGTTCAATGTTTAGCTCCCATTTATAAGTGAGAATATGCAGTATTTGGTTTTCTGTTTCTGCATTAATTTGTTTAAGATAAATGGTCTCCAACTGCATTCATGTTGTTGCAAAGGAGATGATTTTATTTTATTCTTTATGGCTGCATGGTATTCTATGGTATGTATGTATCACATTTTCTATATCCAATCAACCATTGATGAATACCTAGAAGGATTCCATGTCTTTACCATCCTTCAATAGTGTCTTAATGCTCATGCAAGTACATGTGTCTTTTGGTAGAACAATTTCATTTCCTTTGGACATACACCCAATAATGGAATTACTAGGTCGAATGGCAGCTCTGTTTTAGCTCTTATGAGTAATTACCAAACTTCTTTCCACAGTGGCTGAACTAATTCACATTCCCACCAGCAGTGTACAAGCATTCTCTTTAATCCACAACCTTTTCAGCATTTTTTGACTTATAATAATAGCCATTGTGACTGGTGTGAGATGGTATATTATCATGATTTTGATTTGTATTTCTCTGATGATTAGTGATGATGAGCATTTTTATATGTTTGTTGGCCACTCATATATCTTTTTTAATGACATGTCTGTTCATGTCATTTGACCATTTTTAATGGGGTTATTTGTTTTCTGTTTGTTGATTTTTTTTAAGTTCCTTATAGATTCTGGATACTAGACCTCTATCAGATGCATAGTTTGAAAATATTTTCTCCCATGCTGTAGGTTGTCTGTTTACTCTCATGAATGTTTATTTTGCTGTGCAGAAGCACGTTAGTTTAATTAAGTCCCACGTGTCAATTTTTTTTATTTCATTGCAATTGCTTTTGGGGACATAATCAAAAATTATTTGCCAAGGCCAACGTTGAAAAGGGTATTTCCTAGGTTTTCTCCTAGGATTTTTAGAGCTAGAGGTTATACATTTAAATCTTTAATCCATCTTGAGTTAACTTTTTTACATGGTAAAATGTAGGGGTCCAGTTTCATTCTTCTGATTATGGCTAGCTAGTTATCCCAGCACCATTTGTTGAATAGAGAATCCTTTCCCTATTGCCTGTTTTTTGTTTGCCTTGTCAAACATCAGATGTTTGTAGGTATGTGGCTTTATTTCTGAGTTTTGTATTCATTCCATTGCTCTATATGTCTGTTTTTATACCAGTACTATGCCGTTTTTGTTACTGTAGCCTTAGTATAGTTTGAAGTTGGGTAGTGTGATGCCTCCAGCTTTGTTCTTTTTATTTAGAATTGCTTTAGCTATCCAGGCTCTTTTTTCATCCCATGATCATGTAGGCTTCATTCCTGCAATGCAAGGTTAGTTCAACATGTGCAAATCAATAAATGTCATTCACCACATAAACAGAACTAGAAACAAAAATCATATAATCATCTCAATAGACACAGAAAAAGCTTTTGATAAAATCCAAAATAGCTTCACGATAAAAACATCAACAGACTAGGCATCAAAGAAACATACCTAAAAATCGTTAGAGCCATCTATGACAAACCCGCAGCCAACATCATAACCAGTGGGCAAAAGCTGGAACCATTCGCCTTGAGAAGCGAAACAATACAAGGATGTCCACTCTCACCACTCATACAACATAGTAGTGGAAGTGCTAGCCAGGGCACTCAGGCAAGGTAAAGAAATGAAAGGCATCGAAATAGGAAAAATAAAGTCAAACTATTTCTCTTCAGTGACAATGATTCTATACCCAGAAAATCCTAAAGCCTCCATAAAAGACTCCTAGAACTGATAAATGACTTGAGTAAAGCTTTAGGATACAAAATCTATATAAAAAAATCAATAGCATTTCTATATACTAATAACATCCAGGCTGAGGTTCAAATCAAGAATACAATCTCATTTACAATAGCCACAAGGAAAATGAAATACCTAGAGTACATCTAATCAAGAAAATGAAAGACATCTACAAGGAGAACTACAAAATATTGCTGAAAGAGATCAGAGACAACACAAATAAATGAAAAAACAGTACATGCTCACGGATTGGAAGAATCAATGTCATTAAAATGGTCATACTGCCCAAAGCAATTTACTGATTCAGTGCTATTCCTATTAAAGTACAAATGCCATTAATCATAGCATTATAAGTAGTTATTCTAAAATTCATAAGGAAATAATGGTTTCTAGTGGCTGCTCACTTACTGTGCAACCTTAGGCAAGTCATTTAGCTCTATGCATTTCAGACTCTCCTTTTACAAAAGGGAAGCAGTGTGTTCTTGTCTCTGAGTCACCGGAATGCAGTGGAGAAATTTATGTGTGGCTATTTTGAGTTATGAGGAAGATATATTCTTCCTAGATCCAAACGCTAATAAGCCTTTTGCCTTGGGGTATTTATCTTAATTGACATTTCTTCAGCTTTACTAACACCAGGGAGACCAGCTATGTCTAGACTTCTTTAGGGCCATTTTATGTTGCTGTTACAGAATAAATCATTAAGGGAAATTTGCTGTGTAAATTTATCACCTTTCATCCACAACATTAAAAAACGACACCAGCTTCCTTCAGTTAATATTAGCATTTTTTTTTCCTAAGGGCTCTAATTCCGTTTAGCTCACTTCACCTCACAACACCCCAAAGAGAGACTGGTACTAACATCCCCAACCCTCATTACAAGTGGGAAAACTGAGAATCAGTAGTAAATAACTGATCCAGAGAGATTAAGTGAATTTCCAGTAGAGGTAAGATTAGGATGTAAGTTTCTTGACTTTCTGTCTCAGTAGGAACAGCTTCCTTGGTATTAGAATACCAAGAAACACAGGAAGGTGCATCTCTTACAACATAGGTTCTTATCAGCTTGCTATAGTGTTTTATACCTGCTCTAACCCTACCCCTAAAACAAAATATTATTATAGCTAATAGTTATCGAGTATATATTTGTAAAATTACATCTCATGATTCTCACAATAGTCCTAATGATGTGTAGCAAGGTTGAATAACTTACCAGAGGTCACACAGCTGGTGAACTAGGCATTAAATGTTCTTATTAAAAAAGGTAAATGTTTATCTAAGTAAATATATGTATAATATATATATTTACATGTATAAAGTGGAAGGGTGAGTGTATATATATCTATATCTATATTATATATATATCTATATCTATTATATATCTATAATATATCCATTATATCTATCATATATATCTATATCTATTATATATATCTATAATATATATTCTCTCTCTGTATATATATACATATATGTGTGTGTATATATATAGTGTTTACAGGAAAATGGTGAAACTTTGAAGACAAGGAGATCTGGGTTCAGAACACAACTCAACAGTTCATAAATCATGAGACATTCAATATGTTGTAGTGAAAAACAAAATACAAACTGAATCACATTAATTCTCTGCTTGGGACTATGTTCTGGTTCCTGATTACCATAGGTCCCTTCATGACACGCTTTCTCTGCCTCCCCAACATCATCTCTCATCACCCTTCTCTTTGCTTCCTGTATTAGATCACACACCACCACCTATTCAGTTTTGCCAACAGGCCATTATCTAATTTATACCCCCTCAAAGCCTTTTCACATTCTGTTCCCTTTTCCTGGAATGTATCCCCCCACCCCACCCCTCATCCTCTATTCTCCATCATATATTAGGGGCCTTCCCCTCAGCCTAAAACTCTACATGGTACACATTACTCTTCATGCATTTAGATAAGGACCCTGAAGTTAAAAGCTGCTTAAGCCGCTGCCAGGCTCACATTGCTAGTGAGGCACTGAGCTAAGAGTCAAATTCAGTTCTACCTCCAAAGTTCAGGCTCTTTACACTTACCTAAGTGTAAAGATGTCTCTGACAGGTAACATCATATTTCAGCCTTAGTCTGCGGACTGTCTGATATATCCTGAGATAAATCAGGGACTTCTAGTCCTTCCTTGTTGCCCATCAGTACACTACTAAAATTTAGGGCATCTCAGGCCATAAGGCTTAGGCCTTTCTCACAATACCAGATTGAAGTCTGATGCTGTCAAGAAAAGCATGAAACTCCAAGCACTTAGCTACTTAAGATACCTCTGCCAAAGGATGCACCCCAAGAGTATTCCAAAGGAAGGCCATAAGGGCTAAGTAACACTGTTCTATTCTTACTCATAGATGTAAAGACCCAAGAGGGACCTATGATAAAATCAGAAGTACTCAGGTCACTGAAATTGGATTGTTTTTACGATGACATCAGCGAATGACTTAAGCTAACTTTGAAAATTGCTCATTGTCATGCCATGTGCTCATTTATTCAATACATTCTTAATGAGAAACTATCATATAGTGTACACTGCATTCATTATTTGACATACCGCAATAAAGAGATGAGACTTGGACCTTGCCCTTTTGCCATCTAGGAGAAACCAAACAAGATACATGTAAACAAATAAACAGATGATTGCAAACTGTGACAATAAAAGAAATATGCAGAGTGATGTGATAGGGATTAACAAATGAGGAGAAGTTTGCTTTACATTGTCTCTTCTTGGAGCCTGGGACCTTGCAGGATGTGAAGTTTCTTCCACATGCAAAGAGCTGGGGAAGAAAGCTCCTGCTGGAAGGGACTGCAAATGTGAAGACCCTGATTCAGGGTCAGTGAGTTTGATATTATCAAGGTACTGAAAGGAGAGAGGAGAACGTATTATTGAAAAGAGGAGTGGAATAAGAAGATATTTATTCAGCCATTCAAACACCTTTATGGAGCACCAACCATTTACTAGGTGCTATTCCAGGTGCTGAAGATAAACCAGTAACAGACAGAGAAGCTCATGTTCCACTAGTGTTGACATTCCAGCCAGAGTTTGGAGCAACAGGCAGGCTTCACGCCTTCAGGGTTTTATAAAGCAAAGAGCTTGGAATTTATTCTAATTGGAACGTAAAGCCAGGAAGTTACTTGAGCTGATAAATATTTTAAAAGCTCACCCTGGGATCCACTATGTGGTGACAGCCAGAAACATTCAGAATTATTGTCATTATTTTGATTATTATCAATAATAAATATCCTGAGTCTCTTTTGCTTACATTTTTGAAGGTAGAGATCTCGTCAACACAGTGAAAAAAATTTCAAGCCACTAGAGGGAATCGTTTACAAAAGGACACCAACAGAGCAGTGTTGTTTGCTCTCAGAGCCTATTTCCTCCAGATAATTTCTAAACTAAAACTAATTGACGTATTAGCCAATAATGTTTATAAGGCAGAAGTCACTGGAGGTAAGTAGAAAGGGTGGAGAAGAAACAGTGCCCATCTGTAAATACAGGAATAATTTATAATCAATCATATCATTTTCTTCCCTAAGCCTTTTCTATCCCATCCTAATTATAGGCCTCTTTAGAATATGAGAAATAATCAAATTCCATTTGTTTCTTCTAAGCAAAGGAAGTAAGCAGCTTTGAAATCCTCTTGCAAGAAAGTGGGCTATTCCAACTCCTTTGCCCTTGAGAAATATTATTCTCTCCTGGAAGAAGTATGGATTTTGGACTGTGAGATTATTCATATCTCAATTCCAGTATTAACTATAAAACTCAAGTTATCTAGCTTCTCAAAAATAAGAAGCTAAAACAGGTATTTAAAGAAAAACTTGTGTGTGTTTATAGCAGCACTATTCACAATAACCAAAAAAATGGAAAAACCAAATGTCCATCAACTGATGAATGTGTGCTGTCTGTGCAATTGAATATTATTCAGCCATAAAAAGAAATAAACTATTGAATACATGCTACAACATGGATGAAACTCAAAATAATTATGTTAAGGAAGCCAGAAACAAAAAGCCACATACTATATTATATAATTCAATGTATATGAAATGTCTAAAATAGGTAAACCCATAGAGACAGAAAACAGATTAGTGATGCCAGAGACTGGAGGAAGACACCTCACAGAGGCTGGGGGAGTAGATGGTGAATAACTGCTTAATAGGCATGGTGTATTCTTTCCAGATACTGAAAATGTCTTACCACTAGGTAAAGGTGATGCTGATATAATTTTGTAACCACACTAAATTCCACCGACCAAACTCTATGGTCGGTGATGGTAATCAAAATGATGGTAAGAATTGCTAGATTTATTCATAGAATAATATGATAAGCCAAGATTCTTAAGATAAAATAAAGTTTATGAATTTTAATGTTTAATAAATTTATGTTTAATAAATTCAATAGTACTTTAAAATAGCAGTAACCAAAAATAGGCTTTTCTATGCACAAAAATCACCTCTAAAGTTAAAACTTTGCCCTTTTCAGTCCACCTGTCTTCCCCCCTCTTCCCCACCCCCACCCCGTCCCCTCCCCCCAAAAAAGATTTAAAAATATTAATAAAAAAAGAAATTTAAAACTTCACTTTGACATTTTTCATTCAATAAAGCCATCCACACTCTCTCTAGTCTTCTCTCATCAATGCCCATGTATGTCACCTCTTTTATCCAGGCTCATGTTGCACTATTTAGAGTTTAACTCTCAAGCACAGTATAGTACAGATATGTGACCCTTTACTCATCATACTCATGAATTTGCCACTCTTTTCTCAATAATATAATTTACAGCAATCTTATTTTCCACTTGCCAATAATGCAAAAAAAAAGTGCTTCTCTTTCCTTAAGTTCAGCACAATCATTAATTTATTATGGCACACTTTCCTGCAGAACTGTGTATTGCTTCAGAATAGTTCTCAAAACAGCCTTTTAGGTAACTGTCACCAAATTATCAGAAATGACATACAAAATGAAATCTGTTTATCATTCCCAGTTTTACTCCTGAATTATTTTGTCAATTCCCCTTCTCCATTTCCCCACCTTTAAACAAATAGAATAAAACTAATACCCTGAACTACATCTGGTTTATGTGATTGTCTTTCCAGGGCCCACAAAATAAGTAACTGCTTAACAACACCTCTTACATATGCTTACAATCCATTGCTAGGCACAGAGTATGTTCGAATTGATTACTGAATATTTTACACCAAAAATATACATAATTTTTGTCAATTAATAAAAAACAAATTGATTACTGAGAACATTCAAAGCTAGGTAGTAACAAAATGGGCCATTTCCTGTTGCAAAAGAAGAAGACAGTCTTTTTCCAGATGCCACAGATGTTAAATCCTCCAAGCTATAACTATCTCCAAATTGTCTTTTATCTACAGGACTAAAACATTCCATGGTATCTTTGCATTTTCCAGACTATAATTAAATGAAATAATCTTCAAGATCTATCATTCCCTAGACAGTCTTTTGGAGAAATATAGTATAAAAGCTCTATCCCAGTGATTTATTATGTTGTGTTAATCTATCATCAGTATGCATTATTAGTAATTCTCTCAATACATTAGTGAGTACACTGAGGTTTACTAAAGGTCAACTACATCATCAATTGAGGTTCCAACTGACAAAATCACTTATAGAGAATAGTCCAGAAGCAAATTTATTAATAGATTTTTATTCTCAAGAGAGCTCTAACAAAGGTAGTTTCCCTGGAATAATCAACTAATTCTGCACCAGTAGGCCTAATTTCAGACACTATCATATAGGCTGTACCATCCCTCAGCATTCATACCTCCTTATCCCTGCCACACACACACACACACACACACACACACACACACACACTTTTATTTCTACTTCTGGATGGTTCTTTATCTCCATGTCTATTTGTTTCATGTCTTTTTTATCTCATGAGTTATTTCCAGCTCATACAATTATGAACTCATTATAAACACATATGATATTATATTCAACAGTGAAAAACTGAAAGCTTGTTCCTTAACATCAGGAACAAGGCAAAGATACCCACTCTACCAACTTCTATTCATCATAGTACTAGAAGTCCTAGCTAGAGTAATTGAGCAAGAAAAAGAAGCAACAGGCATCCATATAAGAAAGGAAAATATAATTATTTCAATGCCTAGACATGATCTTATATGTAGAAAACACTGAAGACTTTTTAAAAATTCAGTGAAGTTGCAAGATTAAAAAAACACTTAAAACTCAGTTGTGTCTATACAAACAAAATCAGTTGTGTTTATACACACATGCAGTGTTCTAAAAATGAAGAAAATGGTGAATTCTATTTCCAATAGCATCAAAAAGAATAAAACACTTAGGAATAAACTTAAATAAGGGGGTAACAAACTTGTACATTGAAAACTACCTAACACTGATTAAGAAAAAATTGCAGAAGACACAAATGAGTGTTCATAGATTTGAAGACTTAATATTGTTCAAATATCTGTACTTCCTAAAGCAATCTCAAGATTGGATGCAATCCCTATTAAAATCCGAATGCCATTTTTCAAATTGAAAAAAAAATCCTAAAGTTTATATGAAACAAAATAAAGAATGGAAAACCAAAACACTCTTGAGAAAGAAGAACAAAACCAGAAGCATCAATCTTACTGATTTCTAAATATATGACAAAGCTATAGAAATTAAAATAGTATGGTACCTGCATAAAAACATGCGTATAGACCAATTGAACAGAATAGATAGTCCCAAAATAAACCCATGTATACATGGTCAACCAAACTTCAATAAAAGTGCCAAGACTACAAAAAGGACAGTCTCTTTAACAAATGGTTTTGGGCAAACTATACATCCATACACACAAGAAAAAAAATGAAACCCTGAACTAATTTCGCAGGCAGAAATAAAAATAGAATGAATTAAAGATTTAAATGTAACATCTGAAACTGCAAAACTCTTTGAAGAAAACATAGGAGGAAAGTTTAATGACATTGGGATAAGTAATTATTTTTTGGATATGAAATCAAAAGCGTAAGTAACAAAAGCAAAAATAGACAAGTGAGACTACTTCCAACTAAAAAGCTTCTGCACAGCAATGGAAAAAGTTATCAGAGTGAAAAGGCAATCTATAGGAGAAAATATTTGCAAACCATATATTTGATAAGCGGCCAATACCCAAACCATAAAAGGAACTCCTATGTCTTAATGCCAAAAATCATTAAAAAATGATTTAAAATGTCCAAAGGACTTGGATAGACACTTCTTCAAAGAAGGCATACAAATTAGAAGGCATACAAATGGGAAGACAAGTTGTCCATTTGTATGCCATGTAAAGATATTTAACATCATTAATCAGAGAAATACAAACCAAAACAAAAGTGACCGTTAGGATGACTATTATCAAATATAAATAATAAAAACAAAAATAAAAGTTAACATGTGCTTGGTAGTATGTGGAGAAATTGAAACCCTTGTAGACTGTTGGTGGGGAATGAGTTAGTGCAGCCATTATGGAGGCTTTTCAAAAAATTGAAAATAGAATTGTCATATTGCCATATAATCCAGTAGTTCCACAACTAAGTATACATCCAAAGTAAATAAAATCAGTATATCCAAAGAGATATATGCACTTCCATGTTTATTGTTGCATTATTCACAATAGCCAAGATTTGAAAATGACCTAAATGTCTGTTAACAGATGAATGTATAGGCACAATGTGATATATACAAACAATGGAATACTATTTAGTGTCAAAAAAGAAAGAAATCCTGCCAAATGTGACATGGTGAACCTACAGGACTTTATTCTAAGTGAAATAAATCAGTCATAGAAAAATAAATAATGCATGATTCCAATTATGAGGAATCTAAAATAGTCAAACTCACAGAAACTGAGTAAAATGGTTATTGCCAAGAGTTGGGGGTAGTGGGAAATGGGGAGCTGTTACTCAAGGGGCATAAAATTTCAATAATGCAGGATAAGTTCTAGGGATCTCCTGTAGAATATTGTGCCTACAATGAACTATATTGTATAATGCACTTAAAATTTGTTAAGAGAGTAGATTTCATAAAGTTGTGTTTAAAAAACTGAATAGATCCTCAGTGACCTGTGGAAAGACATTAAATTAATATTAATAAAGTGGAGTTCCAGAAAAGATAGAGCAGAAAGAATATTTGAGATAAAAATGTCTAATATTGTTCAGTATTTGTAAATAATTATAAATTCTCACTTGCAAGGCTCTCAGTGAACAAGGAAAATAAGCCACTAAAAAAAGAGAAGCTCTTAAAAGTAGCTATAAAAAAAGAAAAATTAGATATAGGATGTGACAGTTAATACGGAGTATCAACTTAATTGGAGTGAAGGATACAAAGTATTGATCCTGGGTGTGTTTGTGAAGGTGTTGCCAGAAGAGATTAACGTTTGAGTCAGTAGGGTGGGGAAGGGAGAGTCACCCTTAATATGGTGGGCACAGTCTAATCAGCTGCCAACGAATACAAAGCTGGCAGAAAAACATGAAAAGGAGAGACAGGTCTAGCCTCCCAGCCTACATCTTTCTCCTGTGCTGGATGCTTCCTGCCCTCGAATACTGGACTCCAAGTTCTTATGTTTTGGGTTTCATACTGACTCTCCTTTCTCTTCAGCTTGCAGACAGCCTGTTGTGGGACCTTGTGATCATGTAAGTTAATACTTAATAAATTCTTATATTTTCCTGTTAGTTCTGTCCATCTAGGGAAAACTCTAATACATAGGAAAATATCAGTAAGAATGATTGACATCACATTAGAAAAAATGCAAGTATTAGAAAATAGACAACATATAAGAAGCAGCAAAAATGTTATTATCAGCCAAAAATGTCCTTCAAAATAAAGTTGAAATGAAGACATTGATAGACAACAAACAGAAGCTAAGAGAATTCATTGCCACCAATTCTGTACTACAAGAAATAACAAAATAAAATCTTCTCACAGAAGAAAAATAATACCAGGCAGAAAGTGAAACATAAAAACTAAGTAGTGATGATCTCCAAAATGATAAATATTTGCATAAATAAATAAAAGGATTTGTTATAGATCTGATACAATCCCATTAGGAATACCAGCAGATTTTTTGAAAAAACTTACATGCTGATTTTTAAATCTTTGTGGAAATGTAAAGAACCTAATTTTGAAAAATTAGAGATTAGGCAAACTAATTTTGAAAAATAACATTATTTTGGAACTCTGAAGTCTATTGAAGGTTTGCAACTTCCAGGGTAAGACTTGAGTGGTAAATTGTGGTTAATTATGGTCAACGTCAGCTCTTCCCACAGTTGCAGCTACCCATCTTCCAACCCCAGTCATGTGGCAGGCAGCTATGCACGTGTTCCTGGGGTAGCTTGCACACAGCTGTGAGAGACGGGGTGAGTAAAACACATCCTGTTGTTCAGATTTTGGGGATCTGTTCTCTGTTTGCCGATTTTTGCTTCTGATCAAAGAGATGAGGACACTGAGGTGATAGCTATTATTCTTGTACCTCCTCCTATTGTTACAAATTTAAAGGGCTGGATTTTTCTCCAAGCCCATTTAATTTTATTTTCCCAAACCCATTTTATGTTCCCCATTTGGAAGCCAGATACTATAGATTAGAACATTCAAAAGCAACTGGATATATGAGGGAAAGCAGAAAGTGACCATACAAACCCACGGAAAGGCACAGGCTCATAAGAAAACTGAGAAGACCTTGAGTTTGCACCTCAAGCTGATCCTTGACACAGGGCCATGCTACAACAATCAGAAAAGCATAAACAATAAGTAACAAAAAAACAGCTAATCCCAGGGAAGGATAGAATCTTATTTCCAGAGTCAGTACATTATTAGATTCAAACTTTCAGTTTCCCCAAAAATTACAAGGCATACAAAGAAACAGTAAACTGTAACCCAGTCAAACTTAAAACGTGAATGAACACATCAACAAAAACTGACACTGGAAAAGACCCGACAACAAATCTACTAGTTAAAGACTTAAGAGAACTATTTTACCCAGGCACCAGGCCAATCTTCTCAAGTACTACAGCAGCAAACCCAACCATGTATCACACTAGATAACCTACCCAGAATCTCTGTACAGACTGACAGTTGAGGGCTTTCCCTGCTAGCATCATTCAGTAAAGATTGAAATAAGTGCCTACATCTTTAATTGTCAGACACAAATGCATGGCCTCAAGGATCATGAATAAACAAGGAAACATGACACCCCCAAAGAAATAAAATAAAGCACAAGTAGCCAATTTTAAATAAATTGGATTTATTTATGCACTGCCTAAGAATTCAGAATAATCACCTTACAAAAGTTCACTAAGCTATAGAGAATATAGATAGACAACTAAATGGAATCAGAAAAACAATTCACGAGCAAAAAGAATTTTAACAGAGATGGCAATGATAAAAAACAATCAAACAAATTCTGGAGCACAAGGACACAATGACTGTACTAAAACTTTCATAGAGAATTTCAACAGTAGACTTGATCAAGCAAAGGATCAGTGGATTCAAAGACAGGTCACTTATGAAACCTATGGATTATTGGCATTCCTAAGAGAAAATGTGAATCACCTGGAAAACATATTTGAGATAATAATTCAAGAAAATTTCCCAAATCCTGTCAGATACAAGAAATCCAGAGAACACCTGTAAGAATCCATACAAAATAAATAATCACCAATGCACATAGTCACCAGACTAGCCAAGGTCAAAGCTAAAGAAAAATTCTTAAAGGCAGCTAGAGAAAAAGGTCTGATTACATACAAAGGGAACACCATCAGCTAACAGAGGACTTCTCAGCAGAAACCTTACAACCCAGGAGATATTTATTGGAGGTCAATTTTTAGCATTCTTAAAGAGACATTCCAGCCAGGGATTTCATATGCCTTCAAACTAAGCTTCATAAGCAAAGGGTAAATAAAAGCTTTTTTAGACAAGCAAGCACTAAGGGAATCTGTTGCCACTAAACCAACCTAAAGAGATCCTTAAGAGAGTTCTAAACATGGAAATGAAAGAACAGTATCTGCTGCCACAAAAAGACACAAGTACATAGCTCACACACCCTATAAAGCAACCATATGATAGAAACAATAAAGCCATCAGCCAACAACTTCATGACAGGATCAAAACATCAAATCTCAATATTAATCTTGAATGTAAAGGGTGAAAATATCCCACTTAAAAGGTACAGAGTTGCAAGTTGGATAAAATAAACAAGACCAATTTATCTGTAGTCTTCAAAGGACCCATCTCACATGTAACAACAACCATAGGTTCAAAGTAAAGAGTTTGAAAAACATCATGCAAATGGAAAATGAAAAAGAGCAAGAATCATTATTCTTACATTAGATAAAACAGATAGTAAACCAACAGTAGTCATAAAGGACAAAGAAGGGCATTACATGATGCTAAAGAGCACAATTCAACAAGACTTAGCTATCCTAAATATGTATACGTATAACACTTAAACACCCAAAATTCATAGAATGACAATTCCCATGTCTATGAAAAGACTTAGACAGCTACATAATAATAGTAGGGACTTCAATACCCAATAACAGTGTTACACAGATCATTGAAGAAGAAAACTAACAAAGATACTCTGGACTTAAATTCAACACTTAACCAACTGAACCTAATGAATATCTACAGAATACTTCACCTATCAACTACAAAATTCTTCTCATCTGCACATGAAACATGCTCCAAGATTGACCACATACTCAGCCATAAAGCAAGTCACAATAATTCAAAAAAAATGAAATAATAGTACCCTTGTACTACAGGGAATCAAAATAGAAATCAATACCAAGAAAATTACCAACCCCACACAATTACATGAAAATTAAGCAACCTATTCCTGATGATTTTGGGGAAAACAATAAAATTAAGACAGAAAGCAAAAATAGTTTTGAAATAAATAGAATCAGAGACACAACATACCAAAACATCTGGGATGCAGCAAAAGCAGTATTAAGAGTAAAGTGTATAGTGCTAAATGCTTACATCAAGAAGTTAGAATGATCTCAAATTAATGATATAATATCACACCTAGAAGAACTAGAAAAACAAGAACAAAACAGTTCCAAACTAACAGAAGAAAAGAAATAACTAAAATCAAAGAAAAATGGAATGAAACTGAGACTCCCCAAAAACCCACAAAGATAATCAAGAAAACCAAAAGTCAGTTCTTTGAAAGGGTAAGCATGATTGATAGACCACTAACTAGATAAAAGAAAAAAAAAGAGAAGATTCAAATAACCACAATCAGAAACTACAAAGGTGACATTATAACTGATCTCACAGAAATAAAAAATATCCTTAGAGGCTACTATAAACACCATTATGCATGCAAACTAGAAAATATAGAGGCAATGGATACTCCTGGGAACACACAACCTCCCAATATTGAATCAGGAAGAAACTGAAACCCTGAAGAGATGAATATCAAGTTCCAAAATTGAATCCATAATTTTAAAAACTACCAAACAGCCAGGTTGATTCACAGCTGAATTCTACTACATGTACAAAGAAGTAGTACCAATTCTACTGAAACTATCCCAAAAAATTGAGGAGGAAGGACTCCTCTCCTAACTCATTCTGTGGAGCCAGCTTCACTCTAATACCAAAACCTGGCAAAGACACAACAATAAAAGAAAACTACAGGCCAACATCTCTGATTAACACAGATGCAAAAATCCTCAACAAACCAAAACCTTAGTAAACTAAATCCAGCAGGACGTCAAAAATTAATTTACTACAACAAGTAGGCTTCATTTCAGGGATGCAAGATTGTTTCAACATATGCAAATCAATGTCATTTGCTGCATATACAGAATTTTTTTTAATGTAATAATCTCAGTGGATATGAAAAAGGCCTCAATGAAATTCCATATCCATTCCTGAAAATAATAAGAGTTGTCTGTGACAGACCCACCACCAACATCATACTGAATGAGCAAAAGCTGGAAAAACCCCCCTTGAGAAATGGAAAATAACCACCATGCCCATTCTCTCCAGTCCTAATCAACATAGTACTAAAAGTCCTTGCCAGGTCAATCAGGCAAGAGAAAGAAATAAAAAGCATAAAAATAGAGGGGGAAAAAAAGGCCAATTATCTCTCTTTGCTGACAAGTTGATTCTATACCTAGAAAACCCTAAAGACTCTGCCAAAATGTTCCTGGAACTTACAAAAGGCTTAGTAAAGTTTCAGGATACAAAATCAATGTTAAAAAATTGGAATTTCTGTACAACAAAAACGTTCAAGCTGAGAGCCAAGTGAAGAACCCAATTCAATTTACAACAGCCACAGAAAAAAATAAAATACATAGGAATACATCTAACCAAGGAGGTGAATGATCTCTACAAAAAGAGCTACAAAACGCTGCTGAAAGAATGCATAGATGACACAAACAAATGGAAAACATTCCATGCTTATGGATTGGAAAAATAAATATCAGTAAAATGGTCATACTTCCCAAAGCGATCTATAGATTAAATATTATTCCTATCAAACTATCATTGTCATTTTTCACATAATTAAAAAAAAATTCTCAATTGATATGGAGCCAAAAAGGAGCCAAAATAGCTAAGGTAATCCTAAGCAAAAAGAATAAAGCTGGAAGCATCAGGTTACCCAACTTCAAACTATACAATAAGGCTAGAGTAAGCAAAACAACACACTACTTTATAAAAACAGACATATGGACAAATACAAGAGAAATGAGAAGCCAGAAATAAAGCCATACACATATAGCCGTCTGATCTTTAACAAAGTCAACAAAAACAAGCAATAGGGAAAGGATTTTCTACTCAATAAATAATAGAAATATTTAATAAATATTATTAAATAAATGGTGCTCAGATAGTTGGCTAGCCATATGCAGAAGAATGAAACTGGACCCCTGTATTTGACCACAGACAAAAATTAACTCAAGATGAATTAAAGATTTAAATGCAAGACCTGAAATCAAAAATTCAGGAGAAAACCAAGAAAATACATGGACATTGGCCTTGGGAAAGAATTTACGACTAAGTCTTCAAAAGCAATTGCAACAAAAATGAAAATTCACAAGTGGGAGGACCTAATTAAATTAAGGAGCTTCTGCATAGCAAAAGAAAACTATCAAGAGAATAAACAGGCAACCTACAAAATGGGAGAAAATATTTGCAAACTACACATCTGACAGAGGTCTAATATCCAGAATCTATAAGGAACTTAAGTAATTCAATAAGCAGAAAATATAGAACCCCATGAAAAAACAGGCAGGACAGACACTTCTCAAAAGATGACATAAAAGCAGCCACCTAATGTATGAAAAAATGCTCAACATCACTAATTGTCAGAGAAATATAAACCCAACCACAATAAGATACCATCTCACACCAGTCAGAATGGCTATTATTAAAAAAGTCAAAAAATAACAGATGTTGGTAAGGTTGCAAAGAACAGGGAAAGCTTACACACTGCTGGTGGGAATGTAAATTAGTTCAGCCATTGTGGAAAGCAGTTTGGAGATTTCTCAAAGAGCTGAAAACAAAACTACCATTTGACCCAGCTATCTCATTACTAAGTATACACCCAAAGGAATATAAATCATTCTGCTATAAAGACACATGAACATGTGTGTTCATCACCATACTATTCACAATAGCAATGACATGGAATCAAACTAGATGCCCAAGAAAACGAGAGGTTCCTGTTAACAGGCCCCCATCTCACAAATTCAATCCCAGGTTACCACCCAGGAACAGGAGAGTCCAGGCTCTACTCCCCAGCAAAGGGCATGAACTTCCCAAGGCTCCACCCCAATGTTCACTCCTCCCATTGTGCAGGCTGCTTGGAGGTTCTGCAGGGAGCCCTCTTTACTTGGCTGTCTCAACATGATTTGTGTAGGCCTCATGAGAGCTACAAGGAAAAATCTGTGGTAGATTTACAAAAGATAAGTAGAAGAATTAAAGCATACTACTACCCCCAAAAAATCATCACAAAGACAGACATCAAATCACAAAGGAAGACATCCAGAGAGGAAGAACAGGACAAAGGAATTACGGAACAGTCAAAAAACAATTACCAAAATGGTAGTAAGAGGTTCAAGTTAAATCAATTCAGAGAGACTCATGCCAAGACACATTTAATCAAACTTTTGGAAGACAGTGACAAAACAGAATACTAAAAGCAGTATAAGTGACTTACCACATACAAAGGATTCTCAATGAGATTATCAGAAGATTTCTAAACAGAGATTTTGGAGGCCAGAAGGAAGTGGGTCTATATATTTATAGTGCTCAAAATATATGACATCAAAGGCATAGGCAAGAACAACAACAACAAAAAAAATAGGCATATTGAACTTTATTAAAATTTTTTAAACTGTGCTTCAAAAGATAGTATCAACAAAAGCAACTCTTACAACAGTAGAAAATATTCTCAAATCATGTATCTGATAAGGAATTAATTTCCAGAATATATAATCAATTCTTAAAACTCAACAATATAAAAACCCACAATTTAAAAAAGGGTAAAGGATTTGAATAGACACTTCTCCAAATAAGATATACCAATTGTCGATAAGCACATGAAAAGATGTTCAAAGTAACTAATTATCAAGAAAATGCAAAAAAAAATTAGAACCACGACAATATCTTAGCTCTACTAGTATTACTAAAATCAGTAAGGCTTACAATATCAAGACTTGAAGAGGATTTAGAACAGCTAGACAGCTAACATGGTGAAACCCTGTCTTTACTAAAAACACAAAAAGTAGCCAGGTGGGGTGGTAAGTGCCTGTAGTCCCAGCTACTTGGGAGGCTGAGGCAGGAGAATTGCTTGAACCTGGGAGGCGGGGGCTACAGTAAGCTAAGATCACACCACTGCACTCTAGCCTGGGCAACAGAGCAAGATTCCATCTCAGAAAAAAAAAAAACACATAAAACTGGGGTCATTAAAAATAGAATAATCATTTTGGAAAATAATTTGGCAATTTCTTGTAAGGTTGAGCCTATAATTACCACTGAATTCAGCCATGACATTTTTAAGTATTTACCAAAGAAAAATTTATTTAATACCTCTGACCAAGATTTTGACATTAAATGTTAATTACAACAGTATTCATAATAGCTGAAAACAGAAAATAGCACTAATGTTCATAAACGAGTGAATGAATAAACACAATGTGAGATATTCATGCAAAAGCATATTTATCAATTTAAAAAATAAAGATACCTGCAACAACTTGGATGAATCTGGAAAGAAAACCAGCTAAGAGGAATAAATCAGCACAAAATAATGCATACTATTTTATTTCGTGTACAAGAAATTCTAGAACACGAAAATCTAATCTGCAGTGACTGAAAGGTGAACAGTGGTTTCTAAGGCCAGACGTGGTGGGAATTGACTTTAACAGGTATGGAGAACTTTTGACAGTAATAAAAATATTCTCTATCATGATTGGGGTGATGGTTATATAGATATATATATATTTGTCAATACTCAAACTGCACACTTAAAATAGGCAAATTTTATTGAATGCAAATTATGTATGTGTGTATACATACACAGATATATATAGACATAAAAAGTTAACTATTAAATAAAATACTGTTTAATCTGTGGAACCTCAATATATAAACAAATAAAAGCAGAGCTTCAAATTCTGATATGGGGGTAGGAGTCTTGCATGCCCAATGACATTTCCTTTTACACAGTGCTCCTTAAGAAATCAGGAAAAATCATGAGGACTTGACAGAACACAAAATAAAAACCACACTCCATAGTATCTAAGAAACAGTTATAAGAAAATTTAACTATTTTTATTATGTTTATATTTATCTTCAATATCTAATATAATCTAATCATAATGTATAACACTTTACTCAGTTGAGTAAGTCTCACAAAGACAATGTCGTAAAGATTATTTTTTGGAAAAAAAAAATTTAGAGTGACGTCAAAGGTCAAATTACCAGCCTGCAGTGTTTTCTCAACAAGTGACATCTGAGCTGCATCAGTCTTGGCATCCAGGAAAAGGCAAGGGTTACTTACAAAGAAGAATAGACTTGTGATGGAAAGTCTTTCATTTAAGGGTGAGTGAAACCTGGAACATTTCCTTTCATAATCAAATTATACCAATGTCTGGGCTTCACATTTCATAGAAAATGTGGTTTTGTGTCTTCTCATTCACTTTGAGTTGAGCAAGAGACACGTTCAACTAAACTTGACATCGGCCCCAGCATGAAGTATGGTGCCAAGGGAATTCTTAAGAGATGCAGAAATTCGCCAATGTGGGAAGAACTTGGCTTTCACCTATCTGTTGCCAGAATTGAAAATTCCACTCAACAGTCAACTCTTTAAACCTACTGCTGGGGTAAAATAATTGTTCCTTCTTTCCATCAAAATTTATGTATTATTTAGAAAGCATTTGGTTATAAGCAAAGATGGTAGTTCAAGTAAATACCAACCATGATGGTAATACAGTAAACATACAAATAAATATGTGATTCAAAAATTTAAATATATATTCCCTTTTGAACTCTAGACTATTTTTAAAGTGACATACAATGTTCATCACATCTTCCAATAATTTTCAAGCCATTTGTTGATTTTTAGAAACTGTTGCTGTGACTGTTTGACAGAGCTAAGTGATGTCCCTGTTTCAGCCATGATTTATTAATATGAATCATATGAACTATTCCAACAACTTTCTCAACTAGTTGATAGTTATTCTGTGACTTACAGTCTCAAAGAGTAGAAAATTTCTATAAACTCACCAATACTATTAACTCACAGTAGCTCTGTAAACCTCAGACCAATGTTCTTAGCAGCCCCAGAAGTATGATCAGGGGAAAAGAGATGATTGAGAGAAAGGGCTCATTGAGAGAGAGCCCCATTCATGGCTGAGTTTGTAGCAGTGGAATAAGCACCATGTGGTCCTGCCCTGTATGGACAAGTGAGTAAACACTACCGGCCTACCAATCTTTGGGTTCTAGCCAACTTTCTGTAAGACAGCTTCAGCAATTGAAGTACACCTGTCCTTTACCCAATCAGTATCACTGGAGATTAACCCAGAGAACAGAAGCAGGGAAGGGAGATGGTGTCTTAAACTGCAATACCTCCTATTCTCCTTCCAGAGTAAACCAGGACCTGTTCAACACAGAACCCTCTTCCAATCAAGGCAGACATGACCTACAGAGAGAAAATTTTTTTATAGGCTGTGTGTGATTCTCCAAAAGTAGAGTTATTCTGGAAAACTCCAGAACACAGTTGTGCTGCTTACCTGGCCAAAGACAAGCGCCAGAAAGTGCTGCAATCATTTCATGAACATCCCCATAACAAGGTGACCATTCAACAATAATGATTGCAACATCCTGTGACAATTGTCTTGAACTAATTTCACTGTCATGGTCATCATTATTGCCAACGATAAAGAATAATGTCAACATTTTAACAAGTGCCATAGTGATTATTTCCTTGAGCTGCTGGGTTGGGAAAGGCTAGCTTTCCTGAGATGTGGAACATCTGCCTGCTACCTACACAAAATAAGGATTCTGTTAAGAAAAAGAAAGGTGGCAGCTATGAATGGGATCTGCCACAATTGGATTTCATTTTGTGGATATACTTACAACTATTATTAGTACCACCATTATTAGTATTACTACTGCTAATAGTACCTATATCTTTTATTGAGTAAATACTTCATCAGGCAATTAACTATGCTAAATACTTTGCTTATATTCTCTACTTAGGAAATGATCATAAGAAAATTTAACTATTTAATTCACACAAAAATGTTCAGGGGTTTGAAAGGCTAATAAAATTTATATAGTTAGCATTTAATTTCACCTAAGGCCTACATGATTCTAAGGCCTAAACTACACATTCATGGAATGACCCATATTTCTACACATGGGTAAATTTTAAAAACAGTTCTCCTCACAGTTCAGTCCTGGCATTATTCCTATTATTTAATTCCATGCATAAGGATGCTCACTAAAAATGAAAGTAACTCGTTATTCTGCCTTTGTACATAATTGTTTTTAAATTGTGTCAAGAATTGCATTGCTATTAAGGCCTCTAGATAAAAGAATTTCAACGATGCTATTATAAGATGGCTGTAGCACAGTTCTCTTCCTGAGAGGATTAAATGAAATACTATTTCGTTTAATAGTATTAAATGAAATAGTATGAAATGAGCTTTACTCAGCCCAAGGCTTGGCACACAGTACCAATGAGCTTTGAAGATCACAGGCAGGTAGCCAGACTGTGAAGTTGTAAATTTAGGTTGGTTTGGGGGCTGTTGACAAAAAAACAAAATATAATATAAATTCCTCCCCTTGGTCTTCATTTTTTATACCTGTGTTAATACCTCCAGAGACTATTCAACATGCTCTGGCTTTAAATAAATTGAATGAATTTTGAAATATATGTGGCATTACCTCATTATTTTAAATAGTTAACATTTTTTCAGCATTTACTAAATATCAGGTGCTGTGCTAAGCAAGTTAAATGTATTATCTCATTTAATTATCATGATGACCCTAGGAGACAGATATTCATGGGAGTTTTATTAAGTAACAGTAAGTAAAGTAAATGTCTTTTTCTCCCAGTAATTAACACAACAGTCTTACTATATCTGAGTTCAGAATTATAAAATAGATAAAGCAATCAGACAGGTGGAGATACAAAATGTTCTTATTATGTCTTAAGCTGATCAAAGAACATGTCTTTGTTCCGGAGCAAGCCAACCCCACCCAGCCTCAGACAGCACTATACAGCGGCAGTCTCCCAGAGCGTCAGGCCCCTTCAATGACAAGACAACCACCATGTCTGAACACAGGCTCCCTAAAAAATAGGAAGATCCACAATGAGAACCTTCTGAAAGCTGAGCAGTGTATGCAGGCCTTGTTCCTTCTTTCATATTCATCGATGAGAAAAGTTGCCTATCTTAGGTCTGGTCCTGTGGAAAGTGACTTTGAGATGAAGATTTACTCATAGTTGGTTTACTGGGGAGTACTTGAAACAGGATTGGACAGAGGTGAAATTGAAATGTCATGCAATTTCAATAAAGGCTTCTGCAGATCCCAAAGGGAGCTCTGGAGCAGGAAGGCCCTGCACAGTTGTCTTGTGCAGAGGCAAGAGGCCTGGGCCTTTGTATACTTATGTTGACTAGTCATTGGATGCAGGCTGACTTTTGGAGGTCAAATAACTTGCTCAAGGCGGCTCCCTTCAGTTGCAGGCCCTTCTTGCGTGACAGCTGTGGCCTGTTGGCAGTCAGTAGGCTTGCAGTTAAAGAAATGAATGCCTTGGTCCTAAAGAGAGGACTTGGGAAAAGCAACACAGAATCTATTGGGTGAGAAACCAATAGTGGTTTCCAGTAGAACTTGCTGCATACGGAAATAGAAAACCAGGAAAAAGGGGATTCTCCGAGAATAGAGATCATGATTATACTCATTTACATATGAATAAAAATTAATGAGAATACACAGCAAGTGATAAAGGTGGTAATTACAAATAGTCTGAACTCACTATGTTATGTGGCCTTTTTCTGCAGAGCTTGGATAATAAGTAGTTTACAGAAATTATGAGAAAAGCTTAGATTTCCACTGATACATGATAAACAATATTACATGAGTTGAAATATTTGGTCTACCGTGAAAATAAAAAAAAAATTTAGCCAGTAGTAATATGTATATATGCCTATGTCTGAATATTACTACCAATTCCCATTTAAATTTGATATCCTACTTATGCTGACTCTGGACAGTTATAGTAATTGTTAGAAAGTTCTCCCTCTGCACAAAATCAAACTCTGCCTTATAAGTTGTGCATACCTTTTATAAATGCTATGTCAGAATGATCCATGAAACTGTTAATAAAAATGGATGCCCAGACCCTACCTCAGATCTATAGAAAATCAGAGCCTCCTGAATTTGATTTTATAAACTGTTGTTTTCTTCTGGTCCATTCTCCTGGCTAAGAACCAGTGCTCTAGTGTGACACATATTTAACTTATTTTGGAAAACATTAAATAGATGCTTACTGTGTGCATGCAGTACATTAATCTACTTTTACATGTGATACATAAAACTACCCCAATCTAAATTTTCTAGGTCAGATAAGAATGTTGGTTCAAGCAATACCCCAAAGTTGTGTAGATTCTTCAACATCCTGCGACCACTACCTGAATCCCCTATACTCCAATTTAGATATATATTTGCCTTTTAAAAATATATTATATACTACAAAATACTACAGATTTGGTCTAGACTGTGCAAAGTTTGTGCATGTCCACTACCATAAACCTATGGTTCCGATGTCTAAAAGAAATATAAAAATGAAAATATCTGAAGTAGCTAAATACAACCTACAACTTCACAACGTACAGCAATCAATTCTCTACTGTTTTTAAATTGGGAGTCCACAGCCACTCTATTTGATATTGGAAAAAAACTTTAAAACTATTCCATAACTAATTCACAGTCACACTCTAACACATTCTATGCACTTGTAGTGATTGTTGTGTAACATGAATGCCCACTAACTAGAATGCTCCATGAAGAAGGGAATTTATTCTTTGGTCTCTGACTATGCATCTAGACTATCATCTACAACAGTGGCCAGCACATAGTTTTTGCTCCTCAAACATTGTCAATTGAAGCAGTGAACATCAGAGTTAGGTATTTGTAGAAAGCAAATTTATGGAATTGATATGATTGGCATTGATCTTATGGAGCTAAACTGAATTTCCCAAGTAGAACTTCATTCTACTATCAATTTTCCAGAATCAGATTATTTATATTAATAGCTGTAGAAGTGGCTTTTTCATCATTTTTACCTGTTCCCAGCATCTGTGAAAGACGAAACAAGCTTTTAACAGTAATACCACAGGAGATCATGGCCACAGAGTACAGGTTAAGGATAGGAGCACAAACCAGAATTTTAGGATGGGGAGTTAAAATATTTTGAGCAAAAAACGTAAAAGCCACGTAAAACAGCTGCGGAAACTGGCAGTTCACAGGCAATAAGCAGCCCAGTCTGTTAAGGTGTTTTGTTTTGTTCTCCCCAGTTTTCCTGCGATACTGCACAATGGTCTTCAAAGCGCAGTCACTAGGTAGATTCTGTGCCCCACCTTCATGCAGTTAGCTTGGCAATTCTCATCTCACACTGTTCATTTAATCCTGGTCTGTAAGTTGAATGTCCCCTGCAGATATCTGAGCTTGAGTTCTCAACTCTGTGTTATTACCTGCAACCAGGTAATGAAAACTATTTAACCCATATCACACATAGACCTAGACACCAAAATCCATAAATTTTAAAGGCACAGTAATAGATATGATTATGCATACCAAGCCTTCTGTATTAAGGTTTTATTGGTGCATAACACCACACATTACTATAAATAGTGGCTTTAATGATATACATTTATTATTTCACAGATTCCCTGGGTTAACAGTGCAGGTGTGGATTAGCTGGGTCCTATGCTCAGGGTCTCAGAGGCTGCAATTAAGATGTTTACTGAGGCTTGTCTCATTAATGCTCAAGATCTTCTTCAAAACTCACACGGTTGCTGGCAGAATTCAATTTCTTGTGGTTATAGGACTTTGTCCCTCAGATTTTAGAGGCCACCAGTTCCATGCCATCTAGTCTTTTTTCTTTTTAGAGACAAAGTCTCACTCTGTAACCCAGAATGGGGTGCAGTGGTGTAATCATAGCTCACTGTAACTTTAAACTGCCACACTCAAGCGATCCTCCTGCCTCGGTCTCCTGAGTAGCTAAGACTACAGGCTTGTGCCACCATATCTGGCTACTTTTAAGAATTTTTGTAGAGATGGGTCTCACTATCTCACTATGTTGCCCAGGCTTGTCTGAAACTCCTGGTCTCAAGCAATCCTCCCACTTCAGCCTCCAAAGCACTAGGGTTACAGGTGTGAGCTACTGCACCCAGCCAAGCCTTCTTGATAGGCTTTTCACATCATAGCAGCTTTCTCCAGCAAAGCCAGGAAGGGAGAGTCCAACCTGCTAAGACAGTCTTATTTAACACATATAATCATTCATAGGAGTAACAAATCATCACCTTTGCTATAGAACATAAACCAGTCAAGACAGTGATATCCCATTAACATAGCCCAATAAAGGGATAGATATTCTATTACCTTTGCCATATTGTATGTTAGAAGCAAGTCACACATTTCTACCCACACTGGGGGGATGAGTTTTACCAAGGCATAACTCATTTTAAGAGTCACCTTAGAGTATGTCTCTAATACCTTCCTTCTTCTCATTCTATCTTTCAACTGGAGAGAGCTTTAAGTATCATTATACTTAAACTCCTTATTCTACACCATTTGGTGTCATAGGGATAAAAACTTTCGGGTTAGATTCTCTGCAGGAAGTGTAAAAGTATAGTTATTAATATGAAGAAATGGATGAGGGAAATCCAGGCCATAGCCTCTAATATAAATAAGAATTATCTCTGGAGAGATCATGAAAGTACCCCTGGGTTCCCAAAAGATTTACATTTCCTTTTAGTGCTACTCATATAACCATATGAGGTGGTTGTTCAGGAACAAGATCTGAGAAGAGCAGATCCCACATTTCAGCATGCATATGAATTATCCAGAGAGCTTCTTAACATACAGATCCCTGGGCCCTATCACCACAAGTTCTTCTTTAGTAGATCTGAGATGGAGCCCAGGAATTTGCATTTCTAACTCCCAAATGATTTAAGCCCTTATAACAAAAGGCTTACAATTTCTCTAGATATGAACACAACTAGAAATGGAATGTTTAAAATTTCCCAAGTCTTGTGAACTGTTTGAACTGAACGTATTCACATCACACTATATTGTAAGACTTATGATGTCAAGGGTAACAATTTTCTTCAAAATTGTATCCTAAATCAACCAACGTGCCTAGTAAGTGGAAGACATTATACATACATATGTATGTAATAAATACATAGTGAATGTTTTTGAAAGTTCAAGTTTCAAATATCAATTATCAATGCCACTCTGTATTACACACATTTATGCCTCACTTCACATCTTCTTGACCCACCTTTTCACTCCAGCCCTTGCTATGGCAACAAGCTACACCCAGGTATAACTTCAGTATAGTTTTTGTCATTCACTTTCTGCACCAAGACTTGTTGGGTAGCACTATCTGGAATGGCTGTGGAAACCCACTCAGTCATTCTGAAGGATTCATCAAGTACTAGTGAGTTAAAATCCCTTAGGGAAACCTCTGATCAATGAAGATAGAGACAATAACAGGACTTGGCATGAAACATCATATCTTTTTTGTCTTTGTATTCTGTCCCCTGGGCCTTTCAGAGGGCTTATTGAAGGATCAAACTCCAATTGCCTATAGCCATAAGCAGGCTACTAACACACACTGGTTTTCTTCTTATTTCTCTCTAGAGACAACTCCTGTTCCTTTAGATTACTTTCCAAAATAAATTACCAACACAAAAACCTTCATCCTAGGCTCTGTTATTTGTGAGATCTCAAATGAAGACAACTGGTACCAGAAGTGGTCCTAGAAATCAGACTCACAATGGCATTCCAGGGCTGAATTTCCCACCAGGTAGACAGCACTAAGTGTCCCACTGTAATAATAATGGAAATGGTGACAACCACTAACATGGTAGCATCATAATTGCTAGGACCCTCACACCAGTGGTGAATTGGGAGAGGTTCAGGTGGATGGTGAAGCACTGTCTTAGGAGGTAGCAGTGGAACCTGGATGATATAGAAGCAATGATGATAAAGATTATGGAGTTGCCTGGATTTTGTTTACAGCTATAAAAGCCTTGAAAAAGAAAAAAAAAGGAAGGCTCAATGTAACCAACTAATAACTGAAATCCGTTAAGTTCTTAAACAGAGGGGTCATGGTGACAGGAACAAACTATAGTGTTCCTAGGATGAAAAAGATAGGGAGCTGATTAGGGTATATTTGCATAACTAGGTAAAATCAAGAGCTGGTACATAGAAGGCTGAGGTCACTGCTCTAATGAAAAACTATGGTGTCTCATATACATCCCAGATGTCTGTTCCCATCCCAGAGCCCATTGACTGCAGAGAGTCCATGTCCACTGGAGAAGAGACTCAAGTATGAACAACACACATTCCCCATTTCTTTCCAAAAGGTACTTGCAGCTATTTATTAGAGAAAATATATCCTGTACTGAAGCACTATATAAACCATCTCAGGGCTGAAGAAGACAGATAATTGTGGAATCTGAGCTGCTACTGACACCTGGGACCAGAAATATAATTGTAAACTGTGGTTAGATAAGTGCTTATGGAAGGCAATAGATAAATCAAATCCTAACCCATCCTCACCCCACAGTGAATCCAAAAGGTCTATGGACCCATCTGTGGGTTACCTATCCAGTTTCTGAGTGCCTCATTGAGTTGGATATATTTAGCAGCTAGTAGAATTCTCACACTGGTTCCCTAAACGATAAATAAGAAACACTATGGTAGCAAACACCATGAGGAAGCCTCTTAAATTGCACCTCATCCCCCTGACAAGATAATCAATAAGAAGCAATTTCACATCCTAGGCAGAATCACCTATTGTTTGAACTTATACCAAAGACTTGCCAAAGAATATGACATTTTGCAGGCCCACTTATAATGGCAGATCTGTAGGCAAGGAAGGAGAAACTATATCTGGAGTATGCATTAATCCAAATACCAGTGAATTTTTGCCTCCTTTTAAGTGGAAAGGGTCTGATATAATCAATCTGCCACTAGGGTACTGGTTTGTCTCCCTGAGGAAAGGTGATATATCAACATTAATCTGATGCCAGCAGGCTGACCATCAAAGAGGAGCTAGAGAAGCTTTGATTAGAGAAAACCCACATTGATTAACTTGCTCATTGCCTCCGTCCCTGTTACATGTTCCCTGATGGTGGACCCATTAAGCAAGTACTAAGATGGTTTAGGACAAAGCTGCCTATCATCCACAGAACAGCTTATCCTGATTCTGGTCTAGAAAGTCTTTTGTAAAGATTGTAACCAGCCACAGAGAAAGGCTTTTGTAAAGATTGTAACCAGCCACAACTTTGAAGGCTGTATAATGAATTAGACTTAATGCAGGGCACAAGCTCAAGGAGTAAACTGTATCAGACACTTTTGTCCAACTCACTTCCTTTCATTCCACTTTTTCACTCCAGCCATTGTTTTTATGGTATTCATGGCACTCAGCTGTGTGTATGGGTAATCCGTGCACTCAGCTGTGTGTATGGGTAATCCGTGCACTCAGCTGTGTGTATGGGTAATCCGTGCACTCAGCTGTGTGTATGGGTAATCCGTGCACTCAGCTGTGTGTATGGGTAATCCGTGCACTCAGCTGTGTGTATGGGTAATCCGTGCACTCAGCTGTGTGTATGGGTAATCCGTGCACTCAGCTGTGTGTATGGGTAATCCGTGCACTCAGCTGTGTGTATGGGTAATCCGTGCACTCAGCTGTGTGTATGGGTAATCCGTGCACTCAGCTGTGTGTATGGGTAATCCGTGCACTCAGCTGTGTGTATGGGTAATCCGTGCACTCAGCTGTGTGTATGGGTAATCCGTGCACTCAGCTGTGTGTATGGGTAATCCGTGCACTCAGCTGTGTGTATGGGTAATCCGTGCACTCAGCTGTGTGTATGGGTAATCCGTGCACTCAGCTGTGTGTATGGGTAATCCGTGCACTCAGCTGTGTGTATGGGTAATCCGTGCACTCAGCTGTGTGTATGGGTAATCCGTGCACTCAGCTGTGTGTATGGGTAATCCGTGCACTCAGCTGTGTGTATGGGTAATCCGTGCACTCAGCTGTGTGTATGGGTAATCCGTGCACTCAGCTGTGTGTATGGGTAATCCGTGCACTCAGCTGTGTGTATGGGTAATCCGTGCACTCAGCTGTGTGTATGGGTAATCCATACACACAGTCAAAATTAAACTCTACTGCCTAATTTCTGCTCTCTGTCCTGGAACTTTTCTGAAAGAACCACTTCCGTTACCATCAATATCTTCTTAGCAACATGCAAACCTTTGTGAGAAGGAGTTGATGCACTATGGGGCAACCTTTAATCCCTGAAGAAGGAAATCTATGGATAAATGCTTCCCTCATCTTCCCTTGGGCAGACAGTTCTGAGGTGAACACTACATACGCAACTTCAGAGTCCCTAGCAAGATCAAGCCTGTTGTCCACAGCATAGAACAGGTGGCTAATACAACCTTAAATCAGCCTTCTATTCTATTTCACTATTTCACTCTTCCCATTCCCCTACTGCTGTTCTTTAGGATAGTTTCCTAAAATAAATAATCCTCAAGGAAACTTTTGTCTCTGGCTCTGCATTTTAGAGGAACTCAAACTAAGAAAGTCCTTTCCCATGTGTCTTTTGGCTGCATAAATGTCTTCTTTTGAGAAGTGTCTGTTCATATCCTTTGCCCACTTTTTGATGGGGTTGTTTGTTTTTTTTCTTGTAAATTTGTTTGAGTTCATTGTAGATTCTGGATATTAGCCCTTTGTCAGATGAGTAGGTTGTGAAAATTTTCTCCCATTTTGTAGGTTGCCTGTTCACTCTGATGGTAGTTTCTTTTGCTGTGCAGAAGCTCTTTAGTTTAATTAGATCCCATTTGTCAATTTTGGCTTTTGTTGCCATTGCTTTTGGTGTTTTAGACATGAAGTCCTTGCCCATGCCTATGTCCTGAATGGTAATGCCTAGGTTTTCTTCTAGGGTTTTTATGGTTTTAGGTCTAACGTTTAAGTCTTTATTCCATCTTGAATTAATTTTTGTATAAGGTGTAAGGAAGGGATCCAGTTTCAGCTTTCTACATATGGCTAGCCAGTTTTCCCAGCACCATTTATTAAATAGGGAATCCTTTCCCCATTGCTTGTTTTTGTCAGGGTTGTCAAAGATCAGATAGTTGTAGATATGCGGCATTATTTCTGAGGGCTCTGTTCTGTTCCATTGATCTATATCTCTGTTTTGGTACCATGAAAAAATGCTCATCATCACTGCCCATCAGAGAAATGCAAATCAAAACCACAATGAGATACCATCTCACACCAGTTAGAATGACAATCATTAAAAAGTCAGGAAACAACAGGTGCTGGAGAGGATGTGGAGAAATAGGAACACTTTTACACTGTTGGTGGGACTGTAAACTAGTTCAACCATTGTGGAAGTCAGTGTGGCGATTCCCCAGGGATCTAGAACTAGAAATACCATTTGACACAGCCATCCCATTGCTGGGTATATACCCAAAGGACTATAAATCATGCTGCTATAAAGACACATGCACACCTATGTTTATTGCGGCACTATTCACAGTAGCAAAGACTTGGAACCAACCCAAATGTCCAACAATGATAGATTGGATTAAGAAAATGTGGCACATGTACACCATGGAATACTATGCAGCCATAAAAAATGATGAGTTCATGTCCTTTGTAGGGACATGGATGAAATTGGAAATCATCATTCTCAGTAAACTATCGCAAGGACAGAAAACCAAACACCACATGTTCTCACTCATAGATGGGAATTGAACAATGAGAACACATGGACACAGGAAGGGGAACATCACACTCTGGGAACTGTTGTGGGGTGGGGGGAGGGATAGCATTAGGAGATATACCTAATGCTAAATGACGAGTTAATGGGTGCAGCACAGCAGCATGGCACATGTATACATATGTAACTAACCTGCACATTGTGCACAGGTACCCTAAAACTTAAAGTATAATAATAATAATAATAATAATAATAAAGTCCTTTCCCAGTTGCAGAGAAAAGTTCAGTAAGAGGGCAGAGGCTCTGTTAAATGGGAGGAAGTCAAGATAAAAATGGAGAGAAAACTCAAAAACTTTCCAATGCCATCTTGAAATGAATCTATAAATTTTGTGTTCCTACAAAAAAAAAAAGTCTTCCACGTTCAAAGACTGGGAAATTTAATAATAGTATTCTGAACATAGGTTCCCTGATATAACTTTAAAATGTGGAGTTACCCTTTAACATTTTTTCCCTCTTTCCATTACCTATACCCTCTCTGTGTTCATAAACCATCCACAAATCCTATCTTTGTAAAAAGGGTTCATATACACTTCCTCCTTTACATTTTCAACGTCTCTCACTCTCATTCCAGGCTCTCAGCATTTTCATACCTGTTCTTTCTTACTCCAGTGCCTCTTATCACTATTCTAATAATATTTCTAAAATATCGTTTGGCTTATTTCGCTGATCCAAAGTTCCTGTGGCCTTTTCCAATTTAGAACAATGTAAACAATCATTCATACTAAAACATATTTATTAATCACATATGAAATGTCAGGCATTCTAGCTAGGAGCTAGAAATAAAATGCTGAGCAAAGCAGGCGTCATTCTTCTCACCTGCATTTTTAACATTACCTCATATTACTCATAAAATCTTCTGCCCAATACAGTTAAATTTCTTTTTTTGGTCCCAGGAAATAAGATCTTCAAGTCTTTAATTGTTTCAGCTACTTGACAATCACTCGCTGTCTTCCCTCTGTTTATCTGAAGCTCATTGTTTATTTCTAAGACGTACCTATTCTACGAAGATTCTAACCAGATCTATCTGCCTTCAAGTAGTGTTTGCTTCCTGTAAATTTTTACTATATACACTGTCCTTAGCACTTATCTGACCCTTATTGTATGTTTACACTGAACCAGTTGTTGTATTCTTAAGACTTGTACTTATCTACGGTACTATTTTCTCATTAATTTACCAATTAAATATACAGTAACCTTAGATATAGTTTTATTTTTTCTCATTTATTCAAACATTTACATAGTGCCTGTAGAAAACTAGGCATTCTTGTAGGTACTCAGAGGGAGGTTCAAGAGGTAAAATATAATAAAGAACAATTATCTGCTCTCAAGTAGCATACTTTTTTGTTTTTGTTTTTATTTGAGACAGGGTCTCTCTGTTGCCCAGGCTGGAGTGCAGTGCTGTGATCACAGCTCACTGCAGCCTCAACCTTCTGAGCTAATGTGATCCTCCCCACCTCAGCTTCTCTAGTAGCTGGGACTACAAGCACACACCACCATGCCCTAATTGTTTTTTTCTTTGTTGAGAAGGTATTTTGCCATATTGCCCAGGCTGGTCATGAACTCCTGGACTGAAGTGATCCCCCCCACCTCAGCCTCCCAAAGTGCTGGGATTAAAGTCATGAGCCACTACACCTGACCTCAAGTAGCATACTTTGTAACTCTCATGCCAAGAGTCTTTTGGTGGAAAACCATGAACTGAATTATTGACTAACAGTCCAGTGTTAGAACTGAAATGGATGATAAGTTACTTATATTGTAATTTACTGAGGAAGCACTATGGCTTTGTTGTTAAAAATACACCCTATGAAGTATGACTTTCTGTATTAAAATCTCAGCTCTGATATTTGCTAGCTTGTTTTCTTAGGTAAATTACATAACTTCCTGTGCTTCTGTTTCTCTTTTTAAGTTCAGGGGTACATGTCTAGGTTTATAGGTTACATAGGTAAACTTGTGTCATAGGGGTTTGTTGTACAGACTATTTTGTCACCCAGGTATTAAACCTAGTACTTATTAGTTATTTTTCCTGATCCTCTTCCTCCTCCCACTCTTTACCCTCTGATATGCCACAGTGTGTGTTGTTCCCTTCTATGTGTTCACATGTTCTCATCATTTAGCTCCACTTATATGTGAGAACATGTGGTATTTGGCTTTCTGTTCCTGTATTAGTTTGCTAAAGATAATGCCCTCCAGCTCCATCCACATTCTCACAAAGGACATGATCTCATTCCTTTTTATGGCTGCATAATATTCCATGGTGTATATATACACTGCATTTTCTTTATCCAGTCTACCATTGATGGGCATTTAGTTGATTCCATGTCATTGCTATTGTGAATAGTGCTACAATGAACATACATGTGTGTATGTATATGTGTGTGTGTCTTTATGATAAAATGATTTATATTCCTTTGGGTATACACCCAGAAATAGGATTTCTGGGTTGAATGGTAGTTCTGATTTAGGTCTTTGAAGAATTGCCAGTGTCTTCCACAATGGTTGAACTAATTTACACTCCCACTAGCAGTGTAAAAGTGTTCTTTCTCCATGACATCACCAGCATCTGTTATTTTTTGACTTTTTAATAATAGCCATTCTGACTGGTGTGAGATAATATCTCATTGTAGTTTGATTTCCATTTTCCCACTGATCAGTGATGCTGAGCTTTTTAACTTATGCCTATTGGCCACATGTATGTCTTCTTTTGAAAAGTGTCTGGTCATGTCCTTTGCCCACTTTTTAATGTTTTTTTCTTCTTATAAATTTGTTTAAGTTCCTTATAGAGCTGGTTATTAGATATTGGTCAGAGGTATACTTTGCAAATATTTTCTCCCATTTTGAAGGTTGTCTGTTCACTCTGTTAATAATCTATTTCACTGTGCAGAAGCTCTTTAATTTAATTAGATCCAATTTGTCAATTTTTGCTTTTGTTGCAATTGCTTTTGGTGTCTTCATCATGAAATCGTTGCCAGTTCCTCTGTCCAGAATGATATTGCCTAGGTTGTCTTCCAGGGTTTTTATAGCTTGGAGCTGTACATTTAAGTCTTTAATGAATCTTGAGTTAATTTTTATATGTGATGTAAGGAAGGGGTGCAGTTTCATTCTTCCGCATATTGCTAGCCAGTTATCCCAGTGCCATTTATTCAATAGGGAGTCCTCTCCCCATTGCTTGTTGTCAAAGATCAGATAGTTGTAAGTGTGCAGCCTTATTTCTGGGTTCTCTATTCTGTTTCTTTGGTATGTCTTTTTTTGTACTAGTATCATGCTGTTTTGGTTACTGTAACCCTGTAGTGTAGTTTGAGGTCAGGTAGCATAACACCTTCAGCTTTGTTCGTTTTGCGTATGATTCCCTTGGCTATTCAAGCTCTTATTTGGTTCTGTATGAATTTTAAAATAGTTTTTTCTCCAGCTCTGTGAAGAATGTCATTGGTAGTTTTGTAGGAATGACACTGAATCTATAAATTGCTTTGGGCAGCACAGCCATTTTAATGATATCGATTCTTCCTATCCATGAGCATGGAATGTTTTTCCTTTTGTTTATGTCATCTCCAATTTCTTTGAGCAGTGGCTTATAGTTCTCTTTCCAGGTATCTTTCACCTCCCCAGTTAGCTGCAGTCCTAGGTATTTTCTGACAGTTTCATTTTATATTTGTCTGACAGTCGTGATTTTACCTTTCTAAAAGCATCATTTCACACAATATTATAAAACCCAGTCTAGATCAATGCTATCACTCATATATTTAAAGCTTTTCCTCTCCCGATGCTTGCACATAGTGGACTCCATTATTCACTCATCTTGTTCCTTTACTCCTCCCTTTTAGCCGCCAGGACTGCTTAGGGTGCTCCGTAAGTGGAGTAGGGAAAGGGGAAGTAGTTTGGGTCAAGATCTTGCTTGGCTGATACGGTTACCACCTGTATTGAGGCTGAGAGAAAGACTTTTTTTCTATCTAATTAGACCCTCTTCCCAGGGATTTACAACTGCAGTTTCCATGCAGTTGCCTGTATTCCATACAGGCAATATCTTCTCTTGTTGCCTCAATCTTCAGATGGTTCACCCTTCCATGGGGGCTTCTTTGACCCTCCAGGTGGTATTGTCGGGTGGTGTGCCTTTGAGAAGCCCCTCTTCCTGTGTCCTTTTAGGGTCTACATAAGCATATATCTGTTTCCCACAAAACTCTGGAAGAACAAGTCTGTCTCTTTCTCTACTACTACAGACCACTTCAGGCAGTAGTCACATGTCAGATGTTGTATGATAATCTCAGAAAACACAAGCCAAGTCCTCTAAATGATTTTCTTAAAGAACCTTTCACCCGGCTTCAAGGTTGGGAAGGTCTATTCGTCAGTGTTTCTCAATGGGATGCAGGAATCAGTCAGTACACTCACAAGTGTCACCAAAAACAGTCACACTCTGACTGCTCTCAAGAACTGTTAGCTTCATAAGGGTCTCTTATGTAGCCTGGACTCAATGTGCGTAATAGGCTAATCCTGGGAGAAATTATTTGCCCCTCACCCCGCCCACCCCATGGCATATGATATTGTACATTGATGCTCAAGAACTTCAGTGTAGATTTAGATGTATTTAACAATTTAAAATCTATTCTCCTCATCTCTCAGAACTTAGCTCTAAAATTCCCAGTCAAGACCATTTTAGCGCCTTTTCATGCAGGCATAAACACACACTGTTTGTTTTTAAAATAACAGGTTCTCTACATATGGTTCAACAACCTGCTCTTTTCTCTTTACATGTCTTGGAAGTCTTTCCATATTTCATACTTTTGGTTAAAAATTTTAGGAAGAATATAGTAATGGTTAGAACATTAACATACATATGCCTCTCTGATCCATAAACAAGAAAAGTCATTTAAAAATGTTGCAGCCTTCAGGAAGACTTTCATTTTTTTCTAATGAGTATAAATGTCATTGATGAGATTAAAAGCTCAGCTATTAACTGAATGTCAGGATTATCATATGAATGACAGTGGAAACGTTGTAGAAGGTTGAATCTAAGACAATGAAGTTTCTGGTCACAATGAGCCACTTCTCACAGAAAATGTGGACCAGTGAGCTATGCAATGGATTAAAATAATACCAAGACCATGTGTTCTGAATTACAATAAAATAGAATGTAAAAATAAAAGTTAAAATGTATTCATTATTTACTACATGCAAGGCACTGTGCTAAGCATATTGGGTATATTATATATCCTTTAATGATATTAAATACACTTAGCACAGTATATTGTCCTTTCATTCCATGGCTCCAGCCACAACTGTATCTCAAGTCTTTACTTATATGCTAATTCATCTACCTGAATGCTCTTTCCAAACAGATGCATAACTCTTATCCTTACCTAAGTATTTGGTTATTGTCACCTTTTACAGGTACTGAACAAAATAGCTCTTCCAGCCTCATAGCATTCACTATCCCTTTACTCCACTTAATTTTTTCCTAAAATTTATGATTACAACATGTGCTTGCCCCTTTTCATCCTTTTGATGTTTATCTGGTAAACTCCTGGTGGTCTGGGGAGGCCTCTGCTATGAACAGCAGTCTCCTTTTCTAGAGTATCCCAATCAACCTCAGGGCTGGGGTCTGTATCCAAAAGACCAATAGTAACCTCAGCTTTATCTTTCACATTCTTTGTTTTCCAACAATTTAGTCTTAAGGAGGAGACTCGAAATGTTGGTAAGCAGCAGCACTTCTGAGTACCCAAGCATATTACCCAGAGATTTGCAATCTCAGATGAGCTGAGAGAATCCCCTCAGGTGTCTTAGGGAAAGTGGAAACAAAATTCTCCTTCCTTTTCTCCTCCTTCATTAAGCACTGAGCCACCAGCCCAAAGATGGGATCCCTTAGACTCTAAGAGGTCAAGGGACAAACATTGACAACAGGACAGCGAGCAACAACGAAGAGATTTGCCTTTGAGTCAACATTTAAGTCTATTGAGTGCTATGGCTTCAGAGAGGAGCGAGCTCCCTGCTGCATTGCCAGTGTTCCCCTAGAACTCCCTGGGGGATACCATGTCTGAATTTTGCCCAAGGACATTCTCTAAAAGGGCAGACCCATACAATAATTCACTTATAATGAGAAAAGAGCCCAGGCCAGCCAAGTGACCCTCCCACTGATGTTGGCATGTTTGAGTCAATGAATCAGACTTGCTCCCAAAACGGTACTTCTAGAGGAAGCCCTTCCTCACTCCCTTTGAGGATTCTTTGCCTTGTATGTTAGTCAATCAACCTAATCTCCCCTTCCTGGTGCAAGGTAGGATATCAAATAAGACCCAGTGGATCTAGTTACATATCCCAAAAAGTAGTTAATTTTTCCCTAAAACTCAATTACTTTAAGTAAGGTGTACCACAGAGGCACATGCCTCAGATGTCCTCTTACAATGTATGTTGGAACACCATGGCAGCAAATGGCAGACACAGCATAATGTAGTGATGGCTAAAGCACAAGTGCCAGCCATGGCTTACCAGACAGCACTCGTTGTTCAGCAAATCCAGTTAGTAAGCCAAGAAGAGCAGTCTAGAGGCATGCTCCTTTGTCAAACACTGAGTCACCCTGTGTGCTACACAAACTGTCTCAATAGCATCCACAGGATTTTAATTTATAGAGGTGACTGGGTGACAACATGAAAAGGTCAATGTCATTGAAAGAAAATGTATTACTTACACTTTTAAGAGTCTTAAGAGAAAGTGCCACATCACAAAGGGCCACAAAGTAAAGCACCAGGTTTGTCAGTAGGCAGAAAAAGCGAGGGAACATCATGGCCCAGATCCTTCATTGCCATAGCCATAGAAAGCTGTTAGGAGGAAATGCCCTCTACAAGGCAGCAAGCAAAAGATAAATGTTGGGTTTTGTGCTTGGCAGGGGGCAGAAGGGGTGGTTGTACTATGATTTGTGCAAATGGATAGCAGAGGAGATGTAAACAACTTGGGCCAGTAGTTTGGCCTTGTGATCAATGGATAACAATCGATTATAGTACAATAAAATAAAATACAATTACATGGCAGACTCCATAAAAGTTGGTTATAACATAGAATGCCCAATAAAAAATAATTTAAATACTAATATCAATGATTTCATATGTCAAGAGCTCCAAAAGTAGGCAAATTCCAGGGTTGGTATAATGTCTCTGCAATACTATCAAGGCCCAACGTCCCATCTTACTACTCTGCCATTTGCAACAGGCCTCAACGTGTTGTTGTCTTCCCTTTCCATAGTCACAAAATTACTGCCACATCTCTAGGGCCCATATCCTTGTACATGTTGCTTCATGTATCCTTTTTCATTGAACTTTGTTGCCTGAAATATGTAAAAATCAGGTTTTCTTGACAAAGAAAAAGCTGTGAATGGTTGCTGAATAGGCAACCCACATTAGCCGCTATAACTGATTCACCTGGATTGTATCCTACCACCAAGTAGTTTTCATTTTAGAGGTTTAGAGGGTCTTATCTCTGTAGACAAGGAATGAAGACTGTGAAAATGAGAATAACTTTCATGTGGTTAAGATGATTATGACCTTAGGGATCTATTTAAAACAGAATCATAATTCTTCCCCCAAAATGGCACAGAATGTGTGAAATTAAAACTTCAGTAAAATCTAGAATTTTTTTTCCTGAATTTATATGACAATTTATTTAGTTAATTGGGTTAATTCACAGAAAGCAATAACAACTGATGTATTTGGTGTCAAAAAAAAGGGAAAATAAAGAGGTTATTGGATTAGTGCTTTTAGTTTTGACAAATTCTTAGACTATCAAATAGAAGTTCAACCTGAATACTAAAAGCATGCTATTAATATAAGCAAGTTAGATAAATATATGGAGTTTTTAAACAAGGTTTTGTCTATAATCAACTTGGAAACCTATTGTAATTTTTATCTAAGCTTAAACATTTTTCTCCTAGCTTGGGAGATTTTGTTTGTTTAATGCTATCTTTCCACAAAGGCCCCAAACAACAATTTGTATAAAATTTAAATATTCATATCCCATCCAGAAAGATGAACTTTTCAGTTGGAATGATTCCCTTATAGTCAAAATTTAATGGGTTAAAGAAATATGCAGATTTATAGGAATATCAAGAACTCTTTCTCTCAAACTTGCATAGAAAAGAAAGTCTGATTTAATTAAATAAAGGTAATTTTAAAGCATCTTCAAAGAAATAAAACAGTCACTCAGCTCCACAGCAAGGAGAGATGTCTTCCCCCTCAAAAAGTCTACATTTAAATGTAAAATCACATAGCATTTTGACTCCTGAGAGCTGTTCAAAAATACTGTGTGTGTTGTTAGGAAAATGTGAGCCCTATACTATGTTAAAACAGTTCATATGCCAAAATTTGCAAAAGAAATAAAGTTAAAAGCTCAGTTTTAATTTATTTTTATTGTGGTAACATAGTTGCTTTGTTATGGCCCAAAATATTCCGAAAGCTGTTGCACATTTGGTATAGAATGCTATATGCCCTTTATGCAAACTGCCTATTAATGAACAGCCAATGGAGGAAAATTGAATCCTATAATTTTAAGAATGATGAAAAAAACTATGGTTGTTTTATACTGGGATGGATTTGTCATATATATTTAAAGTACACCAGGTAGAGCTTAGGTATAAAAACAAAAACCATACTAGGCATTTTTTAAAAAGAATTTAATGTAGGGAATTGATTAAACAAGTGTTAAAAGAATTAAAATGTGGCTGGGCATGGTGGCTCACGCCTATAGTCCCAGCACTCTGGGAGGCTGAGGCGGGTGGATCATGTGAGGTCAGAAGTTCAAGACCAGCCTGGCCAACATGGTGAAACCCCGTCTATACTAAAAATACAAAAACCAGCTGGGTGTGGTGGCGCACGCCTGTAATCCCAGCTACTCCGGAGGTAGAGGCAGGAGAATCATTTGAACCCAGGAGGCTGATGGAGGTTACAGTGAGCCGAGACTGCACCACTGCACTCCAGTCTAGGCAACGGAGCAAGACTGTCTCAAAAAAAAAAAAAAAAAAAAATTAAAAATGCAAAAACACAAAGATAGGAACTACAGAACAGTTGCCACTGATGGAGCCCCATAGAGCTGACACTCAGACTTAGGAGAATGGACCACCACCCATCTGTGTGGCTTCCTCAGGAGCTGAGGGAAGGAGCTTGTGGAACTAAAGATTCTCTCTTCTTCTCTTTCCCTCTAAGGCTTTCACCTTTCAGCCTCACCCTTCTTTCTTTCTCTTTCCATGTCATATTCATTAAATAACATAGATTGGAAAATTAATGCCAATCTAAAAATCTTTAGAATACTATATATATTTTAAAAATCAAGCTGATTTGATTCATTAAAGCTTTTATCTTTGAGGACATCCAACATGGAATCAGTCTTAAAGAATTATCCATTATCCCTGTGAAATTAAAATAGAATCTCAGGACCCCAAACTCACCATACGTTGGGAAAGTTAAGTTTGGGAGCTGAGTCACCAATAATGTCTTCTTTTTGTTCCCAAACAGATAGCTGTAATTTCACAACCCTCATGTCATAGCCTCATCTCCTTTACTCCTTTTCACATGTAAAATGTATATTTACTGAAACTAATCAGAGCCTCACAAGAAGGTATCCATCTGCCTACCCTGCCTCCCCCTATTTTCTCCTTCCTCCTTGTTCTCTCCCCTTTAAATACTAAAGTTCACAAAATCCCCTTTGAAAAAAGCATGGATCACAGATGCCCGTTTTATCTGTGTTTTTCCCCCAGCACATCCTCAACCTTGGCTAAATAAATCCCTAATCAATTGAGACATCTGCCTCAGTCATTGTTTGGTTTACATTTTGGTAACCACGAAGTGATTCTCTGAGTGGAATTGGCCCTTAGCCTGCAGCAACTCTCCTATCCGGGTCCTGTGCCAGCTAGAGCTCTTTATCACTCTGACCAATAGGATGATCTGCTGCAGTCTAGGAGATTCTTCCTCCAGAGATCCCTGATTTTCTGTTGAGATCCGAGGTTTATTCTGCTGCAAAAAAAAAAAAAAAAATGAGTTTTTACACACTTCCAACAAGGAAGGCAAGCTTCCTACTTCCCTGACAGCAAAGAGCCGTCTTCAGCTTGGGCTCCATCTCCAGTTAAGGAGCTAGTTTGGGTTTTCTAGGGGTGGGATTTGGCAACTGGAAGTCAAGATTTTTTTGTCAGTTGTCTAGAACTTCTCCTTATGCTCAGAGATCTCAATAATATGTTAATTGTGTGATTGGTTTTTATTTTAGCTCATTTTCTGTTAGACTTGACCAATCCCTTGCCCACTCTAATGTCTACTGAAACCCCCACAACTGCAGAAAGTCAAGTTTCACCTCTAAAACCCCGACTGGCTAAGATAAAAATCAAAATCAAAATTTGACTACCTGAGAGGTCTTATTTACATAACAATACTGTTTTCCTAACCCCTCTCTGTGTGTGTGCTATTAAGGATTTTAGAGATCGCCTATTGTAAACAATTAATGGAAAGATCAAAGTTTTAAAAACACACTAACAGTTTCATGGCTAACCTTAAAAATTATCCTGACTAAATTAAGAGCAAAAATCTGACCCAAAACAGTTCTGGTAGTTAAAATGTCTGCCGTGGCCTGGGCTTGCTTCCTGGTTAGGGAACAACAAAGACCACTCTACTTTGTGGCCTGGTAGTTACAGTTCTAGACTTTCGCCTCCGTGGCATAGTTTTGATTCTGGTCAGGGAACTAACCTCTCTTGGTTTTAATGTTTGTGTGACTTCTAGGGTACTAATTTATCATTGATTTGTTTTCCCCTTCCTTTGACAGCTTTTGATTTTCTGTATTCTTTTGTCTGTGGGGAGCACACAGGCTTTTGGACCTTTATGTGTGGACGGTCATCTAAAAAGCTAAGAGCCTAGAAAATATGGCCTCACAGAAGTGTAGGCTATACCTTTAAGGTCATTTTCCTACCCATCTTAACTGAACTTATACTTACATCGTTTTTGTCCCTTGGTTTGAGCAAATGACAGTACAATATTTAGGCCAAACGTCTTAGCTCTGTGCTTCCAGATGTAAATTTTCTACCTTGTTTCACCTAAGAATTGTCTCTTTAGAAATACAATTGTAGAGTTGCCTGGCTAACAATTATTTATAACAGGAAACATATAATCAAGAGATTTACAGTCTAACTTGAGGGAGAGAAGCTTTGAAAAGAGGCAAATGAAGAATCTTATTGAAGCTACCTTTGGAAAATTATGACAGTGAGAGAAATATGACATGGTTGTCTCCATCTTGCTTCTGACCTTCAAGCTGTCCTTGGTCATTCCTGGATGTAAGTTAACTTTTGGAGGAATTTAGTTTATAGTTTAACTTTGAAGCAAGGATAATAATGGTCCTTTCCTAAAACAAATCTCCTTCCTGTTCAGGGGCTGAAACCATCTTTATAACACTAATGAAAGGCCACAAGATTAGGATGATGGGAAAGGCCTAAGCTCTGCTGAAATGTAGGCATAGTTTCTATAATTCCTTACTGCTCAGGAGTCATGTGGCCAGAGGTCACAAGATTTGTGACTTCCCCATAGCATTGCTACCGTAGAACCTAAAATTGCTTTTCTGTAATGTTTTTCAGACAGACACAACCCAGACTCGTGACTTATGCCTCAACAAGACCTTGGGCTTCCACCCAGAGAAGGACTCAGTGCACAAGGATCATTTTTCTTACCCTTATCATAGCATCCACAACCAATTGGCAGTACCCATTCCCTAACCCCTGCCCACTAAACCACCCTTAAAAACCCCTAACTTCCAAGGCTTTAGAGAGAATTATTTGAGTAATAGCTTCATCTCCCATGTGGCTGGCCTCATGTCAATTAAACTCTTTTTTTACTTTAATACCACAGTCTCAGTAAGTTGATTTTGTCTGTACAGCAAGCAGGAAGGACCCATCAGGTGATTACATTATAAATCTATAAGATCTCCCACTGTCTATATATCTATGTGTTTATATGGTATCATGTGTATGTGATATCTCATAACAAAAATATATGAAAGAGTGCAAATTAATTGGCTTAAATGAAAAAGGAAAGGAAAAAGGACTTAAATCTTTCTCAGAAAAATGGAAACTAGCTCAAATGCCTTTTAGTTCACATGATTTTAGTAAATAAGACAGTTTTTAAATTATTGGTAAAATGACATAGAAATATATTTTATTTCTATAAACTCCCAGTCAGGCATTTAAGATACTGTTTTTGCTAGAGTTTTAAACATCATAAAGTGGTTCTGTAGTTTTGTTTGTTTGTTTTTTGAGACAGGGTCTCACTTTGTCAGCCAGGCTAGAACATGGTGGTACCACCTCTGCTCACTGCAGCCTCAGCCTCCCAAGTTCAAGCTATTCTTCTGCCTCAGCCTCCCAAGTAGATAGGACTACAGGCACATGCCACCATGCCTGGCTAATTTTTGTGTTTTTAATAGAGACAGGGTTTGCCATGTTGCCCAGGCTGGTCTCAAACTCTTGAGCTCAAGCAATCCACTTACTTGCCTCAGCCTCCCCAAGTGCTAGAATTACAGGTGTGAGCCACTGTGCCCAGCCTTCTGTGATATTTTTAATAATTGTTTAATATCCATCTTAGAGCCTCTAGAGTTTTAATTAAAAAAAAATTTTATTAAAAAAATTGCTATGGGAAGGCCTGGGGACATATGGAGTTCTCTCCAGGACAGATATGCCTCCTAGATATGCTAGAAAGAGTCAGGCATTGTCTGAAGCTCTATTTTTTTTGTCCTTGGTTCTGCGTCTGATACATACTTAAAATTGTTTACTTTCTAGGTTTTTCACTAAAAATAACAGTAACAAAGAATTAACATTGTAATTAATGTATATAATTAAAACTACTAGGTATAAGAGAAACAATTCTTCATGAAAAGTGTATAAGAGTAGGATGCATTTTAGGGGAAAAGTTATAAGAAGGCATGGAAATGTGGTTTTTGTCAAAGCAAGAGTAATTTTGCCCAGTTGAGTGGGCTTTTTAAATTAAAGGAGTAAAAAGATGAATAAATTAAATGAACATACAAAATTGGAAAAGAAAGTGAATATTTGTCCTTATGTAAAATGATAGGACAAAACTGAAATAAATTGTAGAAGGTTTGTGGAAGACTGATCTTATTTTAAAAAATTCTGTATAACCAAGTAGCTAAAATTTAAAAGGAACAAATTTTTTGCCTATAAAACAATTAAGATAAAAAGCACACTGATGCCAAAGTCTGGGCCACAGTGTCAGAAGAAGAGGGGTTTATTGGAACACTGATATGTTCTTTAATAGAAAATTGTAAAATATTATTGAAGTTTATGAAATTCTTACCTTACGGTCAGACTGAGATTGGACAATTTTGTTTATGAGATTTTTTTATCGGGGTTAATAACACTAATGCAAATATAAAATTTGGTTTTCCCTTATGAACAAGATTTTTATGTAATATTAAGAGATAAAAGATTTTTATTTACCTTTTGAGAAAACTGCAAAAAAAAGGGGTTAGGGAAGAGACAGATTCAGTTAGCCTTGTGCTGTCTTTATTAAGTCATATTGTTTGTGGAACTGAGTCTCCTTTCTATCAAAGAGTAAAAGCTTTTGCTTTTTAAAACCTTTGATTTATCATTTTGACTAAATAACTTACTTTAGAGTTACCTATGTTCTTACTGTGATATCAACTGTTCTAAACCTTTGATATTTGACAAATTTTTTAAAATCAAATTTCAAGCTCTAAATTGTTATTTTGACTTTAACTTTTTTAAGATATTAAGCCCCTTGAAATCCAAGAGAGACATATTCAGTTTATTTGAAATGTTAAAATCATACAGGAAGCATTGTCAAATATGAGATGTGTTTAACTTAGAGTTACATTTAATATAAATATGTTATTAATATGTTAAACTGTATGAAATTCCTATAATTCTGATGTCTTAATGTTATCGGTAATTATGATTATTATGCTGTATTGTTGCATGCCACAGAAATAACCAAATTTCCTTGTCAATTGTGTCTTTAAACATGGCAGTCCTAAAATTATTGTCATCCATAGATTATTGTTTTATCTTGATTCTTCTCAAAAAGTGGTTTATAATCAGCTACAGTCCAAATCTTGTTTCTCTAAGGGAGTTCACAGAAAGGTCTCTGCTGGTGCTCTTCAATGCAGGTTTCTGACAGCTTCAAGGATTGTACCACTGGACTAGGAAAAAACTTGCAGTACTCTTAGTGGAGAGCTGATGTATTCATACAGATTGAGAACCCCAATGTCAAACAAAATGACTCAGTTGTATGAAACTGTACTAACAGAGGACTGAAATAAATTTTTCTGACTTTGCTTTTGTTTGAAATGTTGCTGATTCTTTTCGTTTTTCAGAGTCAAAAAATTTTCTCTTTTGAGATATTTGTAACTTTCAGCAATTGCATTAAATATACTCTTGTGAGCAAATTTGAAGCTTATTTCTTTCTACCTGATTTCTCCAGAATTTGGAAACTATTTATGAGTATTCTTAATTTAATGCCAATATAGTTATTTGCATGATTTCAATAAGAATCTGTCTTTTGCAATAAGATATAATTGGATACACTGGTTATTTTACTGAAGCTTTGACTGAAATGGCATATTTTCAAATATTACCAGAATGCTTTGAGGAATTGAGGTTAAAGAGCAGATAAAAGCCCCTTGGAAAGACTGGCCTCACACCTTGTCTACGTAGTCCTTTACAGGGTTTCTGACCCAAAGAATGCCACTTTCTGATAAGCCCAGGAACCTTAAGCTATTCTGGGACCTTGAAAAGAGAGAAATTCACCCAATTCTTACAGGTATCTGCAAGCACAGATCAATCCTTGGCTGGGTTCAAGAGGCCTTTAAAAACCTTATCTGAGATTCCTTATGGAAAAGTTTCAGCAAGCCAATTTTGAAAGAGACAAATGGCCAATAATTATTCTTGCTGTACTTTATGCAAATAATCTGGCCAAGTACAATAAGACTAAAATTTATTTGCAACTAAGTTGTCCTACTATGATTTAGTAAAAATGGGCTATTAAAGAGAAAAATTATGTTTCCAAAGAAACTATAATATACCTGTTATTAGGTTCTAGCTTTGTCAATTTTCATTTTTTATTATTTGTCTACAATTTGGACTGAATCCTGAATTCTTTCCTGACTACAAGTCTCCAAATTAATGTTTTCAAATTGTGTTTTCTCCCATTTTTCTGACTTGAAATCACTAGAAATTAAAACTGTACTTTTCTTAAAGCCATGCAAGCTGAAGCTAGACAACTTAAACTTTGTAATAACAGCAATATATGTGTACATTATATATATGTGTGTGTGTGTGTGTGTGTGTGTGTGTGTGTATGGGGGTGGGTGTATACACACATGTATTAATATATCAGCTTTGTTCCTGCCTTCTCATAAAGTTCATTTAAACACCTGATTCAAACTACCATCCAGAAAAATCTGTCATATTGCCACTGAAATTTAAAAATGCTTCAGATACTTAAAAAAATCCAGCTAGTCTATAAACTTCTCCAGACATACAATAGTCAATGTACAACTAAAAGAATTAAAATGACAATTACCCAAAGAATTGCTCTGATTAAAGAGGTGGTAGTATAGCCTGAATTAGTTTTCCAGGATTGCTTTTCTTTTGTTGCTATAATTTGATCTTGGTCTCTTTTCTTTTCTCCTTTTTTCTTTATTTCTTCCTCCCCCTATTTTTCTCCATGAGACATGAAAATTGACAACCTCCTAGGAATGAGCCTTCCTAACAACATGGGATTTAACCCTCTAGGAATAAACCATCCTAGCAATGAGTGATCAGACCAAACATATGACCAGAGATTCATGTACTTCTATAATGCTTTCCCCAAAAGATTTTTAAACAGGGAAAATCTGAAAGAAAAATAGCACCTCAGGACCCTATGGCACTATGCCAAAGGAAAGGTAAGCTTTGGAACTGAACCACCAATACTGTCTTCCTTTTGTTCCCAGATAGCTGTAATTTGACAACCCCATTTCATAGCCTTATTTCCCCTACTACTTTTCACATGCTTACTTTATCTTATGTAAAATGTAGATTCACCAAGAGGTAATGCATAATTGACATTTTCCTGTTTTTTTCACATGTAAAATGTAGATTTACTGAAGCTAATCAGAGCCTCACAAGAATGTGATCATCTGCCTCACTGCCTATCCTTCTTTCTTTTCTTTTCTTTTTTCCTCCCTCCTGCTTGGTCTTTTTCCTTTAAGCAATTAAGTTCACAAAACCCACTTTGGAAAAGGCATAGATCACAGATGCTCCCGTGATTTGTGTTCTTTCCCCAGCTTGTCCTCAACCTTGGCTAAATAAACCTTGAATTGATTAAGACATCACCTCAGTCACTTTTTGGTTTACATTCCCTACCTCCAGCTATCCAGCTATCTCAAACTGTGCTCCTGATGTTTTCCCTTATAGTCCATTTTTCCTCTATACACAAACACACACAAATCTACTCTACCAACTGTGTACCTCATCTCAGTATATGTTAATTCCATTGTTCTTGTTTCTCAGGCCAAGAAACTTGGAGTTACTTTTTATTTCTTTTTTCTCATACTCAAAATCAAATTTACCTGAATATCCTATAAAATATATCCAGAATCAAAATACTTCTTGCCTCCCCTGTTGCTACATTCCATTCACCATCACCTTTCTTCTATATTACAGTGGTTAAGTGGTTTTCGTACTTTTATCCTTGCCTTGTTCCAGCACAGTGATCCTTTTAAAACGTAGAACAGATCACATCTCTCCTCTATTCAAAACACATCATTGGCTCACCCTTCATTCACTGTAAAAGGTGAAGTTTTACAGTGCCTGCTGGCCTTGTACTTTTTGGATCCTCACTACCTTGCTGATCTTCTATCTTCCTCACTCTCTCTGTTCCAGTCACATTGTTCTGTTATTTTTCAAATGCATCTGGAACACTTCCACCTTACCTTTAGGGCTTTACATTTGCTTCCTTTTGCTGGAATAATTCTCTCCTAAATATCAGCATGCCTCCCTGATTCCCTTCAGTGTTTGCTCAAATCTCATCTCCTCACTGAGACCTTGCCTGATCACACTATTAAAATTGCACATGCATGTACTTACAACCACCCTTCTTTCATCTCCTCATCCCCAGGAGTAGTTAACACTAATGAAAATGGTATCTATGCTACATTTTAATTATATTTTCTGGCCCTACTCACTGAAATATAAACCCTGTGATGGCAGGAATTTTTAATGGAATTTTTTTGAGTGCTGTGAAAAATTTGAGGACTTTCTGGGGCATAATTATTGCAACATCAATAATTGTTGAATTAATTAGTGAATAAGAAGGTGGGAACAGTTATTTCTATAGTGCTTTTTTCATCTCAAATACAAAGATATATTATCATTGTCCAACTTTTCAATTACATCTTGACCTTCTTGCCTAAACCCTGTAAGTTTTTGTTTTTGTTTTATAAAAATCAGTGTTAGGGCCGGGCCTGGTGGCTCACACTTGTAATCCCAGCACTTTGGGAGGCCAAGATGTGTGGATCACCTGAGGCCAGAAGTTCAAGACCAGCCTGGTCAACATGGTGAAACCCCTTCTCCACTAAATATACAAAAATTAGCCCGGTATGGTGGAAGGTGTAATCCCAGCTACTCGGGAAGCTGAGGCAGGAGAATTGCTTGAACCTGGGAGGCAGAGGTTTTAGTGAGCCAAGATTGTGCCACTGCACTCCAGCCTGGGCAACAAGAGCAAGACTTCCTCTCAAAAAAAAAAAAAAAAAAAAAAAAAAAACAAAAAAAACAAATCAGTGTTAGTTGAGATGTACCTCCACATTTACTTTAAAAAAAAAAAAATGTGTATATATGTACTTTACCCAACAGTCATTCTTTTATCTTAACCCTTCTTCTGGGATCAGTTTGATTCTTTTTGAAGTATATATATATATATATATATATATATATATATATATATATTTTTTTTTTTTTTTTTTTTTTTTTTTTTTTTTTGAGACAGAGTCTCACTCTGTCACCCAGGCTGGAGTGGAGTGGCACTATCTTGGCTCACTGCAAGCTCCGCCTCCTGGCTTCACACCATTCTCCTGCCTCAGCCTCCCGAGTAGCTGGGACTACAGGCGTCCGCCCCCACACCCAGCTAATTTTTTTTTTTTTTTTGTATTTTTAGTAGAGATGGGGTTTCACTGCGTTAGCCAGGATGGTCTCGACCTCCTGACCTCGTGATCCGCCCACCTTGGCCTCCCAAAGTGCTGTGACTACAGGCGCGAGCCACCACGCCCGGCCTTGAAGTATATTCTTTCGACATTCCTCTAGTGATGTCTATTGGTTTAGTAAAACCTGGAAATTTCTTCTTCTACCTTTATTTTGGACTCATGGTTTAGCTGTTTATAAAATTAGGGATTACTTATATTCTCTTAGAACTTTGAATATATAATTTCACCATATTCTGGCTTTTTTCACTGCTTATTTGAGAAGTTCTACAGCAGTCTAATTGCCATCCCTTTGTAGTTAATCTGAGGGTTTTACTCTGGTCGCTTTTGAGATTTTCTCTTTGTGAATCATTGTACTTCATGAAGCTGAAGATTCATAATTTTAGAAAGTTACTAACTGTGTTCTCTTTGTATGCTTTTTCTCTGTCTATTTTCTTCTTCTAGAACTCCTAGTAAACATATATTTTACCTTCTCAATCTTCATTTTCTAAATTTTGAACTCTTATTTTACATTTTCCTTCTATTTATGTTACTACCCTACATTTCGGGTAATTTTTTTAGGTCTATTTAATCTATCTTCAGCTGTGTCTCATCTGCTGTTTAATCAATCCTTTGCAATTTAAATAACTATTTTTTAAGATTTACTATATAATTTTTTTAAAAATATGACTTTCTGTTTAAATATTACCTTCTTATGTTTTGCGCTCCCTATTTCTTGATGTATTTTTAAACATGAGTATATTTTAAAGACAATCAGTTTTATTATGTGGAACTGTTGGAGATACAATTAGCTATTTCTTCATGTTATTTAAATGCAGTTATCTACTATGTAAAGTGGGTGTGAAAATTCAAGGAATTTTTCAGGTGTGTTTTATGAAATATTTACTGTGATAAAGTAGATAATAAATAATAGCTTCCCCTTCTCTGAAACCAAGTAATAGAGATAACATGTGTATACATAAGGAAAAGGGAAAAAAAGTTTGAATAGAGTATGTTTTCTTTTTTAATATATGATAGATTATTTTCTGGTTTGCATGTAAGTGCATTTTACTTCTTAACTACATTCAAATAGGTTCTCTTTGGTCTCCTGTTTTAGTGGTTCACATGTACATGACAAATTATTTTTAATGAATTCTATATACTTTGAGCCAAATAAGTAAAAACTACAACAGTTGAAAGGAGATAGCTACACAAAACTGAAATATTTGGGGAATCTTACATTGTATAGCAGGAAAGAGCAGTTGATGAGTTTTATTTTAGAAGTCTGCTAAGCTTAAAATATGGCATTGAAATTGCCTCATAATAGGATTTTATTTTTAATATACAACAGTTCATAAAACACTTGATTATATTAATCACTATGCTTTATGAAGAAGCTGAAAAAATTAGTGCTATTAATAATAGAAGGTATAATTTCATAGGTATAAATTATTAGAAAATGGCTATAAGAACTTTGCATGTTATGGCACAGACAGGTTATATAGCTGTCATAATTCTGAAATTGAAGATTTTTCATTAAAATCATCCTCATTATATCTAAAGCCCCATTCAGAAATAGTCATGATGAATAGAGTAATCTAGCAGAGTTCATTGTTCTACCGTGTTTCTCTATGTCCTACAAAGTAATAGATACCACATTCGCCATTTTAGTTTCATTGCCTTGAATATAACATTTTTTGATTCCCAAACAATCCTCAATGTCTTCAATTTTCAGTATCAAAAATGCAAATAGAAAGAATGAACCACTTATACTACCAATGCAAAATCATCATTCTGACTGAATTTAAATACTCTGCTCTTCAGTAGCAAGATTAGGCAGAAAATATTAGGTGTGTTTCTCTGTATTCAAATAAGAATGTGAAGGAAGAGAAGCTACAATGTTAAAACTATCTTTAAAAGTGGGTAACTGACCTAAAACAAACTAGGTCAGAGACTTTATAATCAAACAGGGTAGAAGGGAGCCCCCACCTTATCAGCTGCTCTTGCCTGGAATCTTCCATCATGCTGAGCTGGGGGGTTATGTGAGAAGAATGTCATGACTCAAGTGTCACACACTTAATGTTCTTACAAAATTTTTCTGGAATAAGTGATTGTTCTTATTCTAAAATAATTCTCACCAGCCATGGTTGCTTCACTGGAGCAGGTCTGTGGAACTTCTCCTGCCACCATTCTAGAAGTGTAATTCTCATATGCATCTTTTGCTGTTTATTCTGTATGTGTTCTGATCAATTTCATCAGTTTCCAATGACACACTAATGGTCTACCCACTTACCCACATTATTGAATCATGCTTATGCTAACTTCCCAGTTTCCCAAGTCTTACAGGTATGCCTGCTATTACAAAAACCTAGACTTCCTTGGAGCATAAATGTTGAATTGGGGCAATTGGGTGAAGATCTTCTCTGACGAGTCATTTTCTTTTTCTTTTTTAATAAAATGGAATTATATAAATGAACTACTGAAAAATATCCTGCAGAGTGACAATCTTTAACTGCAACCCACAGGTGTCTAAACCTGACAGGTATAAACTATGACATCCATGTGAGTGGCAGTCTCTATCTTGCAAAGAAAGAGATTAGTTTGATGACAGCAGCCACATTCTCCAAAGAAGGCATTTCACTCTTTCTTCCAGAATTAACAATAATCAGCAAGCTGGAATTTTATAAATGCTGGGTTGTGTTGATTTCTTATAGAGGCAGAGTGTGTTTCCTTGGAGTGTGTTTTCATAGTCTGTGTTTCCTTGACTGGTTGCTTCTTAAACCAGTGCCATGCATCATTTTAATGAACCAATGAAGTTAAAAATAGAGTGTCACTGCAAATATGACAGATCTTGTTATCTGTATTGGTGAAACGTAAATCCACTGAATTCTGAATTCAATCTACAAGGCTAAAAATAACTCAAAGTGCATTTCTGCTCAAATAGGCAATTAAAATTGGCACAAAACCAGACAACTATTTCATACAATGCATTAACTCTAACAATTCTGAAAGAGAATACATTCTCACATATAAAAGCTTATACTATTCATCTTCTTTCCAGGACAAGCGGATGCAATTCTCAAACTTGTCTGTACTGTAAGCAGTGGGATGCTGTGTACCATTATCTCATTTAAGGCCTCCAGAAATTTAGATTTTGACGAAGGAGACAGAATGTTACCCACTATACACTGATTTTTCAGGGAAAAAAAAGTAAAACTTTGATAAATTTGTTTAGCATATCCATAGACAGCACAACAGCTTTTTTTTTTTTTAAGTTGGATTCCAGATACCTTAACAAATAACAAGACAGAATTGGTAGTTGGGGGATGTTTAAACTGATTTCAGTATGTTTTTCTCTATTTTAAACTATGATTTCATAAACTATAAGATTTCTGAATAAAAACATTTCAACTGCAGTCAATTTGTTTAATCTATAATAATCTCCATACATGCTAATAGAAAAGTTATTTTTTATAGTTACAACAAATACATATTATACATTTAACAGGAAAAAATACATATTACACATTTAACAGGAAATTTAAGCACTCCAAATAAAATTTGAAAAGAAAACGAGACCTTTCTTTTGAAAATAAAATATTTGAGTTTTTTGAGGTTGATGGGCAATTCTTTGGCATAGGCCAAACTTATATGACTCTTTCAGCAAGAGCTTTTAAAAAAATCTAAATTAATCTCTTTCTCTATCTTTATATGGACAGGATTGAATGTAACCAACACAACCTTTATTTAATAGTGAATGCCCTTTTGTCCATTTGGTATATATAGGGCAATGGTTGAATTTCTTCAGTCAACGGTATAAATCTTGGCTTTTATTATCAGACACAAAAGCTGTACCAAAAGCCCAAACAGACGATTTTGGCCTTTGTATGTTCCTTTTACAACTAGCAGAAAAAAAGTTGCTTTATGACAATCTCTGACTTTTTAGAGAACTAAGGGGAAAAAAGTTCATTCAGACTATCTTATCAAAACTTCTTTTACAGAAGTATGTGAAAGAAACTTTCTAAGCATTAACTAAAGACCTTAGAAACTGACTTAATTGAATGGAATGAATCTAAGCCTAGACTCAGAAGTGATTCATTCAGGGCCTACTTTTGGTAAAATATTAAAGTGGGTATCTTCTTTTTTTCATTTTTTTTAAGTAGGAAAGCACTTAATTTCATTGAAAGAGCATTCATATGTGTTATGAACTAAATCATGTCCCCCAAAAAATTCATACGACATTCTTACCCCCAACACGATGGCATTTAAAGATTGGGCCTTTGGGATAGGGTGGATCCCCAATGATTGTCTAAGATAGGATGCAAGAGAGGTCTCTTTCTTTCTCTCTCCATCATGTGAAGAGATAGGAAGAAGAGAGAAAGCCAGGAAAAAGGCCCTTACCATGAACCAAATCAGCTGGCACCGCATCTTAGGCTATCCAGCCTCTAGAAGGGTGAGAAATAAATGTCTGGCTGTTTAAGCCACCCAATTTATGGTATTCTGTTATGCTATTACAGCAGCCTGAGGAGATGAATACAGTCTTGGAACCAGAAACATTTTAATTCAAATTCCAGCTAGGCTTCTTACTAGGTGCACAATCTTGAGCAAGTTTAATTTCTTCATTATTGAAAGGAGATACCGTATTTTTTAATGTTGAAATGGCATCACACATGCAAACCACTTAACAAAGTAGTTGTTGCACACTAGTTGACCAGCAAATACCAGTTTTCTTTCTTTGCCTTGACACTTTCACTCTCTCTCATTGCATTTCTACTCAAAAGATCTCTCTTCTACCTTCATTCATTCTATATTTCAGGAGAAATATCAGAAGAACTATAATCAATACAATTACAGGTATTAGTAGAATTATGCATCACATGTTCCAAATGATATATTTACTTTTGAGTAGCAGCCTCTGAAACAATGGCTAAAACAGAAAGCAACTATGAACATTCACAAAATGGGTCAGTGTCGCATGCCTATGTTCACTGACACATTATTGACAATATCCAAGACACAGAATCTACTTGTGTCCATCAGACACATGGATTAAGAAAATGTGATGTACATACATACTGCAATACTATTCCACCTTAAAAAGGAGAAAATGGTGTCATTTTTCACAACATAGAAGAACTTAGAGAATACTACACTAAGTGAAATAAGTCAGAAAGAGTAAGACAAATAATGCATTATCTCACTTATATGTGAGGCGTAAGAACACTGAACTCATGGAAACAGGGAGTAAAATGATGGTAACCAGAGGCTGGAGGGTGAGAGAATTAGGAAGATGTTGGTTAAAGGACACAAAATTTCATCTAGGAGGAATAAGTTCAAGAGGTATATTGCACATCATGGTAACTTTAGTTAATAATAATATATTGTATACTTGAAAATCTCTAAGGGAATAGATGGTAAGTGTTGTCCCCATTAAAAAAAAAAGGATGTAAGGTAATGCATATGTTAAATAGCTTCATTTGACCATTGCATAATGTACATACATATTGAAACATCATGTTTTGTGCCACACACACACACAAATTTGTACTTGTCCATTAAAAACACTTTAAACATATGAGTCAGTGTCAAAATACTTTGGGGCAGTTGAACTTTTGAGCACCTTATAGGTATTACCATGCGGCTGATGGCTCCACTGCAAGTATATAGAGAAAACCCATTGATTTGATCATTCATGTTTATAACGTAAGCTGAGCCAGGCGCGGTGGCCCACACCTATAATTCCAGCATTTTGGAAGGCCAAGGTGGGAGGATTGCTTGAGCCCAGGAGTTCAAGACCAGCTTGGGCAACAATGTGAGACTCTGTCTCTACAAAAAGAAAAATAAATAAAATAACCTATGTTGAAAATAAAAAATTTAACAGGCAGGTGAAAAAAAATATACAAATGCACACGTATTTTTTCAAAACATGGCACACAAGTTCTTCCTTTACAAAATATACCTGGACACTACTGTGTTCCATAAGGCTTTATCTGATCTGACCATGACAGCTTCTGACTCGCGTTGCATTCCCTGTCCCTCATTTACTGCACTTGAGTTATTGGCCTCCTGGTTGTCCTTTAAGCATACTAAGCTCAATCACTTTTAGGGCCTCTGTACTCGAGTTTTTCTTTTTTTTTTCCATAGCTTTTCTTTGGCAGCCACATTCTCGTCATAGAAGTTTCTTTTCCTTCCTTCACTTATTCAACAGATATTCACAAGGTACCCGTTATGTGGCAGGAAGTATCATAAACCCCTGAGTTTATGAAGCTTACTTTCTAGTGGGTAGAACAGACAATAAACAATAGTTATATAACTAAATTATATAGCACATTAGAAGATAAGTGCAAGAGGTGGGAGTATGGTAAGACAATCAGAAGCGGGGAAGGGGGTTCAATTTTGATAACCAAGAAAGCCATTCAGATATCCAAAGGAAGAAAACTTCAGGCAGGAGAACAGCCAGTGCAAAGGCCTGAGGCCAGAGTGTAATGAGTGAAGACAATAAAATAGGAGATTAAAGATTATGGGAAGCCAGAATGAGAAGAATCTGGGAGACCTGAGGATGAATTAAAGGGCTTAGAAGAGAGGATTGATATAGTATGATTCAGTATTTTAAAAAATCAACCTGGTTGTTGTGATGAGAATAGACCATAGATCAGGGATTTTCATCCCTGGCACTGTTGACATTTTGGAATAGATAATGAATTATCACAGGCTGTCTTTTGCCTTGTAGAATGTTTAGCAGCATCCCTAAAATCAGCTTGCTATATGTTAGCAGTAACCCCTGCCCCCTGCCAGTTGTGACAACCAAATTGGTCTCTGAATATTACCAAATGTCTTTTGGGGGCAAAATCATTCCCAGTTGAGAACTATTGTTGTACAGGAAAAGGGTGGAGGCTTACATGTCACCTATGCAAAAAATGTCCTCCGTGATTACTCAATCTCAAGCAGCAACCACCAGCCCCAGTCACCACGACATCACCCTTAGTTTTCTTCACAGCTGCTAATGGTCTGAATGTTTGTGTTCCCCCAAAATTTATATGGTGAAAACCTAATCACCAGTGTGATAGTATTAGCAGGTGGGGCTTTTGTGAAGTGCTTAGATCATCAGGATGAAGCCCTCATCAATGGAATTAGTGACCTTATAAAGGAGTCCTCAGAGAACTGCCTTGACCCTTCCACTGTATAAGAATGCAGCAAGAAGTCATGATCTCTGGTGCAGAGAGCAAGCCCTTACCAGACACTGCATCTGCTGGTACCTTGATCTTGAACTTACTAGACTCCAGAACTTTGAGAAATAAATTTCTGTTGTTTATAAGCTACCCAGTCTATCATATTTTGTTATAGCAGCCTAAATAAAGACATCACACGTTGAGAAATTATCCTGACCATTTATTAATATACTTATCAATTTTTCCTCACTGCCCAATGCTACTGTAAGTTCACAACAGTAAAGACCTCATCTTCATTGTTCACTGTTCTGTTTCCCAATGGCTTGAAAGAATTTTTGCCGAAAATCATTGCTGAAACCATTTAAGACTTTGTATTGCTTTTTTTATTGCTTGTGCAAACCGTGTACATACGTTCTCTAACAAACTTAGGTGAATGCTGTGATTCTACAGTGACAATGAAAAGAGATCTTAGCAGCATTTAGAGGGCTCGTAAAAGTGTAAAACCAACTTGGGGAAACCTTACTGCTGGAGTGGGGCAATGTTCTACATTGGATGTCTCTTTGACCAGTTTGGCCCACATCTTTACTCTCCTCTTGATGGTTATTATTTTCATCATTTGTATTCTATGGGGAGTCTTGGGGTAGTACCTTGGTAATATTCAATTGCTGAGCAAAATTTCATTTCTGAGTGGTTGCTACTTTTGTGTTCACCATTCGTGGGTCAAGACTAAAGTTAGGGGTATCTGGAATCAGAAAAGTAGAGCTTGAGGCAGGATGCTGGCAGTGTAACAATTCATATCAAAGAAACATTCAAGTGCTGATTGTCCACAATGTAGTATTGTCCACACCTCAGAGTATCAGGGTGGACTGGGCAAGATCCTTGAAAACTATATGGTAGACTCTGTATACATGATTTCAAGCTTCACAAGATGACTGTGGTGACCCCAAAGAGGATTTAATAATTACTGGTAAGAATATGAATCTTTAGTTTCACTAGCCATCTCTTTTCACAAGATATTAAGATACTGGGAGATTAATAGATCCATTTATTAATTGATTCACTGAACAAATGTCCACTGAGAACATCTTTGTTCCAGGTATTAAGTAAACCCCTGAGCAAAACTAAAGGCCTTGTGTATTTGAAGTCTAGTCAGGGAGCTATGAATTAAACATTCTGATAAGCACTATAAATCGAAATTATAGGATGTTATAAAATTAATTATGTGGGGGCTAAGCTTAATTTCAGTGAATGAGGGAAGACTTCCCTAAGGAAATTACATTTGAAAGAAATCTACAAATTGGGCAGGCGCTAAAAGGTGAAGGATGGGGCTTCCAGGAAGACAATCACATGTACTAACAGTGCTGTGCTGGGGTCTAATGGTAATTGAGGAATCTCTGAAAGCAGCAGGGTCATACTGTGAAACTACAAGTCAAGCCCAGAAAGTCTACAACACAATGACGCTTTTCCTCAAGGGTCTCACCTCCTGTGGCCCTTATGTTTTAAGGTCCTACCCTGTGGACAGTGAGCATTGAAAATTTCTTTTACACGGGTGTTTGCACTACAAGAATCCTGCCCCCAGCCTTACTCTTCTGAACCAACATCCCTAAGTTTAGCCTTGATCTGAGAAAGATGAACATAAAGATTGAAAACAATCTCAGTATAGAATGGAATGTGAAATCCTACCTGACAATAGGATAAAAAAGAGAACCGTACTTTTGGAGGTTAACCTGGCAATGATATTAAAAACATAGAACTGAATTAGAGAAAGATAGAGGGGAACAGAAAAATATGGTTAGGTCCCATTAGAATAAATCACGGAAGTAAGGGGAACCTGAAAAAGACAAAACAGAGGGGAAGAAATCAACTTGAGAAACTGTAGAGCTAGTATCAGTATGACAAAACAATTGACTGGCTATCAAATTGGAAGAAGACGGGAAAGGTCCACTTTAATCAGCTCTATTCTTTACATGGCTAAAAATAAATAAATAAGCCCGGTTTTAAAAATCTGCTCACCCCCCTCCTAAGTCTTCCCTTCACAGAAGTAGGATTATTGAGGAGAAGATGTCTGGTTGTTCTCTTCTATCAAATTATTTTTCTTCATCCCCCATATGCCAATTGTTACACAGACTGTTCTAAATTTTGATCTGGTGCATTATTGATGAGCTCTTAAAAAGAGATTAGAACAACGATCTCCTACTCTCTTTCTGGGGGAAAAAAAAGCAAGCAACAAAGAATTGCCAATTTGACTAACGTGAACCATCCAACCAGTAAGTCATATTTATGGCATATTTTGTGCCAAGGCTAATGTTAGTTTACTGGACATGTATCTCTGTGGGCTTAATGTATATAATGCACTATGCTAGACAATTAATTTGATTAGATTTATGTTAGTATACATCACCAGCACTCTTAGCTAATCTTAGTTCTGAAGATGTTGCTTACTTATTACTAACTCAAGCCGGCAGTTCTAAATCCCTTTTAGGAAATAATTTCCTAGTCCAGCACATTTATCTTTGGGACTCCATTGAGAATTATTTCTCAATTTTTTCATTTATACTAATTCCTTATCAAAGTGGGGTAGTTGTTTTTTGAAACAGAATTCTCTATGCCTGAATTCAAACATTTTAAATTAGAATTCAAGTTCTGTATTGCCAACGCCATGAACTGAATAAGTAATGGTGATTTTGAAGTATACATGCTGAAGCCCAACCTATTTTTATATGCCATATCTGATAATAGACTAATATAAACAGTCAAACTGCAAGAAAAAAATTACTATTATTCATAGAAATAATCTTGACTGAGTTCAAAGAAGTAAACAGTAATTAATTCACTTAATTTTCTAGATTCAGTGAAGCATTTTTCATCATTTTATTTTTAACCCATTGGTGACTCATTATTAAATCTATAATTTTTCTATTGCAAAAGCAACATATATTTAGAGTAGAAAATTTTGTAAAAACAGGTAAGAAGTGTGATTCATTATCACACTATCCAAAGAGAATTAGTTAGTATCTTATTTTCTGTTCTTCCAAATCTTTTCATGAATACATACTTTTTTTCAACTAAAATGTAATCATACTATACACACTGCTTTGTAATGTGTTTATCTCCCTAAATAAATATTTACCAGCCTATCAGTAAATATTCTTCTACAACATACGTTTTAATTATCACACTTTATTTGGATATTATCTATTATTGTATATACCATTATTTATGGGATCCTTAAATGTTGGGCGCTTACATTGTTTCTAATATATAACATACATTGTAACAAACAGATGTATATATATACATTTCTACAAGTATATTTGCAATTTTCTTGACTGTTTCCTTAACATAGCACATTGTCACTGGGTTGTCTATTTCTTGAGGAGCATAACTTGTTTCTAACTATCACTATCTGCATCTCTGTGGCTGAATGTTTCTTCCATAACTGTGGAAACCAATCAGCCCAAACTCACAGCACACTGAAAGATTAGGGAATTAACACCCCCACAAGTAACTCTCAACTAATGACTCTTGAGAGTTGGTGTAGAAATACCCCAAATTCTTTTTCCCCTCAGATGGGATAATTCTGAAGTGCATATTTGTTGTTTCCAAGAATTCCCCAAGGGATCCAGCTCCAGCAGCCCACTGTGGCTAATACATCATTTATTGACCATCTTCTCCTCCCTATGTCACTTCCCCATTTCTCTCCTGATGGTACCTCCCAAACAAATGACTTGTTTATTTCTGAGACTATTTCTGGGTGGACTCAAACTAAGACACTAGTATAGCTACCCAGAAAGAAAGTGACTAATGTGGCAATTCTTCAGGGATCTAGAACTAGAAGTACCATTTGACCCAGCCATCCCATTACTGGGTATATACCCAAAGGATTATAAATCATGCTGCTATAAAGACACATGCACATGTATGTTTATTGCAGCAGTATTCACAATAGCAAAGACTTGGAACCAACCCAAATGTCCAACAATGACAGACTGGATTAAGAAAATGTGGCACATATACACCATGAAATACTATGCAGCCATAAAAAAGGATGAGTTCATGTCCTTTGTAGGGACATGGACGAAGCTGGAAACCATCATTCTGAGCAAACTATCGCAAGGACAAAAAACCAAACAATGCATGTTCTCACTCATAGGTGGGAATTGAACAATGAGAACACATGGACACAGGAAGGGGAACATCACACACCAGGGCCTGTTGTGGGGTGGCGGGAGGCGGGAGGGATAGCATTAGGAGATATACCTAATGTTAAATGACGAGTTAATGGGTGCAGCACACCAACATGGCACATGTATATATATGTAACAAACCTGCAGGTTGTGCATATGTACCCTAAAACTTAAAGTATAAAAAAAAATTTTTTAAGTGATATATTTTAAGATTTTTAACATACGTTACCAAGTTGTTCTCTTTAAATGCTTTACATTCCATCATTTACATGATTTTCATCATGATCTTATTAAAAGGTAGATTTTTTTAAATGCCAATTTTGATAGGTACAACTTTTTAAAATTAAATGTGTTTTATTAATGAGAGTTTATTTTTTCATATGACTACACTCATTTATATTGCTTCCTTATGACTTATTTGTTTATATTCTTGGCCCATATTTTAAGTAAAAAAAACTCATGTTTTTATAGGATTTACAATAATTCTTCCAAGTGTATTAATTCCTTCTCACTAACATTTTAATATTAGTTTGTTAGGGTTTTTGTACCAAATAACATCAAACTCCCAAACAGCTAAAAAAAAAAAAACTAATTCTTCTTATGTTCTATGTCTTATTGTAGAAAATAAACATGTTTTTATTAGTAAACCTCTATTAATAAACAATTTTGTGGGGAGAAATAGTCATTGGACTAGTTTATTTCTGTTGTTAGGGTGATAATATACCTGCTAAACATAAATTATCTGTGTTTGAAAAAAACAAATCCTGGGGTTTTTCTTGCTAGCAACATAAATGCATTCATTATATGACTCTAAATTACATAAATTCTGCATTCTTACATCTCATCTAAACAAGAACTTATTTATTTTCTTGAATAGGAGTCTAAACCAGCATTACCAAGACCCTGAGCTTCTCAGATATAGTTACTATCCAAATATAAGAAACCAGTTATTAAATCAAGTTTCAAATACCAATAGACATTCCTAGAAGTAAATTAGCCTTTTATTCTCCCTTACATTTCAGCCATTTTGACCATTTTTTGTGATCTCATCACTAACCCTGATTAAGGCAATTTAGACCTTATGGCTTTTTAAAAGCATTTCTACATACATCATTATGATCTCCAGGAACTTTAAAATGCTTCTGAAATCCAAGTGTCACTCTGAGCAAGTCTGAGTAGTGCTAATTCCATGATTTACAGAATTGGCCTGCTTTGGACTTGATAGCTCTGCCTCAGTGATGGATTGGCCAGGCCTGCTGTTTAGAACATTTATTGTATTATTTCTAATCAACCTTTCTTTTTCTTACTATCACAATAATTTCCAAATTTTGGCTGACTGCCTCACCACTCACTGCCAGTATCCTTCATCATAAAACATGCAAAATGATAAAGTTTCAACAATTGGTAGCACTTTGAAGTCAAAGGACTTGTTGATTCATCCTTGCCATATTAGCCTTTTTAAAAAAATTATACTTTAAGTTCTGGATGTGCAGAATGTGCAGGTTTGTTACATAGGTCTACATGCACCATGGTGGTTTGCTACACCCATCAACCCGTCATCTACATTAGGTATTTCTCCTACTGCTATCCCCTCCCCTAGCTCCCCAACTCCCAACAGACCCCAGTGTGTGATGTTCCTCTCCCTGTGTCCGTGTGTTCTCATTGTTCAACTAGCACTTATGAGTGAGAACATGTGGTGTTTGGTTTTTGGTTCCTGTGCTAGTTTGCTGAGAATGATGGTTTCCAGCTTCATTCATGTCCCTGCAAAGGACATGAACTCATCGTTTTTTATGACTCCATAGTATTCCATGGCATATATGTGTCACATTTTCGTTATCCTGTCTATTATTGATGGGCATTTGGGTTGGTTCCAAGTCTTTGCTACTGTGAACAGCATACTACAGGGATACAGTAACCAAACCAGCATAGTACTGGTACCAAAACAGATATATAGACCAATGGAATATAACAGAGGCCTCAGAAATAATATCACACATCTACAACCATCTGATCTTCAACAAACCTGAGAAAAACAAGCAATGGGGAAAGGATTCCCTATTTAATAAACGGTGTTGGGAAAACTGACTAGCCATGTACAGAAAACTGAAACTAAACCCCTTCCTTACACCTTATACAAAAATTAACTCAAGATGGATTAAAGACTTAAAAGTAAAACTTAAAACCATAAAAACCCTAGAAGAAAACCTAGGCAATACCATTCAGGACATAGGCATGGGCAAAGACTTCATGACTAAAACACCAAAAGCAATGGCAACAAAAGCCAAAATTGACAAATGGGATCTAATTAAACTAAAGAGCTTCTGCACAGCAAAAGGAACTATCATCAGAGTGAACAGGCAACCTACAGAATGGGAGAAAAAATTTGCAATCTATCAATCTGACAAAGGGCTAATATCCAGAATCTATAAGGAACTTAAATTTACAAGACCAAAAAAAAAAGTCAAAAATTAGGCAAAGGATATGAACAGACAGTTCTCAAAAGAAGACATTTATGGGGCCAACAAACATACTAGCCATTTTACCTCTTCTCTAATGGGGGCTTTTTGTGTCTCATCAGGAACTTAGTTTGCATCGGTACTGCCTTAAGGCTAAGGAGGATAGGGGCACAACTTTCAGAGATGTCTGGGAATACACACCCATCTTCCCACCCAACAGCAACTCTCAACCTCAGTGTAAGCCCAAGTAGGTCAGGAGGTAAAGTTTTTGTACAGTTTTTACCCTGTGGATGATTTTTGAGTACTCATGATCTTCAGAGATTGTGCTAAATACTTTTCAAGTACATTTTGTTTAACTCTCAGAACCATATGAGGTATATACTATTATTATCTCAATTTTGTAGGTGAGTGAACTGAGGCATAGAGTTATTCTGTAACTCACTCAAGGTTATACAGCCATAAGGATTGGGTTCCAAATTTGTACCCAGGCAGTTAAAATGTAGAGTCTGTGCTCTTAAGTACTATGCTAAAAATATAATTGGCAAAATTAAAATGTAAATAAAAACTGAAAAACAGTATTTTAATATATATAATGTATTATCACCCTTAGAATGTAAAGAATTAGAAAGAACAGGAAGATGCATTTTATGACAGAATTTTAAAAGCTAATAAGCATGTTAAAAAGCTCAACCTAAATGAGTAAAATGTGTGTGTATGTGTGTTATGTAGCAAACTGGCAAATTTTTAAAAAATAGTAATATATACTATTGGCCAATATGTAAGGAAAACTTCCAAATTCATAAACCATAACTATACAAAATGTTCCTCATCTTTGGAAGAAACTTGTCATTAAAATTGCCTATCCTTGGCTCTGATAACTTTAAAATTAAGATTTTATCCCAAGAAAATCACTGTGGATGTGTACTGAGATTTATCTATAGGGATGATCATTACAACATTGCTTATTATAATACTGAAAAATAAACCTTAAATGTCAAATATTAGAGGTGGTTAAATAAACACCTAAATGATAGATATTATTGATCATTAATAAACGGTATGATGAAAGAACAGCAACATAGAAAGGTTTATAATTGGAAAAACTGGATAGTCATATGCAAATGAATGAGATGGGATTTATCTTATACTATACATAAAAATCAACATAAAATAAATTCAAAAGATTTAAATGTAAAACCTGAAACTGTAAAACTCCTAGAAGAAAACATAGGGAAAAATCTTCAACATTGGCTTTGGCAAGGATTTCCTGGATGATGATGACAGAAGTATATTAAATATTAAACAAAAACAAAAATAGACAAGTGGGACTACATTAAACTTAAAAGGTTTGTATGGCAAAGAAAATAAGATAAAAAGACAACCAACAGAATGGGAGAAAATATTTGCAAGCCATATATCTGATAAGGGGTTAATACCCAGGATATATAAAGAATTCATAGAATTCAATAACTGAAAAACAGGACAAAGGCACTTAACAGACATTTTTTCAAAGACTACATACAAATGGCCAACTGTTTTATGAAAATGTGCTCAATATTACTGATCAGAGAAATACAAATCAAAATCGCAAGAAGATATCACTCTAAGATATCGAAAAGATATCACTGTTAGGATGGCTATTATTTAAAAAAAGATAACAAATGTTGGGAAGAATGTGGTGAAAAGAGAACCCTTGTACACTTTTGGTGGGAATGTAAATTGCTGTAGTCACTATGAAAAACTGTATGCTGGTTCCTCAAAAAGTTTAAAATAGAGCTACCCTATAATCCAGTAATCCAACTTTTGGATACATTAATATATTTAAAAGAAATGAAGACAGGATTTCAAAGAGATAGCTGAACTCCCATGTTCGTTGCAGCATTATCCACAATAGCCAAAATATAAAAGCAACCTTAATGTCTGTCAATGGATGAATGAAAAAAAAAATATATATATATATATGCACACACACACACATACACACACACTTGAATGTGAAATATGTTTTTAACATATATACATATATACACACATACATAAGTGATTCAGCTATAAAAAAAAAAGGAAATCCTGCCGTTTGTAACATGTACAGACACAGAGGACATTATGCCAATTGAAATAAACCAGACTCAGAAGGATAAATACTATGTAAACAACTCATATTATGAATTTAAAGTAGTCAAATTCATAAAATCACACAGTGGAATCATTGCCAAGAGTTGAGAAAAAAAAAAAGGAAATATTCATTAAAAGGTACAAAGTTTTCGTTACACAAGATGAGTAAGTTCTAGGAATCTACTGTAACAAACAGCGCCTATAGTTGACAATGTGGTATTTTATAGAGTTGACCATTGAATAACATGGATTTGAGCTTCATGGGCACATTAATACTCAAATTATTTTCAATAAATATATTGGAAAATTTTTTGAAGATTTGCAAAAATTTGAAAAACCTGGCAGAAAAACTGCATAGCCTGGAAATATTGAGAAAATTAAGAAAAAGTTAGATATGCCATGAATGCATGAAACATATATAGATAGTAGTCTATTTTATCATTTACTACCATAAAATATACACAAATATAAAAAGTTAAAATTTATCAAAACGTATGACACAAACTTATAGATGGTACATGATGCCATTCTCAGTTGAGGAAAATGTAAACAAATGTAAAGATGCAGTATTAAGTCATAACTGCATAAAATTAATACATACTGTACCACTGTAATAATTTCATAGCCACTCACATATACACCATGGAATACTATGCAGCCATAAAAAGTGATGAGTTCATGTCCTTTGTAGGGACATGGATGAAGCTGGAAACCATCATTCTCAGCAAACTATTGCAAGGACACAAAACAAAACACCGCATGTTCTCACTCATAGGTGGGAATTGAACAATGACGACACATGGACACAGGAAGGGGAACATCACACACCAGGGCCTGTTGTGGGGAGGGATAGCATTAGGAGATATACCTAATGCTAAATGACAAGTTAATGGGTGTAGCACACCAACATGGTACATGTATACATATGTAACAAACCTGCACGTTGTGCACATGTACCCTAAAACTTAAAGTATAATAAAAAAAAATTTCATAGCCACCTCCTGTTGCTTTTGGAGTGAGCTCAACTGTTGCCAGTATCTGCTTAAAATGCTGTGTGATGCTAATCATCTCCACATGAGCAGTTCTTCTCTCCAGTAAGTTGAGTATCACAGTAAAAAGATTTCTGGCAGTTCTCATGTATTTTTCATTGTGCTTATTGTAATACCGTAAACTTTGAATAACACCATGGGACCCATACAAAGTACAACTAATGATGTTGAAAGTGCTCCCAAGAAGCCACGGCATTACAAGAAAAGTTAAATTACTTGATATGTACCATATAATGAGGTCTGAAGCTGCAGTTGCCTGCCATTTCAATGTAAATGAATCCAGTTTAAGAATGATTATTAAAAAAAGAAACTTTGTGATGCCTTCATTGCAGCTATGCCAGCAGGTCCAAAAACCTGACATTCTTATGAAATATCTTTTTATCTGTTATTGAAAATGTAGCATTTACATGGGTAAAGGATTGCTGCAAAAAAAGGCTTAACTATAGGGTATAATATGTTTTGGGGAAAAGCAAAGTCAATACATGACAACTTAAATCAAAAAGAAAATAACAGATCTAGAGCTGAAGAATTTAATGCTAGCAAAGGATGGTTTGATAATTTTAGAGAGGTTTGGCATTAAAAAAATTGTCAAGCTAACAGGAGAAGCAGCTTCTGCTTACCAAGAGGCAGTAGATGAGCTCCCAGAAGCCATTAAGAAAATCATTAAGGAGAAAGGATATCTGTCTGAACAGGTTTTAATTCAGACAAAAGTGTCCTATTCCGGGAGGAAAAAAGTCACAAACATTTATTAGTAAGGAAGAGAATTGAGCACCACTATTTAAGGTAGGAAGGGATAAGCTAACTCTACTGCTTAGTGCAAATACAGTCAGATGTGTATTTAGGACTGCCCTTATCTCTAAAGCTGTGAACCCCAGAACCTCGAATGGAAAATACAAAAACAGCTATCAGTCTTTTGATTGTACAAGAAGACCTGCACAACAAGAACCTCTTTTCTGGACTACTTCTATTGATGCTTTGTCTGGAAATTCTGCTGGAAAAAAAAAAAAGAAAAAAAAAAAACTAGACTGAACCTATGACTGTACAACTGATTGGGGTACCTGAAACAGACAGGGAGAATGGAACCAAGTTGGAAAACATACTGAATATCTCTGCATTTCCTGAATTTGAATATTGGCCTGTCTTGCCAATATTCAAGTGGAAAACACACTTGAATATTGGCAAGACAGGCCAATATTCAAATTCAGGAAATGCAGAGAACCCTAGTAAGATACTTCACAAGAAGGTCATCCTCAGGACACAAAATCAAATTCTTCTAGGTCTATATGGAAAAAAAAAAGAAGTTAAAGGCAGCTACAGAGAAAGGTCAGATCATCTACAAAAAGAAAGTCATCAGACTAACAGCAGACCTCTCAGCAGAAACCCTACAAACCAGAAGAGATTGGGGGCCAATGTTCAACATTTTTTTTTTTATACTTTAAGTTTTAGGGTACATGTGCACATTGTGCAGGTTAGTTGCATATGTATACATGTGCCATGCTGGTGCGCTGCACCCACTAACTCATCATCTAGCATTAGGTATTTCTCCCAATGCTATCCCTCCCCCCTCCCCCCTCCCCACCACAGTCCCCAGAGTGTGATATTCCCCTTCCTGTGTCCATGTGATCTCATTGTTCAGTTCCCACCTATGAGTGAGAATATGTGGTGTTTGGTTTTTTGATCTTGCGATAGTTTACTGAGAATGATGATTTCCAATTTCATCCATGTCCCTACAAAGGACATGAACTCATCATTTTTTATGGCTGCATAGTATTCCATGGTGTATATGTGCCACATTTTCTTAATCCAGTCTATCATTGTTGGACATTTGGGTTGGTTCCAAGTCTTTGCTATTGTGAATAATGCCGCAATAAACATACGTGTGCATGTGTCTTTATAGCAGCATGATTTATAGTCATTTGGGTATATACCTAGTAATGGGATGGCTGGGTCAAATGGTAATTCTAGTTCTAGATCCCTGAGGAATCGCCACACTGACTTCCACAATGGTTGAACTAGTTTACAGTCCCACCAACAGTGTAAAAGTGTTCCTATTTCTCCACATCCTCTCCAGCACCTGTTGTTTCCTGACTTTTTAATGATTGCCATTCTAACTGGTGTGAGATGGTATCTCATAGTGGTTTTGATTTGCATTTCTCTGATGGCCAGTGATGATGAGCATTTTTTCATGTGTTTTTTGGCTGCATAAATGTCTTCTTTTGAGAAGTGTCTGTTCATGTCCTTCGCCCACTTTTTGATGGGGTTGTTTGTTTTTTTCTTGTAAATTTGTTTGAGTTCACTATAGATTCTGGATATTAGCCCTTTGTCAGATGAGTAGGTTGCGAAAATTTTCTCCCATTTTGTAGGTTGCCTGTTCACTCTGATGGTAGTTTCTTTTGCTGTGCAGAAGCTCTTTAGTTTAATTAGATCCCATTTGTCAATTGGAGGAATCACACTACCTGACTTCAAACTATACTACAAGGCTACAGTAACCAAAACAGCATGGTACTGGTACCAAAACAGAGATATAGATCAATGGAACAGAACAGAGCCCTCAGAAATAGCGCCGCATACCTACAACTATCTGATCTTTGACAAACCTGAGAAAAACAAGCAATGGGGAAAGGATTCCCTATTTAATAAATGGTGCTGGGAAAACTGGCTAGCCATATGTAGGAAGCTGAAACTGGATCCCTTCCTTACACCTTATACAAAAATCAATTCAAGATGGATTAAAGATTTAAACGTTAGACCTAAAACCATAAAAACCCTAGAAGAAAACCTAGGCATTACCATTCAGGACATAGGCATGGGCAAGGACTTCATGTCCAAAACACCAAAAGCAATGGCAACAAAAAACATTCTTAAAGAAAAGAATTTCCAGCCCAAAATTTCATAACTGACCAAACTAAGCTTCGTAAGCGAAGGAGAAATAAGATCCTTTTCAGATAAGCAAATACTGAGGGAATTTGTCACAGCAGGTCTGCCTTAAAAGAGCTCCTGAAGGAAGCACTAAATATGGAAAGTAAACACCATTACCAGCCACTAAAAAAAAAAAAACACACTGAAATACAAAGACCAGTGACACTATGACACAACCACATAAAGAAGTCTAGACCAGCTAGAATCATGACAGGATCAAGTGTACATGTAATAATACTAACTTTAAATGTAAATGGGATAAATGCTCCAATTAAAAGACACAGAATGGCAAGCCAGATAAAGAGCCAAGACTTATCGGTATGCTGTCTTCAAGAGACCCATCTCACATGCAAAGACACACATATGCTCAAAATATAGGGATGGAGGAAAATTTACCAAGCAAAGGGAAAACAGAAAAAAGCAGAGGTCACCATCCTACTTTCTGAAAAAACAGAATTTAAACCAACAAAGATCAAAAAGACAAAGAATGACATTACATAATTGTAAAGGGTTAAATTCAATAAGAACTTATTATCATAAATATATGTGTACCCAATACAGTAGCACCCAGATTCATAAAGCAAGTTCTTGGAGACCTACAAAGACACTTAGACTCTCACACAATAATAGTGGGAGACTTTAACACCCCACTGACTATATTAGACAGATCATTGAAACAAAAAATTAACAAATATATTCAGAACCTGAACTCAGCTCTGAATCAAGTGGATCTGATATATACAGAACTCTTCACCCAAAAAGAGAATATACAGTCTTCTCATTGTCACATGGCACTTACTCTAAAGTTGATCAAATAATCAGAAGTAAAACACTCCTCAGCAAATGCAAAAGAGCTAAAATCATAAACAGTGTCTCAGACCACAGTGCAATCAAATTAGATCTCAAGATTAAGAAATTCACTCAAAACCATACAACTTCATGGAAACTGAACAACCTGCTCCTGATTGATTCTTGGGTAAATAGTGAAATTAAGTCAGAAATCAAGAAATTCTTTGAAACTAATGAGAACAGAGACAACGTAACAGAATCTCTGGGATACAGCTAAAGCAGGATTAACAGGGGTATTTATATCAATCAATGCCCACATCAAAGAGCTAAAATGATCTCAGGTTAATAACCTAACATCACAACTAAAAGTACTGGAGAACCAAGAGCAAACACCAAAGCTAGCAGAAGAAAAAAAAAAATAACCAAGATCAGAGCTAAACTGAAGTAGATAAGAGACATGAAAACCCCTTCAAAAAAACTCAGTGAATCCAGGAGGTTGTTTTTTGAAAAAATTAATAAAACAGATAGTCTTCTAGCTAGACTAATAAAGAAAAGAAAGAATCAAACACGACCAGAAATTATAGGGGGCATATCACCACTGACCCCAAAGAAACACAAAGAATCATCAGAGAATATGATAAACACCTCATGTAAACTAGAAAATCTAGAAGAACTGTATAAATTCTTGGACAAGAACCCCTCCCAAGATTGAATCAGGAAGAAATTGAATCCCTGAATAAACCAGTAATAATTTATGAAATTGAGGCAGTATAAAATAGCCTACCAATCAAAAAAAAAAAAAAAGAAGCCCAGGACCAGATGGATTCACAGCTGAATTTTACCAGAGGTACAAAGAAGAGATGATACTATTTCTATTGAAACTATTCTTAAAAAACGAAAAGGAGGGATTCCTCTCTAACTCATTCTATGAGGGCAGCATCATCCTGATACCAAAACCAGTCAGAAATAAATACAAAAAAAGAAAAAAGAAAAAAAGAAAACTTCAGGCCATTATCCTTGATGAATATCAGTGATGCAAAAATCCTTAATAAAATACTGGTAAACCGAATTCAGCAGCACATTAAAAAGCTCATCCACCATGATAAAGTTGGCTTCATTCACAGGATGCAAGGTTGATTCAACATACACAAATCAATAAATGTGATTCATCACATAAACCGAACTAAAGACAAAAACCACATGATTATCTCAATAGATGCAGAAAAGGCCTTTGATAAAATTCAACATGTCTTCATGTAAAAAAAAACTTTCAATAAACTAGATATTAAAGGAACATGCCTCAAAATAATAAGGACCAAATATGACAAACCCACAGTCAATATCATACTGAATGGACAAAAGCTGGAAGTATTTCCCTTGAAAACTGGCACAAGAAAAGGATGCCCTCTCTTATCATTCCTATTCAACATAGTATTGGAAGTCCTGGGCAGGGCAATCAGGCAAAAGAAATAAAGCATATTAAAATAGGAAGAAAGGAAGTCGAATTATCTTTCTTTGCAGATGACATGATCCTATATCGAGATAACCCCATCATCTCAGACCAAAAGCTTAAGCTGATAAGCAACTTCAGAAAAGTCTCAAGATACAAAATCAATGTCCAAAAATCGCTAGCATTCTTATAGACCAACAACAGGGAAGCAGAGAGCCAAATCGTGAATGAACTCTCATTCACAATTGCTATAAAGAGAATAAAATACCTAGGTATACAGCTACCAAGGGAAGTGAAGGATCTCTTCAAGGAGAACTAAAAACCACTCCTCAAAGAAATCAGAGAGGACATAAACAAATGGAAAAATATTTTATGCTCATGGATAGGAAGAATCAACATCATGAAAATGGCCATACTGCCCAAAGTAATATAGTGATTCAGTGCTATTTCCATTAAACTACTACTGACATTCTTCACAGAATTAGAAAAAACAATAATTTTAAAATTTATATGGAACCAAATGAGAGCCTGAATAGCCAAGATAATCCTAAGCAAAAATAACAAATCTGGAAGCATCATGCTACCCAACTTCAAACTATACTACAAGGTTACAGTAACCAAAACAACCAGGTACTGGTACAAGAACAGAAATGTAGACCAATGGAACAGAATATAGAACTCAGAAATAAGATCACACACCTACAACCATCTGATCTTTGACAAATTTGACAAAAATAAGCAATAGGGAAAGGATTCCCTATTTAATAAATGGTGCTAGGAGAACTGGCTAGCCATATACAGAAAATTGAAACTGGACCCCTTCCTCACACCACATATAAAAATTAACTCAAGATTGATTAAAGGCTTAAATGTAAAACCCAAAACTGTAAAACACTAGAAGAAAATCTAGGCAATACCATTCAAGATATAGGCATTTTGACAAAAATGCCAAAAATAGCAACAAAAGCAAAAGTTGACAAATGGGATCTACTTAAAGACCTTCTGCACAGCAAAATTGTGTATCATCAGAGTGAACAGACTACCTACAGAATGGGAGAAAATTTTTGCAATTTGTCCATCTGACAAAAGTCTAATATCCAGAGTCTACAAGGAATTTAAATTTACTAGGGAAAAAAACAACATATATATACCATGGAATGCTATGTAGTCATAAAAAATAATGAGTTCATGTCCTTTGCAGGGACATGGATGAAGCTGGAAACCATCATTCTCAGCAAACTAACACAGGAACAGAAAACCAAACATTGCATGTTCTCACTCATAAGTGGGAGTTGAACAATGAGAAAACACGAGCACATGGAGGGTGGTGGGGGTCAAGGAGAGGGAGAGCATTAGGACAAATACCTAATGCATTAGGGGCTTAAAACCTAAATAATGGGTTGACAGGTGCAGCAAACCACCATGGCACATGTATACCTATGTAACAAACCTGCACTTTCTGCACATGTATCCCAGAACTTCAAGTAAAATAATAAAACTACTTTCCTCAAAAAATAACAACAGTCCCATTAAAAAGTGGGCAAAGGACATAAACAGACACTTCTCTAAAGAAGACATACGTGTAGCCAAGAAACATACAAAAATAAAGCCTCAACCATCACTGATCAATAGAGAAATGCAAATCAAAACCATAATGACATACCGTATCATGCCAGTCAGAACAGCTATTTGAAAGTCAAAAAACAAAAGATGCTGGCAAGGTTGTGGACAAAAAGGAACACTTTTACCCAGTTGGTGGGAGTGTAAATCAGTTCTATCATTTTGGAAGACAGTATGATGGTTAATAGAGTGTCAACTTGATTGGATTGAGGAATACAAAGTATTAATCCTGGGTGTGTCTGTGTGGGTGTTGCCAAAACAGATTTGAGTCAGTGGGCTGGAGAAGGCAGATTCACTCTTAATCTGGTGGGGACAATCTAATCACCTTCCAGCAAATAAAAAGCAGGCAGAAAAACATGAAAAGGAGAGACCTAGGCTCCCAGCCTACACCTTTCACCTGTGCTGATTGCTTCGTGCCCTTGAACATTGGACTCCAAGTTCTTCAGTCTGGGGACTCAGACTGGCCCTCCTTGCTCCTCAACTTACAGGCAGCCTAATGTGTGACCTTGTGATCATGTAAATTAATACTTAATAAACTCATATATAGATATGTAATATATATATAATAACTAGTAAAAGTATTTTCTCTTATGGTTTCCTCAATGTTTTGTTTTTTCTCTTTTACTTTATTGTAAGAATACAATACATAATACATACAACATATAAAATATGTTTTAACCAACTATTTTTATCCGTAAGGCTTCTTGTCAATGGTAAGATTTTAGTTAAGTTTTTAGAAAGTCAAAGTTACACACAGATGTTTGACTGCATGGGGCCAGGGGGTTGGCACCCCTAACCCCCATGTTTTCCAAAGTTTAATTATTCATAAAAATTTGCTTTAAAAATGTAGCTCTTATATTAAGTGTTCTTACCACAAAGTAATGATAAGAAGAAGGCAGGAGGAAGCTTTTGGAGGTGATGGATATATTCATAGCATTGATTGTGGTCATGGTTACACACTGATATGCTTATTTCCAAACTCAAATTGTATACATTAAAAATCTGCAGCATTTTGGATTTCAGTCATACCTCAGTACTGTGGTTTAAAAATAAAAGAAAAAAAGGGAAAAGGTTATGATAACATTAAGACAAAAGGCTTGAAAAATGTTATGTACAGTGTAGACTTGTATTCCATATATATATTTATCAGAGTAAGAATGGAAGGATATGTACCAATATAACTTTAGTTATAGCTGAATGGTAGAAGTGTGAATGACTTCTTATTTTCCCATTTCTTTTACATTAAACATTCTATAACAGCATTTATTATTTTTACACCTCAAAAATTCTATTAAAATTATTTAAAAAGTCTATTTTGCTCCAAATATAAAATGGACCAATTGCACACCTCTTACAAGAGCGGTATGGTTGTTGTATAGAGAGAATGGCATGAGTTATTTATGTCCCAGTTATCTGTAGGAAGCCATCCAGCTTCCACTTTGGGATGGGGCAGCACTCCATCTGGGGTAGCTAATTAGTGATGATAGCTGTAATCTGTAACTTCACTGCTTTGCTGATTGAAAATCCTTTCTTACCTTGTAGAGTGCCAGTTTGTTTTAGAAACTACACACTTCAAGATTATTCTTCTTTAATGAAGGATTTTTACTTTAAAGTCTCATTTATCAAGCAGATTACCAAATAAATTAGAGGAAGGATGGAAGGACGGAAGGACAGACGTGTAATTTACTTTAGTATAATGCTCAGACACAAAATGTCTGTATGAGAAAGAATTTTCAAGGATAATTCAACTTCTTCATCATACAAATAAGAAACTTAAGTTGGAGCAAAGGGAAAACCTCTGGTGTCTTGGCAAGATATGGATTCAGGTAACAAGGAAGCAACTAAAGAAGAGGCCACTTGGAGAAGCTTGTTAACCCTGGGCTTATTTTGCAGTATTTTCACTTCTGGGTGGCCTTGAAGGATTTCCATCAATATAATATGATTGTCCTAATGATCAAAGCCATCTTTAAATGCTTCATTTTTATCTGTAAAGTCGATGTACAGAAAGGCAAAGCTCATACTGAACTGCTGTCTCTTGAAATTTGCCCTCAGTTAAAATTAATACAGACATCTTAGTGAAACTCAATGGCAACTTGACAGATTTCCTGAAAGTGAAGAACTTACATTTGAAAAAAGAAAAAAAAACAATATGGAAGACTAAATGCAACTTAAAAGAAGTAAGACTGAAGACTAGACACAAGAGAAGAAACTTACTCACGGTGTTGTCTGTACACTTCAAAACTGCTAGACAACCTATTCATTGTTGGATGGCTCCAATTTACAAGAAGGAATGAGGTGGAAAGAGCTTAGAACTTGAAGTCCGAGACATATATTGAAATTCTAACTTCTGATTGAGTTGAGTAGGTGACATTAGTGAACTCCAGCTTCCCTTATGTGTAAAAATGTGGACAACTCTTATTTTATGAGCTATCCATAAAGATTAGAGGAGATGACATATGTAAATGCATATCTTAATACATCACAGAAATTGTATAACTACTTCCTTCTTATCTCACTCTATTGGCTCTGCTTCTACCTGAGAGCCATTATGGCCCCCAGTAAATATCCTATTCTCCAGTTCAAAAATCCTGTTTTCAAATATTTTTTACTCCTCATGTTCAGAAGCCTGATCATTTCGGTGGTTCTATATACACACTACAATTTTTCAATGCCCATCCTAAACTGTGGGAGCAAAAACTGCCCTCAGTATTCAATCATGGTTGTTCTGAAAAGGAAAGATTAATTGATTCATTCTTAATACAATGCTTTTGATCAGTGGAGCCTCAAATCAAGGGGTGTGGGTGTGTGTGTGTGTGTGTGTGTGTGTGTGTGTCACTGATTCATTGATGTTAAAAACCTCTAAGACCTTTTCATGCATAATATTTATTAATTTTATGTACCAGGTGCGTAATTTTTATGTACCAAGTACTCAGTCCTCTACATGAAGTACTAATTTAATTATCAAAGCAGTCCAAGGTGGCAGTTACAATACCTCCATTTTATGAATTTTAAGACTAACATACAGAGGTTAATTTCAACTTATTAAGTGAAAGAGATAGGATCTGAGCCTATACAACCTAACATCTTCTCAGTAATAAAAGGATAATTAAGATGTCACATAAAGATGACTCATAATCCCTTAGTAAAGGAAAAGAAGCCATTGCTCCTGATATGAACATCTGTACAGGCCACCTTATAAACACGTACATCATAAAACCGAAACCACAAAATTCACAAAGCAGAATCAAAGGCAAGAGTCAAACAATGGGGAACATATCCTCTAATGACTAGAGCTAGGCTTAGGTAGGGAAAGGAAAAAAGCAAGCAAAGCTTAAACCAAGGTGGTTATGTCTTTTCCATCAAAGGGAACAAGAGTAGAACCCATTCCCTTCAAGCCACAGGTTTCTACTGAGGTTCCTTGAAGTGGGCCAATAAGTAAAGGAGGAAGAATCTGAACAGACAGAACCTCCAAGGTTCTAAAACCCAAATTCATTCCCAGGACTCTATCCTCTCTAGTTTCATCACATATTGGGCTTTTTCATAAAATTTCATTTGAAAAAGTGGTTGTCCTATTTTGAAAAGTTTGAAACCACTTGTAGAACAAGCATTTGTTTAGGAGTCAAGAGACCAGTGACCCTATATAATTACCTGTGACCTTGGTCACGACTAGCACTTTATCTGAACATCAACTTTAACCCTATCTTACGGGGTTATTATGAAAAACAAACAAGATTTAAGAGGAGTGCTTTTAACTATTAATTATAATATTTAGGACACCAAAAACATTAAAATGCTGTGTGAATATGAATGATTTCTATGGCCCATCAGCAAGAGTAATCATTCTTAGCTAAATATAAGAGGCAATAATATTTAAATAGAATGAGATTTTGAGTCAGAAATAATTGGATTCAAATTCCACCTTTATTAGGCTGTATGACCATGGGCAAGTTACTGCAGCTTCCTAAACCATACTCCTGTAGCCTGTAAACTAGGGCTACTGACAGCAGGGTGGCTGTAAAGACTTACTTCAATGAAGTTATGTATCCAACATGCTTTCATGCTTTGAACTGGGCACAGGACAAGCTATAAATGGAAACACTGATGACCTATTAATACTCATATCAATTCTTATCAAGTTTGCTACCTTCTTTGTGAGGAACTCTCAAGGGGAAAATAGACTTCAGGCATACTCCTTTATACAGGAGTGAATCCTGAGCCCCCTCATCTGATCTCCCTTTGCCAGCAAGCATCAATATTCTGTGATTGCTTTGGAGAATAACAGTAACAACATGGCCAACTGCTCCAGCAATGACTCAGGCGTTGTTCTGAAATAAAGCTGGTGCATGCAATGGGAGGCAGTGAAGCTCTCAGGTCTGAGTCACCACAATGCTACAGCCTTCAGGCCCCAATGTTTCCACGTGTCTTCACATCTTCACACCCATATGTCCATACTTGGCCCAAGGACATCTGGAAGCTTCTAGCCTCATTGACCCACCACAATTCCCCCACCACCTGCTACATACTCTCCCACCTATTGATAATCTAGTCATCCCATGCCAGGGCAAGATCAAAAGCCACCTCTTCAGCAAAACCTGCCCAGGTGACCCTATTCAGCACAATGACTCTCTTCACTGAGCCTCCCCTACCCTCCTTCATCTACAAGACATTATAAGCTCATCAATGTTGCCCTTATGACATTCTGCAGCAGTGTTTATGCACACGTGACATTTTGATGTGGACATTTTGACTTGCCTAAGGATATATTTTGACTTGGTCTCAACAGGACAATTGTAGATGCTAAATTTGTTGAGAGAGCAAGATTGTTACATTATTCATTCTATATTCTCCCAAAGTGTAACATACACAGTACATGCTCAATACACAATGAAGATGAAAACATAAAATATGTCCTACTTTTCAGTGTAGGCCTAACAATGTGCTACTTTATAGGACATGCAAAAATTGAGAACATTGATAATCACTTTATTCATCTCTTATGTATTTTAAAATTCAGTATTTGATGTGAAAGCTTGGCCTCTAGTTAAACTCAGTATCATTAAAGTTTAGTTGAATACTATAAAAAGAAAAGTGATAAGAGTATTTTGATACAACTATTTTTATCATTTTCTCCATTAAAAATCAGCTGATACATCTATGTGTTTCTAAAACAGTAATTTGTAGAGATTTTGGCAGTCAGGCAGTCCTGGCTTCTTTTGAATTTGAGTAGCATATTACTCCTCAGAGCTTGCTGTCAACACAAATTAAAGTAACTAAACTGAGCTCATGAACTTCCTCCAACACCAGTTTCTAGTCTCAATGACCCTGCCTTTGTCAATAATATCATATCTATCTAGTGGCTACAAACAAAATTTTGAGTCAAGCACTATGAAGAGAAAACGCCAGATATAAACTGGTAATTTTTACCCATAAGCATTTAACAATTGCTGTTGAAATTTTATGCAAAGTGTTTTTTTTTCTCACCAATTTTTTTCTGTCCATCCTCCTAGATACAGACGTTCTCCTTGCCCCCAAACCATCTCCTTGTACTTGGATAACAGCAGAGGTCTCTTGTCAGCCTCCTTGACTTTAAGCTCACTTGATCTGATCTATTTTAAGTGCAGCTTCAAAGCATTTTCTTCCTTAAATAGCACTTTCATAATGTTGCTCCCGTACTTAAAAACCTTTTATGGTTTGTGAGTTCTTACAACTTCACAGCTAAACTCTTCTCCCTGATGCTGTGTAGGTACTTTTTCACTTGCTTCTACACTTAGATGAATTTCTAACACATTTCACCAATACACAATGAAGGTGATTCACTTAGCTCCCACCAACCGTCTGCGCCAAACACTATGTAACATGCTGCATGAATGAGACGAAGCCCCTGATTTGATGATGTCATGATAAACGAGGGAAGACAGAGCACAGTTAGACTGTCAAAGTACAACCGTGATGCTGGAGTGAGAATATGCCATGCGGGTATAAAATAGGAGGCCAGTAAAGTGGGTTACACAGGTTGGAAGGACCTTACGTTAACATGGCGGAATTGTCCATAACCTGTGAGAACAGAGCTCCATGTTGCACATTTTACCTAGTCCTTCACTCATAGTTTACTTTTGTTCAATCTACCCATCCAACAATAGTTAAGTCGTCACTACTTGGTGACTCAAGAGAAGTCTTGATTTGAGTTCCCCTAGAAACACATCTTGAGACAGGGATTCCAGTAAAAGTAGTTCATTAGCGCTATGATCCCAAGGAAACTCCAGGAGGAGGAGGAAAGAAAGGCACTTGGTAAGTAGTTATTATCAAATAAATTACCACTGTGGATGACCACAGCTTAATCTCACAGGGACAATCCTAGAAAGATAGTATAGAACATACACCTCAGAGCTTTCCCATGTGAGGAGCAAGGAATTTAGGTATTTAAACACCAAGGTCTGTCACTTGTTGGTTGAGGCTTGCTCCCGGGACAGTTAATTCTTCAGCCCTTCCAGTCTGCACTGCATTCAGGCAGAACAGCCTCCCTGGTTAGAAGTCCTCAGGTGAAGAGACGCAGATGCAGGTAGTTGGTACTCTTTCTTTGGAGCCTGATTTGGAGGAGGATATGAGCTGGCACAAATAGAAGCTAACAATGGTGCTGCCTCTGCCTCTTACTCTGTATGTGCCTTTGAGATGTAAATTTTCTGAATCTCAGTTTCTTCTTTTTTTAAAGGAGAGAGATAGATATTATTGATGAATTTTCAACTTTTTAAAAAAGATAGCACAGCCATTGATCCCCAAAGAAAATCTTGAATAGAACCCTAGGCCAGGTGTGGTAGTTCATGCCTGCAATCCCCGTGCTTTGGGAGGCCAATGTGGGAGTATTGCTTGAGGCCAGGAATCCAAGACCTCCCTGGGTAACATACCAAGACCTTGTCTCTACAAAATAAAATAAAATTTAGGCAGGAGTGGTGGCATGTGCCTGTAGTCCTAGCTATCAGGGAGACTCAAGTGGAAGGATCACTTGAGCCTAGCAGTTCAAGGCTGCAGTGAACTATGATCACACCACTGTACTCCAGCCTGGGTGATAGAGCAAGACCCTGTCTCTAAAAAAATAACCTGGATATATAAAATAAGCAAAAGTATAGTTGTTTGAGTTGATGCAGTAGCAGGGAGTCTTAGCTGAGAAATATCTTCTTGGATATTTGTAGTTTTCAGAAAGCAACAAGTAAAATACCCTGAATTACAGGACAGTATCTAAGATCACCCCCTTGTGTCATTGCATCCCCTGCCCACCAACATGCTATGGTGCTTAGTACTCAATTTCATTCTATACCAGAGAAAGAAAGGCAACACTATGCATTCACTGAACACAAACCAGGCACACTGACCAATAATGTATGTACGATCCCTCTAGTGATGGCTCAAGCATGTCTGTATGGGGGAACAGTGACAATCAAGTCAGTTTAGGGTGCTAGGTTTCCTGAAGCTAGATAAACTAATAATTTTATTTATATTGTACAGCCTATTTACAGTGGCTCTGGGGATGGCGAGAGAGATTATGGGGTGATTAAAATTTTCCAATGTTAACTTTTTGAAACCACCATTTCTTCCATTAAATTTTTATAGATATATAAAATAGATGTTATTACTTTGATTGCTATCATTACTATAATCATTATTGTTATACAAATAAGAAAATAAGACTCAGGGAGGGGAAAACTCTTACCCAAAGTTCATAGCAAGTTAATGGCAGAGCTAAGATTCAAGCCCAATTCTTCCTAGCTCTGGAGCCTACCATGCCACGCTACTTAACTATTGCATGTGTATGTTTTACAATACAATTTGTTTCCACAACCAAAGTCCTAGAAATATCTGGCTCACTGATTGTTGACACAGGGGTGATTATGAGAGATTATAAGATATGATTATAAGAGATGATTGACCACATATTAGTAACTTAATATCTATTGAGTTACTGAATCTTACATTTTGAGTTTTTTGCCTGAAGAACCAAGTATGAAAAATCATGATTATTATTTATTTCAGTACAGGAAATCATATATAAATGCTGCAATTGAGAATTAGCTAAAAAGGTGAAGGATTTTCATTTCTTTCTTTCTTTAATTCAACACTTTTGGTATGTGCTTTAAGTGATTGAGCCACACCTATACAGCCTATTAAAGACAAAATAGTAACTAAGATAGGGTTCTGTTTTAAATGATGTGTAAGGAGGGAATATGTGGCAAATACATATACTACTATACATCAATTAATATCACCTTACATATGTATATATAATCATTTTATAACAAAATGAGGAAATCACTTCTTGTTGAGATTCAGAAAAAGATCATGGAGAAGGCACTCTTTGTGCTTATTCTTAAGGAATGATTTGGATTTGGGAAATTTGAAACAGAGCATTCTAAAATAAGTGAATGGTGATGCAAGAACACCAAAAAAGAAAATTAGTGACATGTACATGTTCAGATACAAAGGAAATGAGCATGTCTGGATTGTATGCTTCTGCAGGCAATGGAAAGACATATCGAGAGGACACTGCAGGTCAAGCTTAAGCATCTTGATTTTTATTCCATTAGCAGTGGGGGGCAATAAAGATTAATATTTAAGGAAGCTGCATGATTGGAGCTGTGTTTGAGATGTATATTGTGAGTAAAAATAACAATCCAAATAAGAATCGACAAAACCTATTATGGGCTTAATGTGTGACAGGCATTGTGATAAAATTTTTACTTGCATTTGCTTATTTAGACTTCATTTCATCCTGAAAAGTTTGTGTTATCATTATCTCTCTTTTAGAGATGAGAACACCAAAGCTAAGAGAAGGTAAATAATATCCTAATGACTTAAGGGTTAGTAAGTACAACAGCTGGGATTTAAACTGAAGATATTCTGTACCATGATCACAGATTTCTTATATGAACTACAGATGGAAGAGCTGTTAGGTATGGAAAGTACTTGGAATATTATTACAAAATTGCAGCAAGAACTAGTTTCGCACTAGTAAAGAGATTTGAGTTTTATTCAACTGCATCACCTCCGACCCCAACCATTCCTTCAAATGACAGCATCTAATCTCTGTTCAAACCACTTTCAGATACAGGGACTTCAAAACCTTATGCTTCTCCCATTTTACCATCTTAGCAGTCAAAATTTAGAAGTAGAGCTGCCCCCAAATAAACTGGCTGCTTCCAGACATGGGAACACATTAATTCCCAAGTTTACATTTAGTTCTACCACTTCCCAAGGGCAAGTTCACCAGCCTAATTCTTCATTTCTCCTGTCTCTTCATCTAGGAAGGCATAGTTTCTTCCTAGAAGATAATTAATGACAATCTAAAGGAAGTATATGAAATATGGCCAAGTGCGGTGCCTCATGCCTATAACTCCCAACACTTTGGGAGGTAAGGGCAAGAGGATCACTTGAACCCAGGAGTTTGAGACCAGACTGGGTAACATGGCAAAACCCTACCTCTACAAAATATACAAAAAATTAGCCAGGTGTGCTGGCACACATCTATGGTCCCAGCCATTCGGGAGGATCACCTGAGCCCGAGGAGGCTGAGGCTGCAGTGGGCCATGATCACACCACTGCACTCCAGTCTGAATGACAGACTGAGACCCTGTCTCAAAAAAAAGAAAAAAAAAAAATGTGTGTATGTATGTGTGTGTGTGTGTGAGAGAGAGAGAGAGAGAGAGAAATGTGAAATGTTGCAAGCAATCAAAAATCTTAAGCATTTCTTTGATGCTTCTAATCACTAATTCTATTTTTCCTCACTGAGGACATCCAGATAGAAAGACATTCACATGTATAAAGTCCCTTCTAGACAAATAATGGCCCTCAAATATCTCCATGCCTTAATCTCTGGAAACTGTAAATATGTTAGATTACACAGCAAAAGGCAATTTAGATTAAAGATGGGATTAATGTTGCTGATCAGCAGGCCTTAAAAAATAGGAAGATTAACCTAGATTATCTAGGTGGGCCCAATAAAACCTTAAAATTGTATAATTGCAGAAGAATGTCCTGTCAGGGAGATGCTACATAAAAAGGACTTCATCCATGATTGCTTGTGTTAAAGGGGGAGCACAAGCCAAGAAATGTGGGCACCACTAGAAGCTGGAAGAAGAGAATGGATTCTCCCCTAGAGCATCTGGAAAGGAACGCAGCCATGCCAACACCTGGATTTTCACCTAGTAAGACACATGTTACACTTTTGAACTCTATAACTTAATATATTCATATTGTTTTAAGCCACTAAGATTGTGACGATTTGATATAGCAGCTGTAGAAAACAAATACACATATCCTGGTTTCTGCCAGATAAATTGCTTTACTTTCTTCATCCATAGTTAACTTGACCCAGTTTTGAGTGGCTTCCCCAGACAAGATGTTGAAGAGCCAAGGAGAGGAGATCTGAACCTTGAAGAGACTGCCCTGATCAGAACACTGTACCTACTCTGGCAGTGTTTGTATATACCCAGAACAGCATGTACCTCTCACCTCCTTTGCTGCAGGCTTTTCTATGGCAACTTATTTTCACCTCAGCATTTAAAAACAACAAAGTTACAGGGCACTATAGAGATGCACTGAAGTGTTAGTCGACTAAGGCATCTAAATTGTTTTCACATAAATTACTTTTTTTTTTTTTTTTTTGAGATGGAGTATTGCTCTGTCACCAGGCTGGAGTGCAGTGGCACCATCTCAGCTCACTGCAACCTCTGCCTCCCAGGTTCAAGCGATTCTCCTGCCTCAGCCTCCCGAGAAGCTGGGACTACAGGCGTGCACCACCACACCCAGCTAATTTTTGTATTTTTTAGTAGAGACAGAGTTTCACCATGTTGTCCAGGATGTTCTTGATCTCTTGACCTCATGATCCACCCACCTCAGCCTCCCAAAGTGCTGGGATTACAGTCACCAGCCACCACGCCCAGCCCACATAAATTACTTTTAAGGCCCTTCTTCATTTTGGTAGTAACATTTTTGGAATCTCTTATACGGAGAAGATAATGTGTTTGTGACATTAATGGAATAATGAGAAATATGACAGTATCTACTCCATGACTAGGCATTTAAACTGAGCTTTGGCTACTTATTACCAACAGGCAATGTTTTGCCCAAGTTCTCTCCCACCTTGCCAGCTCAACAACCTCCCAAGCAAATGCTTGATTCCAATCCTCCCTGATAACATGTCCCAGAAACTCTTTGTCTCATAAGACATAAAAGCCTGCTTCTCTGGTTTGCTCTGCTCTACTCAGTGACCAGGTTCCAACACTGCCTTATCTTTGAATTTTATGGTTCTAGGAGAGGGTTGTTTCCTTCTCCAGTCTCAGCTCACAGGACACATACCAGCCAGTTCTGTAGCCCTCCTCTCTTCTCCACTTTCCTGTATATAGAGAAGATTCAAAAAGGTGGCATTATCCAGCCAGCACTTTTCCTTGAAGAAAAAGTCAGAGCCAGAGATATAAACATCTAGGAGACAACCTCAACTAATGGTTAAGGGTATGGACTTCACAGGTAAAAGATCAAAGATTAAAAAAAAAAAAAAAAGCAGCACTATATAATAACCGTGGTTGCATTTAACTTACTTCACCCTCTAACCTTCCTCTATAAAACAGAAACAATGTCATAGGTTTGTGGTAGGAACTATATAAAGACAGCTCATCCAAAACCCTTAATACAGTGTTTGGATCAGTGTTGGTGTTCAAAATGTGTTAGCCATTTGATAATGAGGCTGCTTATGATGAAGTTCATGATTCTGGGGAGTCATATACATAGTATATTAAAGACATGAGTGCAAACAAAATCGCCAAGGAACAATTATGGAAAGAAAAGTGGAATGGGGGAAAAAAAGAAACCAGAACATTTGGGAACACTTATATTCAGGGTGTGTTAGATTACGTTTGGCATAAATGGCCATAACAACATGTTACTTCAACATGTTTTTCTAGATCCTTGCCACTTCCCCTCCCGCCCTGCACCATCACGAAGTAGAGGCTATTTCTCTTCCTCTTTAACCTGAGTGGGCTTTCTGATTAACTAAAGAAATAAAATGCATAAGTAAGGTTGAGGCTGGACATGGTGGCTCACGCCTGTAATCCCAACAGTTTGTGAGGTCGAGGCGGGTGGGTCATTTGAGGTCAGGAGTTTGAGACCAGCCTGGCCAATATGGTGAAACCCCGCCTCTACTAAAAATACAAAAAATTAGCCAGGCATGGTAGACAGAGCCTGTAATCCCAGCTACTGGGGGAGGCTGAGGCAGGAGACTCACTTGAACCCGGGAGACGGAGGTTGCAGTGAGCCGAGATTGTGCCACTGCACTCCAGCCTGGGTGACAGAGTGAGACTCCATCTCAAAAAATAAAAATAAATAAAAAATAAAAATAAGTCTGCATGACTTCTAAGAATAGGTCTTACCTTGAAATGTGTGCACATCTGACTCCCTGAGCTGCCAAGTAGGAAGTGAGTCTAGCCTGAAAGCATATTGGAAAGTTTAGCACACCGCTGTCTGCTATATGGCAACTAGGAAACAACCTAAATAATCTAAGTAAGTAGATCTGCAAACAGAGCATTGAAGTTGCTGCCTGCCTTCTTCTAGCTGCCTATATAGTAAAGTACAAGAGAAGAGAGATAACCTAAAGAAAGAATTGTTAAATATAAAGGAGGCAGGACTTGCTAGATAAAGAAAACATTTTCATTCTGAGCCTCTCTGGAGGCAAAATAACCCTAAAATTAAGAAATGAATTTAGGACAGAGAAAAAGTCTAGCATACAATCAAGAAAACATGATCTAAAGATAAAACCAAGAATATGACTGTAAAAACTTTTGTCAAGAAAAATTTAAGGTGTTACCTCAAACTGACAAAAGATTTACTAAGAATAGTAAGGCATGTCTCATAGATCCTTTCTATTACACATTGGGCTTCTAAGAATCTGAAGCACATTGTCCCACAATAGTCATACAGGAAGTCCAAAGTAGCACAAGAACTACACTGAAGAGATCTTTGGTTGTGGCTTTTATATAATAGAGTAGATTATAAAATTGATACACTTTTTTAAAAAAACACAAAGTTTTTAAAGGTATGAGATCAGCTTAGATTGAAAGGGACAGAGACAGTATCAAATTAAAGACGACTTTGGACTCTTGAACTTCTGCAAGCAGAAAGCAGGCAGACAAAACTATTAAGCTGCACACACAGACTACGTTTTTAGAAAAGGTAAAGCCAAGGGCTATGAAAAAGTCATTCCCAGACAGTACAACTGAGCTTTAATCAAGAAATTGGCAACATATACCCAGGTACTTTTTCAGAATTACCATGAACCAATGACTGCTGTGCCTCAATTTTCCCTTTTTAAATTGGGAATGTCTACTGTGATTATTTTACCTGTCCCACCATCATATACTGGGTGTGAGAGAGAGGCAGACAGCATGTCACTTTAGTGTAAAAGTCTTAGAACAAGAAGAGATTCCTCAAGGAGTTGTACACAAGGAACCACACTACAGAGCCTTATCCACACTGAACCTTACTTACATGCCAAGATCCTGGTCTTTGAGCGTGAGCCCAATGTCAAAATGGAATGAGACTTTCTTTGGCAAGTGAGGAGGATGGGGTGTGTTTTAGGGGACCAGGACACAGAGTGAATCTATTTCACATGAGGAAACCAGAGGGCAGATTGTGGTAAGTTTTATGTTCCCAAGGTGGCCACAGAAATATTTCTTGTTCCACATGCTTTTGAAGAATCTTGCCTCATCCCCAGCAAGTGTGGAGTCTATTTCTCTTCCCCTTGAACCTGAGCAGGACTTTGTGATTGTCTTGATGAATAAAATGTTTCAGAAGTGATAATTCATGACTTCTGAGGTTAGGTAATAAAAGGTTGGTTCTCTCTCCACCCTCTTGCCCTTTTGAAGTCCTGAGCCACCATGCAAAAAGCATGGCTGCCTTAAAGTTGGTGTACTAAAAAACTGTGAAAAGAGACACCATACAGTCAGAGAAAGATGCTCCAGTTTCTGCATCTCCTCCCTCTTTCCCAGGAGCCAGACATGAGTGAATAAGCCTTCAGATGATTCTAGCCCAGCATTCCTGATTGCTGCTTAAGAGAACCTAAGTAAGAACCACCAGGCTGAGCCAATCAACCTCCAGAACGATGAGGGATAAAAATAAAATGATTGTCATTGTTTTAAGCCAAGAAGTTTGGAGGTGGTTTGTTATGCAGCGATGGATAACCAGAACGCAAATTTTTCAAACACTGGAGGAAGTGGTGCAGTCACATAATGAGGCAGAACTAAGATGGGAGAGCTTTGTGGCAGCCAAAGGAAGAAATTCAAGAAAAATAAAGTATTCATCATTATAAAAGGCTTCAGAGAGGAAAAAAGAGTATGAGAACTAGAGAAAGGTCACCAAAAATTAAATGCATTTTCCATTTCTTGTCTGGAATGTAAAACTGATTTGTCTTCTAAACATAAAAACAGTATCAAATATAGAAAAGCACCAGCATATGTTCCCTCTACCAGGCTCCTTCTTGTCCCACTCTTCAAATTCTTTTTCTCCAACCTCATCCAAAAACCTGAATAAAAAGGAAAGCAGCTCTCATTATTTATCAACTATGAGCAAGGCAAGCAAAATGTAGGTGATTTACATACATTATTCCCTTTAGTAATAACAATCAGTCCATTAAGCAAGCATTATCTTCATGTTACTAATGATTCATATAAGGTTTGGGAAAATTGAATCATTTGAAAACAGACATACAGCTAGTAAAAGTTGGACCCATTTTTTTAACCTTGTCTTGTATGATTTCAACAGGCAGAATGAAGACAACAGTAGTCAGCTCTTTATGATCAGATCTAGTCCAATGGAGACTAAACTGGATTCTGATGTCTTAAGTCCTGGTCCTCTCTGAACTCTTCCCTCCTCCATATGGCATCCTCCAGATGGTTGGGAGCTTGAGAGAGTGATCTGTGGCAATCAGTTTTTCTCTCTTCCCAACAATGCAGGTTCATGTATTACTTCTCCATAATCCCCTGGACTCCAAGAGAACTGCCTTCTGTAGGCACAAATTAAACCTTCTCTATATCAGCATGAGGAAGCTAAGCTTAAAATTCTAAAAATGAGCTGCAGAAAAAGTATATTTAATACAGGAATAAGGTTCCAGATTGTGTCCTGTTTACAAAGGCACATATTGTGCTAATAGTAAAACCAAGTGAGTTCTACTTTCATAATGGTAGCCTAAAATGAATACCACCCACCCACACCCCCAGTCTACCCACACTCACGCTCCATCAGAGCAATTATATCTTAAATTCACCTTGCTCTGAACTACACAGACAAATGGAATTTTGTGCACATATTTGTGTGGTTTGTTTACCATCTTCTCCAAACTGCTTTACCAATTGCAATGAAAGAACTAGCTCACCCACATATGCATTCTGGGCTTTTAAGTTTTAACTCACAAGATAAATGTACTTTCATAGTGATCTTGGAATAACCACTGAAATGAAACAGGTGTGGTTCATTGCCAGAAGCCACTGCTTCAAACTATACTTGAGTATTCTACGTTCCATAAGACGCTAATAGTTATTCAGTAATAATAGAGTTTTGTGGACAAATAATTTGATGAAACACTGAAGCTCATTTTACTTTCTTGGAAATACACTGCACATTAGCATTTTAAAGATATAGGAAATTATCCAAGGTACAAATCTGTTTGTACTTAAACCAGGATTCCTGAAATTTGTCCATCAGCTCTTACCTTCATACAATACTTATTATGTTTCTTGTAAAATATAACTCTTCAAGCAATATATTAGAGCAAACACCACTCTGATTCCTTTCAATCAAATAGCTTTGGATCAATTGGTAGAACAATGAAGGAATGAGCTTTTATCCTTTTCAACCTGCGTAAATATCTAATGCTGATTATTGGAGAATATGAGGAAATATAGAAGCAAATCAAATGCTATTAATATGCAGAGGAGTTTGAGAAGAAAACACAAAATTGAATAGATATTCAGTTACTGAACAGAAGTTCATTGTAGTTATTTCAGGGAAACAGTTTGAAATGGTAAAAAAGATTATGGGCTTCAGAGTCAAAATGGTCTGACTAAAATTCTATTTCTACCACTTATTAGCAGAATAAGTGCTTTTTAAACTGGTTAAAAGAAGGTTATTTAATCTCCCTAAGCCTTATTGTCTTCCTTCTTGTACAAAATATGGATAAAAATAGCTACTTTGTAAATGCGGTCATGAGAAATAAGCTACAGTATATAAAATGCCTTCCACATTATAGGCATGAAATGACTAATATTCCCTTTCCTTTCTGGTTAAGTTACTTTAATTCCTCATTTAAGTAATTTTATGTTGTTACAGATGGTCCCATTTGAACTTAAAAAGAACATACAATTTGAAGCTACTGGCATTCAAATTCCAGTTTACACAACTACATAAACCCCTTAAGAACCATAGGGAAAAGGAAAGATAGGCCTCTCTAGGCTATTCTGGTTCATGTTTTGATCATTTCAAACAATCTTAAAGGGCATGTCTTAAAGGAAGAACTATTCAACTTTCCTACCAACTCTTCTTGTGCATCTTAAACTTTTCCTTCGCAATGAAGAACCTCAAAAGTGTTCTGCCATTTAAAAAATCCTAGAAAGAGAATTATGTGTCTACATCTATGTTTTCTTACTAAGAGATATGAAAACTTACTAAAATGAAATCAAGTTCTTATCTATGTCATCTTCCTTCTTTGTGGCTCCCACAGCACCCAGCGTAGTCCTCAGCTCCTACTATAACTTTAGTGAATAATTATTGTTTTGAGCCATTCGATACTGTAGAGAGGTGCTATGGACTGAATTGTGTCTTCCCAAAATTTATACGGTGAAGCCCTAACCCCAATATGATGGTTTTGGAGATGAGGCCTTTGGAAAATCATTAAGCTTCCCCCAATGATGGCATCAGTGCCTTTATAGGAATAGACACAAGGGAGCTTGTTCACTCCCTCTCCCTCTCTCCATCCCCAGCCTCCATGTGAGAAAACAGCAAGAAGGTAGCTGTCTACAACCCAGGAAGAGAGCCTTCAGCAGAAATCGACCATGCTGACACCTTGATCTTGGACTTCTAGCTTCCAGAACTGTGAGAAAATAAATTTCTGTTGTTTATGCCACCCACTCTATGATATTTGTTATATTTGTTTTGTTAGACAGACTGAACTGCCTAAGACAAGAGGAGTAAGATTTGGAATGCTGAGAACTAAAACTAGTCAGTCAATTTTCCTCTCTGGTATTTTCCCCTTGTGCATTCAAACTCATGTTTTGAAATGCCACTTTTCAGCTAGTTGTCTGAGAGCTGTAGAAATCAATCACCAGTCATTTCCCTTCTGGGTGAGCTCCTGAAAAAAGTTTTTATCAAAACATCTGTGAAACCTAAATCCTAGAAATATCAGATTTTAAACTCAAGATTTTGAAACTTGGGTGGGATAAGGGAAGTTACAGTTCCATATACAAAGTTTACTATCTGGTGAATCTAGGGAAGGGAAGCACTTACAATTATCAACTATATTATTCTATGACTGTAAGTGGGCTGCAGCAGTGGATACAGGTACTAATAAAGATAATGATAATATTAACAAGTATTTGTTAGAAATCTGTAACATACTTGTTATTTAATACAGTTAAAAAAAGTAGACATTTTTTAAAAGATTATTCTCCGAAATAATTCAACTTTGGAAGACATAATTCAACAAACAAGAGTAAAGAATACAATGAAAATACCTATATCTAAATAGTATTCACATAGGAGCCTTCAAGTCAAATCATAAAATAAGTAATATGCACAAGGTAGTCCACTGGGCATCAAAGAGAAACACAGAACAAATATTGCTCATGTTTTGTTCCAGAACAACCTTTGTTAATTTAAAACATCTTGGAGAGACACTAAATAAATTAATGCATTCCACCTACCAAATGGCAACCCATCAACTATCAAAAGTGAGGTAAAGTTTTAACTATCAGATTAAGATGAATAATGCATTTCAAACAGAAAAAGGGGTATAAGAGATAGATACGAGGATAGCGATATGAATACTTGTATTATAAAACTATAATCTGGATATCACAAGAGAGGATATAAAAGTTTCTGCTTTATTGTCTCCATCAACATAATTTTTGGTACCCAAATCCTTCAAAGACCAAGATTTCCCCCGATAGGGTCCAGGATGACTAAAGTGGGCTTTTGAAGATAAAGTTGCCACTCTTTCTATTCGACCTTCAGAAGATGTTGACTGCCTCTGTGTTCTCCCCTATGGCACCAGCTGACTTCTTTCAGGGTGTTGGAGCTTGCTGTTCCCTCAAAGAATCACTCTTTTATGGCCCCTGCACTAACCCCAGGGCTTCTGCATTTGCTGATGTTCCATCCCCATTCCCACAGGAATTGATTCTTCTCTCCATAAGGAAGAAAAGAGTCGCCCCCAACATTGTTATGACTCATGAGATCGCAAACAGGAAAGCCTCATTCTTTCAGGTTCTTATGATGTCCTTGATGTTGTCAATTAGTTAATTGCCTTGTTCTTGTCATTTTCAACAGCTACCCTTCCTGGCATGGAAATCAGCATGTTTCCCGAGGAGCTAGGCCAAAGGCAAAACAGGCAAGATTCTACAGAGAGTGACACTCAAAATCACCTTCCTCCAACCTCAGTGCTCAAGCAGTGTCCCTGAACTATTTCGCAGATAGACTCTGTTCTAGGAAACTATTTTTCTCTCCTATCTGGTATATTACTTAAACATGACAGGTTTTACCCTTAATGTTTTAGAAGTATCAGTCCTGAGGCTAATCATTGTTAGTTGCTGTGATGACAATTATCTAAAATATCATACTTGGCTCTCCTAGTCATGTTTAAATTCCTTTAAAGAACTCATAGAACAGACACTCTTCGGTCATCCTGACTTTCAATAAGTATATTTAATTGGGAGGCAAGTATTATAGAATTGGTATCTAATACAATGTTATATATAACTTCTATTCTGTGATAAATATTTAAAGGCAGTAATCATAAGTAAAAACCCACTTTCTATACATATAAGGAGTTTTATGAGCTAAAATCCATTTTAAAAAGAGTTACAAATACTGAGATATATAAAATATGTAAGATGCAAACCACTATTGTGAGAAAGTTGAAAGTAAACATGGGAATACATTTCACTTTTAATGTGAAGATCCTTAACACACCTCATGGAAAAAGAGATGAAATGTATTTTTTATGTAAGTGTACTTAAATATTCCAGACAATTTCATCACCAGGAGATTAGAAATATGACTAAGTAAAATAGAATCAACTGGTACTAACTCTGAACACAATATAATAAATGGACAAAAACTAGGTTTGTTGAGGACAAATTTTTATATTTGTTTCTACAGATAGAATGAGAAATGAGAGTTCTCAGAATTTTGGCCACGTACACTCAAGTAAAATGCCTTATTACTGAACAATCCATAAGGAACAAGAAGCCTTGAAATCAAGCTAGACAGAAAATGTGAAGCTATTGACAATTTGTGAAACTATTGACAACTGTCCCTGTAGCATCTCAAATTGAGCAGTAGCAACTTTTATATGCAATAGAGTTACTGTGGTTAGAGATAAATCTCCCTTAAGCCTTATCAATTATTGACCTATAAATGTGATATGATACATTGCCAAAGATACTGAAATTTCCTATGTCTCTTGGGAAACAATGGAAGAAATAAAATAAAAATTGACAACCATTGTAAAGGTTGGTCAGAATTATTTTAAAAATGAGTAATGTATATACTGGGATTTTAATTTTGCAATCAAAGCCCACATTTCTTTTATATACATATCAGTCAGATTTGTCTGAATTAAGTTCATCTAATACATATTTTAAAAATATATATTCCAATGAGGTTATTGTTCAGAAAATAAGCATATGTTTTTCTAATGATTTGTAGAGATAAAGAAGCCCTCCAGCAGCACTGCATTTCAGGATGAGCAGATGGAAAGTTTACTTTTATGGGAGGGTTTTCCAAAGTTGACTCCTCGTAATTCAGAAGGGTAGGAGTGAATGTTATTTTCTGCTCTAAGAGTTAGCACATGTACTGTACAAGTATGACACCCATCATCTCACTGTCACTGCTGGAAGTTTGTAGGAGTATTTGAAAAAAATGCATCTCATGAGAGCATGTGCTGTTGTATGTAACAATATACTTTGGTGTCTGACTGGTCTCTTGGGCAATTATTGCTTATTTATTTGCTTCCTTTTGCTTTATTTGCCAGCAATTGTTTTGGTTTGCCTGTTTCTTCTTGCATATAAAAAAAAATCAGTGATTAACACTAAGCAAAGGTAAATTATAGCATTTAAGTTAATCTGATTATTTATACGTGTACATAAATGGTATTGTCAAGCAATTTCCATTGGGAAGTACTATGAATGGGTTGGTAATAAGTCTAGTCTAAATTTCTATTTATGTAAATCTCAAGACAATCAAAGCCTGAAATGTTGCTCTCCATTTTTTCTATTTCTTTCAACTTTGGTAATATGAACACATGATAAAAACGACAACAAGGTCAGTACAACTTTAGCAAAATCATTTTTTGTCATGTCAATGCATTCTGGGCAATTTGAACGTAAAAGTGTCTTAGAGAAAAGCAAAAGCTTTTCATAATAACAGTAAAAATATATCAAAACTCAGAAGTCAACATGATATTAGAAAAAAGAGCACATAGGTTTTAGAATCAGACATATCAGGCTGGGTTGTAATCCCAGCCTTGCTACTTATAATGTGGCTGATAATGGTTTAGATTTGTGTCCCTGCCCAAATCTCATGGTGAATTGTAATCCCCAATATTGGAGAAGGTGATTGGATTATGGGGCTGGATTTTCCCCTTGCTGTTCTCATGATAGTGAGTGAGTTCTCACAAGATCTGGTTGCTTAAAAGTGTGTAGCATCTCCCACTTCACTCTCTTCCTCATGGTTTGGCCATGTAAGACATGCCTGCTTCTCCTTCACCTTCTGCCATGAATGTAAGTTTCCTGAGGCTTCCCCCAGCCCTGCTTCCTGTATAGCCTGTAAAACCATGAGCCAATTAAACCTCTTTTCTTTGTAAATTACCCAGTTTCAGGTATTTCTTTATATAAATAGCATTATGAGAACAGACTAATACAGTGGCTTTGGGGAAATTAATATTTTTCATTTTTTTAAATGAGGAGAAAAATGGAGACAAATATACTTGCCTCCAACAATTCTACTTCTGGTTATATAATCAAAAGAATTGAAAGCAGGGATTTGAACAAATACTTGTATGCTAGTGTTCATAGCAGCATTATTTACAATAGCTAAAAGGTGACAACAATCCAAATGTCCATCAACAGATGAATAAAAAATGGTATATACATACAATGGAATATTGCTAAGCCATAAAAAGGAATGAAAGTTTGATACATGCTATAACATGAGTGAAACTTTAAAATTTTATGTCAAATAAGACAAAAAGGGACAAATACTGTACCATTCCACTTATATGAGCTAACTAGAGTAGATAAATTCAAAGAGACAGAAAATAAGATAGAGGTAACCAGGGGCTGAGGGAAGGGAGAAGTGGGAATGCAAAGTTGGTTAATGGGTGAAGAGTTTCTGTTTTGGATGATGAAAAAGTTCTGGAAATGGAGAGTGATGATTAACGCTACTGAATTGTACACATAAAATAGTTAAAATAGTAAATTTTATGTTATATGTATTTTACAACAATAAAAAGGCAGTTGCCTCAAAGAGCTGTGAAGATTATATAGCCTATCTTTTAAAGTACTAGCACAAATAGGCATCTGACAAATGCAACTCAACTCACCCCCAACTCCTTTTCCTTTCCTTTTTAGAGAATAGCACACGTGATTTTGAACAATGCTGAGTTAATTTACATTGGCAAAGAGAAAGTAAGAGAAACCAGGGGAGTCCATGTATATTGTCTTGATGAGAAATGTAAACACAAGTATTTTTACCAGAGAACTCCTGGCCCACTAGTGGCCCTTTGTATTAGATTGAAATGGCTCTGCAACTTCTCAATGAGTGATCTACATTCTGTTTCTGTAAATCCCCTGGGTTTTGAAACTCTATTTAAAATGGTGAGTACAAGTTAAGATTATTTTCCCTTACCAGAGAATGTATTTTTGCCTTTCTTTGAAGCAATACTTGAAATAAATATAATTCACTCATTCACAGAGACCACAATTTTTTTTTTTTTTTTTTTTTTTTTTTTTTTTTTTTTTTTTTTTGAGACAGAGTCTCGCTCTTTCGCCCAGGCTGGAGTGCAGTGGCGTGATCTCTGCTCACTGCAAGCTCCGCCTCTCGGGTTCACGCCATTCTCCTGCCTCAGCCTCCCTAGTAGCTGGGACTACAGGCGCCCACCACCATGCCCCACTAATTTTTTGTATTTTTAGTAGAGATGGGGTTTCACCATGTTAGCCAGGATTAGACCACAAATTTTTAATGAGCATTAAATGTGTAGGGAACAGAAGGCCCCAAGACTTGTAATACTAAGTCCTTATCCTTGGAAAATGTAGTAAAGACAAGAGATAAAAATAACATATTTCCTTCTGCCTCCTGGAAATTCCTTAGGAATGTGTTCAAGCTCTATCCACACTATAAAAGGCATTTTTGTTGCTTATATTGTCATTAAACTTCACTTCTAGTTACCTCTTCTCTCTAGCTTCTCCTACAGCTCCCAATGGCTGTTTGAAATATGTGTGTCTATATGTATTTATGTATATATACATAGGTATGTGTGTGCATATACAGGTATACACAAACACCTGCAAACATATCAATATATGCACAAATACATATTTGTTTGTGTATCTATAAACACACATACACACACATAAAGAGAGGGAAGGTGAGAGAAAGAGAAGTTATTGGAAATTAACTCTAGTGCCTCCTCTATTACTCTTCTGTCTTTTTATTTGCAAAATAAGTGAATTACGCTAATTTTCTCAAACCCCTCCTATGCTCCTTAATCTAGTGTACTGTTTCTAACCTAATTATATTTCCTTTTCAAGGTTCACCAACAACTCTCCTGTTGTAGAATCCCAGAATCCAGTGGCCTTTTTCAGGCCGATTTCCTGTGAAGTTTTTGCTGTATTTGACAATGCTACTTTACCCATCATTTTTGAAATTCCCCATACCTTGATGTCTATCCTTCACACAATCTGATTCTTCCTCTTCATCTCAATCAGCTCCTCTGTGTATCACTCCATATTTTTTGTCCTATACCTAAACGCTGCAGTTCTCCAATACTCAATGCATTGTTCTATTTCCTTGTTTCTTTATAGTCTTGTCCTAGAAATGTCAGTTCAGGGTAGCCTATGACCTTCCAAACCATACCTCCATTTTTATCCTTTGGCCTGACTCCCAAAACTTAGTTTTTTAAGATGACTAGTGAAAATTTTCACTTACATGTTTTGTCAACATCAAAAACATTTTCAAAACCCAACTCATTAGTTTTTCCTGACCCTTTCCCCAAATTCATCTCCATAACTTTTTCATTGATCCAACTATTTGCTTGGGAAATTGGACTCAAAACTATCAATTCATCACTGATTTATCTATTTTTAGTTCTTCAACATGATATTCATAAATATTTAGGGAGCCTAAATTCCCACTGACTCCACCCTCACTGAGGTCCTCATCATATTGAGAGGTGAGAGCATGCTGGCAGCCCTCCCTCACTCTCAGTGCCTCCTCGACCTCTGCGCCCACTCTGGCCACCACTGGCCATGCTTGAGGAGCCCTTCAGCCCGCCGCTGCACTGTGGGAGCCCCTCTCTGGGCTGGCCGAGGCCAGAGCCAGCTCCCTCTGCTTGAAGGGAGGTGTGGAGGGAGAGGAGCAGTGGTCGTGGGCTTGGTGGGCCAGCACTCCAAATGGCCGGCCAGCACCGCCAGCCCCGGGCAGTGAGGGGCTTAGCACCCGGGCCAGCAGCTGCAGAAGGTGCGCCGGGTCCCCCAGCAGTGCCGCCCTGCTGCCACTGTGCTCGAATTCTTGCCAGGCCTTAGCTGCCTCCCCGTGGGTAGGGCTCGGGACCTGCAGCCCGCCATGCCCGAGCCTACCCCCAGCCGTGGGCTACTGCACTGCACGAGCCTCTGCAGCGCCGGGTTCCATCTACCGCCCAAGGGCTGAGAAGTGTGGATGCATGGTGCAAGACTGGCAGGCATCTCTGCCTGCGTCCCAGGTGTGGGATCCACTAGGTGAAGCCAGCTGGGCTCCTGACTTTAGTGGAAACTTGGAGAACCTTTATGTCTAGCTAAGGGATTGTAAATACACCAATCAGCACTCTGTCTAGCTCAAGGTTTGTAAACATACCAATCAGCACCCTGTTGAAATGGACCAATCAGCTCTCTGTAAAACACCAATCAGCTCTCTGTAAAACACCAATCAGCTCTCTGTAAAATGGACCAATCATCAGGATGTGGGTGGGGCCAGATAAGGAAATAAAAGCAGGCTTCCCTAGCCAGCAGTGGCAATCTGCTTGGGTCCCATTCCACAGTGTGGAAGCTTTGTTCTTTCGCTGTTTTCAATAAATCTTGCTGCTGCTCATTCTTTGGGTCTGCACTGCCTTTATGAGCTGCAACACTCACCAAGAAGGGCAGCTTCACTCCTGAGGCCAGCGAGACCATGAACCTACCCACTGGGAGGAATGAAGAACTCCAGACAAGCCACCTTAAGAGTTGTAACACTCACCATGAAGGTCTGCAGCTTCACTCGTGAAGCCAGCAAGACCACGAACCCACCAGAAGGAAGAAACTCGGAACAGATCTGAACATCTGAATGAACAAAGTCTGGACACACCACCTTTAAGAACTGTAACACTCACCGCGAGGGTATGCGACTTCATTCTTGAAGTTAGCGAGACCAAGAACCCACCAATTCTGGACACAAATATCATGGGTGTATTACTTCAACAGCCCTCGGTTGTCCAGATTTCAATCTTTATTATAAGCTGCTAGAAGACCAATCTTCAATATTATGATGACTTAAAAGTTATGACTTTTTAAAAGATAGAATAATTAGAAATGATCAGAACAGAAATTCTTCGTGAACAACTCAGATCCATTCATTACTTCTTACTGTCTTCTACATCAAATAAAAAGTTTTGAATCTGGATTTGACATTTTTAATGAACTGAAATCACCCTCCCTACCTATGATCTGCCCATTATTCCCCAGGATATAATTTACATTTAATTATCCAGTTAACCTCATGCCTACTCACTTGTTGGCCATACTTCGTGCCTTAGTTTACCCCTCACTCCCTCTGCCTAGTGAAGTTTTGCCACCCCTCTAGAATTAACCAAAAGCATTCTCTTTTATGGAACATTCAGAACTACTTTTCAACCTAATGTCGCTTTCCTTTATCTAACATCTTTGCCTGTGTGATGTAATTTAGCACATAATGATATCCTTGATGATTATTTATCCTTAATTCAGTAGCCTCCATTTTGGTATAGTTCAGAATTTGTTTCTAGAGTTTAAATTTTTGCTTTGCTGTCTAGTAGATGCATGGCTTGCAGAAATTTTTACTTCTGAGTACAATTTGGGTTTCTTCAAAGGAATAACTTTTCATAGTATTAATGGGAAATATAGTTGATATATAGTAGTGATTAATTAACTATTGGTGCTATAACAATTAAGAGCGCTTAACCTCACATGTAGTAGCTCAAAATAACACAAACATACTATTTTAGGAGGTAAGAAGTTTAAATGGGCAGGCAGGCCTGTGCTTATTCTGGAAGCTCTAGGGAAGAATCCATTACCCTTCCTTTTCCATCATCCTAAGGCTGCCCACATTACTTGGCTCACAGTCCACATTACTGCAAACCTTGCTTCCATAGTCATATCTCCTCTGACTTTCCTGTCTCCCTCTTTCATTGATAAGGACCCTGTGATCTTATTTGAGCTCTCAATATTCCAGGATAAACTTCCCAAATGAAGACCCTTAGTTTAATCACATCTGCAAAGTCTCTTTTACCATGCAACATAACATATTTACAGGTTTTAGGAATGAGAATATAGACAACTTCTGTCTACTGCATATTACCCAATATATATCAGTTCCTTTCTCTCATCGCCTAAATTATAAACTACATAAAGACAAATATGAAACTTCATTCTCCCTTCTGTTGCCTTTCCAACATTTATCATGGTGCAAAGTTAACGGCAGATGCTAAAAGAAAGGACTGTTAATTTTTATCAAACTCTATGTCATATTTGATGGGATTGAATTATTCACTCCTGTCTCCATTACACAGCCCATTTTGTAGGACAGTTACATGCAGACCCTACAGGCTAGCACAGAAAACAGCAACAACATATTTCAATCCATCCCCAGTAGGGCTAATTCAAGATTTTAATTTGTCCAGCCCTACAATAACTTTTTTGTTCTAATTTGTTTGGGTAATTTCACCTGACTTCTCAGAATTTTCTTTCATAAAAAATATATAATTTGTCATTTACACTTCCATATTTCAACTAAGAATTTGAGGAACACATTTATTCCTCATATGAAAATAGAAATTCTATTACAAATAGTCATAATTTTTAAGTAAATTATTATTTTAGAAAACCAACCTCTAACTACAAATGGTTAAGAGAATATGTTTTCTTTTTTGCTTTTAAGCTTCACAAGGTGGTATACAGTGTCATAGTTCTTCTCTTAAGAAAAAATAAAATATCTTCATTCTCAAATAGTTAAACCATCATATAATCATCTTAGGGGACATGTGAACATAAAAGTCTATACTTCAACATAGAAAGCCTCTGAATTAGAATTTGGAGTTTTCTTCCTCTGATACAGTTTTTTAAAGACACATGTTTCCCCAGGTCATTTCAAGTTTCCTTGGTTGTGAGTTGAGTTTTTTATATTATCCTGAGAACACAAAATTCCACTAAAGCAGTCATCCTGGTCATATCTGTAGGGTCCCCTAGTTTCCCCTGCTTTCTTTCTACATCATGACTGAAAAATCACAAAGTGCCCAGCCAACTGCAGGTGTTTCCCAGCAGGCTTGAACTCAAACCAGGGCCTTGAACATTCCCAGGCACTCATAAAGGTATCGAGATTGTTGCCCAAAACACTGCAAGATATTGGCCCCAACCCTGAGCCAAATTCCTTAAGCCTTCATGTATACTCCATACCTGCTCACAGCGGGCATACCACAGTAGAACATTCCTATTCTCTCACTGTCCATCATGAGGACATACAGCAGCATTCTGTGCATAAGTTCCCCTGATAAATCAACCCGGTGGCTTCGCACTTCTTTCTTTGGAATCCCAATCAGCACCACAACAAGATGGTTGGGTTACTCCCTTGTGGGAATTCCCCTGCCTCTGCTTTTGGGGCAGTGCCAGCCTCTGGGTCAGCAGTACAAAACATCAAGTTACCTATCGCCACTGAAAATGAAACATCAAAAATGCCTCTGAACATGAACATCTGTAGAAAACACACACAGTCATGTGCGTACACACACACACAGTTGTGAATGAAAACAAAAAAAATGAGTCTAACTCAACCACCAACATAATGTTACAGAGGTCACTTAAAAATCGGGAACTCATACCTAATCATTTGACTCTATGCCACGTTCAAGCCCAGAAAGTCTTTCACTGGTAGAAATGTCCCTTGGTGCCTAAGGAATTTTGCATTCACAAATTAGCAAAAGATAATGTGTCATGCTTTGACCTTCTTAGACCTTACTTGGTTGAGTCATATTTCTAATGTTGTTTTAATGTGATTTTCTGAATTGAATTAATTGTTAACTTGTTACAGTGTGAAGACTATTTAAAAAAAAAAATAGGATTTTATCTGTTTCCATTTCCTACTACTGGGTGTTACTGTTCCCTGAGGAAAATAGCCACCAAGGCATCAAAGCTTTCACGGGCAACAGAAAAACTTATTACCAAGTTTTGCCATCAGACCAAAATGCCAAGTTACACACGATTGTCTGCCTCTTTCTCTACCAGAAAGAAAACAAACAAACTCAGGGCTTGATATAATGCTAAATCTTTTCATGACATCAAAGCTTCCATTTTAGATTAATTTTCTTCCTACATTTGAAGATTATACATTATGTATAATTTATTTTATAATTTATAATAAAAATAACATACATAAAGTTCTAGAAAACTTAAAAGATGGTTACAGAAGCTCCAACCATTTCTATCTGGAGAAACTTAACTTCGCATACTACAAAAAAAAATATCTCTTTTACAAACCATCCACCCCCTCCCCCACATAAATATATCACTTCTCATCTAGTTGCCACATCATTTTAAAATTTTAATACATTTTCATTCCAAATTAAATTTTAACTGTAAGCACTGGATGTGGAAAGCCCCTGTGTAAGTTGTAGTGAGAGATTTAGATCTGAACATGGGCTTTACCTGCAAAGAGCTAAATGTAAAAATAGAGTGATAAAAAAGAATCTCTAAAACTCATATCTTAGAATTATATCCCTTTGTTGATCGAACCCCCCAATGATGGAGAAACTACCCATATTATATACAGAAAGTAGCTTCTGGGAAAAACAGAAAGGTTAAGTCAATTTTATCATCCTTATAAATGATAAAGTTTTATATATATATGTGTATATATATGTGTGTATGTATATATATATATACACACATATATATATATATATACACATATATATATATTGAATACCAACCAAGGGCAGACTAAATATATTCTATTACATTTTCCTGCAGAATTCCCATTAAAAGTACAAGAGAAAATGTATCTATCCACAAAGGAATCTAGCAGTAAAGGAAAAATGCAGTACCTTTGTGTAGAACACAGGGTCTTGAAATATCTGACCCCCATATCTGTGATCTCATAAAGCAGGAAAATGTTGAGGACAGGAGAATTCCTGCTGAGAACAAGAGAGCGACAGAGAGTTCTCTACTCACACAGTTTGGGTGGACTCTTCTCAGGAGCCAGGAGGTCTTCTACTGCAATGATCTAACCTCTGCTGGCCCCCTAACCACTGACTCACTTCACAACAATAATTGATTTCTCTACTATAAATGCAGCTAAAGGAAAAGACAGGAAAGGAGTTTTTAAGCTCATTTTAAGTAAATATTTCCAAAGAGAAAAGTGAAGTATAAAGTCTATTTCCTCCCCTACCTCTTTCTCTCTGTCCCCTCTCCCCTTCTCTTTCTCTCTATCAGTCTCAGACACAAAAGCTCAGATACTATTTCACATGTTTTTTCTCTGAAGCCAAATAATGTAAGAGCCATGTGCAGCCACACAGAGAGTCATAAAGGTGATAATGATGATATCTTCCTATAAGTCATGTAGGTTTGAAGCTTCCACAGCCCTTTAGAAGCTCACTGAAACACTGATTGAATGGAATGTGTATGTGACTAAAGACAGAATCACAGGTTTGGTAGTTAAGTGGATTCTCAAATCAGGACAAGGCGGGACTTACATTTTGGCCATCATACTTAACAGTCATGTGCACTTGGGCTAGTTCTTTATCTTCTATAAGCTTTCATTCTCTCTCTTTTAGGTGAAGTGAGGACAATTATACTTACCTTATAGCATTATTGTGAGGTATGCTGCAGACAGTGGTATCACAGCATCTAGAGCCCCATATCTATAATGTAATAACTGCTCAATAAATGTTTTTTTTTTAAAGAAACAAGCAAATGCAATATAAGGAAGATTTCTTAAATCTGCTGATATCCTTTTTCTGCTTTGGCAAGTAGATATTGGTGGCTGAGGGTCACAGTGACTTTTCAGCATCAACCTAAGTCAGAGCTGCAGGTTTAGAAGGATTCAATACCAGACTGAATATCTGCCCCAGAACCTGTTTTTTTCCCCCTTCATTCTTTCCTTCCTTACTTCTTTTATAAAAATCTACATTGAGTAATAACTGTGGTTATATTGTGCTACAGGTTTATGATAGAGAAATAATAATACAGTTAATATTTCAGAGAAGTCCCAGTCTAGCTGGGTAAAGGGAGAAGTCAAATGGTAGTCATAAAATAGGAAATCAGTGTTAGGACAGGTATGTTCTAAGGTGTTTTAAAACATCAAAGGAAGGTCAGCTGAATTGGATCGGGAGATTGAGGGACAGTCTTTGCAACGATGATGATTAAGAAGACCCCAGCCAAAACACATGGACATTCAAAGCTTCTGCCTATACAACACATAACACACTCAGCATAAAATGAGCCTTAAGGCCACGTGTATGTGAGGAACTACTTTCTGGTTTGGCTCAGAATCTTCACTATCAGATTGTCAGGTAAGTACTCCCAGTACTTCAGGTAGCTCAGTATAAAAATGCATGAAAAAGTTATTTAATTCAGAGATTTATGAAGTCCACAAAAGGTTTTGTTGAGAATGACTGTGTTCTCGCTGTGAAATAAGAATGACCTACATTTTACTAGAGAGCTGAAAAAGAAAAACTAATAAAACAAGCCACAAAAGATTTACAGTGTGATCCTGTCAAATTTCACCTCTCTCTTCTCTAAGGAACTAATGAAAATGCTTAGCAGACCAATGTTTCAGCAAGGTTTCCATTTTTCTTCTTGTATGGTCCACATTTTTCTGTTCCACTCTGTTCTTTATTTGCCAGCCTAAGCTGGTGTTACTTTCTTGAATTGGGGTTGTTACTACTATATGATTTTTCAATCTCTATGAATGTGACAGCATTTACTTAGTTTATTATATTTGCAGAAACTAGAACTATTATGTGCTTAGGTGCACACCAAACATTTGATGTATGAACAAATGCCTCCCCCCCAAAAAATAAACACTGAACTTGATAGAAAATTTTTTTTAAATCTCTGTGCAGTCTTTTACTCCATGTCTTTCTTTAATCTAGTTTCAGAGCTGTGCCAATGGCAAATATTACATTTTGTTCTTTGTGGCTAGAAGAAATAGGTCTGAATTGCAACTAGAATCCAAAATGAAAATGGAAGTGCCATTGGACAGAACTATGGCTGTTTCTATTGAATCATTTAGGACTCTTGGTGTCTAACCTTGACAACCCACCACTGAGTAGAACACACAGGAACATTAAAGGAATTAAACAGGTGGATTGGATCAGGAGCTGCATTGTATTCATCATGCTGGGGTCTGCAGGGTCATGCAGGGAGTCAAAGTCTGGGGTTGAACCCTGACAGGTCATGTGAGCCATGCCATGGGGTTAGACAAATATCAGGTGCAGTAGGGATGCAATTAGATTCAAAACTAAACTTCGCTGACATTTGTAGAAATTATAAAAAATTATACATTTTAATAGTCCATTTAGATAAAATTAAGTGAAAAAGGCACATTCAGATATTGCTAATTAAAGTGTAGTTTTGTATCAACACTTCTAAAGAATAGTTTAACAAAATATTTCAGAAATAACTTTAAAAATCCATAACCTTTGGTCAAGATTTTTTATTTTGAGGAATTTGTCCTAAGAAAAAGTATAGACATATAAAAACATATGTTTGTATCTGCAAATATATTATGTACAATGTTAATTACAATGTAGCTAAAAAAAAGTGAAATATTTAAATAACCCAAATATTCAATATTAGTCTTGATTATCTAAATTACAGCTTATCTATTTAACAGAAGATCATGTAACTGTTGTAAATCATGTTATGCCATATGCATTCTCTTTGGGGGCTAAATTGATGCTTCGGGGGAGTTAAAATCTTGCTCTTTCTATATAAAGTGCACAGATATAAATAAGTGCACAAACAGATATACAATGTATCTGTGGTATTAAAATTCCATGGAGGAAGCAATTAGGTAAAAAATGTTTTACACAGCTCCTTTTGTGGGACAATAATGAACCAAACATTGAGAAATACTATTGTAGAAAAATATTTATTGACAAGGAAAATATTCTTGATAATTATAACCGCAGTAATCATTGCAGTTATAACAATATCTAATCAAATGGGCCCAGTGTTATGTGCTTTAAATAGACAATATGGTTTAATTCTCAGAAAGTACTTATGAAATAGGTATTATTCCCACTTCATAAGCAAAGAAAAGCAAAGTGAGAAACACTATTATTTCCCCAGATAAGAAAACTGAGGGTCAATGTGCCCTATGTAAGACTAAGAAATTCAGACTGAGGTCTAGATCTGTCTGAATCAAGTAAACATAATCTTAGCAATTATGTAAGTTTCCAAATGTTGTAATGATACATACACACACACACACACACACACACACACACGAATGGAAGCATGTAAACCAAATATTAGTGAAAAGTCTATGAAAGTTTAATTTCTTTGGCTTTTATTATCAAATATTCTGTCTGGTATGCATATTATTTTTAATAAAGAATAAGCAGTAAATCTTATGTAAATAGCTAACCTTGCCCTCAAGGACCTTTCAGATAAGCAGGAGAAAGAAGACGCGAAAGCAAATAGGATGTGAGTGGGATTAAGTCCTACTTCAGTCACTCACTAACTTATTTCTTGGGCAAGTTCCCCAAACCTTCTTTGGGTCTTAGATGATAAACAGAAATGAAAATATCTGTGAGGATAAATATGAAAAGAATCAGAAATGGGAAGTAAGCCTCCAACTCCCTTCCCTGCTGCCCCACCAGCCTTGCTCCAGGGGCTCAGGTGCAACTGGTACCAATGCTACAGAGACAATGTCCAAGGTAAGGCATGCGGACATGAAAGTGACCTTGAATACCAGGCTAAGGAATTCAGACAAAACCCAGTAAACGTTCTCTTGAATTAATTCCTAATATCAGTGGGCTCAATTTTCTACTTTTTTTTTCCTTTTCTTATCTTTGCTTTCAACCCTCCACTTTTAGAATAGGCTAAGGAAATTTTTAAGTTAACCCCAGGGTTCACATTAATTGAATTTTTTGTTATTTCTTGATATAAAGCTTGCTAGAGATGTCTCCTGCACTAAAGGACTTATTAACAGGGGAAATGGCTCATTCTGCAGCCTGCCAGCAGAATTCAGAGCAGCCTGGCACCTGCCTTGTTCAATTAATAAGCAGGTAAGGGTTATATCTGATCACACATTTTCCCTTCTCCTCTCCTCATCCACCTTGAACAATCATTAGAGCCAAATGGGTTCTGTTCTATGCTCCTGGGAAAGGCTTCCTCCCAAAGTCATTCTTCTCTGGATCTCCACTTGTTGTGGCCTTCCTTGGGCAGATGGTGTCTGGAAGGCATGATTGATAAACATGTTTAAATATAGAAGGCAATCTTTTCTGGGTGCCAAGCAATTACTCAACATCACAGATAGGCCTGCCATGGACCAACAAAATAGCTATAGTTTATTATTTCACACATTGAGGAAATGGAAAATTATTAAGAAACCATCAAATGACAGTGTGCCTGTAAAATCTAGAAAACATTTACCAGCCACCATTTGCAAGCAAAGCCGCCAGATTATAGGAAGGCTGAAAGTCACCTTGCCTTCTTCACATGCTGTGGAGTCAGTTTGGTGAGATGCATCTCCTTCTAAGGAAAATAGCTCTACTTCAGAGCAAATTTTAAACTAGCCAAACTACACCTCATCACAACCTGATTGCTTTCTTCCCAGCAACTGACATGAATAAATGTAACAATCATGAGTGTTGCAATTACTTTGACATCACATGGGTCAGGTGCCATGTCAAGCACTTTACATACATGGCCTGGCTTAATCCCCATGACAAATACTCTGGTGGGTACTCTTACCTCCCAAATAATAGCCGCAAAAATTAAGGCTCAGGAAGGTTTAATTTTTTAAGGTAAGCTTAACAGTGCTAGAGGCAGAATTCATACCCAGAGGTGTCTGATTCCAAATCCTATGTTTGTTTCACAGGACTAGGATGACCTTCACTTCACTATAATCCACTCAACACAATTCAGGCCTCTTCAAGTCCTCATCATCACAAATATCCTAGCCCTACCCTACCACCTTCTTTAAGGTGCGCCTGCATGTATTAAGGAATACATATTGGAGAGGATCCTCTCAGACAATAAAATGGCTTCAAGTTTTGAAGGTTAAATTATGGACACTGCCTAGTGTTTATGAGGAGAAAATGGCTTCAAGTTTTGAAGATTAAATTATGGACACTGCCTAGTGTTTATGAGGAGAAAGAGCTGAGCTGACCCATTTAATATAGAAAAAAAATTGAAACAAAAGTAACAACAAAAAAGATCAAAAGCAGCAGGAAGAGGGTTTTTTTGTTTTGTTTTGATGGAGTCTTGCTCTGTCACCCAGGCTGGAGTGCAGTGGCACAATCTCGGCTCACTGCAATCTCCACCTCCGGGGTTCACGCCATTCTCCTGCCTTGGCCTCCCGAGTAGCTGGGACTACAGGTGCCTGCCACCACACCAGGCTAATTTTTTGTATTTTTAGTAGAGACGGGGTTTCACCCTGTTAGTCAGGATGGTCTCAATCTCCTGACCTTGTGATCCACCTGCCTCGGCTTCCCAAAGTGCTGGGATTATAGGCGTGAGCCACTGCACCTGGCAGGAAGAGTTTTTAATAAGGACTGAGTTAACCATAATCTAACCACCACCATATCCCTCCCCTACAACAGCATATGTTTATGATCAAAGTATTAGATGTTTAAAAAGAAGTAAGACATACCTACAGAGATGGAAGAGTGTCAGATTTAAATTAAATTCTTATTGTATCATATTTATTTTATTTCTTTTATGTGGATCTATGTTTGTAGAACAATGCTTGGGTACATTTCTCAGATTAGGTAAGGAGATGGGGGATAATCAAAAGAGGAGAAGGTCCAGAAGGGAGCAATGGAAATTTTATGGGATGAGGCTGGGTGTAGTGGCTCATGTCTGTAATCCCAGCACTTTGGGAGTTAGAGATGTGCAGATCACTGAGGCCAAGAGTTTGAGACCAGCCTGGTTAACATAGCAATAACCCATCTCAAAGGGAAGGAAAGAAAGGAAAGGAGGGAAAGGAAGGAAAGAAAGGAAAAAATTTTACGGGATGAAAAAATCCTGCTATATCATACTTTTTAAAAAGTTACTGTGATAGTTAATATTAAGTATCAATTTGATTGGATTGAAGGAGGCAAAGTATTGTTTCTGGGTGTTGCCAGAAGGGCTTAACATTTGAGTCAGCAGACTGGGAGAGGAAGACCCACCCACAATGTTGATAGGCACCAGCCTATATCGGCTGTCAGCGTGGCTAGAAAAAGCAGGCAGAAGGTGAAAGAAGCTGACTTGCTGAGTCTTCCAGCCTTCATCTTTCTCCTGTGCTGGATGCTTCCTGCCCTCAAACATCACACTCCAAGTTCTTTGGCTTTTGGACTCTTGCACTTACACCAGTCATTTTCCAGGGGCTCTCAGGCCTTCGCCACAGACTGAAGGCTGCACTGTCAGCTTCCCTACTTTTGAGGTTTTAGGACTTGGACTGGCTTCCTTGCTCCTCAGCTTGTAGATGGCCTATCATGCAACTTCACCTCATGATTATGTGAGTCAATTCTCCTTAATAAATTCCCTTTCATATATACATATATCCTATAAGTTCTGTCTCTTTAGAGAACCCTAATACAGTTACCTGTTGATGACTGTGTGTTGTGTGTCTACATTTTATGGTTATAAATACAAAAAAAAAATGAAAATACAAATGAAACCCTAGATTTCCATTTGACTTGATAGTCAAAGACATGACAGTAAAAGTGACTCTACAATCACCGGCTTCTCTTTTAGGCTCCTCTGCACCATCCCTGACCAAGGAGCATGAAATTTCACAATATGATAGTCTCTCCATAGCTTAAAACCTGGAGAAAAAATTTGCAAATTATAGTTCAGTAGCCGTATTAATCACAGTTAACCTTAATTAAGCATTTAGTATATGTCAATGTGCTAAGTGTTTGACATCATTACCTAGCTTATCCTTACAACAACCTTATGGGTAAAAACTATCATTACACTCACTTTACAGATGAAATTAAGTTCAGAGAGTCTAAGTAATTTATTCAGATTCAAGAATTAGGACTTGAGCCCAGGACTGCCCTGCTGAATTATTGATAGTTTTCTGACTTTGATATTTGTTTTTACCCATCTACTTGGCCACTGAGCACTTTTCTCTGGAGATGCCAATAAAGCGCATAATGACTCAAATGTCTATTCTTTTTTAAAATATAGCTTTGCACATAATTTAAAAAATTTGTAACAGTAATTTAACAGTGTAACAAATGTCTTATTTGTAACAGCAAGCAAAAATATAAAGTGGCTCAATGTAAACTACTTTTAAAATATGCAGTACCTATAAAAAAGCCATAAAATGTTCCATAAAGTTTGGGATCATAAAGGAATACAGAAAAAGAGAGGCAAACTTCCTAGATAAGAATGACTCAATTTTGAAAAGATGAGGATTTTTCCAAATTAAGGAAGTATTTAATTCAATTCTAAACAAAAGGTCAATAAGATTAGCCAGAAAGAAACTAAAAGGAAGATCTAAAAGTTCACTTGCTAGAAATAAACTAATTAAAATGAATTCAAAACATTTTTCCAGGAAAATTGAGCAGGTAAATATGCAAAACATACTACAAAGCTACAACATTCTTCCTTACTAGCTATTTGATCTTAACATACCTACTTAAACTATCAATGCCTCTGCTTTCTACCTGTGAGCATCTATTATTATTAAGAGCTGTTTGCAGTAATAAGGTTCATTAGGTCCTCAATAAGCCAATCTTGTTTGGTGGATTGTATAAAATAATGTTCATAAAATACCAAGCAAGCATACTACAGCTCAATAAGTCCTTCTTGCCCGCTGAAGAGAAAAACCCAATACACTAAGATAGTAGGTGTTGCAGTAGAGGAAGAGCTTAATAATCATGGAGCACCAAGAGAGGAGGACAGGAGATTTTGCTCAAGTCTGCCTCCCAAGAACTCAGAAGCTAGAGTTTTTAAGGATAATTTGACAGGCAGGGGCTAGGGAATGAGTGCTGCTGATTGGTTACAGATGAAATCATAGGGATTTCTAAACTATGAAATCAAGTGTCTTCATGTGCTGAATCAGTTTCCAGGTAGGGCTCACAGGACTAATCGAGTCAATTCTGTGGTATGGGTCATGGGTCTGGGTGGCATCAGTTGCTCTGCCAGAATGTGAAAGTCTGAAAAATAGCTCAAAGACCAGTCTTAGGTTTTACACTAGTGACGTTATCTATGGGAGCAACCGGGGGTAGTTAAAAATCTTGTGACTTCTGACTATGTGACTCCTGAGCAGCAACTGTAGAAAAGGAAACTAGGGAGCAATGGCTGTTTATCATTTAAGTAAGCCTACATCATAGCAGAATTCAGGACCTTCCCATAATTCTAACCTTGAAGACTTTCATTAGCTTTGCAAAGGCAGTTTCAGTCCCCAAAGAGGGGGCTAGTTTTGGAAAGTGACTATCATCATCCTTGCTTTAAACTATAAGTGAAATTTCTCCCATAGTTAACTTGGCTTATGCCCAGGAATCAACAAGGGCAGTTAGCTTGTGAAATTAGAAACCAGATGGAGTCAGTGATGTTACATTTCTCTATTACAGTTTTTGCAAAGGCAATTTCCAGAAGACAGACTATCAAGAATAAGTACTCAGTAAAAGTTAGTAGCTATTGTCCTTATTTTTGCAGCATAATACTTGGCTAATGATACATACCAAATCTATTTATTCATTCTCCCAAGGAATATATTTGTTGAATATGTACTATATGCCAGGTCAATTCTTGATGCTGGGGAAATTGTGGTAAAGCAGACAGACAAAGCCCATGTTTCCATGGAGCCTAAACTCCTGATGTTGAAGACAATACAATTAAATGGACAAGCAATTTTGGATACTGCTAAATCCCAGAAAGAAACTATTAATAAGGTCAAGTGACCCATATTGATAGGAAAGTATATCTAAGATAGAGGGATCAGGAAAACCTCTTTGAAACAGACAAAGCATAAGGAATAAGCCATATGGAGATCTGGGGAGGGGCCTTTCAAGCAGGGGAAGCAAGTGTTAAAACCATAAGAGAAACCAGCTTGGAGTGTAAATGTACAGTAAGAATTACTCTATGTGATTGGAGAGTAATGATTCAAGGGAGAGTAAGGGAGATGAATAGATACAGCTAGATAGGCCAGAACCAGATAAGGAGACAGAGGTGAAGAGAAACCAGAGGAGACCCCTATACTATGTCACGTGCCAAGATTACTTCCAAAGAGATCAAAAGATTAAACATAAAATATGAAAACATTATAATAATTGTAGGGGGTTATTTGATTCTAGAAAGGTGAAAACCTTTTAAAGCATTCAATTAACAGCACAAATCATAATGGAATAAACAGATGTATATGAATACATAACACCTTCCAGTTCCCATGCATTAAAAATATAATAAATAGGTTGGGCATGGTGGCTCATGTCTGCAATCCCAGCAGTTTGGGGGGCTGAGGTGGGTGGATCACCTGAGGTCAGGAGTTCACAACCAACCTGGTCAACATGGCGAAACCCTGTCTCTAATGAAAATACAAAAATTAGCTGGTTGTGGTGGTGCACGCCTGTAATCCCAGCTATTTAGAAGGCTAAGGAAGGAGAATGGCTTGAATCTAGGAGGTGGAGTTTGCAGTGAGCCGAGATCACGCCATTGCACTCCAACCTGGGCGACAGAGCAAGACTCCATCTCAAAAAGTGTTTTATATATACACGTATATACACACACATTAATAAGAAGGTTAGAAAACATTATAAACTCTGAGAAATATGTGCAATTTAGTTACGTATTAACATGTTTAATAACTTATTTGAGTAAAAATAAGTAAATCTAAATTAAAATATAAACACAGGAAGAAAAAGTACAAATCTATAAATGGAAATAGTATATAAACACATGAACAATTACAAAAAGTGAAATAGTGATAACCAATAAACACATGAAACGTTATCACTGTACTAGTAATCAAAAACATGCAAAAGTAAAAAATGGAATATAACTTTCTGATCAAATTCATAAATTCAAAAAAAATTATAAATTCATTGTTGATAAAAGTCAATTATGCTACCCAAATGGGATATGCATTCCCACTGAGGGCTTTAGAAAGTATAAATCTAAGGGTAAATTTGAATATAAAAGGAAACTTAAGTTAGCAGAGCCCTTCTAGAAGTTAGGGGCCTTAAAAATCTAAACATGTTTAGGAGGAGAGGGAAAGATGGCTGACTAGATGCAGCCAGGTGAAAGCTCCCACCAAGGAACTTAGATGGCTGGCATGCTCCTAAAAGATCTTCAGAGGAAAGGCACTGAGAGTGGACAGAGGAAAGACACAGAAGCTTGGCTGAAGCGGGAGAAAGCTAGGAACCATAGATGAGGCTGTAGTGTACCTACAGTGGTTCCTGGCCCCCAGTGGCTCCAGGAGAATGGGTAAGTTGAACCATCAAGGAGCAAGCTGTTCTCACCTTGAGCCTCTGGAACCCCAGCAGAAAGAGACCAAGGACACTTGAGTTGGCAGGGAGACCTGCTTAGAGAAGTGGTAGGGGCAGCAAGCCAGCTGATGTGGAGCACAGAGGGTTTGGTGTGGGAGTGCCGGTAGCGGAGCATGGCCAGAGATGGCCATCCCCATAGGATCCACTTGCTCTCACAGGAGACTTTTTCCTTAGGGAAACTGTTGGTCCTAAACTCTGCAGTGCAGCCTTGCCCATCAGATGGGGCCAGTCCAAACTGGGCACTCTTTGGTCTGCTAGCCTCTCCCAGGGCCCAGCTTGGTCACACCTGCTTGCAGGGCAGCCTTGGGTACCCTGGAGACACTTACCACAGCTTATGCACTGAAAGACCATGACTGACCAGTGAAGAACTCCAGTGGGGTGACCCCTATGGGCAGGCACCAGCCCATACACTTCCTCCCCACACTTCAGCTCCACATGGGCCCACTGCAGCTCCCCACGGCAGTTTGCTGGCAAATATCTGCATTAATAGATTTTGATTGTTTTGTACCAGTTGTGTGTCGGGATACAGTCCTTTCCTGCCTCCCCCAACACCACTGACCACCATTGCAGATGGAGCTTTGGTGGGCACAGAGCCAGCCAGGCCCAACCCTGTTAGTGCCCTGAACTTGTGCTAACACTGCACAGAGAAGAATAGACCCTCTTCTGCCCTGAGCAACCATTCCTGCTTGTAGGGTACAAAAAAGGCACCCAGACCTGCACTTGCCAACACCCTGCCACCTAGCCATCACCACCTCCACTATGACCACACACAGCTGTCAGCAGAGGATCCCACTCATACTCTGCCAAGCTGCATTGCCTCCACAACTGTGGTGAATGCCCACAGGGAGACAGGCACCTTGGTGCCCACTAGTACTCTGCTGTAGCTGCTGTTGCACTGCTGCTGACACATGCAAAGGAGGGTGGATCTTGCTTTCACTGCACTATGAAATGCTTTGGCTGACACAATTCATTGGAGTGTAGTGATCAGTGATCTGGGAACATCTCAGTCCCCACAGCACAGTGGATTCCTAACCTCAAGGAGCCCGAGAAAAAAGCTGGGCCCAATACAAGTCCCCCAGAGTTGGAGCACATAGTCAAGGAGTTGAAAGCTAAGGACTGGCCCCCTAAAATCTTCCAGAAATGAGGCCAGTGAGCTGAAGCCACCTTATAGCACAATCAAATCCTGAAGGTCATCAGGCAGGATAAATGAAAGAATACCCATCCACAGATAAGCAACCTCACAGATTGAAGAGAGATAAGCCCACAAATATAAATCAGTGCAATGACTTTGAAGATTCAAAAAGCCAGAGTGCTTTCTCTCATCCAAATGACCATATCACCTCTCCAGCAAGGGTTCTGTATCAGGTTTAGATGGATAAAATGACAGAAACAGAATTAAGAATATAGATAGGAACAAAGATCATTTAGCTATAGGAGTACGTTGAAACCCGATCCAAGGAGGCTAAAAATTATGATAAAACAACACAGTAGCTGACAGCAAAATAGCCAGTATAGAAAAGAATATTAACTAGCCTCATAGCTAAAAAACACTCTACAAGAATTTCATAATGCAATCACAAGTATAAATAAATAGCAGAATAGACCAATCAGAAGAAAGACTCTCAGAGCTTGAAGACTGGCTTTCTGAAATTAAACAGACAAGTATAGAGAAAAAAGAATGAAAAGGAACAAACAAAACATTTGAGAAATACGGGATTATATGAAGAGACCAAATATATGACTTATTAGTGTCCATGAAATAGATGGAAAGTATTGAACCAACTTAGAAAGCATATTTCAGGATATCATCCATGAGAACGTTGCCAAACATAGCTAGAGAGGTCAACATCCAAATTCAGGAAATGCAGAGAACCCCAGTAAGATACTTCACAAGAAGATCATCCCCAAGACACATAATCATCAGATTGTTTAAGGTCTAAATGAAAGAAAAAATGTTAAAGGCAGCTAGAGAGAAAGGTCAGGTCATCTACAAAGGGAAGCCCCTCAGACTAACAGCAGACCTCTCAGCAGAAGCCCTATAAATCAGACGGGATTGGGAGGCAATATTCAACAATCTTAAAGAAATTCCAACCCAGAATTTCATATATGACCAAACTAAGCTTCATAAGCAAACAAGAAATAAGATCCTTTTCAGAAAAGCAAATGCTGAGGAAATTTATTACCACCAGACCTGCCTTATAAGAGCTCCTGAAGGAAGCACTGAGTATGAAAAACAAAGATTGTTTTACCAGCCAGTACAAGAACACACTGTAGTACGTAGACCAGTAACACTATAAAGCAATCACATAAACAAGTCTGCAAAATAACCAGTTAACAACAAGGCAGGATCAAACCCACACATAACAGCATTAACCTTAAATGTAAATGGGCCAAATGACCCAATCAAAACAAACAGTGTCAAGCTGGATAAAGAACAAAGACCCATTGGTATGTTATCTTCAAGAGACCCATCTCACATGCAATTACACACATAGGCTAAAAATAAAAAGATGAAGAAAAATCTGCCAAGCAAAAGAAAAACAAAAAAGCAGGGGTTGCAATCCTGGTTTCAGACAACAGACTTTAAACCAACAAAGATCAAAAAAGACAAAGAAGGGCATTACCTAATGGTAAAGTATCATGCACCCCAACACAAGAGTACCCAGATGCATAAAGCAAGTTCTCATAGAGCTTCAAAGAGACTTCAACTTCCACATAATAATAGAGACTTTAACACTCCACTGACAATATTAAACAGATCATTGAAACAAAAAATCAAAAAAGATATTCAGGACCTGAAGTCAGCACTGGATCAAATAAACCTGATAGACACCTACAGAATTCTCCACCCCAAAACAACAGAGTATACATTTTTCTCACCACCACATGGCACATACTCTAAAAATCAATCATATAATCAGAAGTAAAACACTCAACAAACTCAAAACAAGTGAAATCATAACAAAAAATCTCTTGGACCACAGCACACTGAAATTAGAAATCAAGACTAAGAAATTCACTAAAAACCATACAATTACATGGAAATTGAATAACCTGCTCCTGGATGAGTCTTGGGTAAATAACGAGAGTAAGGCAGAAATCAAGAAGTTCTTTGAAACTGAAGAGAACAAAGAGACAACATACCAGAATCTCTGGAACACAGCTAGGGCAGTGTGAAGAGAGAAATTTCTAGTACTAAATGCCTACATCAAAAAGCTGGAAAGATCTCAGTTTAACAACCTAACATCACAACTAAAAGAACTAGAGAAAGGGGCCGGACACGGTGGCTCATGCCTGTAATCCCAGCACTTTTGGAGGCCGAGGCAGGCGAATCACAAGGTCAGGAGTTCGAGACCAGCCTAGCCAACGTGGTGAAACCCCGTCTCTACTAAAAATACAAAAAATTAGCTGGACATAGTGGCAGGCACCTGTAATCCCAGCTATTTGGGAGGCTGAGGTAGAAGAAGTACTTATACCCAGGAGGCAGAGGTTGCAGTGAGCCAAGATTCTGCTCCACTGCACTCCAGTCCAGGAAAAAACAAACAAACAAACAAACAAAACACTAGAGAATGAAGAGCAAACAAATTCCAAAGCTATCAGAAGACAAGAAATAAAATTAGAGCTAAACTGAAGGAGACTGGACATGAAAACCCATTCAAAATATCAACAAACCCAGGAGCTGTTTTTCAGAAAAAATTAATAAAATACATAGATTGCTAGTTAGACTAATAAACAGCAAAGATTCAAACAAACACAATTAGAATCGACAAGGAGAATATTACCACTGACCCCACAGAAATACAAATAACCATCAGAGAATATTATGAACACCTCTACACATGGAAACTAGAAAATCTAGAAGAAATGGATAAGTTCCTGGACACATACATGCTCCCAAGACTGAGCCAGGAAGAAATTTAATCCCTGAATGGACCAATAACAAGTTCTGAAATTAAGTCAGTAATAAATAATTTACCAACCAAAAAAAGCCCAGGACCAGACAGATTCATAGTTGAATTCTACCAGAAGTACAAAGGATATCTGGTACCATTCCTGCTGAAATTATTCCATAAAATTGACGAGGGAGTCCTCCGTAACTCATTCTATGAGGTCAACAGTCTGATACTGAAACTTGTCAGGGACACATGGACAAACACACACACACACACACACACGCACAAACTTCAGGCCAATACCCTTGATGAACACTGATGCAAAAATCCTCAACGAAATACTGGCAAACTGAATCCAGAAGCATATCCACCATGATCAAGTAGGCTTTATCCCTGGGATGCAAAGTTGGTTCATCATATGCAAATCAATAAATGTCATTCATCACATAAACAGAACAAGATAAAAACTACATGATTATCTCAATAGATGCAGAAATGGGTTTAGATAAAATTCAACATTGCTTCATGTTAAAAACTCTCAATAAACTAGGTACTGAAGGAACATACCTCAAAGCAGTAAGAGCCATCTATGACAAACTCACAGCCACCATCATAGTAAATAGGCAAAAGCTGGAAGCATTTTCCTTGAAAACCATCACAAAACAAGGATGCTCTCTCACCACTCCTATCCAACACAGTATTGTTAAGTCCTAGCCAGCGCAATCAGGCAAGATAAAGTAGTAAAGGGCATCCAAATAGTAACAGAGGAAATCAGACTACCCTTGTTTTCAGATGACATAATTCTGTAACTAGAAAACCCCATAGTCTCAGCCCAAAAGCTCCCTAAGCTGATAAACTTAAGCAAATCCTCAGGATAGAAAAATCAATGTGCAAAAATCACTAACATTCTTATACACCAACAACAGACAAGTCAAGAGCCAAATCAGGAATGTAATCCCATTAGCAATGGCCACAAAAAGAAGACAATACCTAGGAATATGGCTAACCAGGGAGGTAAAAGATCTCTACAAGGAGAACTACAAAACACTGCTCCAGGAAATCAGATGACACAAATGGAAAAACATTCCAAGCACATGGATAGGCAGAATTAATATGATTAAAATAACCATAAAGCCCAAAGCAATTTACAGATTCAATTCTATTCCTATTAAATATTGACATTCTTCACTGTACTAGAAAAAAACTATTTTGAAATTCACATAGAACCAAAAAATCATAAGAAACAATCTCCAGGACCATAGTACACTGAGTAGCCAAGGCCATCCTAAGCAAAAAGAGCAATGCTAGAGGCATCCCTTTACCCAACTTTGAACTATACTACAAGGCAACAGTAACCAAAACAGCATGGTACTGATAAAAGAACAGACACATAGACCAATGAAACAGAATAGAGAACCCAGAAATAAGCCTACACATCTACAACTACCTGATCTTTGACAAACCTAACAAAAACAAACAAAGGGGAAAGGATTCCCTGTTCCATAAATGGTGCTGGGAGAACTGGCTACCTATATGCAGAAGAATGAAACTGGACCCCTTCTTTATACCATACACAAAAATCAAATCAAGATGGATTAAAGATTTCAGTGTAAAACAAAATATAAAAACCCTGGAAGACAACCTAGGCACTACCATTCTAGACATAGTAATGGGCAAAGATTTCATGACGAAAACACCAAAAGCAATCACAACAAAAGCAAAACTTGACAAATGAGGTCTAATTAAACTAAAGAACTTCTGCACAGCAAAAAAAACAAAACAAAAACAAAAACAAAAAAACTATCAACAGAGTAAACAGACAACCTACAGAATGGGAGAAAACTGTTGCAAACTATGCATCCAACAAGGGTCTAATATCCAGCATATATAAGAAACTTAAATTTACTAGAAAAAAAAAATCCCATTTAAAAGTAGGCAAAGGACATGAACAGACACTTAACAAAAGAGAAGACATGCGTGCAGCCAACAATCACATGGGAAAAAAAAGGTCAATATCACTGATCATTGGAGAAATCCAAATCAAAACCACAATAAGATATCATCTGACATCAGTCAGAATGGTATCAGAATTATTAAAAAGTCAAAAAATAGCAGATGTTGGTGAGGTTTTGACCCTAAAGATCTAGCTACATAATCAGATTAAATATGCAATTGGGCCAGGCACAGTGGTTCATTCCTGTAATCCTAGCACTTTGGGAGCCTGAGGCGGCTGGATCGCTTGAGCCCAAGAGTTCAAGATCAACGTGGCCAACATGGCAAAACCATATAAAAATACAAAAAATTAGCCAGGCCTGGTGGTGCATGCCTGTGGTCCCAGCTACTCAGGAGGCTAGGTGGGAGGATCACCTGAGCTTAGGTAGGTCAAAGCTGTAGTAAGCCATGATCCAGCCATTTCACTCCAGCTTGGGTGACAGTGACAGCCTGTCTCAAAAAAAAATGCAATTGAACAAGTATGTGATAAAAGCATCTTCAAAGCTAAATGATAGGCTAATGTACGTCTACAATATTATTGTTTCAGTCACTGACTTCACCGTACATGAAACTGTTTGCTCAGCTTATTTTGAGCACTCTAAGAATATCCACACAATTTGTTTTGCTTGGAGCAAAACTAAGAAAACCCACACCCTGAAACCTCTCATCTCCCTCTAACACATACTATCTCTAACCTCACTGCAGTCCACATAAGACAGTTTCATTTACTCCACAAAGCACATGAAAATGTTAATAGATACCAGGGGGCAAATGAATGTGCCAAGAGAATTTCCTGATGTCAAAGAAAATTAGGGATTCCAAGGCAGCTGAACTCTGGCCTTTCAGGGCCCACACCAAGGAAGGAGGAGATATTTTTGGTCAAAGAAGTCCAATCTGCTTGAGCCTATTAATTCCACTGTTGACCAAATGGATCAAGCACAATTCAGGATTATTTCAACAAACCCTCTTGGCAGGTAAACATTTTCTGCAGACTGAGGCTCTTTCTAGCTATGGCAAAATGAATTGTATAAACACCACTGAGGTAATATTAATATAAATCAAACAATAAAGCAATATCATGCGTGTGTACCCAGCTGCCCAGCTGTTGATAGAGACCAAGACAATTTGAGGAGACTAAATATGCTATTCAAAAAAAAATTCTTCATGATTTCCTCTAGCAGACAATGATTTTCTAGTGCTATTTTTAGCAATGAAACTTTTTTCCCTATGAGATTCACACATGAAATCCCAATTCATAAAGGATATAACCTGGAGCATTTCTGAGTGATGTGGTAGAGGCCCAGCCATTCCAAATATCTATTTCAAGTCCTTTCAGGCACTTTCGTGCAACCCTAGGATGCATACAAGATAGGCTGGAACCCCCATTTTTGAGAAACTAGGACAACCAACTCAAAAAACTGAACGGATGTCTATGTTTACCTTGATATTTTATATGAAATCATTAGGACACAAAACATTCTGTAAGCAAAATCACCAGTGTTTGTCTTTTGAGTGTTCTCCCACCTCCATTTTTTTTATCCACCCTATCCTCCTCCTTCATCACTCTTTTATCCTCTTCCCCAAGGTATGCACCCCTGCCAGAGAGGCCCTAGCTAATCAGAGCTCCACCTCCCTCCCACTCCCCCAGACTGCCACCATTGCATCTTCTCAGCAGCCTGTTCTCCCAAAGAAACAAATAATTGTAGAACCTTTTCAGCAAGCATCAGTATTTTTGTCACCCAGTTTCCATTCAGTTTTCCCCTGACAGCATTTCCTCTTTCCCCGTGTTAGTTTTGAGGGTCTGTTAATCAAGCTGCTTTGCCTTAGATAATCCCTAATCCATGTGGAGGGCTTTTGGTCCCGGTTTCTCCTGGTGTCTCTGTCTCCCCCCTCCCCCCCGCCTCCTTCTCCCTCCCTCTCTCCAGGGATTCTGAATCTTGAGAAGATCTCAAAGAGAAAAGCAAGGCTGATTCATCCTGGTGATGACATCCAGATAAGACTGCCCACTTGTTATTTAGATTCCTGGTCCAACAGCCCTGGTTACTGTGCTTTCTATACCTGGCATCCCATCTCTGTCCTTTCAGTTAATAAATTACCCAAGGTCTTTCAGTAGGTTACCTTTTTGCTGAAGTTAAATGGCATCTGTCTGTTGTGTACATCTAAAGAACCCTAAAATGATACAAGCTTTTATAAAACACTTTAAGATTTATTACTTAACTTGGCCCCCAGAATAATCTTTTGAAGTCAGGTAGGGAGGTACTATCGATCCCAATTTCCAGGAAAGTAATAGAGGCCTCAATGAGTTAATCGTAGTGTTCAAAGTCACATATTCAGCACACAGTGTGACATGATTCAAACCCAGTTCTTCTGATCCCAACACATATTCTTCCTTCTGCCATGTTGACTCCTGGGGTAGTACCCACTTTCTGGATCTAATCCTCCCAGTGAATCGTGTTTTTTATGTCTTATTTTCCCAGTGCCTCCTGAAATTACCATGAGTTAATTGCAAAAGCCAATTCTCATGGAATAAATGACTGATAGAGGGTTCATATATTTTCCTTCTCAAGGGCATTTATTTTCAGCAAGTCAAACAAGCATATACTTCCTTAATCCACAAAAATGCCATTGAAATAAATGAGTTTTAAGAAGACAAACTTTAGAAATATATAATATATATATTCTACATTTTATATTTTCAAAGATATTTGGATCCACTAACCCTAATATTTCTTGTCAGCTATTCTGCAGAGAGCACCCAAACTCAGCATTACTTGATTTCTGTCTGACAGTTAAACTCATATGTAACACAAACTGTTACAAATACATTGGAAAATTCATAACATGCCACTTGGATTATAACAAAAAAAATAGATAATTAAATCCCTAAGCTTCGGAACTAAATAACCCAGACCATAAAATTATCATTTGCATTTAGAATCAACATAAGAATTATTATTGTCATACTGTTGTACTATGCTTATGAGAGCTACTTGTAAAATACAGTGAATCAAATCACAGAAATAACCTCAGGATCTCTCCCTTGCCCAATCCAACACACACACACACACACACACACACACACACACAATTAGACTTCCAACATTATGGATGGTTTGTGGGGAAAAAAAAAGTCTTTTTTTAAAGGCTTAATTCTAGTTTCAACAATCTGTCCAGAATTACTACCCCTTTCCGATGAAAAGAAAACTCCCCTCCCTCCTTTCACCTGTATCTCTAGTCTTCAGATTGTCACACTCACCACAGAAGAGGGGAACAGATAAAATAACATAGTACTTAGAGTCAAGAGACCAAATTTTGAGCCCATATTCCACTATTACCCTCAAGGTGACTTTGGGAAACTGTCAGAATGATCTAAGCCCTTGTTTATTTCCATTTAAAATGGATAAAGGTAACATTGCCCAACAAATAAAGATTTTCAGTTTATTATTGATGCAGATTAAAAAAAAGCTGTAGCGACAATCCAGATATCATCTGATAGAGGCAAGCTAGCCATTCAGACAGATTGCTAAAGCATTTTTCTTAGCCTTATAGAGGAGACTCAAAAATCTGGCCTATCAGTGTACACAGAGAGGATCTCTCTCTCTCTCAGGGGTAGCCTCACGTTAACTAAGTTCATGAGACTATGTTAACCAGAATATCCTGCTACTATTTTACTATAATAAATATAACTGACCCTCAAAATAGATTAACCTTTCTTTATGCTTGGTGGATGCATTAATATTAATATGCGCCTGCATTCAAATGAAGTCCCACATACATTAATACATAAATTTGCAAGGTCTCTGCATTCTCACCTACCCTTTGAACACTAATTCCAACTTGCTCTACAAATTTTTTCCCTCAAATATATCTAAGGATCTCCCAAGAGTATTCATGTGTCCAAGAGCCATTGTTTGTCACTGTTTTGCACCTGAAAAGGGCACAGCCCTTAAGACTGAATTTGACACTTACTGAAATTAGCATTTACATTTGCTGGCCCCCAACAGTCCTGCTTGCTAGTTTTGGTTAACATTGTCACTGAGTTGCTGTAGGTATTTTTGCATTGCTTTTGGTAGAGAGTTCCATGAATTCCCCAGACAAACACGATTCTGTGCTGAATGGTAAAGAAATAATGCTGTTACCTTTGAGCTACACTCACTTAACAGTCCCATAGCAAAACTGTTAAATGCCTAAGAATTTCCATGTTTTAGAGAAGTTCTTTCGATTCGACCATATGTAAATGTTTATTCCAAGGCATATCCAAGGTGTCAGGGTGGTTGCATCAAGATGGTTCCAGTGTGTCAGTCATCCTGGGCATGGGATCAGGACTACCCCTCCTTCAAAGTTTAGCCCCTAAAGAGAGACACAGCCTCCCTCATCAGAATTCCTTATGCCTCCAAGAAAGATGAGTTGTTTCAGCACCTCCTTGCTATTTCCCATAACTTGGCATTCATCAAGCCACCCTAATCCATCAGACATATTTCAGTATCTTTGAAACTTAAAAAAAGAGTCAAGCCCTATTTCTTTTCTCCCTGGAAACTCTTCTTTCCCATGTAAATTAGCGGCACAAATAAATTCTAGCAAGAGTGATGTCACACAACTTTACCCTGAGGCATCCAAGCTACAGGAGTTTAGAGATGTTTCAGAAAACTGTTAAAGCAATTGTCTTCATCAACAAAGTTTGAACCCTAGACCTATCTAAAATGTCCTATTGTATGCACATGCACGCATGTAAACACACACACACATACACACAGATAGAGAGGGACAGATCACCTAAAGAGATGCTCAAAAAACTTCAGTGCTAATGAAAATGTACCAAATGGAAATCTAGACTGAAAAATTGGATGAAAAATATACAGATGAAGTGAGCAAGTAGGGTACATAATGAACTGCTTGATGGAGCCTAGAAATTTAATGAGCAACTTGAAAAATCATTTAATATCTGGTTGAGAAAGAACTAAAAGATCATTTAATCCAACCCCTTTATTTTATAGCTGAAAAAATGAAGATCTAGATTGATGAAGTGACTTCCCCAAGGTCACCCTGCTCTTCTGAAACAAATTTTGGACTAGAATTTTTCCATGACACTCTACCACTTATGATCCCTTCTTATGTAATATTTGCTTGAAAGCTTGTCCTTTGGCTACTTAGATGAAAGATTTTCATCAAATCAGTTTAAGAGATCAGGGCACAGTTCTTTGAGTTAGAACACACAAGGCAAAAAAGATGCACGGAAGCCTCATTCCATCCTACAGCAGGAAACCCTTACTTGTAGCCTTCACAAGTAATCATAGTAATACTAATAATTATTATCATGTGTTGAATGTTCCTCATTCTTTGGGCACCATGACAAATACTTCATGTTTTGTTTTTGGTTTTGGGGGATATCAGTCCTCAGTAAACACATAGAAATGAATTTAGAGAGCTTAGGTAACTTGTCCAAGGTATCTGGTTACTAAGTGACAGACTAGGATTCAAGTCCAGGCCGACTGACAGTACTCTGGAGGCAGAAGCAGATTAAAGCCAGTTGTTAAGCATACTTAACCATGAAATAACACTTTTTCATAACCTTTACACCACTCTGACACCTGTTCTACTTTATTACCCCCATTATTGATTTCCATATCTCCTGTTCAATCCCTCCTTCCACCAATCTGTACTGCACACTGCTTCCACATTCACCTTTCTGAAGACTAATATGTGTGTCACACTCTCACTCCAAAGCCATTAAGCAGCTCTTCACAGTCTATTTAATGACTTGATATATAAAGCCTCCCTAATCTGTCCCAATCTACTTTTCTAACATTAGACCCCTTTTCTATCAAATCCTTTCTCTTGTCAATCAAAGTCACTTCCTATCCTTAATATGTATCTTGCAATTTATCCTTCACCCTTCCACATTTACTGAGTACAAACTATGTGCCAGGTCTTGTGTTAAACATTGAAAATAAAAACATAAAAGAGACTCTCCTTAAAGAAGTTTAGAGTGTTACAGACAGTCATTCAAACAAGTGATTTCAGTCAAGCAAAGAGATTATCATACCTTAAGCTGCTCAAAATTTGATGGAAACCAAGGTGAGCTCTGAGCTTTCACCTTTAAGTGTTTTTGTTTTGTTTTGTCTGGTATGCCTTTCGCAACCCACACCTCCATCTTCATCTAACTAGATCCCACAGAATCGGGTACAAATGCAACTTCCTTCACAAGGTTTTGCCTCATAATCATGCATATGTTTCTTCCTAAAAAATACAGTGAAAGTTCCCATTAAATGAGTTTTATTTTTTATTTTTAAATCTTGAAAGTTTATTCTTACAAAAGTCAGAAGCAGAAAATAAATGTGCCCAAAGTCTAAGGGTGATTACAAGGATTCTAGTGGTGAAAAGCAATGATTGTTTCTACTTATTTTTGCTTCAAAATATCTGACTCTCCCTTCCCTACTACACCCTATATCAGTTTTTATATTGGCTCACAACTAGACTGAAAAGGGGAGAAGAGGGTAGAAGAATTTTGTAATCTGAATAGCAGAGAGAGAAAAGAACACTAAAAGGACATGTGTGTATTGTGATGGCAAAGTTGCCTTAAATGAAATAAACTGGATTGCAGCAATGAAAGTTACCAGGAAATGGAAGCATAAGGGGGTAGACTCTTGATCTAGACAAGAGTCTTAGATCAAGCCAGAAGTATTGATCTAGCCAGAAGCATGCTGAAGAAATGTGAAACCAAGCAGTTCCAAGACTGGCCACTAGGCAATGCGGCCTACTCAGATTGACTTTCAAGACTACTTCTAAGAAACAAGCAGGTTAGGAAGCTGCCTTTACCAGCCAATCATGTTGCAGTTATCTGAATACATCCTAAACACAGGCTTTTTAAGTGCAGGGGTCCTGTCAAATTTCATGTTCCACAATGTCTAACACACTCTTGGGTACATCACAGGTACTCAGAAATTTTTGCTGAACGTATGTTAAATAAAAGAACAAACCAACACTTAGATGGTTGTAAAGGGCAACTCTAAAGTACTATATTTCACAGTTTACCAGACTTTTTTTTTTTTTTTTTTTGGCATACTATATCAGTAGTGCTTCTGAGTACGTCATCATTCCAGTACATGCTGCAATAAATCTCTGGACAGGTATAGCTTACAGCACACCCAAGAATTTGTTGATGCCTTTCCTCTACTCCTTTATATAGAAAAGGAAGTAAAAGATGTTAGCTACAAGGATAGAAACAATAAGCCAAGAGGTAGAACGTTTCAAAAGTGTTGCTAGACTTGGACAAATTGCAAAGTTTAACAATTACTCTGAACTGGGTTCTCAGTGCTCACCCAGCACACTGAGAAGCAATTACTCTCCAAGGGCTCTGAGAACTGAGATGGCCACAGTGAAACCACCGAAGACAGCTTTTTGATCCCCTACTTGCAGTGTATTTATTGGCCCCTACAGCCTTCTATCTTAAGCCATGAAAAAAAAATTATAAAAGGGAATATGATCTTAGAGAATTAACTTGACTCTTCCCCATGGGCAGATAGTAAATCATGTGACTAGATGGCCTACAGCTATTTAAGCCTACCAAATTTCCAGCACTGGCCAAAGGCTATGATGCAAGGAACACTAGTTTCTGTATATAACATAACAGCCAGAGAGAGTAACAGAATTTTTTGCACTAAAAGAGCCCTATAATCATCTAAGGCCAATGGTTCTCAAGCTGTTTTAGTCACGGAGTTCTTGCTTCAAGTAAAAATTTTTCAGGTGTTCAGTATAACTGAGCAAGTAAAAGTTACTGCTGGAGAAAGTATGGAAAGCAGTAGAAACAGAATATCTAGAGCTTCAGAAAATAACATTTGAACATAATTATTCTAATCCACACCCTGATATTATATATGCAAAGGGTCTATAAGAAAATGATTTTACCTCCGCTATATAGAGGAGAATACTGAAGCACAATTTAAAATTTGTTGCCAAGATTATACAGCTAGTGCAGCAGTTGGAGTCTCTTTTGAAAACAGATGGCACACTCAAATTTGGATAATTTAAAGAGGAGTAAATAGAGAGACTATTTACAAAGGTAAGGGCAGGGTTTCCAAAACCAATAACGGATAGTGCAGTGCCATGGACTTGGTTTTTTAGGCCTGAAAAAGGGAGGAAAGAGAACAGTTACATGAATTTCTAAGGAGATAATCATGTAGAAAGGTCCTCCTTAAGAGATAATGTAATCTATAGATGAAAGACACAGCTAGCCCTAGGCAACCTTACAAGGAGGCAGCTAGAGGAAAACACACACTATCCTTGTTCTCTTCTTTCTCTGATCTCCTGCCAGGGCTTCCATTGGCTGAAATAACCAGAAATCAGACAAGAGGGCCTATTAATGTATTCCATACAGATCAGCCTCCTACAGTACTAAATAAAATAGAAATTAGAAGAAAGTGGATATGGAAGGGCAAACCTGAAGTTATCTGCTATAGTGTGAGCTAGTGCCAGAGCAAGAATTGTCCAGATATCTAGTGGCCAAAGCTATGCTCTTTATCACAGTGGCATTCAGTATTCCAAGAATTTTTAAAACCATGTAACTCTTTGATGACAAATGTACTATTCAATATGATTTCTCTCCACTACTCCACAAATATATGTTTTGTCTCCTATTCTATAAAGTTATTGAGAGGGATGCCTCAAAATACTCAGAAATACTTCCAATTTCTCAGTTATCACGTTTTCCTTAATATAAATATATTATAGTTGTCCTAATATACGTAACATTGAGAGTCTGTGTTTTAATAAATACTCAACTCTAACATTTTAATTACATACCTTTAGTATGTCAATTCATCTTCACCATGTGCAATGTTTAATATACTAAATTAAGAATGTTTGGCCCACACATGGGACCTGCTTGCTCAGCCTGTGCCAGCAGTAGACATCACTATATGATAATAGTTTTCTTTCTTGCTGAGAAACCTACTTTGAATCTTTCTCAGCACAGTCAACAACTTCCAAACGATTATTTAGCACAGGGAAGAGGCCCATATTTATCTTCTGAAGGAGAAAAATATAGGAGCACAAAAAAAAAGTCTGTGAGACTCTAAGAACACAAGCCTGAATGCCCCAACACATGGAATGCCATTTTTAAAGAACTCTCATCAGAAGTGAGTCACTTTTAGAACAGGCAAGAGAAAATAAATACATGTTGAAACAAAATACCTCTTTGCTCTAGGGAACAAATCTACCCTTAGTTAAATCGAGAATATATAACATGGGGTAGGTAGTTTTGAATTGTTACAAAATGGGTATAATTTCACAATGAAAAACACTTATAAAAAGCCGTTCCATGGAGAGTTTAACATTCTCTTAGGGATGAACAGGGATTTATTCTGCAGGAAACCTGTGAGAAGAATTTTGAGCCAAGAAGTGATTCTCCTCCCTTTCAGAAAAGAGAAAGAGATGTAAACAGAGATGAGAGGAGGGTAGGGGAGGGAGAGTATGGACCTCACTCAGAAAACAAAGAATGATATGAAGGGTCTATCCACTCTTCCTTATACCTGACTTTACTAGATCATGCCCCTTGCTTAGAAATCATCCTGATTTATGAAACTTGCAGAATTAAAAAAAAAAAAAAAACTTACCACAAAACTTACAGAATAAAAAACAGACTTACTATGACCTACAAGAATCCACATAACCTACCCACAGCCTAGTCCTCTTATTTAATTCCTTGTCATTCTCTCACTTGTGTACTACTCTGCTCTACTTACAGTTCCTTGCAAATCCCAAGCTTTTTTCCTACCTTAGGACCAATACACATTAGTCTCTGCCTGGAAGGCTTACCCACCCCCACACCCACCCACTTCACGGCTAGCTCCTACCATTTTCTTTAGAAATCAGCTTTAAAAAAGACCTTCTCTGAAAAACTTTATTTAAAGTAGGTTCCTTCTGTTGCTCTCTAACTCTGTTCGTTGTCTTTTTTTCTTCCAATTTTATAGTTGCATCTATTTATCTATACTCCTATTTATCTGTTCTTTGCTGGGTTCCTACACTGGGATGTGAATCCCATAAGAGCAACCACCGTCTCCATCTTGATCACTGTTTTGTCCCAGAGCCCACCACAGTGGCAAACACATAGTGAACTTTCTATATAATATTTGTGGAATAAGATAAACTCTTGAGAAAGTTTTTATTTTTTTTTTCTAGCCTATAAATCTTTCCAACTCCACCTCCAGGACCTGCAAGCCAAAAGCATGTGAAATTGTGTGGCGATTTAATTCGCAGGTAATAATTGCCAAAGCTTACTGACCACCTACTTACTGTCTAAACAATTCTAACTGTGTGTGTGTCTGTAAGTAATTTGAAACCTCACAAAATCCCAGTGGGATACACAATTATCCCCATTTACGGATGAAAATGAAATTCTGACATATTTAGTTTTGATATGGAGAAAATTGTATCAAAAGGGTAAGTTTTGAAAATGTGAAGATATACAATTTGAGTATCTTTCTCAATGTAGCTAAGCAACCAAGATGACCTAGGTGTGCTCTCTGGGGGTTGTTTCTGAGAGGCAGCCATGGTAGTATGGAAAGAAAATGGGCAGAGTCAAGGACACTGGAATCAGACCCCCTCTTTTCCATTTATTATTTATACGACCATAGTAAATCTTTCACCTCTTACTTGGTCTTAGATTCTTTACATGTCAAACTGGAGTTGGAACTAGCTGCGTACTCTGGTGTTTTATGTAACTTAGAGATGTGCCACCAGGCCTAAGAAATAGCTTCATATAACATTTCTGGGTATGATGTTGATTGCCAGAACCTGTGCTTTGTGGTAACTGTTCCTAGATTGGCCACAACAGATCACAATATTGTGTTCTGAATGTACATAATTAAAAATTAATGCTAGCAGACAAAATCCCAGCTAGAAATTGCTATCTGGGATTAAAGTGGTAGTTGGAGTTGAATAGAAAGATTTAGGTATATGTTTCCATCAACAGAAAACTGAGTGAAAATAATTGAATTAAAATTCAATTTAAGTGCACAAGAGAGATGTATTTGTTTTGTGTCTCAACCCACCTTAATAAGAAGCAAAAATGTTACATTATCAAAAACAGTTAACATACTGAAAAATTTAGTGCTAGCATGATTTCATATTTAACAGCAAGTTATGGATATTTGGGGAAGAATATGAAAATAAAAGATTTCTTGCCTATAAAATGAAAAGTTGAAGCAGATAACATTGTAGACCTCCTCAAGACCTCTACAATTCTGATTCTGTATTTAATAAGTGTTTATTAAACATTCCCCACAGGCTTAATCCCTTCTCAGGTAGAGCAAGTCATACAGAATAAGAAAACATCATCCCTGCCCTCAATGTGAGTATTATCTAAGATTACTATAGATCAAATTGATGAAACAAAATATATACTTCTCATGTAAGTTATAATTTCAATTTAGCCACTGTCTTACTCTATAAATCAAAGTAAAATATAAATTTAATTTTCACTTATTTATAGGGACAGGATCTTGCTCTGTTGCCCAGGCTGGAGTACAGTGGCAAAATCATGACTCATTGCAGCCTCAAGTCCTGAGCACAAGCGATCCTCCTGCCTTAGCCCGAGTAGCTGGGACTACAGGCATGTAGCTGGGAGTACATGTAGTCCCGAGTAGCTGGGACTACAGGTAATAAAAAATTACCATGCCTGGCTAATTTTTTTATTTTTATTTTTTGTAGAGTGGGCCTTGCTATGTTTCTCAGTCTGGCCTCCAACTCCTAGCCTCAAGCAATCCTCTCTCCTTGGCCTCCCAAAGTGTTGGGATTACAGATGTGAGTCACTGTACCCAATTTATTTTTTATAAATAAAAATATAAAAATAAAATGTTTTAGACAATGAAAAGTTTTAGAATATTTCAGACATTATAAATAGTAATATTGGGGTGAAAATTTAAAGGAATTGACTATTTTTATTATGTTGCTTAAGTTAATATAAACTTAGTGCATTTTAATAGAGATGAATTTTGAATGTAATTGGAAGGTTATGGTTTGCATGAAATGGAATTCTCTTGGAGCACAATGACAAAATAAAAAAGAAAGAACAAATAGCTTTGGTTTAGAAAAAGGGGGAAAGGGATCCAAGTGTTAGTGGGATTAAAACTTCAAACATTGCCTAAACCCAAATGATCATCATTATAGTGGTGCTGACCAGTGATAAGTATCAAATAGGAAAAAATTTAAAGATAAATTTCTCTCAAATATAAAATGTATGTAACATGAACAGCAATTACAGTAATTATAGGAAACAGATTACCCTCATAAATTTCTTTTTGTGTTCATACAATATAAAAGACTGTAGAATTTTACTTTCAGAAATAAGTTTTTGCTAATAGGCTGCCAATATAACCAAGATTTTGAAAAATAGTTGACGATGTCAAAGATAAATATTGACATTTAAATTATCAGTTTCTCCATGTAAATATGCATATTTTAAAATTAAATCAAGTTCTTGATCAAATTAATTCAGCTAATTAGGATCTAACTTTTAAAATGAGGGAGAAAAAACAGAATCTATTATTGTAAGTTAGGAATTCTCATACTGTGAGAAAAAAAGTAATACTGCCTCTTTTGAGAAAAAAATTCCTAGGTATTTTAATTTTTTTTTTTTTTTTTTTTTTTTTTTTTTTTTTTTTGAGGCGGAGTCTCCCTCTGTCGCCCAGGCTGGAGTGCAGTGGCACGATCTCGGCTCACTGCAAGCTCCGCCTCCCGGGTTCACGCCATTCTCCTGCCTCAGCCTCCCCAGTAGCTGGGACTACAGGCGCCTGCCCCCACAGCCTGCTAATTTTTTGTATTTTTAGTAGAGACGGGGTTTCACCGTGTTAGCCAGGATGGTCTCGATCTCCTAACCTCGTGATCCACCCACCTCGGCCTCCCAAAGTGCTGGGATTACAGGCGTGAGCCACCGTACCCGGCCGGTATTTTAATTTTTATAAAATACATTTTACCCCCATAAAAATGTAAAATTTCAACAAAGTAGATGTGAAAAAATTATATGTATAATGAAAAGAAACAAAAGCATAGAAAATTATTCATGCATTCACTAATTCAACAAATACTTCTTGAGCATCTCTGTGTTGGTCCTGTGTCCAGTGATAAGATACAAAGTGAATATAGCATAGATCTCAAAATCCTATGGAATTTATAATGAGGGTGGGGGGTAAGACGAATACACATACAACTAAACATATTTAAAAAAAGACAACGGTGTTGTATCCCACATTGATAATATGGACATTAAAGGCAATAGAACATCTAAGTTAGTGATCATTCTGGATGACTGGAGATGGCTACCAAAGTAGGTAGCCAAAGTGATAAATATTAAAGAATGGGTGACTTTTCAGAAGTTTGGGGCAAAACAGAAATTTTATTATTTATTAGATGTCTGTATGAGAAACTGACACAAGCCACTTGAAAACTACATAAGGTCCAGGAGTTAGAAAACCTCGGTTACCACGATAAACATGTTATGCCTAATATTATGGGCAAAGGTAGGCCACCATCGCAGTATACACGTGGCATAGAATTGTAGAATCATAAAACTGTTAGAGGTTGGTGGCAGCTGCAGGTGGCAGGGTAAGTGTTGAGAATAGCAGATGACACCATTGCTGCCTTCTTTGTCCATAGCAGAATTCCATAATCAACTACCATTCTTTCTGTTGATTCTACATGACTTCAAATGCCATCTCAACACAGTATTTCAAGGAGCCACTGCCAATCTCACTGAGTTAAATGTGAAGTTTGAAACTTCGTCCAGTATTTCGTTGTTTTATTTTTGCTTACCCTTCCACATCTCACAGTCAACTGTTTGACCAGAACAAGTTATCAAATCAAGATCTGTGCTAGGCAACAGTGGAAAAGAAAATAGACCCAAATTTAATCAATACTGTGTTTAGGAATGTTAGAAGGGAAGATAGCAGTTTATAATCTCTGACACAGTGTCAGCTTTGGGAGGAAATAGTCTATGCTCTTTTATACCACTGTCAATTTTTGGAGTAAACCGTGTCTGAAGTAACTTGATGGCAGTGGGCCTGGAAAGGGAAGCAGAAAAGAGATTGAATACAGGGCTTAATTCAAATCACTTACTGCATTCCTAGTATTCACTTCCAGTACTCTATAATCCAGACATCCGAAAATGTTCCCTGAAAATATCATGCTTCTTTATACTTTTATATGGGTTATTCCCTTCATCTGAACCTCTCTTGCCTTCTTCACTCCTTGGTGGACTGCCTGCCCAAATCACAGGTCACCTTCTCCATGATGCTTTATCCAATCGTCACTCCTTACTGTTTCCATGATGTTTTATACCTCTATTTTAGCCCTTATCACCTATGTTTATTGTCTTCTTGTTCCTAAGGTCTCTACTGGTTTTCTTCCTCTTCACACTACCAATGATCAGCAGTGTGCCTGCCACCCAGTGGGTTATTCAACAGCATGACTGGAATGAATAAGTAAATGCTTAAATTGAACTTCAAAATATATGATATGGATTTTTACAGGTTTATCATATTTCCTAATGCTCATATTATGAGCTTAGACATGAGTTTAAAAACATCCCTTTGTAGGGCTTCTAAAGCACTGTATTTACCTTGAGAAATTCAGGTCAAAATGACAGATTTCCTATGACTATTTCATAAAACAAGTAATCCCGAAAGTTGACATATGAATTTCTATATCAGGAAAAATATATGTTTAGCTTGGCACTTCAGTGGCCTCTTTGAGACATGAGTTTCAAATCCACACATCTTTTAAATAATTCTGTTCTTGTAGCTGTTTATTAGTTTAGAGACTATTTGCATTTTCTATGTCTTTTTGGCCCTATCGCCCCAGAGTCATGTTTAATAATGGGATGACCAGAGACACGGTTGTAGACTATTGTATCTGTTCTCATGAGATATCACTGTCTTGGCCTGTACACATACAGGATGGCAGTATGAGTGAAAACTCCAGGACTACAATAAAAGCTTTATAGGAAACCTCAAGTTCAACTTCAAACAATTTCAACATAATCAGCCTTTGGCTTAGTGAGAACCTACTTTGTTCCTATTGTTGAATTTTAACACTCAAAAACCCTGTGGGAAGGTTTTAGCTTTGCTTCTATTTTAAAGATGAAAAAATTGATATTCAGGGTGCTCAGCCCCTTACCAAATCAGGAAATGGTTGAACCCAGATCTGAACTCAGTATCACAAGAACTTACCAGCCAGCAGTCACTATTATTATCTAGGAATTCTTAATTACAACATCACTAACTTTGCTGTTATTACCAGTTTCAAGGTTCCTTTGCTCATTGGGCTCCCATGTACTCAATCAATCAACAAATGGTAATAATTATAATTCTAGGGAAAAATCAAAGAAAAGACTCTTTCTTAATTCCCAACAGGAAAAAGATGAAAGTACTACTAAACATGAAAGGGGACTCAAGCAAATTGAACAATATGCAAATACGATTTTTGGTTTTCAAATAGGCCAAAATTTAAAAGATTGATAACTGGTGTTAGTGAAGTTCTGATGGAAATACACTGTTACACATTTTCTGATGTGAATAAAAAATTGTACCAACATTTTTAGAGGACAATTTGACAGTACCCATTAAACTTTAAATGGGATACTCTTTGACTTATCCATTCCAGTTTTTAGAAACTTTCCTACAAAAATATTTGCATACATACATACTCAAGGGCTTACTTTCAAGGATGTTTGCTGGAGCAGTATTTATAATAATGAGAAACAGGAAGACAACCCAAACATGCATCAGAAGACTAATGAAATGTTATGAAATATTATGGAGCTGTTAACTCAACAAGTGTAATAGCTCTTCATATTCCTAATAGAAGTAATAGTAATATTAGAAATATCAGTATAGAGTAGCTACCATTGTCATTATGGTCTTCTAATGGCCTGAAATGCTTTTAAACATTGTAAGATTTGGGGATATTTGCCTATTTATTAAAACCTTCTTTCCTTTGCTTCATAGTAATATGGATCTCTTTAATTCTACAGATTTTGCCCCTATATTCAAGAATAAAACCTTGGCTTTCAGCAAAGAATATCTGGATTAAGAAAACAAATACCCTATTTTCAGTTTCAACATTATAAATTGATGTCTAATACTTATAAATAGATTCCAAAATAGATTCACCATCTTCCTTCTCAAATGGTTTTCCCCTTCTTTCTCTTATGATCAATGGCGTGCACATGCTCCCAATGATCCAGACTTGAATCCAGAATTATAATTGACTCCCATTTGTCACTAAATCACATGCGAAATCTTGTCCATTCTATGACCCAGTATCCCCCTCATTTAACCTACCACTTCTCCATTCCTATCACTACTTTATTTCAGAATTTCAATGCTTTTTGCCTGGACAATTGCAATAGCGTTTCCCCATTCTCCTCAACTCTGAACACCTCCCCCACTGATTTTTATCTCACTGCTCCATTTCTTTTTGAAGAACAAAGGTAAAATGCCTCTCTCCTGCTCATTAACATGTCCCTGACCCCTGCCAACAAATTTATCTTGCAAAAATAATTAAAACTCCTAACCTGTCATCTAAGACCCTCCTGCCCCCCAAGTTCAGGCTCTAAACTAACATGCTAGTCTATACCCTTTTCTATAACTATTTTCTAGACAAAGAAAAGAATCTAATATTCCCCAAACTTAAGCATGATTCTGCACCTCTGGAAATCTGTTTATAATTCCATCAGCCTGGAAGTGTTCTCCACATCCATAAATCCAAAACCTCCCTGTCATTCATAGTCTGGCCTAGGCACCACCCTAATCTCCATAGTCAGAGGCAAAGTCTTACTCTAATCTCCAAGAAGAATTCTCTGAACTTTTTTCAACAAATATTACCTGGTATCTTGCTGCAATTATTTAAATATCTTATCAACTATACCAGAATACAGAATGAAGGCAAGCCCATGGATGTTTCATTTTTGTATCCCCTATACTATCTAAATCAGTGCCTTGAACATAGTAGGTACTCAACAAAGGATTTTCCGCTTGGATTTTTGCTTTAAATTAAAATTACTAGTTACAGGATGACCCCCTCAATATTATCTTCTTTTCTTGATCATTTCAGTGGCATGAACATCATTTTTAACTGAAACTCTTTTGACATAGCAAATCTGATATGCAATATGTGATATATTTTCATTCCATACAGATCTGCCTTCACTCAGGGCTCACCCTAGTGCCCTAATATATATCCTGCCAAACAACACAACATGTGGTCAAGCTTTATTTTCTGTAGCTTGTACTATGAGACAACAGGCTAGTCTGATTTTCTAATTATGAAAGTATTGCTCTGAATACTTTCTAAATGTTCCTTTTGTCCAAAAAAAATTACTATAACCAGTATTTACATACAAATATTGACCACTATTGACTCCTGCCTTGGCCTCAGATATAACATGGGCTTACATGTTCTCATTTGAAGTACTTATAGAAATATGCTCTTTCACTCCTGTCGGTGTGAAGAGACTACCAAACAGGCTTTGTGTGAGCAACAAGGCTGTTTATTTCACCTGGGTGTAGGTGTGCTGAGTCCAAAAAGAGTGAAAGGAGATAGGGGTGGGGACATTTATTTGGGTAGGTAAAGGAAAATTACAGTCAAAGGGGGGTTGTTCTCTGGTGGGCAGGGGTGGGGGTCACAAGATGCTCAGCAGGGGAGCTTTTGAGCCAGGATGAGCCAGGAGAAGGAATTTCACAAAGTAATGTCATCAACTAAGGCAGGAACAGGCCATTTTCACTTCTTTTGTGGTAGAATGTCATCAGTTAAGGCAGGAACAGGCCATTTTCGTTTCTTTTATGATTCTTCACTTGCTTCAGGCCATCTGGGCATATACGTGCAGGTCACAGGGGATATGATGGCTTAGCTTGGGCTCAGAGGCCTGACATTAAGAACAACCCCCCTTTGACTGTAATTTTCCTTTACCTACCCAAATAAACGGCCCCACCCCATCTCCCTTCGCTGACTCTTTTCAGACTCAGCCCACCTGCACCTAGGTGAAATAAACAGCCTTGTTGCTCACACAAAGCCTGTTTGGTGGTCTCTTCACACCGACACGAGTGCAATTTGGTGCCGCGACTCGGATTGCGGGACCTCCCTCGGGAGATCAATCCCCTGTCCTCCTGCTCTTTGCTCCATGAGAAAAATCCATCTATGACTTCAGGTCCTCAGACCAACCAGCCCAAGGAACATCTCACCAATTTTAAATCGGGTAAGTGGCCTCTCTCTACTCTCTTCTCCAACCTCTCTCACTATCCCTCAACCTCTCTCCTTTCAATCTTGGCGCCATCTTTCAATCTTTCCCTTCTCTTAATTTCAGTTCCTTCCCTTTTCTGGTAGAGACAGGAGATGTGTTTTATCCATGGACCCAAAACTCCAGCACCAGTCACAGACTCGGGAAGACAGTCTTCCCTTGGTGTTTAATCACATGGGGATGCCTGATTATTCACCCACATTTCAGAGGTGTCTGACCACACAGGGACGCCTGCCTTGGTCCTTCACCCTTAGCGGCAAGCATTGCTTTTCTGGGGAGCAAGCACCCCCCACCCCTTCTCTCTATGTTTCTACCCTTCTCTTTAAACTTGCCTCCTTCACTATGGGCAAACTTCCACCCTCCATTCCTCCTCCTTCCTTAGCTTGTGTTCTCAAGAACTTAAAACCTCTTCAACTCTCACCTGACCTAAAATCTAAGCATCTTATTTTCTTCTGCAACACCGCTTGACCCCAATACAAACTCGACAGTGGTTCCAAATAGCCAGAAAACGGCACTTTCAATTTTTCCATCCTACAAGATCTAGATAATTCTTGTCGTAAAATGGGCAAACAGTCTGAGGTGCCTGACGTCCAGGCATTCTTTTACACACTGTTCCCTCCCTAGTCTCTGTTCCCAATGCAACTCGTCCAAATCCTCCTTTTCCCTTCTGCCTGTCCCCTCAGTCCCAATCCCAAGCATCACTGAGCCTTTCTAATCTTCCTTTTCTACAGACCCATCTGACCTCTCCCCTCCTCCCCAGGCAGAACTAGGTCCCAATTCTTCCTCAGCCTCCACTCCCCAACCTTATAATCCTTTTATCACTTCCCCTCCTCATACCCAGTCCAGCTTACAGCTTCATTCCGCGACTAGCCCTCCCCCACCTGCCCAGCAATTTCCACTTAAAGAGGTGGCTGGAGCTAAAGGCATAGTCAAGGTTAATGCTCCCTTTTCTTTATCCCAAATAAGATAGCATTTAGACTCTTTTTCATCAAATATAAAAACCCAGCCCAGTTCATGTCTTGTTTGGCAGCAACCCTCAGACGCTTTACAGCCCTAGACCCTAAAAGGTCAAAAGGCCATATTCTCAATATACATTTTACTACCCAATCTGCTCCCAACATTAAAAAAGGCTTCAAAAATTAAAATCTGGCCCTCAAACCCCACAACAGGAATTAATCAACCTTGCCTTCAAGGTATACAATAATAGAGTAGAGGCAACCAAGTAGCAATGTATTTCTGAGTTGCAATCCCTTTCTTCCACTGTGAGACAAACCCCAGCCACATCTCCAGCACACAAGAACTCCAAACACCTGAACTGCAGCTGCCAGGGGTTCCTCCAGAACCTCCTCCCCCACGAGTTTGCTACAAGTGCCGGAAATCTGGCCAATGGGCCAAGGAATGCCCACAGCCTGGGATTCTTCCTAAGCTGCGTCCCATCTGAGTGGGACCCCACTGGAAATTGGACTGTCCAACCCGGCAGCCACTCCCAGAGCCCCTGGAACTCTGGCCCAAGGCTCTCTGACTGACTCCTTCCCAGATCTTCTCAGCTTAACCGCTGAAGACTGACACTGCCCGACAGCCTCAGAAGCCCCCTAAACCATCATGGACACGGAGCTTCGGGTAACTCTCACAGTGGAGGGTAAGTCCATCCCCTTCTTAATACGGAGGCTACCCACTCCACATTACCTTCTTTTCAAGGGCCTGTTTCCTTTGCCTCCATAACTGTTGTAGGTATTCATGGCCAGGCTTCTAAACCTCTTAAACTCCCCAACTGCGGTGCCAACTTGGACAATACTCTTCTAAGCACTCCTTTTTAGTTATCCCCACCTGCCCAGTTCCATTAGGTCGAGACATTTTAACTAAATTATCTGCTTCCCTGACTATTCCTGGGCTACAGCCACACCTCATTGCTGCCTTTTCCCCCAGTTCAAAGCCTCCTTCACATCCTCCCCTTGTACCTCCCCACCTTAAACCACAAGTATAGGACACCTCTACTCCCTCCTTGGCGACCGATCATGCACCACTTACCATCCCATTAAAACACAATCACCCTTACCCCGCTCAACGCCAATATCCCATCCCACAGCATGCTTTAAAAGGATTAAAGCCTGTAGTCACTTGCCTGCTACAGCATGGCCTTTTAAAGCCTATAAACTCCCTTTACAATTCCCCCATTTTATCTGTCCAAAAACCGGACAAGCCTTACAGGTTAGTTCAAGATCTGCTCCTTATCAACCAAATTGTTTTTGCCTATCTACCCCATGGTGCCAAACTCTTATACTCTCCTATCCTCAATACCTCCCTCCACAACCCATTATTCTGTTCTAGATCTCAAACATGCTTTCTTTACTATTCCTTTGCACCCTTCATCCCAGCCTCTCTTCGCTTTCACTTAGACTGACCCTGACACCCATCAGGCTCAGCAAATTACCTGGGCTGTACTGCCTCAAGGCTTCAGACAGCCCCCATTACTTCAGTCAAGCCCAAATTTCTTCCTCATCCATTACCTATCTCAGCATAATTCTCATAAAAACACACATGCTCTCCCTGCTGATTGTGTCCGGCTAATCTCCCAAATCCCAATCCCTTCTACAAAACAACCCCTTTCCTTCCTAGGCATGGTTAGTGTGGTCAGAATTCTTACACAAGAGCCAGGACCCCACCCTGTAGCTTTCTGTCCAAACAACTTGACCTTACTGTTTTAGCCTAGCCCTCATGTCTGCATGCAGCAGCTGCCGCTGCCTTAATACTTTTAGAGGCCCTAAAAATCACAAACTATGCTCAACTCACTGCCTACAGTTCTCACAACTTCCAAAATCTGTTTTCTTCCTCACGCTTGACACATATACTTTCTGCTCCCAGGCTCCTTCAGCTATACTCACTCTTTGTTGAGTCTCCCACAATTACCATTGTTCCTGGCCCAGATTTCAATCTGGCCTCCCACATTATTCCTGATACCACACCTGACCCCCACGACTGTATCCCTCTGATTCACCTGACATGCTCTCACCCTATTCATGTGGCCTGATACGCACTTCTGGCTTTTATTTCTCTTTCATAACAATGTGACAGCAGCAGATTTTAACTAATCACACTAATGACTACAGACCCTTTGTGGATTTTATGAATTAGTGATAAAGTGGAACAAATCTGCAAAGTAAAGGAAAATGCCTCATCAAATTTATTCATTTATTTTGACAAGAGCAATTTTGGTTTAATTACTTATGATGGCATTTCAGTAAATGTGCTGTAGCATGTTTTCTCAAATTAATTAAGCCCCCTTTTCCCACTAACACACTGTGCTTATAGAAAAAGGAAAAAAAAAACACATATTTCATTGAGACATTCACTGGTTTCTGGATTCCTTTGGGAAAATATATAAAAATTTTTCAAAATTGTTTCCTTTTGAATATATATTCCATAAACTCATCTGGAGAGAAAATTAGGTATTTATTGTAGAAGATAAATTTGGATATAAATTGAATTTGGAGCTAAATTTGCTTTTCTATTTGTAAAGTACATTGAAATATGTCCTAAGAGGAAAGCTTCAACTAAGCTGTTTTTACTACTTTCCACCAGAGAATCAGAAGCTGAAATAAAAAATGAAAAAAAACCCTCTATTTACCAATTCATAGACTTTCTGGATTAAATCTAATTTTTGCCTAATATATTAATAGAAGCAATATTTTGTATTTTACACCTCCACAAATCATGTTATGAAATAACTCAATCCCACCACAATGAAAATGAAGTCCTTTGGTTCTGTGATGAAAATTTAAATTTTTGGCTCACTCTGAATATGTTGGAGGATGTATAGCATATTGTTTTGGGTCAAGGACTCTGGAGGCAGACAAATTCGCTTCATACTCCAGTTCCACCGATTTCTCACCCATGTGACTTTGGATGGTGATATGGTTTGGCTGTGTCTGCACCCAAATCTCATCTTGAATTCCCATGTGTCGTGGGAAGGACCCAGTGGGAGATAATTGAATCATGGGGTGGGTCTTTCCCATGCTTTTCTCATGATAGTGAATAAGTCTCACAAGATCTGATGGCTTTATAAGACGGAGTTTCCCTGCACAAGCTCTCTTTGCCTGCCACATCCATGTAAGACATGACTTCCTCTTCCTTGCCTTCTGCCATGATTGTGAGGCCTCCCCAGCCATGTGGAACTGTAAGTCCATTAAATCTCTTTTCTTCCCAGGCTTGGGTATGTCTTTATCAGCAGTGTGAAAATGGACTAATACAGTTGGGTTCTTTATAATTACTGAACTTCAGTTTATAATCTTTTAAAAATGTAAATGCTAATAATATAGTCCACATTATATTGTTGTGAGAATGAAATGATGTAATGCATGCAAAGGGTTTTATACTGTTCTGGTACATAACAAGCACGAATAAATGTTAACTATTTTTAGTAAGTTGATAACTACACACTGTGGCCTTGAGGAACAGCTTGGTCCAAGCATAGGATTCAGAATTTGATTGCTACTAACACAGATTCACTCATTGACTTGGGGCAAACTAATGAAGTCTCCCAGGACTCTGATTTTCACTCCACAAAATGGGATTTGGTGACTAATCAAGAGGAAAAGTCTGCACTTGGTGAATTGAAGTCCAACATAAATGTCCTTACAGCACATAATCACAATTTGTATTACCTTTATTTTTTACATAGAGTAAAATACATAATCCTCACTAACTCATGGTGAATAAGGCATATTTTAACTCATTAAAACCCTTCTCTGACCTTGGAAAAAGATGCTTAAATGAGCTTTATGTTTCAATGAAAAAAGTGGCACTTGTTCAAGTCTACTGCAAAAACTTTAGCACTTTAGCAAACTCAATTCAGGTTCATGGCTAAAGTTACACATTCTAATCTTATTGTCCCATGCTGCTCTTGAAGCAAACAGAAGACAGCCATGTTATGCATTGACAACAGGCACCAATTATATATACATGATAAACTGTTTGACATCAGGCTGCATTGTGAAAATAACTTCCTATTTATATAAAGTATTATATAGTGATACTTAACTCCAAAACTCTTATTTCTCTTTAAGGCTAAAAACTCCTATGTTGTTGACGATTGGTAATGACTTCTGGATAACAGAGCCAGTTCTGCCAAGAGCACAAGAGGATAGTTCATTTGTCCTAACCTTAATTCTCAGGGCTGCCCAAGCAGCAGCAAGGCTGAGGCTGGAAAAATGACTCACAACACGGGAAAAACACACTCGAGAAAATTATGTACCAGTAGCTAACAAACTAAAAATAATGGGATTGTACGTACTTTTAAAAAATTCTGAAGAAACTCAAATAACCAATACTTTATTATAATTGATCACCTGTTTTGACTGAATTAATGCTTTTGAGTCTTTCTTCTCTCCTTCCTTCACCATAAATAGCTTTTGATAGACATTTTTAATCATTTCATATTATAGTCCTCATTTACCATCTTTGCCTGATTTTATGCCTACTTACAGCCCAAAGACATGTAGAAATGATTTGGAGATTCTACAATCAATACACTTGCTCTGTACAGAGCCCAGCACAGGGCATGCAGGGAAAGAAATATAAAAGACTCAGTCCCTGCTCTCAAAGAGGATTATCCATCATGCTGTGATCTCTTCTGCCCCATGCATTAGACAATGTGATTTGTATAAAGCTACATGAAAGCAAATACACAAACGTTAAGAATGTAAGCATAAGCTTACAAGTATCTCTGACACAAATTTCTCTATTTTTCTGCCTAGTAATCTACATTCTCATCTTTCCTAATGTAAGAATGAGAAAACAATATTCTGTACACGTATTTGAATTAGCTTTTTTATTGTCTTCAAATGCAGTATCTTAATTATACAGTAACAGGTGCTGAATTTATAGTACAACTATAGTAGATTTTGCATTCTTACATTACATAGCTGTGATACATACCTTGTTATAGCAGTCAGAGCCAGCCATCTAAACTTAAAAAAAGGTGGACACAAAAGAATCCTAACAAATTATATACAACTCACAAGTAGGGGATAGCACACCCCAGCTCTTTATCCTGACCTACTACTACCAAGTCAGAAAAGCTCTTATTTGAATGTATATGAAGAACAACAAAACAAAGCAGAACAATATACACCAACAACACAAGAACATATGCACGCGAGTACACACAAGTGCCCAGCAAATTTTACATCATTCTTTAAAAATTAGAGTTTCTAGTTGAGTGAACCACTGGATAATTTGAATCTGCTAACTTCTTTACACTGGGCATCTGTATTATGCTGTCTTCTGCCCCAATGAACTAACACATAAAAGAAGCATCTTAACTGTCATGATTGTTAATGCTTTATTACACAATTCTAATATAATCAACTCATGATTTAGACTCAATGAATTTAAAATTTTTGATATGACCAAGAATTAAACTAAAGCTTCACTTTGTAACAAAAATGAAGTATTTGTAATCAAAACTGCAGAAAACAAACTTAACCTACTGAAAGACTTTGAAAGAGTCAATTGCGTGCAAATAGGAGTTTCTAATTATAAATAAATCTTAACTAATTGACTCTAACAGGACCTCTATTAGGAAGAATTTGTTAGCAAGGAATTTGAGGAGTAAACAATCTAACCACTGAGAAAGGACTTAAAGGAATTTCATTTTAGCACCATTCAGGTATTTCACTGGAATCTTGGCCCAATTACTCTGAGCACACAGCCTAAAATGCAGTTTTAGTACTGAAAATAATGGCATAAGTAAATAATTAAGTAAATAATTTTTATAGTAGCCTTAACCCATATTTAAGTGTTTGACAATGGATACTAAGCAAATCAGAAGGTGCAAAGATCATCTGTTGACAATGTGGTGTCAGCATAACCTAATGCTTTTTCAGGGGTGTCAAATATGCAGCTCAGCTCCTGTGAGGATATTTTCCTTCCCATGCCCAGGAGAGAGATCATTAATCTAATGTGTCACTCTTTCTCGTCAAGCTCAGACCATAGCCTTGAATCTTTCTATAGACATCCCTTTAGATATTGAAGAACAAATGTATAGAGTTAACACAAAAGGCAAACCTTAATTGTTATCCCAGCCTTAAACAATTAAAACCCCTTCTGAATCACTGATACATTTTCACATAGAAAGTCAGTTAAGTCTTTGTCCTCGGCTGAGGACATGAATGTTGAGATAGGGAAGGGGTTAAATGAGGTCTAACTATGCATTCCACATGTGTATTTCCCATTCAATATTATTGCTTACAGAACAGAGATCTAAACTCCCCTACCAAGGACCTCTCAAAAGGCCATGGGATATTTTGGACACATAGCAAGTGTCAAAGCATATAGGTATTTGCTATTTTATTCTGAAAATATGTTTGTGTATCTCTCATAGCCAGGAAAAAGTATGCAATGAAAAATAAACAGATTATTAGTAATATACAAGTAGATCATCTGGCTTGTATAACTACTTACTCAGCTCCAACTTCCAGTGCCCTAAGGTGAAGCCTCTCTAAACACCTTACCTCCAGGCCAGGTGGCAGAGATTATCTTTAACACTTTTCACCTAGGAAAGCACTTAAGTACATCTGGAGCCTTACTGCTCGAAGACTGCTAAAACACCAGTAGCATCAGTATCACCTGGGAACACGTTAGAAATGCAAAATCACTGCCCCCATGGAGACCAACTGAAGTAAATTCCGCATATTAACAAGATACCCAGCAAATGTACAGGCATATTAAAGTTTTAGAAGCATTAACTATACTCTTAGAAGCCCAGATCCAAGAGCTATTTCACAGAATTTCAAAAAAAATTCAAGAATGCTTATTTCTAATCCTGTAAATATCATTGACCAAATTCTGTGAAACAAAAATCCAATAAGATACTCTGCCAAAAAATAAAAGGAGGAGAGGTTACATTTAAAAATGTGAGAAAGTCCACACATCATCCTCATGGAAATTCACTACACACATTAGCAGATTGTAGGCTCTGAGAAGTACCACAAAGAAACTAGTTTTACTGTTTAACTCAAAAATTCAAAAACAGTTCCTTTTTCAACTACTATTAACTGCCTATAGAGATCCTCTGAGAAAACTGCTACAGATTATAATTCCCTGTAGCATATATATATATATATATATGCACACACACACATATATATATATGCAACACAGGAAATATATATATATATGCACACATATATATATGTGCAGCACACAGAAACCTGTACTACCTCATCCATGGGATCCATATTATAAGACAGAATTACAGTGAAGTCCTTTTGCTATATCTGGTTAAAACTAAAAAGGTAAAAGAAAAATGAAAATCTTGGTTAGGGCTCCAGAATTACCTGTATCAAAGTGAATTTTTGGTACATTAGATGGTATTCACAAGGCTCCTGTATATTTGCCTGGAGTCAAAGTAAAAACAGGGAGCTAGAGTTTGAAACTGACTCATTTTAATATAGCAGCACATCCTAAAAAAGATTTTAATGCCTTCAGCTCATGCTTTAGAGTTAGAAGTTCTTGGAGTTATTGTATTGCTCAAGATGATTCGCAAATACTGAGAATAGAATTCTGCCCTCATTTGTGACTATTTTATATCATTCACAATAAGAACATAATTGCTGTATTAGTCTGTTTCACACTGCTATAAAGATACTACCTGAGACTGGGTAATTTATAAACAAAAGAGGTTTCATTGACTCACAGTTCTACATGGCTGGGGAGGCCCCAGGAAACTTACAATCATGGTGGAAGGCAAAGGGGAAGCAGGCACCTCCTTCACAAGGCAACAAGCAAGAGTACATGCACGCAGGAGAAACTGCCATTTTTAAAACCATCAGATCTCGTGAGAACTCCCTCACTATCACGAGAACAGCATGGGGAAACTGTCCCCGTGATCCAATCACCTCTTACCAGGACCCTCCCTCACCATGTGGGGATTATAATTCAAGATTGGATTTGGATGGGGACACAGAGCCAACTCATAATCAATTACTCCCTGAAAACTGCAATAAATAAATAAGTCAAGTACAGGGTATGATCCAACACTCACCTGGACTAACCATCCCATAACACCCACATTCATATATTTAAAGAAAGCAGATAGAACTTAAATAGGGTAAAGCCACAGCGGAATGAGAAACTGGGTTGACAACAGGATGAAAAAAACATTCCAGGTCCTTATACTCCCCAACAAATCATCCCACCCCAACACATGTCAAAACTTGGTTAGATGGATTCATATATATTCTTATCAAATTCCCAGTTTCCATCTCTTTCAAAAGACATATTGAGTAGGTTCTAAAATTTCACAAAGCTTCAATAGTTTGTAGACTTTTACTTTTATCTTCTAGACATTTAGCCTAAAGCAAAACTTCAACCTGTTGTTAAGAGTAGCCAGGGCCCCCAGGGGAATCCTGTGTCTTTGACCCATGCATCACTCATCTGCCCACTCAGATGAGCAACACCTGATCATAGGAGCATGCGTAAACTCTTTTTCTCTTCCCACAGACCTCTATTTGTTGAAGTCCAAATGCAGAGACAGAAACAAAATAATGACATGGGTTCCTTTCTGGGAAGGCAGATGTTTCCTCTCTTAATCTTCATCACCAAGATCTTGCAAACAGTGAGTTAATGGTAGAGGATCTCTTTAATGAGAATTCCCAGCCAAGAATGGAGGACCAAGCCATGTCCGCATACAATTGCTATATCCCAAACCAAAAATAGAGGCCCTGGGAATGTTTTATTATGAGCCAGGAAGAAACAAAAGTACAACCACATTGCCGAAGTTTCCCCCAAATATAAACACATCCTCTTACATCATTCAGAGCTATTAATAACTATTAATTAAGAGCTATAAATAACTATTAAGAACCCATAATACTTTATACTCTAATCAGATTTACCCATCTTGGTAACAAACAGTCAGTGCTGAAATCTAAAAGATACTAATTTTTTTAAATTTAAATCCCAAAGAGGAGAAATGATCTGTTTATTAGTAATAGAGCTACAATTAAGTAGCTTTAAGTTATATTTATACACACATATACTTATATATGTATGCATATACACATACACACATATACATATATATGTATGCATATACACATACACATACACACATACGTATATATGTATGCATACACACATACACATACACATTAGATATATTAGGCCCCAAAATTGTGTCCTATGTCAAACAATATATTCCAAGCTTTGATTCAGAAAACTTGGCCAGTCTAACATTAGCAAAAGTGCGGGTATGTGAAATACATAGAATTTGGTAAAGGTTGTATGTTTTTTAAAGTAAGTAAGAGGAAAATGTCAATTTGAGACCTCAACTAGTTCAAGCTGTAAGTCACTAGAAGACAGCGGCTCCAAATAGCTGCTCGGTAGCCTGTGCAAAATGAGTCAATTTTCTAAATTAGGTCTGCCGAGGCCAATGGAGGTCATACTGTGATTAAAATGGGCTGTGATGCCTAGTCACACAGGTGGAGCCAGCTGTGTGGGCAACTGTCAGGGGCAGGATTTCCAGCACCACACAATCCAAAAGAAAATAAAAAATAGACAATAGCTTATTTTCTCAGAAAATCTTGATTCCATGGGCCACGAATAATTCCCATCAAAAGCATACCCCAAAACTAGCCCTAAATCTCTGCAAACCACCCACATGAGATTAATTGGATCCATCTCATGACCAGAAGTTATTTTGGGGGAAATATTACTTACCTCTGAAAACATAAATAAAATTATTGTATTTGCATTACATATACCTTTGAGAAGTGTAAAAAAGCAATAACCCAGAGTGCCCTTGCAGGAAAGGCAATTAATCTTTGATGATACAAAGGCATAGCCAGAAGCTAGATCGAAAGAGACAAAACCAGAAAATCCAAGCACTAGGCAATGCACAAGATATGGCATAGAAGGTAATCAAGTGGGGAGATCAACCAGGAAACAGGCGCATAAATCACAGGTCCTATATCTCTACAAGTCTAGATCCTTTTCCTTTTTTAATGGCCAGCTAAAATGCCATGAAGATGCTCTAAGGGGCTTTCTCTGATCCCTATAACATAGTTCATCTCTGAACTCCAACAGCTCCTTGTTTGGATGGCTCTTGTTCCACTCATCACCTTCACCCTGTACTACAGTTATTTATAGACATCTCATCTTTCCTACTAGACAGTGAGATCTCTGAACTAGGAAACTAACAATTAGGAAGCACCTGCTCTGTCCACACATTGTATTTCATATTTGCACAGATAATACCTCAATGTAATCCTTATAACACCCTTGTGAGGTGTGTCTCATTTTTCTACTTTTGAAGGCAAGGAAACAAAATCAAAGGGGTTAAGTATTTGCCACAGTCTCACTATTACTACGGGCTAAAAAGGAGATAAGAATTAAAGTTGAATCTGAAGTTGATAGCTTTCCTACTACAAAAGGTTGTGTCTCATTCATTTTGGTATCCCCAGTGTGGTTCTTTGAACATAGACTGTGCTCAATAAAAATGTGCTTATTGGGTTAGGTAATTCACAAATGTTTTGTGAATACAAATGACAAGATCATTTGTCTATGTTTCAGGTCACCTGAAAGGCACCCCAGAAAATAAAGCAGTATCAAAGTGACCAAATATATCCTCTATAGACTGTACAAATTCAAACTGCCAAAAGAGTAAAAAAGAAAAAGGAAATAGAGGCAGTGAGCCAGTTTCTAACTTATCCTTGGGTGAGCTCCATAAAAACCACATATATTTGTACATAAGAACATGCTGTTCTAATTGACTATAGCATCCTGATACACTACACAGATGAAACGTAGGAAATCAAATGGTACCAGAAGTTTTCTCAAAAGCCCATTAAATAGTCTCTCAAAATAAGCAAGGTACAAGTCTAATCATGCTTTCTGTTCACAAAAATCAATTGTTTACCATTTTTAGTATGAGTGTCTCTTACTTGGGACCTGAATGAGAATTATTCACAAGGATTATATTTTCCCTTCTGAAGAGTAAGAATTCTGGCTGCACAATTTCAACTGGAGCCACAGTTATAAATTTTATAGGTTTCTTGGGGAAGCCCTAAGGTACTTTTCCCTTTTTAAAAATGTCACTGAACTAATTTTGAAGTATCCAGCTCTTCTGTTAAGTGTGTCAAAATTGAAGTCCAAGAGGGTAGATTGTCACATTTCAAAGTGGCCTCAAATTAAGTTTTCAAATACTATTTGGAATTTTATAATGTAGACTCTTAATAAAAACTGATTAATTAGCCAGTGGGCATAGTTTAAGGAAATGCTGCATAAAGACAGCGGAAAAGTCATTTGATTTGGGATCTAAGACCTGGGTTTTAGTCCTAGGTGGTATAATCTTTCTCCATTGTTTTAGTTTTTTTTTTAATCCCCCAAAGGCATGATCCAAAATATTTCTTAGATCTAAAGTTCTATCATTCCATCCAACATGTAATGGTCATGATTTTCACCAGATCTTGCATCAGACATAATAATGGACCTCAAAGATGTTCATGTCCTAATTCCCAGGACATGTGAGAGGGACTTTGCAGATGTGATTAAGTTAAGGATCTTGAGAAGGGGGGATTATCCTGGATTATCCAGATGGGCCTAATGCAATCACAAGGGTCCTTATAACAGGAGGGTCACAGTCAGAAAAGGATATGTGAAGCACAGGTTGGAGATATGTGGCTGCTGGCTTTGAAGATGGAAGAAGGCCAGGAGCCCAGGAAGGTAGTCTGCCCCTAGAAGCTAGAAAAGGCAAAAGACAAGATTCTCCCCTAGAGCCTCCAGAAGGAATAGCCCTGCTGACACCTTGATTTTAGGGTTTATGACCTCCAGAACTGTAAGGTAATAAAATTGTGTTGTTTCAAGCCACTAAATTTGTGGTAATTTTTAGAAGTAGCAACAGGAAACTAATTCCTGAATATGTTTCAATGTGGCTTATATACAGATTAATCACAAAAAGAAAAATCTGGAAAGATTCTGTTATCGTTCTTCTATTTGTCAATTTGATACATTGAAAGGTAAACATTTTCTGTTGCTAATGATTATGGGGAATGGTGAGTAATACTTCAATTATTCAATCTGACATAATCATGAGACATTCATGTAAAAGTAAAGTGGAGTAATGAGAATAATAATCATGATTATGACCAAACACTGAGCACTTACTATGTGCCAGGTACCATTGTAGGCACTTAACATGTGTTATCGTATTTGTGGCTTGCTCTGATTTCATTGATTGTCTGTCCCCGCCTTCTCACCTGCTCCACAAAAGCAGCCTTCAACACCAGCAGATAGAAACCATGGAGTAGGAAGGCAAGGTAAGATTAGTCAGGACTAGATAATGTTCTTCAAAAAAAAACAAAAAACAAAAAAACAAAAAAAAACACTGAGGTTATTTTTCTTCTACAGTACTTCAGGGAGAATACCCAAGTTACAACCATAAAATATGAGACAGCCCTCTTATTGGACTCACTTTAGACAAGTCAGACACTAGTCTACAATGCACCTGATAATTACTCTTCCATTTGAGACCCAAACACACAAATACTTTGTATGAAAGCCATCCTTTATAAGCCAAAAACAGAAATGTAGACATAAATTCCTAATATATCTGCTTACCTGGGGATTCCTGTGAGAAGGATTATATTATTACTTAACTGGGGTCCATTCTATCATAGTTTTGAGAAAGGGAGAACACAGCAATGAGCTAGGTGCTTTCTCACTTAATTCAATTACCTAAAAGAGCAAAATGCCGTAAGTGGAATTCCATTATTGTTAAGATGATCAATTACTAACTTTCTGCAAGGCTATTCTTTGCAAGAGGTAGATGCCAGAAAACAACCAAAACCCACTATGAGCAACAAAATTGTCAGTTCATGAAAATACCACATTAGTGATAACATGAAAAAATCATAAAGACCAGCAAAGATAGACACAACCCAATTGTAAACACTAATATCTGAATTTAGAATCATCTGCAAACAAAATATATCATCATTTGTCACAATGTCCCTGCTTTTGCTCTATTCTAATTCATTGCTCCCCAGCATCTTTATGAATATGGGCTATAAAATACTTTTTTCCAGTAGGAAACATTATTCCAAAGACAAATGACAAAACATAATTAACACTATTTAAGAAATACTAAAACAACAATTCTAAACACATATTTCCAACAATATTTTTTAAAATAAGATCATAATTTGTGTGTTTTCCATAAGATCAAAATTTGTGTGTTTTCCCCTAAAGAGAAGGCCTCCTAAAGCAATGCAATTGGTCTAGCTGACTAAATTAGTTTTCTTTCCCCCACGCCCCCATGAGTTTTCCAGAAGGGTCTGGTATAAAAGGCATGCCAAGTAACAATGAAATTTAGATTCCCATGGCACTGGGTATGTACTCTCATTAGTGTGTTTCACAATGTACCATCATTATTTGTTCCCACGTCTGTCTCCCTTGAAAGACTCAAGGGTAGGAATGAGTGTCTTCTTGATTTGTGTTCATCTTCACAATACAGAATATTTGTTGACTCTAAAGGAGTGGTATGGGTACTCACTGAGTTTTCTGAATGATAAATTAATAAATTGATTCCAAAGACCTAAATGTTACCCAAATCAAGAAAATATATCATCAATTTCACTGGCACAGTAAAATGTTCTATATATACAGTACAGGCTCAGTAAATATTGGTTAAAGACCTAATTAAGAAATGATTATACCATATATTAGTGGTGTTTTGAATTTTAAAATAAGTGACACATATCAAATTACAATCACTTTACAAAACCCATAACTGTCCATTAGCCCATCTGATGTATTTTCTCCCTAATGGAAGACTCATTGCTAATATGGTATAAATCAAATAATAAATGGCAATTTTCTGTTACTAATGCTCAAAATCAACCCACCACAGCCTATCAATACCTCTACTCAATACCTCTCCCACTGCTCATTCACTCACCCACTTAAGCCAACTTGTTCACCAGGGGCCCAGTCTGTATTTAGAAGCACAAGAAGAACCACCTAATTGTTATGTCATCATGACTAAGCCACAGTATGCTGTGATTAGTTTAGCATGAGAAGGAATGAGATAGAATCCCAGTAGTCTCATACAGTCAGTGCAGTCAAAGCATCTATGAGTAGGAGGAAGGAAATGCTATTGGGGTAGAAGAGGAAGGTGCTTTCAGAGGCTTAATTAGTTATTTAGAGAGGTGTGTAGTGTGTGTGTGTGCGTGCAGAATATATATATGTGTGTACATATATATACACACACATATGTTTGTGTGTATATATATATACCATCTTTACACTGATGGAGTGGTCAAGTAGTTTAGCAAAACATTTTAAGGAGATGCATTTGGAATTCTTTTAGGAAACCAAACTAAATGATGCTACAAAGCTTAAGGCAGCTTCTAAAACAGAAATCCCACTGGGACCAGTTCTAGGAACCTTGCCAGGGTATAGGATACAGAAGTTGCTTCAGCAATATCATTGAGATTTCTGTGTTAGGAAAGCAAAATTTCATAAGCAAGATAGTCAAAGCAGAGCTGAAAAAAGAATTTCTTTTCTAGTGGCCAATCCTTCCCTGGAGGATCTTTATGACTAGAGGAAGAAAAAAGAGAAAAATGCAAATGCAGATGGAAAATGAAGGAGGAAGAAAACTGGAGAGAGAGAAGAGAAGACAGAAAGGAAAATGGCCCCAGAGAAACTAAAAATGTGAATGTACTTAGACAGTAATATTAGATTTAGGAGGTTAAGTCTGAAGATTTAAAAGAAAGATTTAAAAGAACAACTCCCTAAACTCGCATTGCTTTTAACTTCAGTAGCAATGCTATGGTTGACAGGGATAAAACTGGTCTTCTTAAATTTGCCTCAGTGAAAAGGCTGCTGCTCTCCTGGTGAATGCAACTTCCAGCTCAAATGGTTGTCACCTTGGGAACATTAAGAAAAGTCTCAAAAAGCTTAAATTTTGAATTAGGAATATAAAAAACCTTTCATTTCATTTACCAACTTTTGTAACTGAAATCTCCCTACTTGTCATGTACCGTTTCTTTGAACCAAGGAAGTGCTATGTTGAAGGGCTGCTGATCTACTTAGATGTCAGCATACATTTCTACAGGAATCCTCATGATTGCTGCCATCAAAGTGGCAAAATGGGCCAGAGATAAAAAAGTTTTCTCTGGAAGAAAAGATCATACATTCTTGATTAGAAGCTATTTTCTTTGGGACAAAAAATCAAGAACTCATTTTTTTAATCATAAATAATTCCACTTAAATATACAAGCCTTATATAAACTCTTAGTAATATATTGGTTCTCTAGTAGTGCATAATGAAACTATATATCAATGTAGTGAAGTAAATGACAAAATATAAATAAAACTAGGCTTAAGGACATAAAACTATTAGCAAGTGGTACTAGAGAGCAAGATTTGGTGGAATAAAAACCATGCGAAGACAGAATGGACTTGTCCTCCAAAAGGTAAATGGATAAACAAAATGTGGTATATCTATGCAATGTAAAGAAACCAACTCTTGATACACACAACTACATGGATGAGTCAAAAACATTATGCCAAGTAGCCAGGAACAAAAAAAATATATTGCACATGTATCTATTTATACATAATTGTAGAAATTGCAAACTATTTTAAAGTGACAAAATGAAGATTTCATTGATTGCTAGAGCCAGAGATCTGAGAGCCAGGGAGGAATAGACTGTGAAGAAAACTTTGGATATGACAGAGTTCTGTATGTTGATTGTAGTGGTAACTTCATGGGTGTATACATATGTCAAAATTCATTGAATTGTACACTTTAAATGGATATTGTTTATTGTACTTATACTTCAGTAAAGATGATTTTAAAAGAAGAAATAATTTTTTAAAAATGGTTTGTATCTGATCTTGACATATTTTCCAAGAAAAATTAGTAGGCTATTTAAGAAACATAAACATAATAGAATTAATAGGTTGAATTTGCAAGGTGTGGCCTGTATTTCTAGAGCTTCAACTGTCATTTCTACTACTTCGCACCCATTGGGAAAGTGGGAGGATCAGGTATCACTGATCCCTACTGTCAGAAGGGAGGAGACCAAGGCACAGAAGACCTCATAATCAGGACGACTGGTGCAGATGAGTGCACTATAAGCAATAAGTGGTCCAAGAAAACAATTTCTTGATCCCCTTTTACTTTTAGAATGTGATTATTCACATTTTACAGTGACATAAAGAGATATAACTAAAGGTCCCATCAACATGGTAAAGGACACAGAAGAGAAGTCTAAGTCTGGCCAATTGTTTTATTTTTGACAAATACTTCATATTGCAAAATCTTCTAGATCCTTCAATTATCATCCCCATCACTTCTCTTTCCTGGATATTTTTCCTCTGACTACTGTTAGCTACCACATCATTGGGCAAAGAACATACAAGAAGTGGCCTATAAGTATGCCATTTGTTTCTTTATGAAAAGCTAAACAAACGTTCAAGAAGAAAACAGAAGGGAAATTTATGAAGTAACTTTTGACTACTATCTTCTCTCATTAAATAAAAATGTACACTTTTCATTATCTTCCCCTAGGAATCCCTGAAAGTGGAACATTAAATGAAGCCACTCACACCAAGCGATGAGTATGCGTATTATCTAGTAAACAAGTGTTTAGAAAACATACTTATTCTAACTATTATTCAAACTTTATACACAAGCAGAGAACACTAAGAGAATTCTGCTACATTGTATGTATAGAGAGGTGGCTCTGTGAGAAATTTAACTGATGAAAATATACACAGAAAAGGATTTCCTTTGGTTATTAAATAACCCTGACACTACACAAAGCACTGACTTTGCCACCTAACAGCTATTTGGAAATAAATAGGCAATTCTCAGGTATGAAATTTAAACATAACAAAAGAAGCATTCAAACACTTTTATCGATAGGAACAAAGAATTTAGACTTTTGAGCCATAGGGAACAAGAAACAATCACATATGTGTTGATACAACCACAGCAAAGGAGATAATTAAGCAACAATTATTACATGACTATGAGTAATGATAAGAAGCTTTCTAAATAAATGGATCTATCTGTTCCACCAATTGTTTTCTAGAGCTCCTGAAAAATTACTTAAATAATTTGCTAATATATGATACTATCAAATGCATTTGGAAAAATAACTTTATACCATGGGGAGGAGAAAGAACATCATAATTCTCAAGTCATTTCCTCACAGGTACATTAGAAAAAATACCAGCCTTTTTGTCCTCTAAGTACAACACATCTATGATGAACATGGCAAGAGAAGTACCAAGTATAACATAACTATTATTAATGTCAGCAATTAGCCAATATGAACGCTCTGGAATAACCTAAAAATTTGTTTTAAGATTGATACTGCAGTTAATATATATCAAATGGCTTGTAGGGTGTGATATAGCATTATTAGATGTTTCATCGGTAGTATACTAGAACCAGTCTACTGGTCGATGAAATTCCTGTGCTCCACAAATGAAAAAATAGATCCAAAGTTGGACACACACTTCCTAATAAAATTCCATGCAAGATAAGCTTTAAATTCACCAGAGAAAGCAATGCTATTGACTCAAAATTCAAGGCCCAAAGAGGTAGTAGAGATGTATTAATGCAAAGATCTGTATTTTTCAAATACTTGTTTTAAACAGCTACTCAAAAGTACAAAGAATCACAAGCAAATATAACAAAATGATAGAATCATGCTTAATGTGAAATTCTTGTTTACATACAGCCAGTGGAGTGTATAGTTTAGCCAATAACAATAATGTGCAGTCCCCAGACTAGGAAAGAACACCAAAAGAAACAGTGAATCCTTGATCTCTTGAAACTTATAATTTGTTCAGGAAGGAAAGAAATTTAAAAAGAAAAACCTAATCAAGAGAAATAATTTTTAAAAATATTTTATAAAATAATACCTTCACAAACACATATAACCTACAGTCTATAAATGTCCCAAGATTGATCAGGCATAAGAAAGTTTGAAAAGCAGGCTAAATTAAAATATTTCATCTTCTTCCCATGCATACTTTCCCCATACAAGAATAGCTACCTTTAAACTATTTGCTCTGTGTTAGTTTCTTCATGAGAAGAAAAATGGTCACAAAAAGTTGTTGTAAGCTGAAGAAAAATGGGGACAAATATTTCACAGCTTCTCTCATCAAAAAAATGAAATCTAGTTCTCTGCTCCCTGAATCTGGAATTGGCTGTGTAACTTGTTTGGCTAATGGAACATTAACAAACAGGATGTAGACAGGGGCTTGAAAAGTACTTGCAACATGTTTACCCTCTCTTGCTGCCTTTGGAACCCAGCTGCCCTGTGAAGCAGCCCAAGCTATGTTGTTGGACGCTGGAGATACAGGGTTTGGTCCGTTCATCAATTTCCAGGCATGTGTTCAAGGCCATCTTGGGAAGAATAGCCAAGAGCAGACCTCCCAGCTGACTGTGGCTGTATGCAGGAACTCTGGTTATATCAGAAGAAGAACCACCCAGCTGAACACAGCCTAAATTGACACTTGTTGGGCTCCATAGCATCAGCTGACTACTTAACCAATACAAATGCATTTCAACATTTAACAACTGGAACTGCTGTGCCACTGCACAAAAATCAGCCCCAAACACAACTGATGAGGCTTCAAAAATAGAAGCATTATTCGTAACTTAACTTTCTCATTTAGCTAGTTAAAATGTTCTAATTTCTTTGTTTACTCATTTGTTGTAGACACTGACATTTGGCTCCTGGTTTTACTGCCTCTTCATTGAAATGGCTGACCCCTAAGACCCCAAGATACCATGAGGTATCTCATGGTTTAAAATACCAAGAATTCTCAAATGCAGTTGGCAAGGTGTCTACAAGATATCATAGATTGATTCAAAGTTTTAAAAGGGAAAAAGAAACTTGTTTGTTTTACAGTCTCTCCCCAGCATAAGTGATGGCTCCAGGCATAATTGGAAACAACTGGAATCAAATTGGATCAGTTCCCCCAAACAAGCAATCCCAAAGATAAGCAGATAATAAGAAACATAGTAAAAAATTATAGGCTCAGAGCTCAGAAAAAGCAGAGTTTTAAAAAGATTCCAGAAATCTTTCAGGAACTCTGGAAAAGGAAGCTGAAAATATGCTTTTAATTGCCATTGGAAAGAAAAAAAATTATTCGCTCCTTCCGCCCCTGCCTTTTTTCATTAAAATGTTGAAGATAGACAGAGATTGTTCTTCAAGAGCATGAATTATTCTCAGGAATAACCTGCATTATTTCCAAAAAGAATTACAATAAGAAATATATATTTATTCTCTGTATTATTTCCAAAAACAATTACACTAAAAAATATATATTTATTCTCTGGAAAACTCAGTAGTCTATGCAGCTCAATTCACTTACCAGGAGAGAGTACGGTAAGCTTTCATCTAAACAGTTTTAAGCTCTTCTAAGAGATCTTCCAATTCCAAGTAGTTAAGAAAGAAGTGTGCCGAGGGTTTCCCAATTATTACCTGTGCCTCAGTATTGAATCATCAAGTCAGCAAAAATTTCAATATTCAATTTAGGAAACATAAAGAAAAGAAATTGAAGAAAAAAGAGGAGAACAAAGAGGAGAAACAACTGAAGATAAAAACGGTGTCCAGTTGTTAAGTATCCCTTCATGAAATTACTAGGAAACCATTCACAAACCATACAGAGATTAGGTAATTCAGGACATTATGTTTTCTCAAGGACAAATCAAGCAATTGAGTGATGGTAGAATTAAAAGAGATTAGAGAGCTGAAGGCAAGACCTTTAGCTAAGACATGGAGAGATAGAGACATATAATTAACCTGATCACCATGAGCCAAATAAAAAAGGTACAGGAGTCTGCTTGCAATAGAAGAGCAGAAAACGAATAGGAACCACTTTGTCATCAGCTGCTCAAGCAACATTTAGCATCAAAAACAATTTGCTATATGAATAGGCAAAGCTGAGGTCAACATATAGGTATTATGTTATTGATAATACTTGCTTGATTAATGCTTGTTCAACTACTGAGAACAGCAAACGAATAATTTTCAAAAGTTACTTCATGCCCCACTAGATTTATTGTTAATATATTACATTATATTATAAAATAATGCAGTATCATTTAAAATTAAAATCTCTTTATTTAAAACAACTTCCTCTGGGAAGATAGCCTAGAGAATAGTACAAAAAAATAATATTATGTTTATGAAAACATTCATCATAGTTTGATTTAAATAGTATAACAGTATAATTTTAAAAAGTAAAGCAATCTAGAAAATATTATACTGAAATGACCAAGAAATGTATGTACATCAATTGAATAAAATATGATGTAGACACAAAATCACAGCAAAAAGATGAAATAAAAATTAAAAAGCTACGTAACAACAGTTTTGCTAACTACATAGCAATTATTAAAAGGAACAGTTTTGCTAACTACACAGCAATTATAAAGAGGTAGAATAAAGATGCACAGGGAAAAAGGAGTTAGAGATAATTAGGATAACAAAATATCTCTTTTTCCTATTTTACATATCGAAAACATATTATAGTAATATTATAGTAAAAAAATTAAAATAACTTCTTGGGCCTTAATTACAAGAGTTGAAACTCTATTTTATGATCCCATGCCATCATGGCTACATGTGATCATTATATTACTATATATTACATTTTATTACTATCATGACATAAACATACTTCAATAGTGCTTTTTTAAAAATCTGAAAGCAATCGCACAGCATCCACAAAAGCAAAGTAGCAAATGATGTACCTACCAGAAAAAGGCAGTGATACTATGCTCGGAGAAAAACACAATTCAAACCTAGATTATTAATACAGTAATCTCCTCTTAACCTCAGTTTCACTTTTGGTGGCTTCTGTCAGTTACTGTGGTCAACTGTGGTCCAAAAATAGGCAAGTACCATTCAATAAGATATTTTGAGAGACAGAGACCACATTCTCATAACTTTTAATCTCTTACTGTGTCTAATTTATCATAGGTTGTATGCATAGGACAAAAACATACTATATAGAAAGTTCAGTACTATCTGCAGTTGCAAGGATCCACTGGGGGTCCTGGAATGTATTCTCCTCTGATACAAGTAAACGTTGTATCTGAACGCTGTATGTTACAATTATAAAGAGGTAGGATAAAGATGCATAGCAAAAAAGGAGCTGGAGAGAATTCGGATAACTAAACACGTTTTTTTCCTCTTGTCTCTATTTTACATACTAAAAATACAATATAGTAATGTTATATTTAAAAATATTTAACATAACTTCTTGGGCCTTAATTACAAGAGTTGTTACTCTTTTTCATTGTAATCCCATGCTGTCATGGCTACATGTGATCACTATATGACTACATATTATATTACTTTATATCAATATCATGAGATAAACATATTTCAATTAGCACTTTTTAAAATATAGATAAACAATTGCACAGCCTCCACAAAAGCCATGGTAAATAATTTGGTCAGCTTCATCAATATAAAGGCACAATTGGAATACTCCCAGAGCATCTTACAAATTGCTGGAATGCATGGAGCACATCCCATCCCCTTGAGTCTCCAATGTCCTTAAGTAGCCTAAGCCTGGCTAAGGATGAAGTTTATTCTCCACTAGCATGAATACAATTCAAGACTCTTTTTTTTTGGTTGTATATGAGTCTCTTTTAAAATACTTCACAGAGATAAGAAGCATTCATTAAGCACTTTATCCACCAAAGAATGAATGTCTTGAATTTTACAAACAACATACGTGACCAAGACTACAAAAACAGACAACTGCTTCTTCCAAACACTCCATTGCTACATGATCGCCATTTCGAAAACAGAATAGGAAAAAAAATTGCAACTGTCTATACCTTTCTTCTCTGAGAATCTGACAAATAACAGAAATATGACAAAAGCTTTAAGCACAATTATGTTCATAAAACTAGTAGTCATGGATGATGGGAAACTTCTATGACCATGTCTGTCCATCAGCTAACTCTTAGCTAGCTGCATTTACCTCCTAGGCATCCCTGAAAATTAACAAATTATTAAAATGTGCTGATATTAGCAGGCTAATGATAAAAATTATAAGATAATAGGTTTGTTGTACAGCCTCTGGCACAAATACAAAAAAGGCAAATTTTCCTTATTCATGATTAATCCAGCTTTGAACTTCTTGTACTTGTTATCTGTTAGTTAGAATACCAAGAATTACCTATAATTAGGACTTGATTGGATGAATAGCAAAAATTAAAATAAAAAATTCTTTTTTTTTAACAGCAAAACCTCTATACTGATGTACTTCATCCCCAATTTTTTATTTGACCATACACTACTAATTAACAGCTGGCAACTAGCATGGTTTAAAAGACGCAGCTATGGAATCATTCAGCTTGCTAAGAACCTAGACTGTTTTATGAAATTGAATCACTTAAGATGTCTGTACTTTCCATTATATACCCTGGGGTTGTCTCTAATACTTTCCTTGAATACTTGCAATGGAACCATCTTTCTGGTAAAAGTTTTACTGTAAAATGCTTTTAATACTATTCTATGGAGAGCAACAGATTTACCTCTCCACAGCAGTCAGGTTTTGATAAATAGTATGACCAGGCTGTAATAAATAGTGAAATAATGTGCTTGAAACTTAAAAAACAAAAAAACATGATTACTGAAAAATTGCTCTAAATAGCCAGTGAAAAGAGGAATTTTGTCTTATGTGTTAATATCTCAGGGGTCAATCTGTACAAATTATTCCTATTTTTAATGTAAATGTTAATACTTCTAATAGAAGTAATTAATAATTATTTAGTGCCATGTGAACCATCCATTTGACTACAGAAAAAGAAAAACTTAAAGCCAAATTATAAGATTAAGATCTAAAATCAAGGTTAAAGATATTTAACTTTTATTATTCAAATAGGAACATAAAAAGGTATTTTCTTCTGAAAATATAACTGATCTTTAGGGATATAGACTTAAAACTGTCAAATTATTTTCACAACATTCACACATAGCCTGTTAGGTTATTTAGTATGCTAAAAAACAAAAAACAGGTATTTAATAGGTTAATATTACATAATATAAATGTATTTTAAATATCAGAAATGTGATCTATACAATGTAATATCACATTTCTAAATTACATTTCTAGTTAGGTGTAGAAAATTCTAATTTTTATTATATACTGACAAATTATAGTTGTATATATTTATGGAATATAAAGTAATGTTAAGATTTTTTAATACAATGATTAAATCGAGCTAATTAACCTGTCCATTACCTAGAATATTTAACATTTTTGTGATAAGAACATTTGAAATTTATTCTCTTAATGTTACTGAAATGTACAGTACTCAAATATTAGCTATATTCACCATGCTGTGGAATTAATCTCAAAAAAAGTCAAACTCATTCCTCCTATCTGAGCCTTTGTACCCTTTGACTGACATATTTCAAGTGTATTTGACATCCACTGAAGAACTTCTGAGTAAATCACACAGAACATTCTAGGATCCATTAGAAAATCTAAATAAATATATGGCCTTTGGTCTCTTTCAGAAAATGTAAATAAATATATGGTCTTCCATTTTCACTTTCCAGTGTGTAAAAAAAATTGTAAGTCATTTCCTTCTTCATATAGTAATAATGAGCAACTCAGTTATTTGTCTAAAAATCTTCAAATAGTAACTATGTGTCAGCTGATTTAGGCTAACATACATTTTCAAGTTTGCAAATACATTTCATGAAAAATTGTGAAGGAAAAAAATTATTCATTTTAAGATAGAAAAATCATGGTTTCATTTGCATTTTTAATACAGAATGTCATATTTCTAAAGCAGAAGAAATAGTTGCAGTTTGCCGAAGTAAAACTAAATATCCCACAAGATAATGGTTTTACAATTAAAGGTATTTCCTTGACAGAATAGATAGCAATTTAAAAATGCCCAAAGTTAAAGAGAATCCAGGATCTGTCTGCTTCTAATGGCTTTAATGAAGCAGAATTGAATCAATGGCTTCACAATGCCAGACAATCATCTTGGCTTTTTTTTTTTTTTTTCTTTTCTTCACTGACTCCACCAATTGTTTTGGCTTCCAGTAGAAACAGCTTCAATTAAAGATAATGGTTGTTTGGCTTGAATGAAGACTAAAGGCCAGGGACTCTAATGTAAGTCCTGAAACACTCAGAAAACAAACAAGGTGGTTTTTAAAATACATTTCATAGAAGTTCAAGTTGTTCTTAAGAAATTAAAGCTAGTTGGAGAGAGCTAAAAATGTTATTACAACTGCATTTCAAATGGTAAATCCTTAACTTTAACTTAATGTTCAGATATTATCTTGAAAGCAAACGGAAACCTGAGCAAGCACCTCTTGAAATCAATCGATGCAGATAGATGGCACCTCAGAAAAATCCCTAAAGTTGGCCTCAACTGTCCTGACTTAGCCATGTAATGAATGCAATTCTATCTGGTTTGCCTAGGTAGTAGGAATATCCACAAAAAGAACAAACCTTTCCACATGCATCCAAGAAATAAACTCAGGTTTTTATTCAAGCCAGAATTTGTAAAGGAACCATCAATGGCACTCATATCTTTCCCAAATAGAAAGATACAGATGGTTATTATTAAAAGAAAAAAAAATGTTTTTGTGTGGAAAGAAGAACCATGGTCATAGCAAATTACTTTGAAATTTAAAAAATTGTTTATTGCTTTACAAACGTTTAATATTTCAGTTAAATCTGCTTCTTTCTTTGAGTTATAGTTTAATCACATGTTATTGAATAGAAGAAATACATTACAGGAATGAGAAGGAGTAAATATGGTTCATATAATCACCTCTGCTATTTGAAAACACTGAGTATTGTTTTTGCTCATGCAAGAATCATAAAAAATTGGCAAGTTGGATTCAGGCCCATTTACTCTGCAGTTTATACAGAAGCTATTACAGAAAATGAAGTACATAACAGAAACAAGATAGAACTTATAAAAAGGAAGTATTATTAAAGCATGATGCCTGGCAATTCACTCCCCAAGGAGAAACTAGACCTACCCACACATATAGATTCTAAAGGGGGAAAAAGGAATCACAATAATAAACAAGAATCCTGCTATTTAGAAAAATGAATATATATCTCAAAAAATCCTTACATGAACTGTGATTCTCTGAAATTTTAGTACATCTAGAGATTGGGTACATGACACAGCCTAGCCAGCTAGGATAAGCTTAACAAACATCTGTTGAAAGAATAATTAGAAAAGGAAAAAGCGTCTACCCATCTTTTTTATTCTAATTTTAGCCCTGGGTAAGGAACCAACTAACAGCACCTGAATTAAATTTATCACTTTCACAATACCATCCAGTTTTATAGATCTGCAAATCTTCATAATAAAACATTTCATTGTCTTCGAATGTCAATCCATCCCATCAGGGCTGAAGTCAGCCACAAAGTCAACAACCTAAAAATAGACTGTGGCGAGTGTGAAGACTGTCACTTGCCTGCCTCTGTCAGCTCCTCTTGCCAGCAGTGAATGGAAAACTCAGGTGATGCCTCATTGTGTATAGACATTTCCCCTTAAGCAAATAAACATAACAGCCAAAGCACAGCTTCGATAGCCTAAGGAATAATGGAAGAGGCATTTTAAAGTTGCTAAATCAAATCATTTTGCCTAGAAATGGAAATGAGAATGCTGTATCAAACATGTTTGTAAAGCAGACAATAGTCAAAACTGTTTGCCTGTAATTTTCTTGATTCAATTCCTAATAACAACAGTTGCATCAGAGCAGATTTTCGCTATTATACTCCCAGGTTGTTCCACATTGGGGTTGTTTCTACACAGTAATAAAGCATCTGGGTGAAAAATGGAAAAAACACAACTAATCATCCAGCTGTTTCTAAAATCCCAGCTGTTCAGTAATAGGCAGAAAATAGCTAACATAACAACAGAACATAACAGACTCACATTGCAGGTGGTTGTAGAAGCTTTCTGGATATGCACTGGCATGACCTGATTTATAAAATGGGAAGATGTCTACCCAAATCACACATAAAAACTCTCCCTGAGAAATCTGCAAACAGGGACTGCAAAAGCCTTCCTGATCTGGGCTTTTCTTGATGCAAAGGTGAATGGGATGAGATAGGCTGGAGGGAAAGTGAGAAAACCAAACATTTTACATGTCTAGATCTGCAGTTAAAAAAAAAGAAAAGAAAAGAAAAACTTACATGGGGGAATGGAGGAAGAGACTGGAAGGAGATCCCTGGATACCTTACTTTGAATAAGTTTATATTTGGTCTGAAGTTCTATTAGGCTCTCCTACCTTGAATTTCTTTCTGAATCTGACAGGGTTGCAGCAAAATTTTGACAGTTGAGAGACTTTTTGAATCTCTCTTGCGAAGCTTATAAAACAACTACAATTTTTCTTAAACGAAATAAGGAAAAAAATGTTTCAGCATGTAATTTTCAGCTTGTTTTAGCAATGACGGAAGAATTTATCCCCTTGCTAGACTAGACTGATCTCTAATAGTGATACTATAGACATACAAAAAGGAAATGGTAATTCCTGAACAGAGCTTCTCCCATCCAAAGATTCTGCTTAGTCCCTTGAGTAAAAATAGTCTTGTGTCACAAGATGATTCACACCTTAAAATACTGTATGTTGCTTCATCCTTATCTATCGAATCTAACCCTTTCTTTCTCCACTGTTTCTCACACTGCCTTGAAACCTGTGAAGTATGTGGATTCTAGTAGTGAAATGACACCTCTTTTCCGTGTAGATGAGAAGAAGCAGCGGCAGCAGCAGCAGCAGCAGCTAAATCAGCAAGGAGCATATGATGGCAGAGTTCTAATTAGATTGCACAAATTTTATGATTTCTCCATTCCTCTAAGAATTGCACACCAGCAATAACCAACATAAACACATCATTCAGCTCTGTGTTAGTGACATTCATTCCCAGGGCTTCTACTGGCTGCTTACTTCTGTCTTAGCTTGAATGCACTGCTATGCTGACGTTCTATATTAGAATAAGGGGGAGAATTCTCCCCCTTTGAAACGTAAACGTCCAAGGAGTAATCTCCTAAAGACATGAGTCCCTTACTCTGAAGGGAAAGGTGAATCTTATCCTTAATGAGACATACAGTTTTAACTCCCAGCAGCAGTTTTATGGTTTCATATGTGAGTGCCCTCGAAGACGAAGAGCAAAGGGAATATTCGGACATATACACATATATGCCTACTCTAAGAGATCAATTCACTTTCCTGGATTCTTTGGGTCAACAAAAATTAATAGTTAGCATGACAAAATGAAGCAGTTTTTAGACTGACCTAGCTATTTTCACCATCAAATTAGTGACTTCATTTAGGCATAACTCCTTGTCCCTTGCCCTCCTCCCTGCTCCTGTTCCTATCTCCCAGTTGGCACTGATCCTGTTATATCTTGTCGTTACTCTAGGGAAAAAAAAAAAAAAAGAGAGTTTCCTAAATTCTCATTGGCTAGATCAGATCTGGAGGACACGGGTCAAGAGCTCTAATAACACTTCTAGGAACTCAAAAGTAAATCCTATTCCTAATATTCTTGCTTTGTCATTTAGATTCTAATATACATAGCCATTTCTCTGTGTTGTAATTCACATGTACTGAAATCAGCCTCTAAACTGATCAACAGCAAATGTTGCAAAGAAAGACTATCAGACAATTTTGTCATCCTCTAATCAATCTGTAGCCAAGTCTTTCACTTAATTTGCTGGAAGATAATGATTATATAAAATCCACCAATTTAATCATGAATGTGAAAAAGACACACACAAAAGAAGAAAAAGAGGTACCATTTTCCTCTCAAGAGGAATTCTTGAATTTCTTTCTGAAATCTGATGGGGTTGCAGCAAAATTTTTGGAAGTTGAGAGACTTTTTGAATCTCTTGCAAAGCTTATAAAACTCAGATTTCTTAATAAATCTGAATAACTGAATCATTATTCTTTGGATATGTCTCTCTCCAAATAACTATTGCAATCTCCAAATCTCATATTAATTTCTTAAAATTTTTAACTGGAGATATTCCTAAAGCTAATAAGATAGTGCAATGCTTATAATTTCGAATTGTTTTTTATCAAGTCATTTTAGTATTAGGCAAATCATCCTAAAATTAATATCTTTCCCCAACAGTCATGCCATAATGACACCAACTAGGAATGGCAGGTAAATAAAATAAAATAAAATAAAATAAATCCTAATGCATTCCCTAGAGATTCCATCACCTCTTGATAGATTTCAGTCGAGTGGGAGCTTCATTAATTATTTCCTTCTCTGCCTGATAGCAAATGAAAGGCTCATTTGGATCATATCCCTACCAATTGACAGGAGGAAAAAAGGCTCACTCAGGTGCTATCAACATTAGTGTTCTTTAGGGAAATCATCATTCTATTCAGGTACAAATGCATTAAGTTTATAAATAGAAAAACATGCATCCTCCATGTTAACTAATGTGGCTGCTATCATAGAGAGAGTTCAGGTAATATCGCCTTAATCTCCAAGAGATATAGTATTTTCCAACTACTGAATGGTTGTGTGTGTGCCCTCAGAGCCTAAGAAAGATATTGGAACATTCACCAAAAACAACAATAACCTGAAACTTTTAATGCTGTAATTGAACCTGAGAGAATTAAGTAATTCACATCAAACAAAAGCTACCACAAAAAAATACAGAAAGATAATGGCTTCTAGTAATTCTATTTCTAAAGAGCACACAGTTGTTCTACAGGTCATATAGTCCAGTTTCCATGCTATATGCATCCTTTATATAATGAGAATAATGTGCATTAAAAAAATAAAATCAGCATTTTGCAATGTTCCATACAGTATTAAAATTAACCCTTTCTTCTGGGAATGAAACTCTCTATATACCCTTATGGAATGTCTCAGAGCTTAGGACTAGTATTATTGTCGTTATGGGGCACAAAAATCCAACCTAAAGTGTAAAGAAAGGTTTTTTAATCCTCCAGCCTCACCATTTCTCCAAAACACATGCATTTGCCTGCTAATGGGAATTATACACTTTTACTTCACTTTGAAAAGTCTCTTTCAATACCTCAGATCATTCATTTTGCTTATATTTGTTGGCAGAATATAAAATACATAATATATGTGAACATATGAATATATTATATATTCATATAATTATTTTGAAACAAATATAATTCTTACACTTAGCACTGGCACAGCTTTTGTTGATATCCACAGGGACTACTTATTTAACTGCTTTGACTGATTTAAGAGGTAACTGGCCCCTCAACAGCCAATAGCTTAAGTAGCTGTGGATAAAAATGCCTTCATGCTCTTTGACTTTGAAATAGCCCTTGGTGTACAGAATCATGAGAAACAATCCAAGTACATTCCCACATAATACTGATTACTGGGAAAAACACCAGCATATCTTCCATATTTATTAGTCATTTCTAATAGTTACTATTAAAACCACTGCTAAGGTAGGTTGGCATTTCTATCATTTTCACAGAAAATGTTAACCTATATATTCATGGGGCAGGTTATTTCTGCTTTATGTCCTCTATCACAACAGTCACTTCTTGGTTATTTCTGCTAATGGTGAAGAGGCAGGACCAATGTTACCCCAAAATCGTGCATAATTAGTTCTAGCATATGTAACACTTTGAACAACAGATTTGGCTTCCCACTTAGGTTTTGCTTGGCTTTCTAGTTCTAGTGTTTTTGTTGTTTCTTTGTAATGGATTGTTTTATCTTTTTATAATTTTACCTTTTCTGGACTGGTTGTTTAACACAAGACAATAGGCTTCTGAGCCTGAGTAAAGCCAGCCTCAGGTGAGAAACCAACTACGGATAACCTACAAAACAGATTGCTTACAGGTAGGAAGAAAGAATGGACTATTTGTGGATCAACTAACAAAATCATTTAGCTCCTGGCACCCTGGATGCAAAGTCTCCTTCCGAGACACCAATGACAACAAATGGACCAAAAGCTGAACCTTAAGTCAGCAACACTACCTCAGTGAATCTGGGAATATGCTTTTCAAGATGACAGCATGACTTTATATTCAGCACATTATTTGCCTTATACATTTATTCCCATCCCACAGGCCTGAAAGGGGGATGCTTGAATCTCACTTAGAGCCACCGCTCATTAAATATGTGCCATGTTTTTAAGCAACCAACTTATGCCCTGGGATTAATTTATTTATCCATAAATAAGATGACCATATTTTCTAAACCTCAAATGGGGCCATATGGTCTGATATGTATTAGCATGCTTTCATGAAGAAGATACTGTGAGAAATTGGGACTGCTATGGAAACAAAACCAAGCCAGAAATAAAACTCATATCACAGTCCTAATCTTAATTTACTTTTCAGAAGTACATATTCCCATTTATTACAAAAAAAAAAGCTCTGCTTCCTTCAATATTGAACACAACCACTCCAACAACCTTCTCCTCAGATAAGAATACTGATTTCCATACTAGAAAGTAGCACTGTCTTCTGACCTGCAGTGGCTACATTGGTCTGGAAGATCCTTTGCCTAAAGTTAAGTTTCTTTACAGGCAGGAGATCCGAAAGGTACCTTATGTCCACATCAAATGTCTCTTGAAGAATTCAGAATGACTTTTGGGTCAAGGAGATTTCCTGGAACAGGCCCTTTTGTCACTGAATGACACCCCGTAATCATTTTAAACTGTATCAATAAAAACACATACACACACATAAAGAAGGATGTTACACTCTGTTTCCTGCACATGAGCACATCACCACAGGTTCATTTTAAAAATGTGAAGTGAATCTAGGTATATTTCTTACTTTCCCTAGCAATAGCTGCAATGTTAGTACTAAAGGCTCATCCAAACCCTGAAAATTAACAACAAGGAAGAACACCATTTCTGATTTGTTGGAAGGTAGGGGGGCTACTGTTTGTGATTCCAATGTGATTAAAAATAATTTTCCATTGGTTAATATTGACTTTTTTAAAATGGAAAAATATGTATCTTAGTTCACAGTATTTTCCTTATATCTTTCTTATTCATATATTGGGTTCTATTTCAACACATGCTTAATGAAAAAAATTTCAGGAAGCTTCAGTGATCCTGTTTAAAACAAACTTGACAAAGCATGCAGTAGCACCTGTGAAACACTACATGTGTTTAAGCATAAAATGAGTTCCCCAGCACAGGTCAAAATAGTGTTTACTGACAAGACTGCACGATAACAAAGCAAGACATCAAAATGTTTACTTACCAATTTTCACCATATGTATTCAACTGAGGACTGAAGAGTTATTTTTCATTAAATGAATCCCTTCCCTTTAGAAGTTGTTAGAATAACAGCTCAGAATACATCCTATTCATTCAGCTTAGTCTACATTCGAAAAAACTCAAACACCTGTTCTGCAGTTAACCTAACAGTGAGATTTTTGTTTTTATTTATTTATTTTTGCTCCTATTACTTACTAAAAAAAATCCAAGCTGATATGACTGGAATGGTACTTAGAAAATATGAAGCTAGTCTGATATTTCTTTTACTCCACAGTAGAATTGTGGTACGAAAAGGAACCAAGTAATAATGTAGCCCAATATCCCCATGTTAGATACACACACACACACACACACACACACACATACACACACTCCTGAGGATCAAGGAGATGAAACAATTTGTCCACGATTAACAAGCCAGCTCTCTTGACTCCCTAGACCAGCTGTCATTCCTCTAGCACCCACTGACTCCCTTTCACAGAAATCAAAAGGACTATTTATTCCCCCTTTCTTCCCCATAACTGTTATGCCTGTTTCCTTTCCAATCATTTGCAAGAGAGAACAATGCATCTTCCCTTGAAAAGACTCTGATTAGGATGACCCTCAAATAGTGTGCTTTTGGTAACATCTATTGTCATCTGAAAAGCAATAAAAGGATCCCAGATCCCAATAATTAGGATCTCTAAAGAAGGTCACTTCCCTTTTATCTTAACCAAATGTGTATAGTGGTCTCTAAGATACAGTTTCATAAATTAGTTATAAATACATCCTGAAAGCATATTCATCAGTATAAATTTTTTACAAATGGATCTAAAGCACTTTGACTAGTTTCAACTGGAAAAATGTTATGAATTTACAACTGTACTGGATGTCCTGAATTCATGAATTCTCTTCTAAGAGAAGTGTTCCATACAGAAGAACTCCCATACAAGTCTTGAGGGCTTAAAACCTTCCTTCTCAGTGTGGGATCAAGATCGAGATACTCTAAAATAAATGCATCTTGCAGGGGGAAAGAAACAATGAGTTTAGTATGATAACCTAATAATATTTGGTTTGAAAGCTTATGTCTGTCACTTCTTGACCTTCTCATCCGAAAAAAAAGAAAGAAAGAAAGAAAGAAAAAGAAAAAAAAAACCATGTGAAATAAAGGTAAGCCCCAAATGACTACATTTCCTGGATTCTCAGAATTATCAATATAATGTGTTTTGTCAATCAAATTTAATATAACTTTCAGATTTAAAAGGAGGTATTATGGAAACAATGAAACACAGTACATTTCCCTTCCAAACATAGCCAAATCATTGTCATTGCTATTATAGAAAGTTCAATAAACATCCCTTATATACTAAACAGCCCTTAAATTATTTTGAGATATAATCTGACCTAGTTGGCTATATTGTAAGATACATGGTCTGTTGTTCACAGAGTCAACTTTCTATACTATAACATGCCTGAATCTATCAACAATAGACTCTCTTGTATCTGCACATCAACTTCTTGTAAGGACTGCAGAGTTAAAGCAATTACCCATAATTTTTACAATATCCTAATAAAGTAGATGTATGCTTGTGCATTCTAAATCGCTTTTTCTCCCAGAGGAAGATTAAACAATTTAGACATAACATCAGGCATTTGTATGGAACTCAACATTTCAGAGTTTTCGCATGTTCTCATTTGTTTTGCATAACTCTGTAACGTAATGTGCTTCATTTGCCCTCTTTTTAACCAATCACGAAATTTGGGTGCAGAAATGTTAAGTGACATTTCCAAATGACTTATAGCCTGTCCAAATAGCCTTACCCCTACTCTAATGCCTGTTACATTTTTGCCCCAAATCTAAAATGTATTAAAACATTATCTTTGAAACCTTATTGTAAGATGACATTTTCTTGTTTTATCATTCTCTGTTGTCTTCTATTGATCTTTGTTCTTCACATTCAATCAAAGGCCCTGCTTGCTGTTTTCATTCTCTAAAAGGTGTTCTAGAAAAGTATTTCTCTACAAGTGGTGGGGAAAGGGTGGAGAGGGGGTGCAGTTTTACTTTTAAGCCTAATGTTGAATTTACTTTGAATTTCAAATACCATTAAAGGAGAGGTAGGATTTATGTAATTATGAAATGATGGCCTGGATTTTAAAAAGCTTGAGAAAGGCTATTCTAGGTCAGTTTGTTTGTTTGTAGCTCACAGTTACCAGAGTTCACTATGTGCCGAAATAGTGTATGCAGTGTTGTTTGTTTTGTTTTGTTCCCCCGCCCCCAACCAGAGCTCAAGACAATCATTTTATAAAGAACAGAAGTTAAATAAACATTGTAGAATAAGGCCTCTTATGCATTCTGAGTTTTCTAACCTATACCTCATGATTTCATAGTGCAAGGCTGATCGCTAGTTGTTATCTCACTTTCTAGAATGCTTTGTCATGACTTAAATGCAGTTATATGTGTCATAAATTCCTTTAATAAAGATGATAATGATGGTGATGTTGAAACCAAATGTTTGACACAATTCTTCCTTATGTCCATTTTAGCAAATAAAATGTTAAAATCTGAGGTTAATCCCCAAATTCTGTTCTTATATAACTGCACAAAAAAATAAACTTAATAAATCTAGCGTTTATGTTTCACATTTAATAGAAAAATTTTAAGCCATAATCACTGTAGCTGCTTGGCATCTTCTTCAAGAATTCTTTCAGTGCATGCATTAACTTTGGTTAAATTACTCTGGAGTTAAAAGGCAGAAGAATATTTAAAATAGTATGATTTCAGAAGCATCATTCTAACAGACCAATTTCAAAAGATTGAGCTGCTAAATTTTACTTCATAATTCCTTTGTCAATCAGTTATTTAGATTTTAAAAGAGGAGAGAATCCTGTGATGTTATCTGCATGATCATTAGTCTCACACAATGAAAAGAAAACAATAAAATAAGACTAAAGAAATCATTCTTCCAATGATTGTCATTGAACTGTTACATTAGTAAACATTCACAGTATGAAGTCTCTCTCAATCTCCAGCATATAAAGTAGTGCAAAGAAAAAAAAAATCCAGTCCTGTTACCTGCAAACAAAACTTATTACATATTCTCCAATTTCACTTATTCTATAATGTTAGACATTTGCTGTTAAGTCTTCCCAAAATTAATAACAAAATATAATCAATTTCTAAAGGCCCTTGCAGCCTTTTTAAAAGTTAATTTCCAGTTAAAAATAAATTTTAATTAAATCCAAGATAAAATTGTGACCTATAGTCTATTAAATAATTTACTTTCTTTTTTCTCTACACAGTATTTCTTACAATTTTTAAAAAACAACTACAGAATCCAAAGACATACGATATGCTGTTAAAGCACTGATAAATGACTGCTCAGATTCATTAGTTCTTACATAGTAAATACTTCAAAATGCCAACTTTTCCCATCACTGCACAATTACTAACATTGACAATTTACTTCACACATACACACATACGCACACACACGCACACACTCTCTCTCTCGATCTTTACTGTTAACATCTTTTCCAGTTAATGTGCAAAATTCTTGCATTCTAATAAAAATATAAAGATAGATTTGCTCCTATTCCTCCCTCTTCTCCAAGATGTATCATTTATTTGATATGTAATACAAGTTTAGTAACAATTCTGCCATTTATAACCATTAAATAGTGTACTACTGTATGCATTGGATCATTTGCATATTTCATTTTCATAACTGCACTCTCTATGCATAAATATATTTGGAGATGCTGAGGGGGGAGCAGTGGCAGGTGGAGAAAGATTCACACATCAGTCTCCACAGCCTTTGCATTAGAACAGTTGTTTTTATCTGTCTCACTGTCATCCCCCTTTCCCTGACACTTCTCCTCCTTTGCACACAGAGATTCCTTAACTCCTTCTTCCATCTCTAGATACTCTGACTTGTCCCCCAGGGAAGAAGAAGTAGAGCTCCGAAATTTCTTGAGCAAATTAGAGGGGAGGTATGGACAACTGACTGCATTCTGCGTTAGCTGTGTCTGTTCCTCATTTTCAGTCTCTCTGTGGTAGAAATAGTTAAAGTTAGAGACAATCACTGGCACTGGCAAAGCAATGGTTAAGACACCCGCAATGGCACACAGGGACCCGACAATCTTGCCCCCTACAGTGATGGGCTTCATGTCCCCATAGCCCACAGTTGTCATGGTCACCACAGCCCACCAAAATGCATCTGGGATGCTTTGGAAATGGGTAGTAGGTTCATCCGCCTCTGCAAAATACACAGCACTAGAAAAGAGGATGACCCCAATGAAGAGGAAGAAGATCAGAAGGCCCAGTTCCCGCATGCTGGCTCTGAGGGTGTGGCCCAGGATCTGCAGGCCTTTGGAGTGCCTGGAGAGTTTGAAGATCCGGAATACTCGGACCAGACGAATGATTCTGAGGATGGCAAAGGACATGGCCTGCTGCTGCTGACCATTGCCACCCCCCTGTTGCTGGGCCAGGTCAGTGCCCAGTGTGATGAAGTAAGGCAAAATGGAGACAATGTCAATGATGTTCATGATGTTTTTGAAGAAGAGTGCTTGGCTGGGACAAGCAAAGCAGCGAACCACAAACTCAAAGGAAAACCATACAATACAGACTGTTTCCACGATGAAGAAAGGGTCATTGAATATTGTGTGCCCTGAGTTCTCCAGATGGGGTGCTGAAGTATCATTCAACAACCCACCATGCCCACCAGCACTCAGTGCCATGACGAGATCCCTGTCGTCCCTAAACTCAGGCAAGGTTTCCAGGCAAAAGATGACAATGGAGATTAAGATGACCAGGACGGACACAATGGCTATGCCCCTTGCAGGACTGGAGCTCTCTGGATATTCAAAGAGGAGCCAAATCTGCTTTTTAAATTCATTCTCGGGGAGGGCCCTGTCTTCCTCTTCTCTCACAAAGCCCTCGTCCTCCCGAAACTTCAACAGGGCCTCCTCCCCCAACTGATAGAACTTTACCTCCTCAGTGAAGATATCAAAGGGGACATTGACTGGCCTCTTCAGGCGGCCTCCTGATTGATAATAATACAAGATGGCATCAAAGCTGGGGCGGTTCCTGTCAAAAAAATACTCGTTGCGCAAAGGGTCAAAGTACTGAGTCCTCTTTTCAGGGTCTCCCAACAAAGTCTCTGGAAACTGGGCCAGAGTTTTCATTTGGGTCTCAAAGCGTAGGCCTGACACATTTATCACCACACGTTCACAACAGTCACTGTAGCGGACTGAACTGTAGCCGCCACCGCCCTCATCCTGAGGCAGCAGATCCGTGTAGGAACACTCATCACCATGGTCATCTTCACTATAGTAAAACCTTCCCTCCTCTTCCTCCTCTTCCTCCTCCTCCTCATCTTCCTCCTCCTCACTCAGCTCCCTCAGGATCTTCTCCTCAGAGCCACTGGGCATCAGGTCAGAGCAATGAGGGAAGCTGCTCTGCCGGTAGTGGGCTTTCTTCTTCTCAGACCGCTGTCGCCTCCTCCTCCGACTACCCCGGCTGCTCTGAGGGTCATGGGAGGTACAGGCCCCGCGTGACTGGTGGTGGTGGTGGGAGCCCCCACCAGAACCCCCGCTACCTTCGACAGCAGCTGTGGCCGCTGCAACAGCAGCTGCTGCAGCTGCCCTGGAGTGAGCAAGCCTCTCCCGCTCCCGGGCCCGGGCCTGGGCAGCATAACCATAAGGCATGTGACTGTTGCACCCTGAGCTCTCCGCACTCACCATTGCAACCTCCATGGTGGTGGTTTTCGGAAATGGCTGGTTCCAGTTGTAGAAGAAGAAGAAAGAAAAATAGGGCAGCTTCTTTTCTCACCAAATTAAGGTAAGTTTGGAACCCTTAAGCAGATTGCTTGGAAGACTAAGGATATTTTCAGTCCAACTTTGCATTTTCTGTTTTTAAATCAGCACGCCCCATGCTCTCTCTTCTCAGGGATTCAACATTGCTCTCCAGAGCTTGGCTGGTCGAGATAAATAGCCTGGCACTCTCAAGACTAAGAAGTCCGAAAATGCTGGAGTCTCTCAGACACCTATGTTTTGGGGGTAGATGTTGAAATTTGGAAATATGTCTGGGATGTGGTTAGTGATGATGCTGCAAGATTCAAAGGCAGCAAGTGTCTGACAGCCAGAAGTTGTGCCTAGAAAATGAAATATATTTTTCTGCCATGGAAATTCGCCAATGCTCAGTCCATTAAATGTAAATAAAATGCAAATAAGCCTTTACTGTTAGCACTTGCCTTCTAGTGATGTCTCGAACCATGTTAAGATGTGGTTTGAAGTATGTCCAGCCATTTCTACTCAAAGTCTATCAGGATGATTCTCCAGGCTCTCCTTTTAAGTTCATCAAAGGCTTCCTGTACCCAGGTACAATGCCAAACCATAGATAGAGGCAAAGACCCTGGGAGGTAGAGAAGGTGCTAGATGAGGTGTCAGCAGAAGCAAAACCAGCTCTGAGGTCTCCATAGAAATCAAGGAAATGCAGAGCATTCTTCAGCCAAAATCATGCAGAAGAAGCACTTCACCTGAAAAAGGATTGGAAAGAAGCATAGGAGAAAAATAAAAAGGAAACAAATCATAAAGAGCAAACTGAGCATTTCTCTTCACATACACATCCTTCTCTTTTCTTCAAGAAAGTCATATAACACACCAAGCACCAATATTTTCAAGAGTATGGGGCAGGCTATTGTCACTCACTAAACATCATTCTTTCCTTCTTCAGTTATTATTTCAGCTCAGTTTATTTTTATGGTGACTCAATTATTTTTCCTCTCTCCACTCATGGCCCACATGGCTCTTGCTTCTATCTTCCCCTTCACCAATGCTAGGTCTTAATTCTCACTGTCACTCTCTTCATTCCACAAAAAATAATGCTGTGACTTTACAGCTGCTTCCATCATTCATCTATTTCAAGGCAATTTTTAAAATTTCCACTCATAAAGTGTTTCTGAATTAAATGCCCTTCTACTCCTCTCTATCTTGACTCAGCACTGGGGAAGTCAGAAAAAAAAATAATATTCTTATTCTTTGTGCAGACAGCACCACTTGAATGCACTTCAGTCACCTCATCTATAAAATACAAATAATAACACAACCTCCCCCATCCCATGTTTGTAAGGATTAAATGAGATAATGGATGTTGATAGAATATCACAGTGCCTTTTTCCTAATGAATGGCAATAAACACTGGCAGTTATGAATAACATAACAGCAACCTATGTTTTTATTGTCTATCTACACAGCCCCAAGTGTTTGTGTCCTTAGGCCACAAACTAAAGTAGGGGAAGATGGGACGTGAGGACATACAAGACATCCTGAGACTCACCAATGGCCCTTGTTAAGTTGGCACTGCCTGACTCCCTACAGCATGTCCCCATGGTTTTTCTGTTCCCTTGAATCCTGAACACTCCCTACCACCCACAGACTAGGAACTAATGCCAATTTCCACATCTCTAATAACCATCTTCTCTCCTTGGCGGTCACTCCATGTTCACCTCAATGGTTCCTCCTCCACTCTGCTCAAGGGACTATCTCCTTATTTTTTTAAATGTCAGTTTGTGTGGACTTCATTCTTAGCCTATCATACTTACCCCCACTTCAATAAAATCCACATCCCTAACATCCCCCCTCCTCTCTCTTTCTCTCTCTCTGCCCACTTTTATTTACAATCTCACACTTCCGAATTGCATGTCCCTTGCAGCTCCGATCTGCTCCCTCTGTCACCTGTTATTCCTGGCCCTTCTTCTTCCTGAGTTTGCTCTCCCAAGATCCAGGTAATTCATCTCCTCAGCCAGGTCCTGTAAAAGCCCCCATCCAAATCTCCTGTCTCCTCTTGATTTTTCCATGTACTCTGTTCAACAGGACTTCCAAGAATGCAGGGAGTAACCCAGAGAACTGGAGAGAATGATGATAGTCAGAATTCAGGGCATCTACCAGCTTCTATTACTGGAAGCACTTGGAAAGCATAAGAGAAATGGCTTTCTGAAGCCATTAACAGGATTCAGCTCTTGACCACCTGCTGCTCCTTGCTGATCCTGTCAGCCTAAAAGCCTAAACACACTGAATTTTATGAAGTGACAAGCATGGAAGTGGCAAACAGAGGTCTTCCCAATCATACACCCCTTCCCAATCATATACATTTTCCTAGGGCAAGAAGGGCATTTGATTGCAACACAAACTCCAGAAAATACACCACAGAGGGCATCTCACATGCCATCTCCCTTCCTTTGCCTGACTCCTAACATCATCTCATACTCTGAAATGTTTACCCTCAAGGAGTTTCCAAATCCCTACTTACAAAACCATCCTGGGGTGACATTCGCAGTGGAGTGTCAGGCCAACATCCTTTCAAGACCGGTACAGACCAAATAGCCTGAGAGTTTGCTCAGTTTCTTCCCCAACTCCCCTAAAACAATTATAATTTCAATGAAGCCCTAATGTAACCCAAGTTCCTGTATAGTTGAATACTACACACACCTGCCTTCCCACCCAACTGACTCCCAGAAGGTCATGAATTAGCAAGTCTTGTAATTCACCATCAGCTCTTCGGGAGTTCTAGAACTGCCCTCTTTCTGCTCTACACCAAATAATTTCACATTTATTTATTTATTTGGGATTGTTAGTTTTTGTTTATCTAACTCCCTCCTCCACCCTACAAGTAGCAAATTGCCTTCCTTTTAATCATCTACTAGTTACTTCACTATCCCTGATCTAGAAAGAAAGGGAGAAAGAAAAGAAGAGAAAAAGAAAAATCATTCCTCACAGCAAATCAGACTGGTTTAAAATCTCTCTTCTTTCTCAAGGTACTCTTGTTAGGAGAATCTATTCAAGCCAATTCCCAGGAGCCTTTATGAGAGAGATCTTTGCAGAGGAATTTGTCTTCTTAACACCATTAAACTAATAGGATTTTGCAGACTACCTATTCCCCAATCCCGGCGCCCCCAAACAACAGCCAAGCATCCCGCCCCTCCTCCTCTCACCCCTCCAACAACAAGGCTGTTCGTCTCTCAGTGCTAATTCCTGCAACTGTGTCACTGTCAGGGTGGTACCTGAACCTTAGAGAGAGAGAGAGAGAGAGAGAAAGAGAGAGAAACTGAGAGAGGGAATCAGAAAAGCCAACACCGTGAGAAATATACACTTCAACACACGCCATTTATGCAGCCCCTATGTATGTTGCTCAAATGCTCGGAAAATGCACGCAAATCCAAACGTTGGAAGAGGCAGCAATTCAGACCCGTTCACCGGCTGTTCCCAAAAGAAGGGAACCGGTGCGGCTGGGAGGAGGCGAAACGATGCTAAATCTTAACCCCCCTCTCGTTGGGAAACGACATCTTTAATCGCGCCCTCGCCTCCAGACCTCGGTTCCCGCTCCAGCACGTTAAGCAGGGCGCACTCACCGAATCCCCGGGTTTGGGAAAATAACAACTGTTGGCCCCCCGGAGCGCCGCGCAGCATCCGCACCTCCCTTCTCCCACCTCCTGGTTTATTTTTAACCGCCTTCCATTCATGCCCTTCTGTCACATTCCCGATATTATTTATCCCTCAAATGTCCACTGTTTCTTAACAGCCAAAATAAGAGGGTGGAGGAAAGATACAAAAAAAAAAAAAAAAAAAAAAGGTATCATACTTACCGTTCCCCGGCGGGGCGAAAACTAAAAATAAAGAAAATCCACCGGCTGGCTTGTTTTTCCCCCTCAAGCTGCAACAGCTGGAGGAGGGGAAGAATGATCTTGGTGGGGGGCGGGGGGTGGTAAAAGGAATCACTCGGGTTTAGCAGGTGGAGGCTCCAAATATCCACGGAACAAGTTCTGTTGCCTGGCCCGGGGGTTGCACAGAGTCCTCGCGGCTGGAGCCTGGGGGTGGGGGTTGGGGCTGCCCCAGAGAAGACCCCAAGACTCCTGGTTCCTCTGGAGTTCAGCACAGGAGGGATTGCCTGGGAAAGGAAGTCAAGGTTCCCCCGAAAAGAAACAAAATCCTAGACAGCAGCGATCACTTGTTAAGCCCGAATTCCTCCTCCAACATCCATCCCTCTCTCGCTCTCGCTGGCTGCGGGAGCAGCACACGCCTCCCCTGGCCGCGAACGCGCGCTGGGCGGGGGCGGGGCCAGGGCCGAACCGAGGGTGTGGCGTTCGCGACGGTCGCCAGGGGCGCCTCCCGGCGCGGCGGGGCGGGTGCAGTCACGACGCCGCGACTCCCCGCACCCCGGCTGGGCCCCCCGACTCCCAGGATCTGGGATCGATTCCAGGAGCCTTTGGCTGTGGTCCCCACAGGCGAGGAGCAAATCCTGGAGAAGTGTCCCCGTTGGGGCCGGAATAGGGGTTTCGACGGCAGCGCGGGAGTCCCCAGAGGGCTTGGGAGCGGGGAGCTCCAATGGGAGGTGCAGTCCCGAAAATGGGGCCCTCTGGGACATCTTCTCCTCTACCTAACTTGCTTTCTCTATATCTCCCCTCGAGCCCCGAGCCCCGTCTTCTTTTCCCCACCCCATCCCCTCCCAAAGCGGGTTTGTTGGGTTGGGAGCCGGGTGCATCTCCGGCGAGGCCACGGGCGGGGAGCCCTCCTGTGCCTGCCAGAGCGCCCAGATCCCTCAGTCTCCGTCTCCTTTGCACACAGGAGTTGGGAGGCTTCAGCGCCGGGGTTGGGCCTCAGGGGCGCGGAGGAGACCGACTTTCAACCTGTATTCAACCCCGGGCAGGGGAATGTTACAGAAATTGGAATCAGGCCCAGGCTAGGGGCTGCGCACAGGAGGCAGCAGTCCTAGGGGAGGAGGGTTGGAGAGATGAGTAAGTTGCAGGGTGGGCCAGGGGCTGAGGGCTTTGGAAGGCGGGGGAAGAGCCCGCAGCCAACCTGTTGCTGCAAAAACAAATACGGCTCTGGTATCGACTCCCTGAGGGCTCTTTGGATCCTTCAGGACAGAAATCAAGGGATATCGCAGCAAAAAGCAAGATTTTTTGGTTTTCTTTCTTTCTTTCTTTTAACTAAAGCTTGTGCGCACAAGGGAGCTAACACCAAGAAAAAAAAGTGGGCTGTTCCTCGAAGTCAGGGTGTAGGTTTCTTTTACGGGCCTCTCCCGTAAGGGGAAATAAGGAGAACTATAGACAGGGCATGTAGAGGTGGAGTTTTTCTGGTGCATGCATGGTGGTTTAACATGCTTCTTCATAGGACGTATGTATCATTAGCATCTTAAATCTCCACCTCTGGGAGCGATTTTTTGCATTAAATTAAGGAAAAGGTCACTATGAGTTGAAAGTTAAACCTAGCCGCGCATGCCAGGGCCTCGGGCAAGTCCCTGGTCCCCTAAAGCCGAAACTTCTGGTTAATAGCTTCTTGAGCTTTTCATGCTAATTGGCTGGAGTTACAGTTTGAGGAAGGGTCTCTCTTTGTTGCTTGTTTATTTCTTCGGACCACATCAAAACAGGAAAGTAGACAGCTTGCCTGTCTCAGGCTTGCCAGAATCAACCGGCAGAGAGGTTTGGCTCCCGGGAGGACTCTATCTTAGTGATCTCTCCCACTGCCCACCTCCATTTAAAAAAAAAAAAGGGGGGGTTTTGCTGTCCATCCCCACCCCACTCCCACACACGCGAGCGCGTGCGCACACACACAAACACACACACACACACACACACACAAATAACCAGAAGCCCACGTGGCGACGGGGTCTCCCTAGACACCTCTCCCAGCTCGCCCGATGGACCAAGCAGGCAGTGGCAGCGCTATGCCCGGACTGCTGGAGCAAATCCGACCTTGGGCTGGTTGGTTGGCGCCGGGACTGTCACTGTCGTCCTCGGAGCGGCAGCTTTGTTCAAGGGCTCTATTGGGCCTCCTCCTTTTGTGATGCTCAATTAATTATTAAGGGAAATATTCCCGAGCTGAATTATAGATATGCCTTGCACTCACTCACCTAACCGTTGCGGGCTCGGAAAAGGACACCTGGAGGGCTGCTTTTTGTTGCTGTTTGATTTTTCTTTTATCTTTTTAAATAACCGGACACACACACACAAAATCGAATTGTAATCAGTGTGAAAGAAAAAGAAGAAATGAAACCTGGAGTGCACCCTGGTTTTTCCAACGTCTTTCAGCTAGTGCAGCTTGAAATTTTGGCATGAATAAGTTTAACTGTAACCCCCTGGCCTCAACCCTGGTGGAGGAGCTGAGAGAAAGGTATCTTCATGCTGGCTCTAGAGACGTTCTTTGCCTCAATTTATTCCCTACTGCAGTTCATTCGAAGAGCAGCAAGACCGGGTTTCTCTAAAAGTGAGAACGATCATGTTCACTCGCCTCAAACCCTCTCTGTACCTCCACAATGTGATATCACTGTGCAGTTTCATAAGTACCAGAAGCAAATAACTGGTAATATTTATTGTTGGCTCATTAGAAGGATATTTCTTGGGATAGTAAAAAGCAGGACTGGGACCTGTTTCCCAAAAGCAGTTTATGAGATCAATCCGGTACAGCTATGCAGTGCTTTCAGGGAGATGAAAAGTGAGATGGAATGATGTACTAAAGATGATAGTTGTATTGAAGCTTGGATATTTTAATTGAATCGTGTTTAAACTTTATGAATTATGCTTCCCTTTTGCTGTTTGTTCCTATCCCAGATAATTTTAAAGTTTTCAATGCCTGAGGACTTTAATATTTGCATTTCTTAGGTGTCGGTAATCTGAATTACTAAAATATGACAGGAATGCTGCTGAGGAAAAACTACTCTCAGGAGGACTTGCGCAAGGCAGGTAAGATTAACTGAGTGTCTGCCTCCTACCTGGCTCTGTGCTAAGTTCTTTGAATGTATATTATGTAATTTTATTTGCATAACTAAATGCTTTTTTATGTGATAAGTACTATTATAACCACTATTTTATAGAAAAGGAAATGAAGGCTTACAATGATTAGCTAACTTGCCCAAAGGTTATATAGCTAATTATGTAGCAGAACAAGGCCTTACATATCTGACTCTGCAGTGTAGACTGACCCCGTGCTAGTGATGTGGTCTATGCCCATTTGTTCATACAAGCTAGTGGCTGTCACAGATGCATATACAGATTATGAATCAAGGGGATTTGTGTTATGATGGAGGTATGAGAATGTTGCTCCTTGGTGCAAAGAGTAAAGCAGCATCTAGTGTGGAGGTGGTAAGCAAGAATTCCCAAGGAGAGGAGAGCACTGTCTGAAAAATCGTAAGAGTTGGAGTGGCCGCCATGGAGAATGCACAGGCACATAGTGCTGGGATGGAACAGAAGCAACTAACTGGAGCTGGAGATAGGTTAGGACCAACTGGGAAGAGCATGCCCCCTCCCAGCCTTCTCCCACCACACGCACACACACACCCCTACCTCTTTGCCCATTTAAATAATTAATTCATAAAGCAAACAAGAAACATTCTATTTCTCTCCTTGAAATTATCCTAGGAATTTCTAGGAACCCATAAACAGTAGCAAAAAGATTCTTTGATTGAGACCAATAAAAATCTACCTTGTCTTAGTCCCCAAACCTTGTTTACTTTTTATTTTCTTTTGAAATGGGTTCTCACTCTGTCACCCAGGCTGGAGTGCACTGGCATGATCACACCTCACAGCAACCTCAAACTAACTGCTGGGCTCAAGTGATCCTCCTGCCTCAGCCTCCAGAGTAGCTGGGACTACAGGTATGTGTCACCATGCCCAGTTATTTTTATTTATTTATTTATTTTTAGTTTTTGTAGAGACAGGGTCTCACTATGCTGACCAGGCTGGTCTCAAACTGGCCTCAAGTTCTCCTCCTGCCTCAGCCTCCCAAAGTGCCCACCACGATTACAGGTATGAGCCACTGTGCCCAGCCCCTCTTTTCTATAAAGAGGAAAAAATTATTTTCTTGCCTTTCTTAGTCATCAACTAGTCAAAATTCTTTAAGCTCTCTACCACCAAATACACCTATTACCACAAAGAATGTATCCCTGGCTTTGAATTCTCTCAGTGGTGGTACAAATGTTCCAGATCACACCGTGAAGCCTTTGCTTATATAGAAAGTGGCAGAGGCCAACAGATCGTCTCTGTACAAAGCACGATAGGAAGCCCTGTGGGATACAAGCTAGGCCCATTATAAATGTTTTTGTTCTCTTTGAGGACTGTGGTCCACAGTGAATTGCAATGTTCTGTTTACTCCTCTATCTCCCCAAACATGCCTGTGATACTTCACTGAGAACAGACATTATATCCTGAGCAACTAGCGTTGTACTTGACCCAGAGTAGAATGTGAATGAATAATGGAAGAGGCTTCCCTTTGCCAAGAAAGTTCAGTGAATGTGTTGTGAGAGAACTAGAAGATTGCTTTTTCACCTGCTCACCCCAGCCTCTCAACTATCTATCTCACTTTTAAAGTTCTGAAGTGATGGGCGTGGGGGTGGTGAGAAGGCCTTGGAGATTTGGTTCCATGCTCCCGTAGCCAAATTTATGGATGGGGATATTTTGATCAGCCCATCATTCCTTATAAAATGTGAGTCACTCAGCTAGTTTTTTCTTGGGTTTTTCAATGACTGTTCACCACCACTTCCTAATTTATCTTACGCATATAGGCACTGGTCAAAACTTAAGATATCAGAAGAGCATATTTGTTTCTTACTATAATTAGTGTTTTATTCCATTTCAGCTGCTATAACAAAATAACATAAACTGGGTAGCTTATAAACAATATAAATTGATTTCTTACAGAGCTGGAAGCTGGGAAGTATAAAATTAAGGTATCAGCAGATTCAATGTCTGGTGAGAGCCCATTTCCTGGTTCATAGATGGCGCCTTCTTTCTAGGTCCTTACAAAGTAGAAAAGGCAAGGCAGCTCTCTGAGGCCTCTTTTATAAGGGCACTAATCCCATTCATAAGGGCTCAGCCCTCATGGTTTCATCATCTCACCATAAATCCTATATCCTAATAGCATCACTTTGGGGGTTAGGATTTCAACAGAAGAATTTAGAGAGAACACATTCAGACCATAGCAGCAACAAAACATCAACCCTGGAAAGAAAGACTGACTACTCATTCTCTGACTCTCTGATTGCAGCACGGTGCCAGGCACAATGGTGATTAAGACAGCTGCTCCCTGTTCTGTGTGGACACTTGTGGTCTAGACGGCAAGAGACAGACAAGTCAACACACTTCAGTGGTAAGACACTGATAGAAGTCACACAAGGGACAGAAAGAAGTGGCACCTAATTGAAGTTATAGAGAAAGGTTCTCAGGGCAGAAGGAGTCCCATGGCAAAAGCTCACTGAACAACAATAGCATGTGTGAAAATAAAGAAAGATAAGCTAAGGATCCACTATGAAATGGGAAAGGGAAGCAGTGAGGGAGGACTCTGATATGCCATGCTCAAAGTAGGATCCATGAAAAAACCCTGCATGATAGGATTCTCAATCCTTTCCACCTTTACACACAGGACAGATGTAGTTCATATGCACTATACACACCCTTGAGCAAACCCAGACTAGCAACTGCAGCATTCACTAAATAGACTGAGTTGCAGGCATTTCCGGGCCTCCTAGCTGCAATGATATCACTTTCTCCTTCATTTATGAATGCATCTCAGAGGCCAAGTGGGTGAAATTGAATTGGCATAACTTTAAATAATCTCAGATTTCGCTTTCTAAATGCAAGTCTATTTAAAAATGCCCCTCTTTAATTGAAGTAACTCGGTTTTTGCAACACAACCCATATTAACACTGATACTGTGGTGCATCACTGGTGTTGAGATCCACTCTGTCAGATAGAATCATCCTTTAGCTCTTTGTTTTCTTTATATGTGCTTAGGAAATAGGGTGGTTGTGGAGATTCAGTGAAAGTGAAGTACCAATCCTGGCGCAGACAGAAATTATCCATAGCCTCATTTGCTGGCACCAATCAGGAACAAACTTGGGGCAGAGGTGAATCAAGACAAGGTTTGGGTATGGGATGGTGTTTCAGTTCTACAGATACTACCACCGCCATGCCTTTTGCAGTAACGTGTAATTGTTCATGTCAAAGAGTTTTCCCCAGATGTCTAAACGTTATCCTTTTTATAAAAACTAAAGATCATGGTATATCCCCTGCAAAAAAAAAATGTGTTTCAAAATCATTGGCAGCCCCTTTAAATATAGTCAATGACATTAAGTCAGGCTGGCGTCTTCTCTTGAGAGTTGACTTCTCCCCTTCCACTCCCATTTTGATTTTGATCAACACCTTTCACCTACTGCCCAAGGACAGCCATCACCAAAGCTCACAGAGAGCCTCTGTTCTCCAGCATAAGAATGTTTACATGCATTTCTACAGGCTGCCAGCATCCGGACTACTTCATCAGACCAGCATTCCTTTTGATTTGTTTAAGTGTTAGAAAAAGCTTGTCCAGCACATGCTTTTCAAAACAAGGACCATACTTGTAGGAAGGATATTCTCACGTGGAAGAAATTCCTACAGGGTACAGATCAGTTGGGAAATCTACTGATTTCCCAACTACAAAATTATTTCTGTAACTTGTTCACTTTTTTCCACTCCTGGCTAAAGATAGAAACAAAATTTTAGGGATTAGCCAACTGATATATTTTAAAACAAAAATTTAAAACAAACAAAGCTGAGAGTATGGGTGTCATAAGGATGCTAACTTTCGGTTTCTCATCATTGACTCTGGAGAACAGCATGTCACACATCAGATTTTATGTACACTTGAAGCTCCTCCAATTTATTTCTCAGTTAGTCTCACATATCAGCTCTTGTTCTGAATAAACACAGAGATCTTAGGCTGTCATCTCCAAAGGCTATAGGGGGTACAAACACTACCCATTTCCTTTGGATGGTTTTTAGCAAAGAGACCTTTTCTTCATTCATGTATAGGTTTAAACTTGAAAGTAAATTTATAACTTTAAATTTGTAAGTTTACAGTGAAATTTTAACTATTCATAGCAACCCTTGAAAAGAGCTATGTAAACATTTGACCAAAGCAATTGCTCTTGAATTGCTTGAGGGCCTGGAGCAAAGACCAGATCCTGGGGCTATAGGTTTTTCTCTCCAGCCCCTTGGCTGCAGAACCTTTGTAGGCCTAAATTTTCTTGTCTGTAAAAATGAGTACTATAGCATCAGTCCTATTTCACAAAATCATGAATATGGATCATATGAAAAAGTGTATGGGAAAGAATTCTACAACCATAAAAATACAACATAAATATAGGACATCATTTTAAAACAATAACCATCTGTCATGGACTGAAGACTTGTGATTACACCAAAATCCATATGTTGAAGCCCTAATTCCCAATGTTATGGTATCTGGAGATGGGGCTTTTGGGAGGTAATCGCCATTGGATGAGGTCCTGAGGGTGAAGCCCTCATGACGGGACTAGTATCCTTATAAGGAGAGATACCATTTCAGGGAGCACATAGAAGTCTCATGTGAGTATACAGCAAAACAGCAGCCACCTCGAAACCTAGAGAAGAGACCTTAAAATGAAACCTAGTATATCAGCACCTTGATCTTGTACTTCTCAGCCCCTAGAACTATAAGAACATAGATTTCTGTTGTGTAAGCCACTCAGACTGTGGTACTGGTTGAGTAGACTAAATCCAAAAATCCAAAATCCAAAATGCTTCATAATTCAAAACTTTTTGAATACTGACGTGGCACTCAAAGGATGTACTCATTGGAACATTTCAGATTTTGGATTTTCAGATTAGCAATGTTCAACCAGTAAATGTAATGCAGATATTCCAAAAAACAAAAAAATCCAAAATTGGAAACACCGCTAGTCTCAAGCATTTCAGATAAAGGATAATCACCCTGTATTTTGTCTTTGCAGCCTGAGTTAAGACCCCATCAGAACTGCGTAATAGATATATAGACTGTTTTTACTAGCAAACTTTGCAATGGTATCTGAAACTCAAGAACGTGTTGGCTATAAATGGTTCTTACAGGTTCTCTTTAAAGGAATTGATAGAAAGGTTTGCAATCAACCCACCAGTGTGATAACATGATACTAAAATTTTATTAGGCCTTCATAATCTAAAACTTACTACTCAACCAACTTGGAATTTTTGGCAGTTTTTCTTGTAAAATGGCTGTAGATTACATTAGCGTGAACATTCAGAATGTTAACAGTATTCATTTTTCACTCAGTCGACAAAATTTTACTGAGCATCTACTTTGTCTCAGGCATTAGTCTAAGCACTAAGCAGTAGTGATAAGTGAAGACAAGGTCCTTACTCTCAAACAAACAAGAAATTGCAGACAACAATAAATGTTACCCAGAAAATAATACACAATAATGGAGTGTCAGGGAAGGGAGTTTCAATTCTATTTGGGTAGCTAAGGAAAGTCTCACTGAGATAACAGTTGAGCTGAGGACTATATGACAAGAAAGCTTGTTCTGTGATGATCTGGGGCAGAAAAAAAAGAAAAAACATTAGGCAGAGTGATTCAAAAGTTAGTAAAGAGTAAAGGCTTTCCCAAAAGGAGCCCGGTGAATCCAAAGCATCTACTGAACAATTTAATTCTACCACACCACTACCTAATACACCCCATCTCTCTCTCCTTCCTTCACTTAGTACCTAATTCTAGGCTCAGTCACTCTTCTCAGTGCGGGGAAATGGATAGGAGGGCACCCCTAGGAGGTTAGAGAGATAGTCCTGGGGTTAGAGGGTAGTGTTCACAGTTCTGCATCTGAATACCACTCACATTTACTTAAGAGGCAGTGATGATTACTAGCCCCAGGTGTCCTGATTTGTAAATGTGGTTAAGGATTCCTTTCACTGGTCTGGTGCTGCCTGTTCTCTGAAAGGCAAGATGGGCTGCGTTCTGTTCTGTTATAGCTTCTGTTTTATTAAAGGTTCTTTTGGTAGCAAGGAATGGAAAGCAATTCAAGCTAGTGTATATACAACAGTGGTGAAGACTCGGATTTTACAGGAGTCCAGAAAAGAACTGAGGAACCAAGATTCAAAGACAAAAATAGATGATTAGCCAGGCTTCTCTCACTCTCTCTCACCATCCCCCGCCCCACTCCCTGTCTCTACCTCTCTCTCAATTCTGAGTCTCTGCTTTTCCCACATCCCCATGCATGTGGGCCCCTAATGGCTGACTGTGTCATTGTTACTTGATCTTTCAGGTCAACAGTCCTTCACAAACTTTCAACTTTCCAAAAGGAGGAATCTAATTGATTTAGCTGTTTGAACAAGGCCACTCAAATCACAGTTTACCAGTATAAGTGGTCAAGTCACCTGTGTCCCAAATCAAAGTCACTCATCTGGGTCTGTGGGTGGGATGAAATTTTCTGAACAGAAGCCAACACAAGTCCAGTGCATTAATTCTGACAGCAACAAGCCCAGTTGCTTCAAAACCTTGGGAAACCCTTGGTACTTGTACTTAGACCCTCCCATGGTCATATCTAGTGTGCTTAAAATTTACACATTCCATATAAGAGTTTATGTAAACTATTTCACAATTGAGTTACAGCAAACTAGTATACAATGTTACAATGAAATTATGTGCGGTTTCTTTTTTCTGTAATTCAGAGCTAAGAATTTCATTTTCAGAACATAAACATTTTATAGCCTCATTAAAAACTTATAGGCACAAGGCATGGCCCAGAAACCAACCATTATCCCTGCAAAAAGAAGTAGCTCGTTGATTACTGTCAAATACTTAAATGTATTGGCTTTTAAAGAATTGTTAGATCATCCAATAGGGTGATAAACTCCCTATGAAAAGTATCCTCACTCGTTTGTGTGTGACTTATATGCTGACGTATGTGAATGCAGCCTGTGTTTATGTTGTCTTCTATGTTGTGTGTAAGCTATACTAGGAAAGCTCTGCGAATGCATCTAGAGGCTACTGTGAACGATGCACCCAAAAATAAAATCTAAAAATACCTAAGTAATAAATAACCATTTGCAGATGGGAATTGTTCTTGCAGTTTTCTAAACAACAGCAGGTTTCTTTAAGACATTATGATATTTTCCTGATATGTTATTAGCTGTACTAAATCTTCCTCCGCTTAAAAGGCAGATAATTTGAATAATGCATGATAAAACTGACTGGATCCTAATTAAAGATATTTTAAAGACAATATCGAACCATTGCTTTTATCTTAGAATAATTTCATATATGCATATTCTTCTGTGTTAGTTAAAAGCACGAAGAGAGTGATTTCTGAGAGGCAGAGCATTCCAGCAATTATTTTAGAATCTTGCATTGACAAAAATGTTAAGGGCCACTCTTCAAAGTAATATCTTGATTACTTGTTCTATTTGTTCAGGTTCATTCAGAGAGAAAAAAATTCTTCAAAAGGAACAAACTAAAGCTAAAAAGTTCTCTATGGCCTTCTTTATTGCAGAAATATGTATGTAAGGAAGTTTCAGAATTTGCAGTGAGATACTTACTGAAAAATGTAAGGAGTATTAAGGATTCTTAGCAGGGTGACATACTAACCTTTACAAGACAATTAAAATAATATTAATTAAGATTTAAGATCAATATGCACAAAATTAGCTTGATATGTGATCATCTGGGAGAGTTTTTCTATCCAGGACTCATGCAAACTATTTGGTGCAATCATTCAAGGGAGCTCCAGTTTATATGGTCTTCTGCCACCACTAATGTGTATGTACTTAGTGGCCCGGCCATGTGCTTCAAATTTAGCTCAACAGAGTCCCAGTACTAATAATATATTTAATAACATATTTAATTTTCTGCTCAAGATAGTGCTCATCAAATGGTGGACTGTGGCTCTGGTTTTAAGCTGAAAGAACAGTATAGTATACTCTTCTCTCCAACTCTAAGAAAGTTATTGAATATTTCATTACTAAGTTGATGTGATATATGAAAACATAATGATGTGACTAATTTATGTTGATATATAAATTATAGGTTAAGAGCACAGACTCTAAAATCAGAAAAAAATCCATCAGTTACTAACTATATGACCTTGATTAAGTTTTCTGAAGTTTTCTAACTGTAGTGTTCTCATCTGCAAGATGATAATGATGATGCCTGCTTTCTAAGGTTGTTGTGAGAATTGGATAAGTTACATGAAAGACAAAATGCAAAGGAGAATTGAGGAAATTATTTTATTTAGCCTACTACAACATGAAGAGCATCCATTAATGAGGATAGTCTCAAAGAAAAGGAAGGAGCCTTGTGTTTTATGCAGGCAGATACATAAGGTGTTCACCCTGGAATCCTATGGGTGTTATAGGACAGATGATACGAAGAAGGATGGAGGTGGGCGTTAACTTGAAATATGGTGGAACAGGGTGGTCCTTTGTGGCTTTTCTTCTTATGGCTCTTTTCTGGGAACACAGGGCTCAGATAAACTCCAACATTGTCAGTCTTTTCCTTTTGTTCAAGACAAATGAATGTCATTCTTCACTCAACATTCAACAACTCAGAAGCAATAATAAGCATCCTAGATGGGGTGAGGCAGGGTTAAAGAAATAGTCTCAATGGTTCTTATTGGCATTGTTACTATAAAACTAGTTGAACCGGTCGGTTGTTTTAGAGGTCTGAGGTGAGGCATCTTAAAAGAGTGATGCCTAAACTAGAAAAGAGAAAATACTAGTAAAACAGGTGGCACTAAAAAGTCAGTTATTGAACCTAAGAGTAATCAGTGCAGCAGATTCTAAGAGGTTGCTGGAGGAAATCTTATGGTTATGCAATACCATTGGTTAAGTGTCTTGAAGCTCTTCAGGTAGAATGTGCATGTTCTTGGTGATATTGTCCATAGCCTTGCTTACTTTTCATAGTCTATGTGAAAATCCATGGTTTTCTTAAATAATCAAGGATATAATAAAGTCAGCATAAACCATAGGTTAGTCTGTTAAGGCCTAAACAGAATCTTTGCTATTGAGGTAGATTACACAGATGCTAAGGAATAACCATTTATTTTCTCTTATGAAGAGCAGACCAGTAATTTTAAAAATGCTACTTTAATAGAGAAAACTAAGTGCTAGTTTTGCAACAGTATAATCTTTGATAGAATATTCTTTTTAAAAATGTTATAAATAAATCAAACTTTAGCCAGCTTTGGCTATGACAAATAAAATTCCTTGTCCAAAAGTCTTTTATACCTTTTTATAGCCATATATATCCTTACAGCACAACTCTTCAAAGTGGTGAAAATGAACATGTTCATTAACAAACCCAAAAATATATAGCTTCTTTATAGCATATAAAAGTAAAAATAAAAAGCATACAAACTTAAAACTAAAATAAGTAATTGTTTTGATATGTTACTTAGAAATAATCTAGGAATCTAACAAGTAGCCCATAAGTAACTCAATTTATTATCAATTCAAGGTTTTAAGCTACCTAAAGATTTTGGAAATTATCTTCAAGCTAGCATACTAAAAAGTATAATTGCTAATGAAATAAAGTTTTATTCAATTGGTAAACACAAATAATTATTCAATTTGGTAAATACAAATTTATATTTTTATGACTTAAACACTAAGTAGAAGAAATATTAGCATAATTACCAGTAAACCTGTAAAAGTTTAGGGAAAACATAACCAAGTAAAATAAAAATCTACATGAGTATTATAGTTAACATTGATAAATCACATAAAACATGGCTGTTTTATTAAACTAAAAATATTAATGTCTCATTGGTAAAGCTTTGCCTAAATTATATGCGCTTGAAACCTTAAAAATTTTCTGAGTTAGTTTTTAGAAGGACACTTTTAAAATTTAGCACACTGAAACTCTTAGAATTTCTGGCAATTTTAGGAATATTCCATTTATGAGCAATAATTTACCTCTAAGCCAATTAGAATAGAACTTTAAGAGATTTTATAATCAAATTTGGTAAAACCATCTAGAAGCAGGAAAATATTATACTCTCATACAATGAGAGGTAAAAGCCTTTCTGAAATACAGACATAAACGTATAAAGAGAGAGAAAAAGTTTATAGCCTCAACTCTAAAATTCAGTCATGGGTCAAGCATAAACACAGAAATACAAAACTCACTAGTCCATGTTAAAGAGCTATTTTCATCTCAGTGGGTACAAGCTCTTGATTGATTTGTCCTCAAAATTGACATGTAGGCAAACACAAAAGACTAACACACTAGAGTTTCTAACATCTTTCACCCAACAAAGACAAGATCTCTATAAATCGTTCATTTCTTTACAGAGATCAGCAAATGATCAGACCACAAAATCAAAATAAGTGGGCACCAGAAATCAAGTGAATATACAAAAAAGAAACAAAATCAAATCATTACCATGCTACTGGTAGACAAGAGCCCACATCACAGGACCAAAAGTCGGAATCATCACTGGGTCCTGAGTCCCAGATCACCAGTCAGGAGTGGACCACAAAGGGCTCCAAGAGGCCTTACCTAAGAAGAGTAAGCAGGTACTCCCAAGACAAGGGCTGATCATATCCTGGTTACGGCACTAAACTGAGAAAGACAAGTGTACCAAAGAAGTGATTTTATTTAGACTACTGCAGTAGAGAGAATATTCATTAATGAGGAACATCTCAAAGAAAAGGAAGGGGGTCTGGGGTTTTTTAAAGACAGACGAGCAAGAGAGCCATCCAGGAGTTTTCGGAGTAATGAGGAAGGATGGAGGTGGGTCTTAGCTTGAAATACACCAGCTCAGGGTGATCCTTATAGGGTAGGAGGATTTCTTCACCCTTGCTGCTTTCTGGGAGCAAAGGACTCAAAATTCAACATTGTCACATTGTCAGCTATATAAAATGTTTTTTCATAAAGAACAAAGTATTGGCAGTTGTTAGAGAGGGCAGCACACTTCGCAGTACACTTTTTATATTCTAACTGCCTAGGAGGAAATCCTGACTATTGTTCACTAGCTACATGACTTTGGGAAAATATACAATCTCTGATTCTTATTTTTCTTATTAGTTCATTGGGCATTAAAACAGTAGCTTCACCATAAAGCTGTTGTGAAGATCAAATGCAGTAAAGATGAAAAATTCTGAGACCATAAGCTGGTGAGCTGTCATCAACAATACTATTATCATCACCAGTTAGAATTAAATGAATGTCATAAGAAAGGAGATAATTGTTCTATTCCTAAAATCTATTTGACAAAGTAAATATTTTTATAACACAATGACTCACTTTTTTTATTTGCCAGGTTAATTTGGTAATTTTAATAGAAATTTTTGATAACTCTTAACTAAACATTTTGATCACTTCATTAAGATGGGGGAATTTTTAATTTGTTTCTTCAAAAGAAATCTTTTTATTGCAGAGTAAATGGAAGATAAAATAATTAATTGAATATTAACAAAATAAAATTCAAAGAAAACTAAATGGTATTTCTCTCTGTTAACATCCATAATTCTGGTTTTTTCTACCCTATCTGATGCAAACTACCAAGACAACTGTCTGAGGATGGTTTGAAAAAAAAATGTATTTTAAATCTTACCATCTTCTGTTTCTTTGGATGAGTGAAATAAATGGAAAGGAAATCTCACCAGATCAGAGTTTATGTGGACATGGTACTGTGAGAGCAAAGGTTTTGCTATTGAAGAATAGCAAATAAAACAGGCCTATAAATTCCTTAACAATCATGTTAATTATCTTCCTCTACCTGGACTTTAGAGTGCTTTGTCACAGGTTAAGCTACACCTTTTTCAGTTCTCAGTCTTCCACTGATGCTAGTAATTCTCTCTAATTAATGACCTTTACAATATCAAGGAGGAAAATAATGTATGTTGAATTTCTTGACTGTCTACCTGTGACGAAGAAAAGTTTACAAAAGATGGGAGGTGGGCAAAGGTAAGTTGAAGAAGCAGTTTTTGTCCTTTCAAGCTGTCTTTCAGCCATTTACTTCTGCATTGCGAAGAGGTATTACCTGCTTTCTAAAGGAAATCAAACAAATAGTCTTTGGCTAAGGAATCATTTAAATCATCCCCTACATTAAAATATAAGACAAGATAAAACTTGTATTCATTCCAAACACTCAGCGAAGCAGGCAATTGTGGACAGCAGAGGTATAGCCTTAAGAAGCTTCAAATCTACCCAAATGGTTAGGAAGACAAGGCTAATCCTTATGTGATATAGCAGCAAATATTTAAGACAATGTATACATTTGTGTGGTCTCTAAAATTAGATGGCCTTAGCTCAACTCTGATTCCGTCACTTATAGGCCATGGGCAAATAACAACTATAAACTTCAGCTTCTTCATCTAAAGAGTAAGAATAATGGAAGCATATACATTGCAGAATCGCTTTGAGGATTAAAAGAGAAAATTTAAGGACAGTGTTGATCCTTGAACGACACAGGTTTGAACTGTGTGGGTCCACTTATATGGTGATGTTTTCCAATAATAGGACGAGTTTGTTTGCTTCTCCTGCCTCCCCTTCCATCTCCTCCACCTCTTCTGCCACTGCCACCCCCAAGACAGCAAGACTAACCCCTTTTCTTTCTCCTCCTCCTCAGCCTACTCAGTGTGAAGAGGATGAGGGTGAGGATGAAAACCTTTATGATAATCCGGTTCCACTTAAGGAAGAGTGAATATATTTTCTCTTTTTTATGATTTTCTTAATTTTTTTTTGCTTACTTTCTTGTAGGTATATAATATTTAATACATATAACATTCTAAATATATGTTGACTGTCTATATTATTGGTAAGGCTTCTGGTCAACAGTGGGCAATTAGTAGTTAAGTTTTGGGGGAGTCAAAATTATATACATGTTTCCACTGTGTGGGGGTCGGCACCCCTAAGCCCTGTATTGTTTGAAGGTCAACTGTAGTTAGCTCAGCTCCTGGCCCATGTTAAGTACTCTAATGGAAGTTAACCACAGTAGTAATGGTGGTAGTAAAATACGATATGTATAATATATATTATCAAGAATTTATACATAGGCTACATGCATAACCTATAATTACTATATCTGAGAATATATAATTAAATAGAATTTATGGTGGTACAGATACAAATATTATAGGAAGTCAAAGGAAGGAAGAACAATGGGGATATCAATGGACAGATTAATGCTTCTTGTACTATGACAAGTACGCTCTTGATAAATGTTAGGTGCTTTCATTATCACCAGTATTGATCATAGTAGACTTCATAGAGGAGGTTAAACTTTAGCTGAACCTTAAGGAATGAGTGATATAAAGATTTCAAAAGAGTCTCTCATGTGACAACAGCAGCAAGAGGGAAGTCACTGATGTGGGAAAGTAACATGACAGAGTCCACTAAGGTAAAAGCAGAACTACTATTCGACCCTGCAATCCCATTACTGGGTATATACCCAGAGGAATATAAATCATTCTACCATAAAGACACATGCATGTGCATGTTCATTGCAGCACTATTCACAACAGCAAAGACATGGAATCAACCTAAATGCCCATCAATGACAGATTGGATAAAGAAAATGTGGTACATAAACACCATGGAATCCTATGCAGTCATAAAAAAGAATGAGATCATGTCTTTTGCAGGAACATGGATGGACCTGGAGGCCATTATCTTCAGCAAACTAATGCAGGAACAGAAAAGCAAACACCACATGTTCTCACTTTTAAGTGGGAGATAAATGATAAGAACTTACGAACACAAAGAAGGAAACAACAGACACTGGGGCCTACCTGAGTATGGAGGGTAGAAGGAGGAAGAAGGGCAGAAAAGATAAATATTGGGTACTGGGCTTAATTCCTGGGTGATGAAATAATCTGTACAACAAACCCCTGTGACATGAGTTTACCTATGTAACAAACCTTAACATGTACCCCTGAACGTAAAGTAAAAGTTAAAAAAATTAAAATAAAATAAATTTAGAGAAGAAAGAAAACATAAAGGCAGCCAGTGGAGATGTGCTCTGATTTTCCTACCAACGAGTACTTATTATCATCCTATTATTAACAGCTACTCTTCTTCATAGTGTTTATTTGATAGTTACTATGT